>NC_142164.1:114739323-115470156 GCF_024610735.1 Ursus americanus | reverse complement strand
AAAATATAATTTATATGTCAAAAACTCAACCAGTTAAAGTGTACAACTCAGTGGTTTTTAGTGTATTCACAGAGTTGTGCCACCATCACCACTACTTAATTCCAGAACATTTTCATCACTACCACACTGCCCCTGACCCCGCCCCGCAAAAGAAACCCTGTACCCATTAGCAGTCACTCCCCATTCTCCCTTCCTCCTGACTCCTGGCAAACGCTAATCTACTTTGTTTCTATGAAATGTGTTTATTCTGGACCTCTCATATAAACAGATCACACAATATGTGGCCCTTTATGACTGGCTTCTCTCACTTAGCACAATGTTTTTTAAAAACCTTTTCACTTTTAACTTCACGAATCTCCAGGTTTAGAAGTACCTGATGAGGGGCGCCTGGGTGGCTCAGTTGGTTAAGCGTCTTTGGCTCAGGTCATGATCTCAGGGTCCTGGGATTGAGTCCCTCTTTGGGCTCCTTGCTCAGCGGGGAGTCTTCTCCTCCCTCCCCCTCTGCCCCTCCCCCTGCTTATGCTCCCTCTCTCTCCCAAATAATCTTTTTTAAAAATCTAAAAATCTTTAAAAATTTTTTTAAAAAGTATCTGATGAAAATAATCATTTCAAAGTAATGACTACGATTTCCTTCGAGTTTTTCAAAATGATAAAAATAGCCCACAAGCCATTCTTACTGTCCACAGGGACGCCTGTGAGTCTCAGCAACACCATTCAGGGCATCCCTCTGCCACCAGCTGCTCATTCTGTCATTTCTGCAACAGATGAGCGCCTGGTACCTGCCCAGTGCTGGGCTAGACAGATCTAGTTCTTCACGACCTTACTTTTCACCAGATACTGGCTCGATGTGTCAACCCCAGAACATCTTACTGCCAACACACTGAATGTATTTTCCAGGGTTTTTGCCTTTTCTGTAAAAATGATGTAATTTCTTAAGATGTTCAAAATAATTTAGTTGCTTTCAACTCTCCAGATATCTGAAGAAAGCTCCTGATTCCTCAATCCCTTCTTTTCCTACTTACTCACCCTCAATTTTATTGTCTTCCATCGTAGGACTCCTTTCTCTGATTATCATGTTGAGTCCCATAGCACACACCAAGATATTATGAATATCCGTGGAGTATCAGACAAAAGAGGGCACTTCAAACCTCGTCCGTTAATGATTCTTTTTTCTCAGTTCCTAGATGCCCGCCGTCCGGTTATCGCTCACTCACTAGAAAAGACTCAGAATTTCCATTCCAGAAGCGGGCTAGGCAAAGTCTGTATAATCCAAGCAGCAAGAGTTTAAAATAGGGGCTCTAAGATCACTGGGTATTAGAAGCCAAATGGTATCTCTTTCCTCCAATCAGGCGAGTCTCTCCCACGGACAGATCATTTAACTGTTGGACATTTGTACTTACTAACATTGCTTGATCCTAAAGGATAGAGTCCAAATCAAACACATCTGGGCACATTTAACCTGGAAAAATGCCCCCAGAAGGCCCTGTTAGCTTTGGCTTTGAAGTGCTGTCAGAGAACAGAGTAACTGCACGTGTTCTGTGCTGCGTAGAGGGGGCCAAACATGGGTAAAAGCAATAGGGAGACAGAGATTTCACGTGAGGACAACCGTACCTGCGAACGATGTCCCCAGATGGGAGGGGGCCTCGGGAGAATCCCCTGCCCTGCCAGGCTAGCATTCCAGGTGTGCTGGTGACATTATAGGAATTCAAACGGGACAAGGTACGAAGAAATGAACCAAAGACCTTTAACTCCCCAGGGACGTAAAGTCTGTGCCCAGGGTGGTGGGTAAGGAATCCAGCTGGGGGATGTTTAGTTTAAAACCACCGTGATGGCTCAACCCCAGAGACTGCGGTGCTTTTTAAAGTGATGAGGATGATGTCTCAGTGGCAATGGTAACATAATTTTTAAAGCATTTATGCAGCGATTTAGCAAACAGAAGGGAAAGCATTAGCTAACATTTATAGGTAAATGCTACAGATTTTTAACCTGTCCAGATATTTAATATTATATCCTTTTGTTAAAAAAAAAAAAAAGATGTTTGGGCAAAAGCCCCAAAATAGTCTTTTGGAACAAAAAAGAGAAACTATACAGTCATACCTATCATTTGAATGATAAATACTTACTCTTTATATATAGATTCTTTTTAAAAATATATAAAGATTCTTAACATGATCATTAGACAAGAGCTCCAGGAGAAAATGAGAAATTTAAAAACACAAGGCAGTATGTGTTTTTTACAAGAAAATCATGAACCACAGGGAAGACTCTACCTTGATATTAATTATGAAAAACACAATAATTTATTAAAATCTCGAAGCACTCTACTGCTTTAGGCTGGAACTAATGAGAAATACTCTTCACTTCTTGAAATGACATTACATTTCTTGAAATTACACTGATTCAAAGCTAAAAATCTCAAAACTATTATACAATTCGAAATGCTTTTAGAAGGGAAAAAACATGAATCGTCCCTGCTATGAACACTTTCAAAACTGACAAATTTTTTCTTCTATGGAATATTGCTTTCTTATCATATTACAACTTGAGGGGCTCCAATGAGATTTAGTAGCAGCTAGAGTATTTGAAAATCCCTAAAGCTTCAACTATGATGTTCTATCACGTGGAGATGACATTTTATCCCAAATAACCAATATATTACATTTTAAAAATTCGCTTTCCATTAATTAATTCAGCAATCCATATATTCACCAGATTGGTTAATAAGTTTTGTGCTAGGCATTGAGGAAAATTCAGACCCTCCACTGTACAGGTTTCAAGGACTCATTCAAAGAATTGCTTTAAAAGAACTGCCAAAAAATTGAAGTCTTTCTTTATTGACATTTTATGGATTTCAGGGAAAGTTCAGCTGCTGTTATAACCTCGGCAAATCAATCCCAATTTGCAAGAAGATATTGTAACCCTAAAAGGTCACCTCATGTGTTCCTTGCATAGGAAGAAATAAGGGAAGGCAAAGATGAGCACAACTGAGGACCAAGGTGACATTATTCGATTTGTCCCCTGACATTTTACCTTTAAAATAGAGCTTTGTCAGGCAATACCGGAAATCAGAGGTATGTTATTTTGAGGTCTAGCACCCCTTTGCTATATAACTCCAAAATAAATGAACCTCAAGTCTGTGATGTTACTAGAAGGCAGATCTTATTTTTTTCTAAGGGTTTTATTTATTTATTTGAGAGGGGATGAGAGAGAGAGAGAAAATGAGCAGGGGGAAGGGGCAGAGGAAGAGGGAGAAGCAGACTCCCCAACGAGCAGGGAGCCCAACGTGGGGCTCAATCCCAGGACCCTGAGATCATGACCTGAGCTGAAGGCAGACGTTTTACTGATTGAGCCACCCAGGTGCCCCTAGAAGACAGATCTTAAATGAAGTTATAATGCTATAAGTTGGGAGAGACTTTCTGGAAGAATATTAAATTAAGAAAACCAGTATCATCGCCTACGAGAAGGCCCATTTTAGCCTATGAAGAAATGTGTATTCGCATGTTAGAAGCAAAAACTCCTCTATATAATCCTAGAAACAAAGGAAGATCATTCTCTTGGCTCGTAGGGATACAATATTTCTTCCTCCAAAGCCTTTTCTCAATATAATCTACAAATCCTTTTGGGCACTTTTTAAACAGACTCAAGCATTTTCAAGTATTTTTGAGTTATTATTTGTCATCATGAAACGAATATATTTACAAATGTTACTCTATTATTTGGGAGTCAGTCTGTATCTCGGTCTATCTTTTTTTTCTTGGCATACTGTCTTATTAAAACTCATACACTCCCAAGAGCCTTTGCTGTATTTACGTGTCACTTGAGTTTAGCGTGCTGGGATCACAGGCGCATAGAAAAGAACAAAAACACTTCAGGACGCACCTTCATCTAGAAATAGCGATACCTCCAGGCAGTTTATAAATCTCTATTCCTGCGAAAGAAAGGCCTCATTCTGCCTTGGCTCAGCATTCCCGGGGGATTTGTAGTACAATACTACTCAATGGCGTAATTTACAGGCAGGGCCACAATGGCTGTGAATTAATGATAACTATTGTCCAAATTTTTGAGCTCACTGTAACAATTTACATTCTGTTGCTAATAAAACGAGGAAAGGGTGACAAATAAATGTGGAATTTAAATTGTATAACTGATACAGTAATATGCAATTTTTACGTGAGGTTATAGTTTATTCTCTTCTCTGGTAATTTGTAATTGGCATGTAAATATAAAATACATATTTTAATTCTTAAAGCAATAAGAAGATACTACTTGCAGTGTTTCAAACAATAATTATTTTCACCCTCTTTTAGTTCTAAAATAGAAAAATACATTTGTATATTAAGATATAATAAATAGAAAATACACTATTTTTACCCTGTAAATAAAATCTAAGGTAAAAAAAAAAGTGATATTTTACATAATAAAGTAATGATTTTTACCATATAATTTAAATTTTAAAAACCAATTGTCTTTTCTCTTGCCTGTTTTGGAGTTCTTTAAATGTCCTGAAACCTCTATCATTAGAGGATTCAGTGAAACAAGTTAAATCAGAGGGATAGCCAGGATTGTGCCAATTTCTCTATGAAATTCTCTATGCACATATAGATTTACCTCATTTCATAAAGATATTTTATTACCCAATTTTATCTGTTGAAATAATCATGATATCTAACATTAAGTGATAAACTATCAATACAAAGTAAAATAAAACCACGCTTTGCTGAAGTTTGTTTTTAATTACGTGGTTCAATTCATACGAGCTCTGTAAGAAGCAAGGGCTGACCTCTTTCTCCACTAACCCCTAATTTTCGGCCATAAGGTGCAGAAGTGAAGGTAAAGATGTCGGTACTTACCGGAAATGAGCAGGCAGGCAGGCAGGCACCCGAACCTGCCTCCCGGGAAGGGGGTGCTCATCAAGTACCGGCAATCCCGTGAGCTAACCCGAAGGCTCACAGTCCCCTTCTCATCTCCCTCTGATTCTCAAGGGGGGGTATTTCGCCCCCAGTGGAGACATTTTTGGTTGTCAGACCTTGGGCAGGTGCAGGGGTGGCTTCTGGCGTCAGGGAGGCTGTTGAACATCCTACCGAGGCCCGGAAGAGCCCCACAAAGAACTATCTAACCACGAATGTCAACAGTGCCAAGACTGAGAAATCTGACCTGGAAGAATCTAGAGTGGGTGTTCGGGAACATTCAGGACGCAAGTCCACAGAGCCTGGGAAGGTGTGTTTGTGTATATATACACCCACCTGTGCATATACTAACAACGGAGCTGGATCGTGCCTCTATTTAACTCACGCAAATGCAAAGGCAAGGGACTATGTTTGGGGGGAGAGAAAGTTTAAATAGTCGGCAATTCTTCCCGGGATTAAATGTGTCTGTTCCCCAAAGCGAATATGGGTGAAGTGTGGGTCTGCGGTGTCTTGAGGAAGTATCAACTGTGTTTCTCAGAGTATAAATCGAAGGCCAGTCTAACACTGAAAGATCTATTTCACACAACACTGCTCCTTTATTGCTTATCAGTATTTTAGCCAGGGCTCAACTGCAGAGCCAGCAATCATGAGGCAATTTGACAATTCAGCCATGCACCAAGACAGGCCCATGTGGCTGTGAGGATTTGACCGGGGAGGTACCGAATACAGCCACAGTGGATTATGAAATATCTCTTCACCTTTTAAAAACCAGTACGAATGAGATACCCCTGCACACCTGCCAGAATGGCCAAAATAAAAACAGGACCACCGCCAATGCCCGGGAGGATGCAGAGACTGCATCACGGACGCACGGCCGGTGGGAACGGGCGCTGGCTCGGCCCCCCTGGGAAGCTGTCTGGAGGTGCAGTACAGTATTTAGCATGCACTGAGCTCATGACCCAGCAACCACACTTTCCATCACAAAGAAATGGCAGTTTATGGTCACACAAAACCCTGTACACCGATGCTCACAGCAAACTTATTTGTAATCGCCCCAAACTGGAAACAACCCAAAAACCTTTCAACGAGTATACGGTTAAACTGCGGGGCACCCCTACCGTGGAAAACTACTCGGTAACGATAAAGGTCAAACTAGCGATCTACGCAACAACTTGGGTGGACCTCCGGACAATTATGCTGAGTACAAAATGCCAGTCTTTGAGATTGGCACACATTTCTACACTAACAGAGCCCTGGGAAACAAGCGCATCCAAATGGCCACATTCGCAGTTGTAGGGTTGGTCGTGCTTAGTTCTTAGCTCTCAGTAATGGCAACCCTATGCATCTCCAAAATATATCCTTTACCAGTTCTATCTTTCGTATTTACTGCTCTGCTTAATTTTGTTTTTGCTTGAAGGACAGAAGCACATAAACACGAGTATAATTGTAATTTCAGTTCCAAGTAGAGTTTTAAATAGAAGGTATGTAATACTGTAAAAATCACAGAACCACCGTAAAGAATAAAACAGATGAAGAAGGAATGCTTTCTTGGATTATGCTGTATGACAAAGACTCCTTCCTTAACCAAACTTTAGTCAGACTTCCGCTTGACTAGGCCTCAACCTTGGCCTCTATCCTTGCTGGGTCTGCATAGCCCAGTGTTAGCGAGAATCCTGTTAAGTCAGCTTAGCGAGAATCCCCCACTCTTGATAACCGGTCACCCTGGCCTGCCTTCAGGAAGAATCCTGTTAAGTTGGTTTGATAAGAATCCCCCTACCCTGATGTCTCCTCCTAATAAGCTTCCATATCATGCTATAAATTTCTAGCTGTGGGGGTTGAGTCAGAGCTCTCTCCCCTGTTGCTGTCATGATAGTCCTGAATAAAGTTCTCCTTACAGTTTTAACGAGGGTCAGGAGAATTTTTCCTTTACCACATGAAATCTAGTGATAAGTGATCATGTCCATCGATGAGATTTGGTATTGTTTTAGCATACGAGGAGAACTTGCCCTACAAAGGTATACTTTTTAGCAACAAATTACAGTTTTCTCACACTTTACAGGGATTGTTTTTACATATACATGCAAATATATATGCATTTGTGTGGGTGCGTACACACACACACACACAGTGGAGTGACATACTACATGGATGTAATAATCTAAAGACATCTCTTCAGGCAGATATGTGTGTGTGTGTGTGTGTGTGTGTACGCACGCGCACACAACTCCGTACGGGTGTGTATTCATTCAGAAGCTAACAAGTGGAAATGTCCATAAAATCCAGATTTCCCTGAAACCTTAAGTTTGTTTCCAGAAAAAGAGAAGGTAACCTAACATTTCTTATATGCTTGATATGTAACCAGTACTCTACGTGCTTTATATTTCATTTTTCATACATAGTTCTTCATTTAGTCATTCCATAAACCCTATCACTTGGTGGCAGTATTTCCACGTACAGGTTTAGAGAGCTTAAGGAAGTCAGGCCAAGGTCAAAGAGCTAGCGCGTGGCACATCGGGGTCCTCACCCAAGGGTTTCCGGGACTGTGCTTCCAAATCTACCGCCTGCAGTGATTTTTCTTAACTAAATAGTAGTTTTATCACTGTCAAAATAATGTCAAACATCATTGTACGAGACCTGGTGTTTTCGGGGTTTTTTTTTTTTTTTAAAGAGAGATGCCTTTGTTCAAATGAAATCTTAATCAGAAGCCCAATATTTTGGAAGAGCAGGAAAACAGAAGAAAACACCTGAGCCTTTCTTGTTGGAACGGTAGGGAACTGGAGGACGGCCCTTGCCCCTCATTTCTTCCCTCTTCCTGTGTCCGGGCGAAACCCCTCTCCTCCCACCCCAAGCATCTCTGTGGAAGTCTTAGGCTTCTGAGGAGCGAAGGTGCAAAGACGCTTCACTGGACTACTACCGCCGGAGAAGATTCTCCACAGAGCCCTCGCACCTCACACATCTTATGAGCAGAGGCACCGGTGGCCTTTGTTGCAGACTACCTTTTTGTCTAGTGAACCATCTCGGAAAATAAAGATCGTGTCTCCCCGGGAGAGCAACAGATAGCTGTACTCACTGTCCATTTTAAGAGATCCAGGTTCTCTCAACTCCGGGTCCACACCCGCAGGGCAAATCTCCCACCCGCACAGCACCCAGCGGCGCTGCCCCGGGTTATCCTGTGGGACTTGGGGCTGGCAAGGAGAACGAGTGGGAACCTGAAGCTCAGGCCACTTGCTGTGCCGTGGGTGATAAAGACCTTTGTCCCTGACCCAGGGGTCTCCTGTCTTGTGGCGACACCCAAGAAAATGGTGGCAGGCCAGCCTGTTAGCTAGCAAGTAGGGTAAAGCCTCAGACCCTTCACGGTTCTTGACAGTCCCCACTCTCTAACCTATTTAACACAGAGTATTTACTCTGTATGAGGTGTTATTCCAAATGAGGGACAAATACTAACTCATTTAATCTTCATAATAACCCTGTAAGATAGGTACTGAGACTATTGTTACCACTTTACTGGGGAGGTAACTGCAATCATCATGATTAAGTAGCTGGATCGTTCCCATAAAATGGCAAGTACTTGCCGTGCATATTTCTAAGCACTAAATGGTTTTCCTTATTAAAAGAAAGAACATACATTGAAACCTCAGACCCATGCAACTGTTCTCCTCTGGCTGGTGTTGATCATAAAGCCCCAGTCTTCATGAAGGCGGATACAGAACCACCCCAAGGGGCAGAAATATTAAAAACCACTCCTAGGTGCACCTGGGTGGCACAGCTGTTGGGTGTCTGCCTTCGGCTCAGGGCGTGATCCCGGCGTTCTGGGATCGAGCCCCACATCAGGCTCCTCCGCTATGAGCCTGCTTCTTTCTCTCCCACTCCCCCTACTTGTATTCCCTCTCTCGCTGGCTGTCTCTCTCTCTGTCGAATAAATAAATAAATAAAAATCTTTAAAACAAAAAACAAAAACAAAAAACACTCATAACCGATGTGCCTTGACATGTGGTATTTGAGAGGAAAAGTGGAGACAACTGCCTTAAAGACTTTTCCAGGGTCTTGAGTATTTAAAGTGGAACCTCTTCCTTGGAAAAGGGCCGTAATTCCAACAAACAGTACTAACAACATGAGTGTCCTCCCAGAATTAAACCCGCAGTAGTAAGCTTTCAACACTCCGGAGGTTATTCGTGTTTTATAACGCTCAGGCTTTGACAGTGCTGGCTAGAGAGCAGAAGACAGAGCGATCGACAGGCCCAGAAATCTGGACTCTGCCATGAGTGTCTGCTGTGCACCAGCTCTACCTTCATTCGTATAAAATCTTTGGAAAGTAGCTACTTTACGACAGGAGTCCCTTTCGGATGATTTCCCACATACTTGGGGACCGTCGACAAGATATATCCCTCTGGTGAATGGTTATTATAAAGACAGATGGACTGCAAAATGAATATCAAGAACAATCCAAAATGAAGGATGTGAACAGACGCCGCACACGACATGCCAATGGCCGTCAAATACATGCAAAGATGCTCGGCATCACTCAGGAGAGAAATGGAAAGCTACGCAGCGGTACCTCTTCTCATGTCTCAAGTAGGCAAAGACGTACAAGCTGGACAATGCACTCCCTTGGGGAGGCTCTGAGGAAGCGCTTGCACACCGTGGGGAGGCAGTGTGACTTAGTCATCGAGATGAGATCAGAAACCGCAGGCACCCTTTGACCCGGCAATCCCACTTCTGGGGATTTATAATATAGACACACCTGCCCCCCACAAACTGATGAATGGTCGAGGCTTTTCTATGCACAGTGTTTTAATAGCAAAAGACTGGATAGAACGCAGGTGATCGGTAGGGGAAGGGTCAAATAAATCATGGTACATTTCAAGATGGGATGCTATGATGTTGTTCAAGAAAAGGAGGAGGGAAGCTCTGTGCACCACGATGGAAAGATCTCCAGGATAAAGTGGGGGCTAAAAGGGTGCAAGTAGTTTATGTGAAAGGCCTCAACTTATGTAAGATGAGGGGAATATATTCATGTCTGCCCAAGAGGATCAGAAAAACTGCTGGGACTCTGCCATCGATACCGAGAAATGGCTATCGCTATGAGAGACAGTGTACTTCCCACTTTGGGCAGCTCAGGAATGACAGTGTTTGTATACCCATTAGGGACTTCAGAAATCCTCGAAGTTTTTCTTCAAGATATTAGGATTTAAAGTTACATAAGGATAAGACACTCTGATACTCTGAATTGACGGTTCCAAACAACGTTTGAAGGCCCCCCCCCCCAAAATCACAGTTAGGACCTGCACGTAGGCCCATGACTTTAGATTGTTTCTTTAAATGACCCACAGCTAATCAGCAGTTTACCTGGTTAAAATTCAGTTGGTTTGGTAGTGCTTTGAAGGGGACTCTCCCTTCTTGGGTTTTCTGCATTCAGACAGGATTTGCAGAGGAGCTAACAATAAACGGATTTAATGAGAAAACAAGAGCATACTGTCGGTGGCTTTTTGAAGAGGAACCATGAATACATATTCTTGTGGGCTTTGGCCTGATTACGTTTGTTAATAAGGAATGCCAAAACATGTGCACCAAAAACCGTTCAAGGTCTTTTGGTAGCAAATTATACTTGTAAATTCGATGTAAGTTGATCACTGGAAGAACTCACACTCTTTGAAGATTTGAATTCATAAATGTATGAAAGAATTAAGTGGTTCTTTCCCCTAGTGATATAAAGTACTAAATGGCAGGGAAAAAAATGTGTTTGAAATCAACGGAGGAAATAATTCATTTTGAAAATTATCTCATAAAAATGTTAAATAGGAAAAATATGCCAGGCTAGTTCCTACTGGATAAATAAAGCAGAAATATGCAATGGGCAAACTTAAGGATGATGGACTGGGGAATGTCCCATCTAGCGCTTTGTCTCCTGTAATATTTTTGTTATTCAACTGTGGCAGTCTCAGGCACAGTCATCTATTCCATCCCCCAGAAGACAAAGAAAAGGAGACTAATTCTGATCAGCAGAAAACTGGCTGGCCTTTGGAGCCTTCAAGGGGGCAATGGCTCCCGGATCAAGGAGAAATGAATGTCTTTGAAGACTCCATCTTAGACTGTTTCGTTAATACATAAAATTCTCTCTTTATCATGCAGAAGACTCATTTCAAAAGGGAAGTGCAAGTCAATGAGGATTAGTTTGGCTTCTTGGAGGTCAGAACTAAATCTACAAAATGAATACAACGACGCTGAAATAAACAAGAATGTGAAATTGCTCATCCGCGGGGATGATGTAACTAATACTGACATAATTTCCAAGCAGAAAAGCAAAACTAGGTCGAAGCATGTTGGCCTAACATAATAAGCATTTTTGCTCCCAGAATTTTACCATGTAGGCTGTGTCTGCAGGCATTAATGTCTTCTGTTATCAATGTTCGGGGCTGTCACAAACAATTCACGTCTTATCACTCTTTGTTAGTTAAACCAAAACAATGTAGTTTACATGTGAACTATTCCACTCTGACAGCTGAAATGTTAGAAAGGGGAAATGTTAAAAATATTCAGGAAGTGTCTCCTCCAAGCTGAGAAGCACTGATCAGTAAATATTCATTATTTAATAGTCTCCTATCACGTTCTTCTCCACTCAGAAATTTCTCTCACTCAGTTATCATGACTTTTATTCCTTCTTTCACTCAGAGCCATATAGAAAGGGCAGCAGCATTGATACCTCTCCAGAAATCCTCTTTAGGGACGCCTGGGTGGCTCAGTTGGTTAGGTGGCTGCCTTCGGCTTGGGGCCCCAGTCCCGGGGTCCTTGGATAGAGCCCTGCATTGGCCTCTTGCTCAGCGGGGAGCCTGCTTCTCCCTGCCTGCCGCTCCCCTGCTCCCCCTCCCCCCCCCCCCCGCTTGTGCTCACGCTCTGACAAATAAAATCTTAAAAAAAAAAAAAAAAAGAAACCCTCTTTAAACGCTGACCAATGAAAAAAAACTAAACTGAGTCCCTCAGTGAGTAGCCAATTTTTCTATTCTACTTTCCCCAGACGCTGACTAAAAGAACTCATCCTTGCTTTGCCCTTCTATTTGCTCCATTTCATTTTCCTGCACTATTTCCACAAAGCCCCCCCTGATTAATTCGCAGAAAAAAAGGACTCCTCTCACTCCTACAACTTTCTTCTGTATAAACATAATCCTCCAAAGGTTTTACTCTCTGACATGTTCACACCTACCTAAAATCAGAGCAAAGAATATGTAGACAAAAGTACCACAAAATCCAAAGATAAGGCTATGTGACCATCTGGATTTTTCGGATGGTATTTGCTCCGAAGGGGATACAGTCCTTCCTGATTTCTTGACTCGCCAGAAACCATCCACCTGCTGGAACTGTCTTGGCATTTGTTAGCACATTAAATTAGACCGTGACCCCAAAACATCCAAATTACATCTTACCAGAAGGCATGAGGTGTAGTCAAAAGGCAATAAGGTGGGGAGTCGGGAAGACTCAGGTTCTAGAAGTAAACTTGCTCATACCTTTGCTCCCTGATGGAGGGTAAAGCATCCCTCCGAGTGAAAATTTCTTTTTTTTTTTTTTTAAAGATTTTATTTATTTATGTGACAGAGGGACAGCCAGCGAGAGAGGGAACACAGCAGGGGGAGTGGGAGAGGAAGAAGCAGGCTCATAGCGGAAGAGCCTGATGTGGGACTCGATCCCGGATCGCCAGGATCACGCCCTGAGCCGAAGGCAGACGCTTTAACGACTGCGCTACCCAGGCGCCCCCTCCGAGTGAAAATTTCAACCCACAAGTGCTACACTTTTAACCAGTACTCTTTGTGTCTCCTAAATAGATTTCTAATATTTAGGGATGCCTTCCATTTCTCTCTTTATCTGGTCATTCATCCAGTTATTGGCAACTGAGCAGGGCATTCAACAAATTCCACTTGTCCAAAAACAGCTCCTTTCCTCTGACTTATTTGGGGAAGGCCACTTCAAAACACATACAACTGAAGCCACACTCCACCACTTGACATAGGACAGACGACACAGTCTACTGCGTGGGCCCTTCGAAAATGTATTCGTCCTGTTGTCTCCATAAACCAGTAAATGTCTCAGAAATTTCTATTTCATCATTTTAACCATAACTCTCAGACAGTCTGTCACACCCAGAAGCAGTGAAAATGCTTTGTCCAGCATATGTCTTGAATTTCGTAGAGAAAATGTGGCCACCATATGTGTAGAATAGAGCAGAAGACTTGAGTCTTCTCTCAGAAACAGTCTCTCAGTTGCTGAGTGACCTTGGGCATGCCACTCACCTGGCAAAATAAACCAGCTGCACGGGGGCCAAAGGCCTAACACACCAGGTCGGGCTCAATGAGAGCAAGAACCAGATTCCATCGTTGCTTTTAGGCTCTGAGCTATTGGAGGACATATCCCATTTCCTGACCTCTTCTGTAGCCCCATCGCGAAGGACGTAAGTTAAGCTGCCTGCCATATTCCAGGCTGTGCCCTCGCCCAGAACACAACTGCATGGGCTACGTGGTCAAGCAACTGCAAACTCCTTTGATTTTTCTCTCATGTCAATCTATTCAGTCCTTGCTGTTCCCCAACCTTTCTAACGCCCTTTCTTCCTCTTGAAAATGCTTCCTGGAAAATGTTCTTTCCTGCTAAAATTCATCTAGCGTGTGCCCATAAAATATTTAATGATTCTTCTTGTGTGCCAGGCACTGTGCTTGGGCCGGGGGATTTAAAGGTAATTAAGATGTAACTCTTGCTCTTGAATAACTCAGTCCCTAGATAGGCAGACAAATGATTAACTGGAAATACACGCACCATTTCTAATACTTGTGTGGATAAGAGGAAGCTCCAGCTTTTTTCTTTCCATTTATTCTAATCCCATAAACAGCACTCAGCTTACGAAGAGCATCCTTACAAACAACCCAAACCCACAAGTACCATCACTCCCCTCACTTGGCCCCCTGTGCTTCCCTGGTGTCACTCACAAAGACCTCAGTGAGTCCGCACATTCAGGCAGGATGCCGAGGAAAGAAAACAAGTGAAGAGGTCGGACCTACGGGTGGACACATCAACAAGTCCCATCTGTCAAAGGCATGACCCTGCCCACAAATGTTGCCCCGGAAAGGGCAATCCTGATTGTTGCAGCTCCAGGCTCTATTGCTTACTTTTTCTCGAAGATTCATCCTGAGGTCTGAAGGGCTAAGAGTCATGTTAGCTCATCCATATTGCTTCTCCCCCAATACCTAGTTGAGACCATTGTCTAGAGGAAGTAGGGGTGTGGCGTGGAGGTGGGGCAGGGCAGGAGGGAAATTCGGCAATTACAGGAACTCAACTCATTGTGTATTTGGATAGGGAGTCCCAGTCGGACCCAGAAGGTATCAGAAGGATGGAGAAAGAAGTGCAAACTACTGTAAACATTTCCTACTTCAAATATTGCCAAGACTGGCCCATTACCCAAAGCATGGTAACTCTTTCTCCCTCCGTGTTCCATCCCGTGTAACATGGAGGCATGTCCTCAAAACTCAGCACTGAATCTGACATTAATCAGATTATTTTTTATGATAATGAATTCTGGAAATGGAATCATTTCTCATTGGAAAACATTCTGGGTTTCAAACAACGAACTCTTAGAGCATACAGTCTTCCTGGATTGGGGACGGCCTTGGAGTTATTTTTCTCTCTTTAAAAATTGGTTAAAGGACTACTTAATAATTATGATAAATGTATTTTAACGAGGAACTCATAACTTTCTACAAATGGATATGTAGCTAAAAATTAACTAAACTTCACAAATACAAATCATTTGTCAAGTCTCCTAAGGTCAAGAAAGCTTTGGCTACCAATTGATCAAGTAGATTCTTATCCATACAAATGTAGTTATTAATAAGCAGGCATTCTGCCCACAAATAACTTACATTGTGCTACTGGCACAATAAACTATGTATCAGATCAAAAGTCCTCTGAGGGCAGGGATCACATTAAAATCATGTCTGTAGCCCAAAAAGGCATCTAATAATCATTTAAAATAGTTTAAGTGAACAGACTACTGAATACATTAATTCTGGAAGTACTCCTCAGCGAATGTCCCTGAATAATGTAAGGAATGAAGGACAGCCTCTGTGTTACACTCATCATAAACAGCTGACTGTGTATGAAACCGTCAAATCCATTTGCACTACAAATGATCAGTACATCTTTTTTTTGCCTTTTTTAGCCAAAACTACTTTTATAGCACAGAGCAGATAAGTTCTTAGTTTGTTTGTTTTGTTTTATTTTAGAAAAGTCCTCTCTAAACATTTTTTTTTCAGTGCCTCGATTTTCTGACCTCTTTACCACCACCTGACTTTCTGAAGGCCATTAACCATCCTAATCTGTGTCAAAGGGATATTTTCCTCTGGGGGTGGGGGGAGGGGGATAAAAGTCTTGTGGATCCAGAAGGGTCCCTAATATTTTGTCCTTTCATTTAAAGAAATTTCTAGAACATGCCAGGTTATAAAACTAGGCAAGCAACCTTCTAGAACAAAATCCCCCGAGATGAGTTTCATGTGAAATAAAAGGAGTTGATAACGAGCCAGAAAGAATCATTTTGATAAAACTGTCCCGTATCTAAATGGGAGATTAGATTCCTGTTTGACCTGGCTTTGTAGCCCTTTCTTTAATCACAGCGTATTTGATATTCTCTTCCTTGAATGAACTCATTTTCGTCGTGGCTTTGGTCACAAGATTAAAGAATCGCTAACTAATTGTTCCAAGTAAGCAGAGCAATTCTCCGGGCCTCCGATCGGGCTCCCGGCAGCATCCACCGCCCAGCCTTCCATCCTAGACACTTCAAGCCTGACCTCTGCAGGCGGCTAACTGAAATGCACACCGCCCAATCGGGCTGTGGTCTTTCTTTTCAAAATCCCACCAAGTTCTGAAAATGCAAATATTCACAGTAAGTATAACGCGCAGACTGATAATATATTGGCTTTTCCTTTCACTTCATAAGTTGCTTTTTGGAAGTAGCAACCGTTTGACTGAAAAGCATTTAAATTTCATCTGCAAAATACTTTGGTCGTGGCTAACCACTGATTCTTTTTGCCTTATCGAGAAAAATCCGAATGATTTGGATGAACTGAGATCCTCAGATCATGCCGGTTAAAAATGTTCTGATCGGCCCCACCTTTTTCTAATCAAACAAATTACTCTTTGTCCAGCGACCAAATCCCCGGGCCCTTTCACGAAACACCGTGCGGTCCAGGTTGCCATAGCTACCTTGGATGTCTATTTACCACACAAGGGATCAAAGCCAGGAGACATCCACATACACACTTAGCCTTAAAACTTGCTGGAATGTCTGCGGGTAACATGCACCTACCAATTAAAGGATTTGCCCACAGCCTATGCGGTCCACAGCCAAGCAAACTATGAACGCATGTCATAACGAATGGCAAGGAAAAGCCAACTTGAATATTTCAAAACGACCAATAAGAACCTTTAATCTGACAGCAAGGCTTATGATTCTAACATTCGCTGCAAAGGAGAGATAGCAGGGAAGACAAGAACATTTCAACGGGTGTTGAAGACACTGGATTTCCAAACCAACCTCCAAACCAGGGCAAAAACTTGAAACAGCTGTTGAAAGGGCAAATTTCTCAGATACATATTTTAAATTCCGGTTAGTTACAGTATCTTTCTATCTCAACGTTGGGACAAATGAGAACAGAAATGCCTTTTCAACTTTTATAGGCTCGACTTTCAAATGGAGGAAACCATAAAGCATATTTGGGACAGGGCATGCTGGTTCCAGAACCGTAAGAGAAAGGGATGCTGTAGGGGTGCCCAGCGTGAAGCCCCATCACTTCGAATTCCAAGCCTCGTGCACGCAGGTAGCTTGCCTTGCGGAGTGGGCGGGAGTCACCCTCAGAATTGCACCTAATTTGCCGCGTATCTTTATACTTCGCCTGTTCTCTCCGCCTTCACCCCACCATTTGTTCAATGAGGATCAAACTGCCACCTCGTTCTCTCCTGGGGGATGTGACAGAGAATAAATAGATCATGTTCGTAAAGGACCTTCTAATCCTCAAAGGAAAGATTAATACAAAGACATTCATTATTAAACCAGATGTCCTTGGGCATTTTAATTCCAATCTGAAGAACGCAACACAGGCCAGTCACAGCTTCCTTATATAAGCACCATGCTAGCCTTGCAAGAATCGAGCAGCTGCTTAAAGCTCTGGATAACTACCTCATTTTTCCCCTTCACACTCTAAGGCGAAAGGCGATGCTCTGTTTTAGTCTATCAGAGATAAGAGTGTGCACCTTCTTCTCTTGGAGTGGTTTGGAAAGTCATCAGGATATTAAAAACGCAAAATAGGTCTGGTAGGCAGTTGTGTCTGGAGAAGCTGCTTTTTTTCTTTCTAGCAGAATTATTTGTTCTTCTCCTGTGCGGGGACAATGAGCGGTGCGCTATTGGCGGAGGGTATTTGCAGTTGCGAGAATGCCACAGGCAAACCTGTTGTTTTTGGCTGGGCCTCCACAACAGGTGGCCATGCCTTTCCTTTCGCCTGGGAACACAGCAAATTCCTTCTCAAGGAAGTTTCGGGAAAGCTTCCCATTTATGATCAGAGCGCGGAGAAAGATTGGCACACACTTGGAAATTACTTCCTCATAAAGGCAAATCAGGTTTACACTTTTCTTTTGTCCTCACTCAGCGTGACCTTAGGAACCCTCAAACGATATCAACCTTCTATGCGTTTTTTTTTTTTCTCCTGCCACCCTGGCAGAGAGCAAAACCCCTCTGAATCTCATGTCCAGGCAGGCAGCTTTCTCATTCTGCTGGCGGCTCCTGGCTACCTGCTATGCCTAGTCCGTGGCAGGGGTCTCTTGGCTGCCACCCCGTTGTTCCGCATTGTGCAGCCCTTGGGACGGATCACTCCTCAGCGCAGAAACTGGATTTCATCGCCAAGCTGATGACACACGGACCTGTTTGATAGTTAACGCTGCAAATCCGGCCGGGGCTGCCAGGCTGTGGCGGCACATTGGCTGATGGGTGCCATTCACCCAGCCTGGATGCAGCAGTCTGCCCCAAGAGAAACTCACGTGAAATTAGGCTTAATCCACACCATAACTCCACCACCTCATCCCCTCTACACTGTTGTTCTAGCTGCTGTGAACAATGTATGAGATGCTTGAAACCCTGGACTGCCCCCCCATTCTTTGGGTGAGCAGTGACTATTCCCTCCTCTCTCCCCCTTCCACCCACCCCCCACGGGATCCCACCCCCACCCCACCCTCAGAACAGGCCAAAAAATTATGAGACACACAGAGTCAGAGGATTAAAAGGTCGTTCATTCACTAAATAACAAAGGAGTTATTACATGTGTACCCTTAAAACTTCAATACCGGGCTGAAGTCCAATTCACGCGAATGCCACGACGCGCCAGGCACGGGGGAAATTACGCCAAGCCGGCCAGCATGCCTCTGGCATCAGACAAGGGGAGTGCCACCGTTCCACAGGGAGTGTGTGGGAACAGGGATTCTGAAAACTGAGCTCAGACACCACCGAGGAGAGGACAGGTGGCTCTGCACAGGATCAAATGACTTCTTTGTTCCAGCTAAGGACCTTTGTCAAAATTCTTTTGCGCTCCTCTTTTACCTTTTAGATCCTTTCCATTTGGGCTTCTTGCTCCTTTTCCCCCTCCCATCTGACTGCTCGGCATAAAAAGAACGGGGTCGGTTGTGGGTCTGCAGAACTGAAAGAAACTCAGCCTCGGCCCCGCAATGTGCGGCAAGGCAAGGGCAACTCATTGAAAACATACGGCACTTGCTCCTCTAAATGTGCTTTTCTGCACTCACTAAAACTTGCCAGCCACGCCTGCTTAGCGAGCCAGCGGCAGAGGGTCTTGGCGCCCGTCCGTTGGGGGGGTGGGGGGCTCTGCACCACCTCCCGAGGCGGCAGGAAACGGACAGAAAGTTCTAAACCCCTCGTCCTGGCCGCCAGAGGGAAAGTTTGCTTCCTATGCAAATCACCTCCCCCAAAGTGCTCAGGGTGGCGGGTACTGAACCCATTTAGAAAAAAGAAGTGAAGAGCTTTTCTGGTGGTAATACCGAGGCTAACTTTTCCTACCCAGATTTGCTGAGAGCAGGCAAAAGCAATTAACACTCCTCTGGTAATTCTCTGCCCTTGCCAGCCCACCAGCATGTTTTTCCAATCTTGTCTTCCCTTTCTATGAGTACCAATCTTGATATTTATATATTGACATCAGAGTCTTCCATAACTTTGAATAAGTTGTAAATCGCACCCTTTTCTTGGCTTCGTACACCCACTTTTTTCTTTTCCTTTCTTAATGGCAAAGCTATAAACCTCTGTCTGGGCCGATAAGGAATTTTATCATTCTGCCCCGAAGCCACGGAAGAAGCTGCCCAGTTAGAATTCCTTTCAAAGACTCATTTTAACTAATCCCAAGCCTTTCTCAGCTCCCTGCTTCAGGGTTGCCGTCTCACGTCCAGAAGCAACACAGTTTCAAAACTGCTAGAACAGAAAAATAAATCTGCATTTTTCTGGAAGGACTGTCTGTGCTCACTTCAGGCTGGTTCCGCCTTCTCAGCCATAAACACAGTTAAGTGCTCAGAATGGGAAGCCAAAATGAGATAAGACGCCCCGTGTAATTCTTTTTCAGGATATTCAGTTATCTTTATTCTAATCCAAAGCATAGGATAGAGGCTAAAAGCTTGAGACGGAGCCTGCACAATACATTCCAGCGACTGCAAACTGGAATTGATTTACATATTCTACAAACCGCTTTTAAGCCCTTTACAATGACTGGCTGACATCACCAATCACCATTAGAGGCAAACTGGGGAGGGGGTAAAAGGGTGGGGGGGCTCAGAAAATCGGCTTCTTCGGTTCCCTTAGGAAAACGCAGCCCCGTCTTTACGCCAAATGGACGGACTCGGACAGGCATCTGCTAATCCAGCAGCTCTCCGGAGTACCATCGCAGGGGTCCCAGGCTGCGCCCTCCCTCTCCACCCGCCTGTGCAGCCCCTGGAGCTTACCTGCCTCATGTTTAGAATTCCATGACCCATCCGGCAGGGAGCGAGCTGCCTCGAAGCCCACACCGCGGTCTTCAGAGGGGAAACACCAAACCCGACAGAAGCCCGCAAGACAAAAGCAACTCAGTGAGATCCACAGGCAGCAAAGAGCACGTTTTCTTCCTTTTCCTTTGATCTGTTGCTACATGCACTCTGCCCAAGACAATGTCAAGTTTCTCAAGCTTTTCTTCCCCAGCCTATGAAAAGTCGGGCTCAGGGAAGCGAGGACCGCCTGGCTCTTATTTCAAATCGGGTCTCAGAGACGTCGTAGGTGGCTGGCTTGGGCCCCGGAGGAGCCCCGCCAATCAGGAGGAAGGGGTGGGTCCTGGGAGCCAGAAAGGCTGCCTCCGCGAGGATTAGAGAGCTTTCGGGATTTAAATGGCTGGAAGCAGCTGGAAGCACGGCGAAAGCTCCCAAAGTAAAGGATGAGTTCTATTCTTATCTCGCTGCTCGGGGTCTGTTCAAAGCCTAACTAACTAGCTTCGGGCCTTAAGGGCTTTGCCTTTTGGGAGCGCCCTAAAAGCACGAAAGCATTTGGAAGGTGCACGATTATTTCAGCCAGGAAAGTGCAACATTCAGGACCCAACCATCTTTTTTGAAAAGGGTATCTTGCCCCCAGGTCCCACTTTGGCAAAGCCACTGGGGAGGAGACCAAATTGTTATGCAGAACACCTTGGGAGGAGGGTGCCGCCCACGTCATTTCCATAGAGATGAACTGTATAAAACAAATCTAAATGGGAACTTGCACCCAAATGTTGAAACGCAACAAATGGCCAAGAATCTTTTATCTGTTATTAGAAAAAGAAACACTGATGTTTCATCAAGAAGACAATTTCTAAGGTAAGTGTATCTACCTTTCACTGCGGCTCACCTTACCAACGGAGCTGATCTAGTGAACTTACAAACGGGCTGGCTGCCCATCACCTCAGCAGGATGGGAGGAAGGCTAGCTGGCTTCTTAGAAACTTAAACCCATACTAAAAAAGAATTCCCAAAGTCCACTTTCTTCACTCCCATAAACAGTAACTATTCAACTCTTAGCCAGCGTGATTTCAATGCAAATCTACCTTCGGATTTCAAAAAAAGAGCAAGTCGAGCAAAGACTACTTTGTGCAGCACCAGTGATATATTTTGTTTCCCGAAGAAGTGGCCAAAATTCTGTGAGACTAATTCAGTGAATATTTTTAAATTCTTGTATGAGAGGCAAAAATAACAAGTTAGCAGATCACGAACGGGCAGTTTTAAGAGTGTCATCTACATGGGCTTAGTAGAACTCTGCCCAGTTCTCTGAAAACTCAGCAGCCCAATATCTGGACCGGGAGGTCCACAACCCCACCCCAGCCCCCCATCTTAGTAGGCCAAGGGCCCACCTGGTGACACAAGCTGGCTTGTACTTATTTCGGAGCCCTTCATTATGACCTAGACCACCCTCAGCACTATTGACATTTGGGGTCGGACCATTCTCCACAGAGGGTGCCGGGCTGTACGTCGTGGGATGTTGAGCTGCACCCTGGTCTGGGCCCACTGGTTGCCAGCGGCATTCTCAGAGCCATGACGATCAATAATAATCAATTACCAAATGTCCTCTGGAAGGGGGGGTGGGTAAAATCACGCCAGATTGAGAACCATGGATGTACCAGCTCTGAAATACTGGTTCTCAAGCTACAGTGTGCAAGGAAACTTCTGGGGACACTGTAAAAAATGCAACCCCCAAAGCCCCTGCTCCTGTTCCAAAGGAATCTGATCTGTTGGTTTGAGGAGGAGCCTGGGAATCTGCATTTTTGTGTCATCCCCCGCCCCATCAAAGGCCTCTGATTCACTTTGAGATATACTGTACCTATTCCTGCCCTAGGTATGCCCTCAGCCCCGGGACATAGGGAGCTACCCAGAGCTGCCGCCATTCAGTATCACTTGAGTTAAGTCCCAAGGTGCATCTCCTTTCTCACTTTCAACAGAAGCTTCTCACAACTGCATTTGCCTTCTGCGGTCATCATCTCACAGGTAAATGTGAGCTGGGATTTCCTCTCGCCACCACTGTGCCCTTTCCAAGTTTCATCCATCTTTCTTCTCCTTTAGCCCAATCCCCTACCATCCTACAAGGTCACATGTCACCCCTCTTCTGTGCTTTGCCCAATGCCCCAAGACAAATTAATCCCTTCCCTTCTCTGTGCTCATAAAGCAGTTCTTAGACAGCCGGTAGTGTGCTGGTAAATATTTAACAAGCAGCTCTCAGGGGAAAAAAAACAACAACAAGATTCGTAGCAGCCTTTGCCGATTTCTGTGGTGTAAATACTCCCTCCTTTCCTACCATAAGGACACGAACACAGAGTTGGAAAGAGTGGTGCCAAATCAGGAGATGGTAAGCACCAGCTTGAGCAAACCATGATACACCTCTGTTGCCACTTCCATTGGATACTGTCATCCTCTTCTCTGGAGTCTCTCTCCTATTAGACTGTAACACTCTCAAGGGCAAACATGGCGTCCCATTCATCTTTGCAACCCCGGCCACTTGCACTGTACGTGCTGTGGAGGAGGTGGTCAACCAACGTGTGCGGGAAGAGAACGCAATGCAATGGCGGCTTCCCCGAGACACGGACACCCATCTGACTGCTGCCACTGCCACAGCAAGGAAGGGAAAAGACTCTCATAGAAACTTAAACTCTCACAGTTACCTTTTTACCATAATATCATTATCTCTTCTGTACTTATGAAAACAATAAGCACAATGCCATCTTCCGTCCTAACACTCCGACATCTGAGCATCATAAACAGACCAGAGTGAAAGACTAGAGGCCGGCCTTCTAAAACAGAACCTCGACTTCATGGACATATTTGTGAGACACTGTATTTTTTATGTTTTTATATGAAGGCATCACACACTTTTGCATCCACATACTTGCGCATTCTATCAGTTATAGATTCCAAAGATCTCCAGGAGGGATATATACGATAACCCCTGGGAAGTCTATGGAAGGGCATTTCCACCGGTAAGAGAGACAGTAACTGGTGATGGTCATCTCGACCATCTTCTCATTACGCACTAACACAGGAATGCTAATGGTGGTGTCATTAACAAACACCACCTACAAGTGCCCACTGTGAGCCACGCGTGTTGACAGGTTCTTCACAAACGTGCGCCATTTACTCTCTCCACCAAAACACCGAAAAGTAGACATCACCGTTGTCAGGCTAAGATGAACAGACGAGATCAGGAAGGCAAGGTAGATAACCCAGGATCTTCTTGTTATAAATTGCTGTACCAGGAATCAAGTGTTTGGGATCAGAATAACTCTGCTTTGTGTTATAAAATGCGCTGTTTCTAGAAGTGTCCAGAAAACGCCTAAAGAAAGTGGATGGTGTAAAAAAATGAAGTCTTTTTCATTTATAAATAAATATAATTTTTAAAATTTCTTTTTTTGTGTGTAATTTTTAAAACTTCTAATGAAATAAATGGCCCCTTGGGGGTTGTCCACTAAGTGAGCATTAGATCCACTTACTGGGAACGGTGTAAGCAAGTAAAGTGAAACAGGAAAGTTGCTTTGCCAAAGGAGAAGATGTTCTCTTCTGCAGTGTGTCATTAACCGTGTTTGCAAATAACAGCTGAAGGGATGTTTTAGTGTTGTTGACGGATATTCCTTAAAAAGTAGCCTAGACCAAAAAAAAAAAAGTAGTCTAGATAACAGTCCTGTGTGGTATGTGGAGGTTTAGTTATAAACAGACCTGCACAGTAAATGTCACATAGGTGCCTGAGCAGGTGGCCCTGGGTAGGCCCTACTGGACATGACTGGGCATGAGCATGGCACCTCACAGGAGAGCTAGCAGGACCTGGGTCACCTTGTTCTGTGTTCTGTTAGGGTCAAAGCATATGGGATTATCATTTGTGTAAGTAAATCATGGTTGACTATCAGTAACTTCGTATAGTTTGTTGAAATATGTGTCAGGACACATCATTAAAAGTCAGTGAAAACCAAGCTGATATTGCCTAGTCAGCCACCTGGGAAGTGTGCTTGGTACAAGTGCAATCTTTGGGGTCTATGAAAAGAGAGAATTTCCTCTCCTGCAGAGGTTCCAGAAACCCAGTTGCTTTATACTTATGACAGCAGAGAAAAATCTGAGGAATACTGTATTTGAGGTAATTAGTGAAGGCAGTTTCAGTCGACAACACAAGGCCCTGCTTAGAAAAAAAGAAATAATTCTTATTTATAGAACCTATAATTCTTACAGGAGGTCACAAAAAAGCAACAAGTTTCTACTCACTGGGCATAGGTACTCGTTAAGCCAGTTTCTTTGATTGGTTGATGGAGGCAATGTGGCATACCAGCAGCACGGGTCATAGATGCGATCGGGAATCCATTTTTGGTGTCAATATAGCCGGTAAACTCACCGGTGGACGTCAAGTAAACCAACTGACATCTTTAAGCCCAAATTTTTCAGGGGACGGTCAGGCAAATTATGGACTGAATGTTGGTGCTCCCCCAAGATGCATATGTTGAAATCCTAACCCCTAATGTGATGGTATTAGGAGGTGGAGTGTTGTATTTGGAAGGCGATTAGGTCATGAATGTGGAGCCTCATGAATGAGACTAGTTCCTTGTAAAAGAAATCCCAGAGAGCTATCTTGCCCCATGGCCTCGGGAGGACGCAGCAAGAAGACAGCTGTCTGAAGCAGGAAGTGGGCTCTTACTTTCCACCCAACGGACCCGCACCTTGATCTGGGACTTCCAGCCTCCAGAATGTGAGAAATAAATGTCCGTTGTTTATAAATCCCCTAGTCTGTGGCGCTTTGTGGTAGCAACCTGACAGACTGAGACAGATGAAATCATGAGTGGGAAAGCTTTTTTGTAACTATTGCTTATATGAGTGTTTTGGATGACAGACTCTGGAAAGAAGGGAAGAAACCTGTGAATACAAAAATGGAAGGAATAGACCCAGTATAAGAAATGGTTTTGGAGAATGTACCCTAAGGGCAGACTTGCAGACAGGACAGAACTGACTAACTGGTCACCAGTCAGGGTTTTCAATGCATGGAACTTGATATTTCCTCACTTGAAAATTAAGGATTTAAAACAAATCATGCTATTTAAAATTTTAATCATATCTTAACTATTTAATAATTCTTCGCTTTTAGAGGTGAAATATTTTGACATTTCCTAGTTTTTGTTGATGGGATTAAATATGGCTGATCCTTCCTTATCTTCTTTTTAGTAATCCGGTAAAGGTTTATGCATGAACTTGGCAATGGTTTTTATATACTCCTCCCACTGTCAAATATTCTCTACACTCCCAATTAAACCTTCTGCTTCATGTCAACACAGTAATATCTTACTTCCCCACAGTAATTCCTCAATTTCCAAACCATCTACTTTTTTTGCTACAATTTTGTGCTTAAATTTGCAAGAAGAACGTTATTATAATAATGTATTTTTTACTTGTCTTATTAACCCCTTTACTAGATCCTGCAGCCGGTGAGGTCTGTTTCAGTCAGGGTTCTCCAGAGAAATAGAACCAGTAGGCTATATAACACACATCTTGAGATTTATTTCAAGGATTTGGCTTCTGTGATTGTGAGGACGGGTAAGTCTGACGTTGGTAGGGCAGGCTGGCAGGAGCTCATCCTATGGTTGAGGCAAAATTTCTTCTCTCTCAGGGAAACCTCAGTTTTGCTCTTAAGGCCTTCAACTGATTGGATGAGGCCCACCCACATTCTCAAAGATAGTCTACTTTCTTCAAGTCAACGGATTATAGCTGTTAACCACATCTACAAATGCCTTCACAGCAGCCCCTAGATTAGAGTTTCAGTGAATAACTGGGTACTATAGCCTAGCCAATGGACTTGTCGTATATACAAGCACACAGTTTATGATCAATTAGTCAATAAATGTTTACTGAATTATTGCAACTAATAATGATAATTTCAAAACCACTATCAGTAGAAGGCTTTCGCCTCTATAAATGATGGAATTTTGCTAATAGATTTATTATGTGCTTCTCAACTGCAACACTGGAAGGTAGGAGCTATAAAATTTTGAGATAAGATGATTTCTAACTGATGATTCTATACCAGGTCATACTATTCATCAAATGTCAAGATAGAATGCAATTTTTTTTTCATAGAAAGACTCAGAATTTTTGCATCCCTTCTACTCTTTCTTTGGAATCTACTCAAAGACGGGTTTTAGCAAAAGGAGGGAATTAAGCCAAGAAAGATAAGCCAATGGGACTCAGAAAACAGAGAAGTCAACATAAAGAGAAACAAAGATGGTGGATGTGGCCCTTCTAGAAAGGCCCCCATCTAAGCTGTAGCAGGAAGATGAACAACTCCTGGACAGAGGTCTCCAGGGGGAGAAATGATACTGATAGATCACATTTGAGGATGAACAGGTGCACATGGATATAAGCAAAAGGCGACACTATTATTAGTTCCAGGAAAAGCAAAAGAATGCACATAAAAAGAAGCCCAGTCCTAAGACACTCCTTAAACCGGCAGCAATCTCTGATACAGATCTTGTGGCAGACACTACTGGGAGCCAATCCAGTATCCATCTTGCCCTTGTTTCTTTCCAACAGAACTTCAGTGTATTTGGTGGCAGAAATGTGCCCAGCTGAAGAACATTTCCCAGTCTCCCTGGCAAGTGTGGGTGCTGATATGAAACTGTATGCCCTATGGAAATTTAATAGAAGCTGCTGTGGAGGGCTCCTGAGAAAGCTCTTAAAAGAGACGCAGTTTGCCCTTCGCCCTTCCCAATTTCCCCACCAGGAGTAGGCATGCAGTTATCTGAGGGACAGGGGCTGCTGTGTCACCATGAGAGGGATGGGACACGTGGTCAAGCTGGCAAACAGGAAAGACAGAAGGATCCTGGATTCCCAAGGACATCTTAGAGTCTCTGAATGAGCTCTGAACTTCACGTTCTGTGAGAAAAATAAATTGCTAATTTGTGGGAGCCAATGTTTTGGAGTTTGTGTTCATAGATGAACACAGCTCCTAACGGACACAATTTCATTGGGAGGACGTGGGGTGGGCTGAGGAGGGTGGCGCAAGAGAAGTCATTTCTTCCTGATCCTATGCAGGATGTGAAAGATAAGGTCTAAAATTCATAAGCCAAGAAAGAGCAATAAAAGCATATTATGGGAAATATGAAAGTACATATCAGAGGAAATATTTACAAGTCAAAAGTGATTGTTCCTAGAATGGAGTGGGATGGCTGTTTTTATTACAAGTCTTTAGTATATTTGTACTTCAAAGATATATTACTTTGATAAAAATTAAAAATAATTAAAAATAAACAAAAAAGATACGCCCCGGTGATTAAATCAATTTCTTGTCCTTAAACTCACTTCCTGTATTAGCAGTATGTTATGATTATCAGGCCCATAGTTAACCAAAGAGTCAGGGTAGAGCATTCGAGAAATTATATGCCTGATGGCCCATGTTGAACCTCAAGGGCAATGTCACCATGTCATGCACATATGATCTGATGGGCATTTCCTCTCTCCCCCACCACAGAGTTAATTTGCTCGGAGTTTATGACCGCTTTGCCATGTGTAGCGGCAAATACATATATTAGACAGCCCTGATCCAAACTGTTTTAGACTAACATTCTTTTAGATCTCCAGGAATCAAAATCCTACAACCCAGATGTCTTTTTTTTTTTAAGATTTTATTTATTTATTCGACAGAGATAGAGACAGCCAGCGAGAGAGGGAACACAAGCAGGGGGAGTGGGAGAGGAAGAAGCAGGCTCATAGCGGAGGAGCCTGATGTGGGGCTCGATCCCATCACGCCGGGATCACGCCCTGAGCCGAAGGCAGACGCTTAACCGCTGTGCCACCCAGGCGCCCCCAGATGTCTTAAAAATTCATTAGAGACTAATTAAAAAAAACCCATTTTCTTTTTATTCCTAATTGACATCATTCTTGATTCAAATTCATTTTTTAAAAATTGTGTTTAAGTATGGCTAGGAATAACTGGTTACACTTCTTTATATTATTACCACTTTACTTCTTATCCTTATTCTTTCCTCTCTCTTATTTTTCTCATATATTAGTTAGTCTCTCAAACCTTTAACATTTTAATGCTCAAAGCTGATTTTTAAATTAGCCTTAGAGATTAAAAAGGCATTTACTTTTGTGAACCGGATCTCAGTTTTTATACGTTAGAAACAAGCAAATCAGGCTGGTTCTTTGATAATCACATGGACAGAAGGTGAATAGAAATTTTAATCAAAAGAAGCTTTGAACAGGATTTGCGCTCCTTGCTTGTAAAAAGACAATGCTTTATCCTTTAGATTGACACTTCTCAGATGCACAGAAAGACTGCTGAAATGGCTGTATTTTTTCCCCTGATTGGCACGACTCAGTAAGTGGTTCCCAGCAGAGGAAAAACTCACGATGAGCCAGAATCATGGCTTACATGCTTCTTTCCTTTGCTCGACACAGATCAGGCTGGGTTTTTGTTGTTGTTGTTGTTGTTTTGGTTTGGTTTTTTTGTTGCTTTTTTACTCTCTTTTCATAGGCAAGAAAAGAATAGCTGCTCTTATTTCCGTAGAACTAGATGGCCCATCATGAGTTTTCCCTCTGCTGGGACCCACTTAGGAAAATTCACACATACTGAGATAGGCTTTCCTCTATTCCCCTGATACAAGATGCAAGATAAACACATTGAATCGTGGCAAGGGGAAAAATGCAAACGTTGAGTAGCAGTGCCTTGCCTTACTCCATATTTACGAAAGAGCTCTATGAAATATCTGAGGAGCTGCATTCAAATGAAGTTTCATTTTATTTCTCCTTCGATTTAATAATTTCTGAAAGGAAGGGCTTACGTTGCTTGTCTATTTTATAAATGGTGCCACAATTTACAATCATTTCCATGTGAGTGATGTAAATAATATCATACAACGAACAGGATAACCGTACCGTTAGGTGTAGCTTTATCTGTGTCGTATCAAAAAGCCCTACTGCTAGTTCTCCTAAACTATCTCTGTGTGGGCAAAAGATAATTACGTTACGGTCATCTTCAGAAACCAACCCACTGGCTATACTTTTCTCCAACTGGGCAAATTAATCTAACGCAATTAAAGGAACTCAAAACCACCTGATACACTCTGCTCTAAGAGGTCTAACTCAGCTAACCCTCAAATTAAGAGACGTGAGCTACCGAGTATCTGTGCTGCGTGGAACGAGAGGAGATGGCAGGAATCGCGGATCTCTCGTGGACCATTATGCATCAGGCCCTCTCGAAGATGGAGTGAGTTTCTGGGGTGTATATAAGAACCTGGAACCCATGTCTCTGACTCCAAAACTCGTGCTCTTTCCGGCACATGGTGCTGCCACCCTGGTCCCAGAGGCAGCTCTCCTTTGGAAAGAGGCGTCAAAGCCCGGCGCGCCCGGGCACGACTCGCTGCAAGGCTCCCTCACCCCCGGTGCCTCATACAGGAGTGTTTGGGATTCACTACTTGGATTTTGATCTGGTTCTGAAATCGCCAACCTCAACCCACCTCCCAAGCATCTCACACTGCACCTTCGAGCTAAATCGGGCGTTCACCATCATCTTTGAAAACCCACTGAAGCACTTGAGTGATGTTTATTTGCTTTTAATGGCTCTCCAAATTTGGACTGTGTTCCTTTGATCATTTCTAGATAGGAGAAAAAAAAACCCCACGTATATGCCTATCGATGGGGTACGCCTCATGGCAAAAGACGTCGCTGTTGCAAGGCAGGATGTGAACTTTGGGGCTATTTCTCTAGGACTGTAAATGAGGTTTTCCTTCTACATTCAGAATTTCTCCAAGGCTTTCCCATTGGAATATGTTCCTGTGATTCATTTCCACAGTTAGGAAAGCACGCAGCCCACGGAGGGCTTTTCCTTGTTCTAAGCTAACCGGAGCATCGGCGGATTAGACGTTGATTTCATTAGCAACACACAGATATGTGTAGATCCCTAGGAGTTGGTTTTCATCACTCCCGGGGCATCTAAGATCTCAAGTGTAAAGACAAGGGTTTCTACAAGAAACAGGCTGAGGACTCTCAGGCCTTCACCCCGTGCTAACGAAGATGCAATGGCATACCTTCCGTACGCCTGAACGGTCAATCCTGCCTTCGGCAAGTATTTACTGCACGCTCATCACAGGCCCGGCGTTGTTTTAGGCGCTGGTGAGGCAGGCAGACAGGTACAAACAGACTGGGGGCTGCCCTCGTCAGTCAGCGAACCTTCTAGTGGAGGGACAGAGACAGACAATAAATAAATACAAAGACGTTCTGGCCAGGGGTAGGGAGTGGCGGGGTGGGGGGTGGGTAGGGAAGTCGGCATTTCATAGGGTGACAGGTCCGCCGAGTTCGAAGGAAGCAAGGAAGCAAGACTTTGGGCTCTGGTGATGGGTGGGGCAGAGTTATCCAGACAGGGGAAGCAGTAATGGCAGACGCTCTAAGGCCAGGACACACTCGATGAAAGGAGCCTGTGACAGTTGGAGCAGAGTGAGCAAGGGTGACAGCGGTAGGAGCTGGGCCTCAGGAACGTGAGCACGTGAGTGTGGTGTGTTGGGGGGCAGCTTTTGCAGGTCACGTGGGACTAGTAGATCACCGGAAGAGTTTTGGGTTTTCTTCAGAGCAAGGCAAGGGAGACTCTGAGGCTTTGGTGCCGAGAAGTGACAACAGCCAATCAACTTCCTAGAGCTTGGTGTGACTGCTGGGTCCTACTGGGCAGAAGGAAGGTCGCTGAGGACGCTTTTTTGGTCAACCAAGTCAACCAGGTCGGAGGTGGTGGTGAACTGGGGCAGGCATGGCAGTGGAGACGGGGAGGCCGAGCCGATGGGGTTTGCTGACAGAGTGGAGGTGTTAAAGAGTGGACACTAGGATGACTTCCAAGTTCTTTTCTGGAACACAGCTGGAAAAATAGAGTCACCGTTTACTGACATGGGGACAACTGCGGGGAAAGCTGTTTGGAGGAGGGGCCCTTTCCCTGCTTCGCTCTCCTGTGGGGGGATGGGGGAGGGGTTCTGGAGGCATCGTAAAATCGTCCAGATGAAAAGAAGGTCCAGGGATATGTGAACCAAGCCAAAAAGTTTATACTACACATGGAAAAAAACACTGCCCATAAATACTTGCTTTATTATTCCCAATCAATGCAGCACAGCGATGTGGCTAGGAGCGCCGATTCCAGAAACAGTCTCAGTCCGAATATCAACGTTGTCCCTTAATAACTGTGTGAATACGGCCCATCTGCTTATGCTCCCTCAACATTGTGATTTGAATAAAGCAATTTGTTTACAAATAATATTTAACATTTACGGAGTGCCTTCTAAATGCCAGACACTTGTGAGCACGTTCAATTCTCCCTTACCCCCAAGAGAACGGGTACTAATAGCATCCCCACTTGCCAGGAGTGAAAACTGAGACACAGAGAGGCAAAATGACTTGCTGAGGTCATAAAGCCAGGAGGCTGCCGATCCTGGCTTACACATTCAGGCTGACTGGCCCCTGACAACATGCTCTTAACCACAGAACCACGGAAACGCAGCACAGAGTAAACACTCACAAACTGTAGCTTGTGTTACGATGACGTAACTACTAAAACAAGAAAATGCCCAATGGTCACTCATACGTTTGTGAAACTTGACTTGGACTCATAGTGTGACTCAGTTTCAGTCTGTGCCTCACTTTCTCCAGCTCTGTTTTGGGTGCACAGCCTGTGTTCTTCCTTCGGTGGAATGCACAGACACGGCGCCCCCTCTGCTGAGAACAAGGCATCCATCCTTCGAAAGTTGCCTTTAAAAACACCCAAGGGGCACCCGCCTGGCTCAGTCAGAGAAGCATGTGACGACTGATCTCAGGGTTGTGAGTTCGAGCCCCACACTGGGCGTGGAGCCTTCTTAAAATAAGAAAAGCAAAACAAAAAAACACCCAAGGCATAGGAGTCCTTAAGAGTCAGAAACCCTGCCGTAAGTGTGCAAATGTTGGTTTCTCACTCTCATCAGTGATATCCAAGACTGTAACTTCTTTACTCGTGTTCCAGATACACTGGCAAGCAGCTCCGGGGTAGGCGAACGAGCCTCAGTTGCTCACTTTGCCCTCCGTGTGAATCATGGAAGTCTCGCCTCCGCCCCAGAGGGCTCACAGATGGGGCTGTCCCGAGCCTCTGCGCCTTACTTCTTCCAATTACAGTCACATCCTCTGGCCTAATGAGTTTCTAAAACTAGTTTTCATTTTATTTAGGGCAAGTTTCCAGATGTGTTTTAAAATTAATCAGCACTAGGAATAAAAGATAACACGACCCCTGGAGCTCCTGCAAATCCATTCCGTAACTGAACACACTGTTTTAACACCTTTGTATCTAGACAAGTTTAAAGGGACTATGCCACGCCCTTTTCTTGCTTTACATCTCAGACTAGTCACTTGCTCTCTGAACTTCTGTGTCCTTATCTGCACAATGAAAGCACCAGCTGACTTGTCTGCCCTTCGAAATCACCTGGAAGAGACTTAAAAGATACCTGCGAGAGGGTCCCACTCCCAGAAGACTCTGATTTAATTGATCTGGGCTGGGCCTGGGTGGGATTTTTTTTTTTTTAAAAGCTCCCCTAGGGATTAGAATGAGCAGCCCAAGGTGGAGAACCTTCCGCTGGTCTAGATCAGTGGTTCTCAAATGCTAGCATGTGTCACAATCCCCTGGAGGGCTTGCTAAAACACAATTACCTGGCCCCACCCCAGAGTCTCTGATTCAGCAGGTCTGGAGTACTGCCTGGAAATTTGCATTTCGGACAAGTTCCCAGGTGGTGCTGAGCCCCTGGTTTGGGACCCTCTTCTCTGTATCAGGGGTCCGCAAACTCCGGCCCTCCGGCCAAATCCTGCCCACCACCTGTTACTGTACGGTCGCCGGAGAACGGTTCTTAATGCTTTCAAATGGTAGAGAAAATAATCAAAAGAATTCTATTTCAAGTCATGGGAAAAGTATATGAAATTCAAATTCCAGGGGCCATAAATGAAGTTTTATTGGAAGGCAGTCACACCCATTCGTTAAACCAAGCCGGGGCCTGGTGTGACGCCCTGCTTGCCGATGAAGTCAGCCCTGACTGACAATGGCTCACACTTGAGCTTGGGGTGCTTGCCTCCTGAAGCAGATCAGAATACGGCCCCCCAAATATGCTGCTTTGGCATCAGGATTATTTTGAGCTAAAGGCAACTAAGAACTGGGGCGCCTAGCTGGCTCTGGCGGCAGAGCACGCCGCTCTTGATCTCGGGGTTGTCAGTTCGAGCCCAACGTTGGGTATAGAGATGACTTAAAAATAAAATCTTAAGAAAAAAAAATAAGGCAGCTGAGAACTAACAGATGCAGGAAGATTTCTCTGCCGGTGATCCCCCCTCTGGGGGAGAGAAGAAGAGTGATTCTTCTCATCGAAAATGGGGTGTCACCACCAAGATGAGTTTGCATAAACAGACCATACTAATATAGCCCCTCCCTGCCGGCAGTTCCTTCGTAGATCTCCTCGTCATTTCCTCACATTTTATCGTCCTTAAAGCCCAAACCCTCTTTCCTTTGTGAAAAGGGCATATAAGCCCTCGAGTCTCACTGCTTCTTTGAGTCTTGCCCCCTTTCTCCGAACTCTTGTGCACATACATATTAAAAGCTTGTGGGCCTTTGATCCTGTTAATTTGACTTCGGTTAGTTTAATTCACAGGCCCCGCTGACTGAACCTAAGAGAGTTGAGGAAAAGTTTTCCCTTTGACACTCCTGACCCCGGAGATGGGAGAGATTGAGATGGGCAGCCTCCTCAGCTCTAACGTTCTCCTTTACCTTATCTCAGTTTGTCAACAGATATCCTCAGAAGCTCAACTCCTGGCGATCCCCTGCAGCCTGCCATTGATCAGGACCTCAGGAAAGGTCACTCCGTCAGAGAGAGCCTCCTGGAAACAGGATGGGTTAGGTCACCTCACAATAGAAACACCATGGGCTTTTACATGACCCTGTATCCTTTCTGGCAGCAAATTCGCATGAAATGACCGCCAAAGATCCCTCTGTAGCAAAACCCTCAGGACATAGCACCGCGTACGCTAACTGAAGGATCTTTCTGAGAAAATGGTAGACATGTCACGGGCAGGATGAAGAGGAGGGCTGTGATTCATTCCTAAATATCTGAAACCCAGCAAGTGACTCCTTGCTATTTTCTTTTGAATAGTTATTTCATCATATTTTAATGAAAGCCTGATACGTAAGATTTCTTTGGTGATAAAGAAGGCACGAAAACACATTCTACTGGAAATAAGCACATAAGTTGTAAAACTTTCTTAAAAGCCCCTTCTCCTCCTGAATCATGCCCCTAATTAAATTTAAACCCAAGTAATCTCATCCACGGTTAACTAACAGGGTCTTATTTCTCCCCGTTTCTTTGAAAAGATGTGTATCCTTTCAGGTAACCATTCCCTTGACAAAAAGGTTGCCATGGATACATTTTTTTAATTGAATGCCGGTATTTTAAAGCCTGTGCAATTGAGTGAGGTATACCTGGCCTGAGGGTTATACTAATTTAAGTGCCTGTCTTTAATGCTAACAATTTTATCTTAATACAGTTGCTCTGTGCGTTTGGCATGCGGTGCTCAGGAGCGGTTGGAAATGGCGTGGGAGTTCCTTAAGGAAAAGCCAGGAAGACAAACATCGCCCGGCCCACCTAACTAACTACAGTTCAATCAGTGGATGCTTCACTCGCCTGGAATTTGTCTGTTCTCGGCATGTTTAATAATGAGTCATGAGCTGTGTCTGCAAGGCTCCCAGGGCCCAGGGCCACGTGACAATTTTCTGTGCCTAAGTCCCTCGTCTTTGTTCCGACAGGCTGCTAAGGCATCCCACAAAGCTGACCTAATGCTACTTCAGTGGGGCTATTTTTCTTCTATGGCTCAGCTCACACGTGATATTTAGGAAGTCGATTGTCAGGCATGCAAATTGAGAGAAAAATATGCCATATTAAATCATGATGGTTGAATAAGGTATTACTCATGGACAAATGACTTCTGGTTCTCTCCTGAGTAGGGGCAAGTTGAAAAGCGGAACCTGCTTTTCAGAAGGAATGTAGCATTTTCATTGGCATTCCACCTTCGTCAAAGCATTTAGCGAAATACACTCCAATATGCATATTATGGCTGCTGTTATGCTACCCAAAATATGAGCCACCCTGTAGCTTACTTTAGCCACGAGTTGATTAGGTAAGGATCACCACCTTTATGATTATACACGTAGGTGAAATACCATTCCAAACGTCATTCCAAAAACATTCCACACGCTTCTAATGATTGTTCCACTCAATGAATACAATGGCACCAAACATTTAGGTATCTCAAGAATTTCTTTTCAGAGCAAAAGAAATCTTGAGATGTTCATCCTGGACGACAAATAGAAATTAACAAAATAGGTATCCATTTTCCTTCAAGTTCAGCTGATTTTTTCCCAGTGATCTATAGAAAATGAAGCACATTTAAGAAGGCATATATTTAAATTATACCTTTTTCAACCGGACATGGAATTTTGCAAAAAAAAAAAAAATTTAAAGCTTGGAATTAAAGAATTGCCGCGTTGAAATACATTGATGACTTTGCCTGCTTCGAAACTATTAATTTGGTATTTTTCCATGGCTTTAAAACTTCACATCTTTACGTAGTAACTTATTCTCATGGAAGCACACTAATTAGGGTGACATATGTAACAATAATATAAAAACAGTTGTTTTCCATGGGTTCATCATAGTCTGCCACAATCATGCCTTTGCTCAAAAAGACTGAAAACAATTTCACATGAAGAAACTAGTTTCATTTTTCAATCAACAATTTCAATCAGTGCTTAGTTGTCTAAGGTTAAATGCAAAATGTATTACAGGCACCGAAACCAGTTTTAATCCTTCTTACTTAACTACAGATACTCCTTCATTTAATTTTTGGTTTGTTTTGTTAGATAAAGAGAAAGACTTAAATAAAGGAGAAAGATGAAGATTTAAAAAAAAAAACAAAACAGCATGAAAGCAACTATAAAATCTGCTAAGATGCGGGAGAATAGAAACCATGTGGAAGTCAGTATTGTGGAATAAAGGTTTTCCAAAAAATCTTCAGGAATCTTCTTTGAAAATACAGTAACAGAGAAAAAACCTGAAAAATTAGCAAACGCCAGTAGGAAAGTCTTGGCCAATTCTTTTACTTAAAAGAAATCAAATAAGATTAAGAGTTTAAAAACAGAGAGGAGGGCGCTACAGTAATGGATAGTTCATCTTCCTTCAGTGCCTCCTCTTTGCTATCATTAATCATTCACTCCGATCGCAGACTACCTGGGAACTGCACTGAGCTCGGACAATTCAAAGCAATGGAAGCCGAATCAGTCCTTACAGGTTCCCCCACTGGGGTTTGGACCCAGAGTAGAAAGCAAGATCATGGTCTCAGAGCAGCCTCTGGTGGCTGAATGTCAAAAGCTCAAGAAGTCAGAGGCCACCGTACTGGAGTTCTTAAGATTTTGCGCAAATGGAAGTTACTATTTAAACAACTTCAAGCCAGTTGCCCAGAATTGACTTGATGGGAGCTGAAATGAATTCGTTAGTCCCAAACACTATCTCAGATAATGTGGAGTTTTGATGCTAACAAATTGGGCGATTCAGACAACAGGTACAGTCTTCCTTACGCTTGGACACGAAACAGTGTTAAATATAAAATCATCTCCAACTTTGCCGAGTCTCTCCAATAAATGATGGGCCGGTGGTGACTGACAACTGAAATTAATTTTAATTTTTAAGTGATAGATACTTTTAAGCAATCTAAATATTTTCAGTTCTTAAGCTGTATGAGTGGTGTGTGTGTGTGTGTGTGCATGCGCACACGCGTGTGCAGAGCTTTGTCCATTAGAAGCATTTGGGTGTATTTTCTTGTCACAGTTTTCCCAGCTGGAAAACATCTGTTTAGGACAGAGGCCCGTAAATTCCATCTGGTAGGCTCCCCATTGAGCCATCTCGTCTGGGATGTTTCTAAGGGCCCCTTTTGAAAAGTCTGAATCTCCTAATGTCACCTGTGTCAAGCATCATGTCCAAAAGAGCGCGGCCATCTGCAGCATCGTGTGTCTGAACACATCACGTTTACGCAGCAGGTTAGAATGTTTTGTTCAAAAAGAAATTCTAGGGGCGCCGGGCTGGCTTGGTGGGTAGAGCATGTGACTCTTGATCTTGGGGTCGTGAGTTCAAGCCCCATGTTGGACATAGAGCTGACTTTAAAAAATGTGCAAGGAATTAATAGTAACATACCAACGTTAACTTCTTAGTCCCCCCAGATGGTAATGTAAGACATTAACACTAGGGAAAGCAGAGGGGAGGGTATGTGGGAATGCTCTGCACTCTCTTTGCAACTTTTTTGTGAATCTAAAAATGTTCTGGAATCAAACTTTATTTTTCTAAAGTACGAAGAATAATGAGTAAATACACTGAGGGAAGTGGGAAAGGACGGACAAAGCTCTCTTGTAGAAAGAAGGATCAGTAACACGCGACCCCTTGTCTGTTACGTACCGGGCATTTCGCTATGCACCTTACCAACACGAACTCATTACAGTGGTGTCTCTTAACGTGCGTTGGTAAAGAAATACCGGTGCCTACTCTGAGAAAGAAAAGAACCAACTCTTGAGGGAAAAAAATGTGGCGCTTAAATTTCAATAGGAGAAACTTCCTTTATTCTTCCTCTCTTGGCTAGCTGTTTTCTCCTTCCCTCACGTCTTAGGCCCACTCCAAACCTGATCTTTATTCCTTCCCTCCATGACGTTTCTTTGTCATTACTCCTATGTTTGAGTATCCAAACGGTTGTATGTTCATTTATTCCGATACTCAAATATTTGAATTTAGAAATCGCTAAATTCCAACATTCAAGGATTCAAATTTCAAGATCTCTAGTACATCCTAGTATTTTCCATAGGAGAAAGCAAGGGGGTAGTCACTGTGCTGGGGGCAGCGCAAGAGCCCAAGTTCCAGCCAGTCTCAGTCTGGCCAGGAGGTCCCGTTGTGATTTCTCTGGACTTGATGAGTTCCTTTTCAGTATTCGTCAAGCAACCTAATTAGTAGCTCAGCTATTCTTAGTTCCAGAACAGGGTCCAAAGTTCCCATGATAGTCACAAAGCACAATTTGCAAGTGTGACACAAAAACGTAACTCCCTTCCAAACTCAGAAAGTGTAAGGCACACAGAGGACGAGTGGTGATAGTAGGTCTCCAAAGCCCCGTTTCCTTTTAAGCCTCCGTTGCTGTCTTAATTCCAAGGAGACTCGCTGTCTGCATCACTCATTTAATTATTGATTCTGTTCTATCTTGCATTCGCTTCTCTGTTGTCATTACCCTTATTGAAGACAGACCTCTCTTTTGAACTTCTTCCCGACTGTTGTGGGTACAACTGCATGACACCCTGGTCTCATGCTTTCGGACCACAGCAAGTGTGAAGGTGAGAGGGTACTATGTGACCAAAAGCCCCAGGGAACAGGGAGTCAGGAGAGCTGTCTCTCATTTGCTGCCACCAGCAACCTTTCCGCCCTGGGGCAATCTGGTTAACTTCCCAGGGTCTCAAAATCCTCAGGGAGGCAGTGAGGGGATGGGCTTCACTCAGGTAAACCGCTAGAGTTTACTGAGCGCCATATTGGATGCCTCTTAAGCACCAATGACGTCAGGTCCTCATGTTGCTACCCCTTCCTCCCACTGCCACCATGGTGACCATTCCTGCATGGACTTCAACCAGTTTCCCTTGGGTGTGACTGACCTTGTCTTGCCTCTGCATGTACTAAGGAATTCTCGATTCCTGCTTTGGGCCTTTTCCGACAGGGCATGGGATTCCTATATCAGCTCTCCTGGAGGCACAGTCCAGAAGCTCAGGGGGTGACTCTCACGGAGTCACCCAAGACTGATGTCTTGTCCCAAAGGTAAGTTCTGAGATGCATTTGGCACACTCCTTTGAACGCTCCCTGGGATGAACCTTCGTTGCCCGTGGGAGAAGCCAACTCGACCATCCCTTTGGGCTGGCTTTCCCACTGTCTCTGTCCCCCCCCCCCCCCCGTCCTGCAAGTGCTGCTCCCTGCGACCCCTTCCCATACAGACTTCCTGCAAGGAGGCTGTCTTCAGGATCCGCTCTGGGGGGATCCCGGCTACAAGAAGCGCCTACTCTACATCAGACGCTTACATCCCTTCTCACTCTAAATTTTGATGGTTCTGCAATTGCTCGCTGGCGGAGTTCAGTTCTGCCCAGTGGTCCTTGTAATAAGAACAGGCTGGGAAGAGGCTGAGTGGCCAGGATAGCTGAAAATTACTTCCAGCTTTTTGCTTGACTTGAAGAGGCCACTGGGCATGCGGTTCTAGTACAGTCCCAGAGTGTATTTGGCTCTATCACATGGCGACCTGATATACGTGGAAGAGAACTGTAACTGAGAGTAATTTAAACAGAAATAGGCTAATGAGAAAGACCTAGAAACTGCTCTTCTTTCTTTCCCCTCCCTGATGTTAAGGAAACCATTAAGAGAAGGACATTTTCATCTGAATTTCTGTAAAACAGGAGACGTTTTAAAAGGTTGGGAGAAAAATTTCTAAAACACACATTTTTGCTTGTTGCCAAAAATTAGAGAAGTGTGTCATCTCTCCCTTTAGAACAGAACCAAGGAATGTTATCAATCGTTGGGGGTGGGAATTCTTTGTCATTTAAGTTTGGGAAATATGTTAAGCAGTCTCTTTTTTATAAAGGGTAAATTTTCTCTGAGCCTTCAAAATATTAGCATAGATTGTGATTCTGTGAGAGAGACTCCAAAAGCAGCATTTCCTGAATTTCTTTTTCCACAGAGTCGTTTTCCACAGGCCTTTTGCAGAACAAGAAGGTGTGGAATAGGCTGAGAGGAATGAAAAGAAGGCTATCTTTTTCGTACAATTTGAACAACGTCTTAACTGGAGGAGGTAATAGCTAACTACACGGGGCTGCTTCTCACACTGTGATCCTGGCAGATTACTGTTGGATAAGGTATACAGATGATCTAACCTTGGCCTGGTGATTGTGGGTTGGCATAACATTGCCCCATCTCACCCCCACCCTTCAATGTCAACAACACGCTGGGAGATGGGTAGAAAGGGAACCCTTACTCTTTTTTTTTTTTTAAGATTTTATTTTTTTCTAAGTAATCTCTACACCCAGCATGGGGCTCAAACCTACAACTCCAAGATCAAGAGTCCCTTGCTCTACGGACTGAACCAGCCAGGCACCCCAGGATCCTTTACTCTTTGGCAGGGGAAACCACCTCAGCCTGGCTTGTGTTTAAATGACAAGGGAGGCGGGGTGTCTGGGAGGCTCAGTCGCTTACGTGTACGACTCTGGATTTTGGCTCAGGTCATGATCTCAGGGTCGTGAGATCGAGCCCTAAGTTGGGCTCTGTGCTGGGCGTGGAGCCTGCTTAAGATTCTCTCTTGCTGGGGCGCCTGGGTGGCACAGCGGTTAAGCGTCTGCCTTCGGCTCAGGGCGTGATCCCAGCGTTATGGGATCGAGCCCCACATCGGGCTCCTCCGCTATGAGCCTGCTTCTTCCTCTCCCACTCCCCCTGCTTGTGTTCCCTCTCTCGCTGGCTGTCTCTAATAAATAAATAAAATCTTTAAAAAAATAAAAGATTCTCTCTTGCTGCCCCTTCCCCCTTCCTCTCTAAATACACACAGACACAGACACAGACACAGACACACACACACACACACACACACAGAGGAAGCAGAGCCAGAAGCAAAGATCTAGGTCTTCCAGCTCTGACCTGGGATTTTTCCCACCATCACATTGATATTTTGTTGTTTTTATTAGTTTGAATAGCTGACCATTCTAGAAAAGAAGAATTACTTGGTGTTTTTACTTGCTATTTTGGCCCTCTCCCAATACTACTCCCACAAAATGAAACACATGAGGTTGTAAAGGGTCAAAATCATCTCCGGAAAACTGTTAAGAGTGTTGTGTGTCTTTTAATTCTAACATCAAGTGGAGAATTAGACTCTAGAAGGGTTGGTGTAAAAAAAGTGCTAAAAACTTTTGTAAAACCCCCAAACCTGAAAGGCAACAAACGGTAACTTGGAAATGGAAGAATAAAAGGCATATACTCCCGGTCTCCAAAACAAAGAGATAAGCTCATAACTACCCCCAAATTAGAGCCTAAGGATGCATCTGATTCCATGTGTCCAAAGCACGTAGTGAGCCCACTCAGAACAACTGCATCCCTTTGTGTGGGTAACCATGGAAAACGTGGTCATTGGCATTCCAGTGCGGGCCCAGGTGAAATCATCAAGCATCCGGATGGTCTGATATGTCAATAAAAGAAAAGCAGAACTACCACAAATCACTCAGCCCATTTTTCATTCCTCATTTAAGGGATTTCCTCCACTTGTCAAAATTGAAGTTTTCCTTTCATCTCGTACCCATGTCTGTGTGCCTATCATCTTTATGAAAAAGTATTGAATGAAATTCCTTACTAATCTCCAGCCATGGGCTTTAACTACCCTAGTCCTGGGTTTGATCTTTTTTTTTTTAACTTCACCTCCGACAGAAGATGAGATTCCACTGCCATAAACTCAGTTTTTAAAGATTTCATACATGTACACATGAGCAGCAACAAGAAAGATTTCTCCGAGGCTTTCCCTCTGTCTGTCTATTTTCGCATATGTTTTTGTAGCTATGCTATTGTAACAGTGCCTCGGGGACCTTGTAACTCTGGGTAAGCCTCTGCTTCAATTTCTTCACCTACCTGTAGGTTATGGTAAGAATTAAATGCAATGCATCATTAAACCCTGTACAAATGTGAAGTGTGCTATGCACGTACATAGGACCCCGTGCCAGGCACTGGAGAGTCAAAGCTCGAGAAGATGTTCTTTTCCCTTGAAAAGTGAGTTCATAATTTATCGGGCGCGGACCCAAACCCAAAGAAGCGAGCACAGTGTATCGTCATCTTGTGATCGATGGACTCTTGACTATTACACAATGATATGAAGAGATCCAGACCAAACTGGTCATCAGAAGATTCACTTTTAGTCCTACCTCTACCCTTATTTAGCTATTTGAGGCTCGGTTTATCCATCTGTAAAGAGAGGGTTGAATTAAATAATTTCCAAAGTCCTTTGATTCAAACTCTTGCTCTAGTGCTTCTCGTTTTTTTTTTTTTTAAAGATTTTATTTATTTATTCGACAGAGATAGAGACAGCCAGTGAGAGAGGGAACACAAGCAGGGGGAGTGGGAGGCTCATAGCGGAGGAGCCTGATGTGGGGCTCGATCCCACAACGCCGGGATCACGCCCTGAGCCGAAGGCAGACGCTTAACCGCTGTGCCACCCAGGCGCCCCTAGTGTTTCTCATTTTATGGCTCATATCTAATACTCTTTAAGAGGTGAGACTGTTTCTGACAGACACGGTTCGTTGACTGCCCTGGTAGCCGTTGCCCCTTCATCTTTGCTAACAGCACCCTCCTCCAAGCTTTATCAGGGCAGGGAGCTGTGCTCTCCTCAACCTCAAGGGGTGAACTGGGATTGTCAAAGCCAATCAGGGTCATTCCATGACCTTTGCCAGGGACTGGCTTAGGCATGGGCATGCAAATCGCTTTCAACCAATGAGATAGAAAGGGAAAGCTGCTAGAAGGGTTCTTAAAAAAAAAAAAAACGGTTTTAATACCTGATTAAAAGGAAAAAAAGGGGCGATGTGTGAATAAGAACCCACTTCCTGCCTTTGGGTATGGGGGTGGGGGAGTGAGGAGGTGATGCCTGGAGCTCAGGCAACCATCTGTCAGCCACTTGCTGATGTAAGCGGACTCGGTCAGGATGGCAGAGGGAGGACCTGAAGACACACCAGGATTCCTGATGACGCTGTTAGGCCAAGGAATTAAACAAGGCTGGGACTAACTGTGCTTTAATTTGTGTGTGTGAGATTTAAAAAGGGGGGGGGAGTCTGTGTTGTTCAAGCCACCAAAAGTAGCCAACTAAAACATGCAATCCACAAATTTGAATTATGGTGCTTTGAAACGTTTACCAACTCATCCACAAGCCAAATTTAATCTTGTGACAAAGCAAATTCATTTCAGATCAAGAGGATCAGATGAGCGATTCAGGGAGACAAAAGCCCCTTAACAGATCTGATCTTCAATGTTCTCATCTACAAAATAGAATCCAAAGTATATCTATCTACCTCATTGAGATGGTAAGTGCCTAGCAAGCACAGACTAATTATTGCTGACGGTTTTATTATGAGAAGGCTGGTAGGGCAGAGACAATGCCATAGGGCCACCAAATCCTGTTGTATTTTATTTTCTTCCTGCACACACAGGAAGACCATTATTTCCCAGTTTCCCACGTGAATAGGTTTCAGTCACGTGACTGAGTTCCGGGCTGTGGGAAAAGTGATGTAATCCCCTGGTGGCCTGGCTCTAATAGCCCACGTGATCTTCCTGCCAGCTCTTTCAGTGTCATATTACGGTTACATCTCAAGGCTTGGGACCAAGTCTTCATATTGGCCACTAGATGGACGCTGAGTAGTTTTATTTTATTAAAATATACAAGTTTACTTAAATTTACAATGATCGCCTTTCACTCACGTTTCCTGCTTTCCATTTAAAAATGAAGGGTAAATTAATAATCAAGAAAGCTAGTTCAAAATCTATATTAAAATAAAAGAATATTAAAAAACCTGCTTTAAGGTTTTTTATCAGATAAAGTCTGCAAACTCCGTGGACAAACTCTCCCCAGGGAAGCAAAGCAGCTTGCCCCTCTAAGTAGGTATTATCTTTGCCTAAACATCTACTAGAGAGAATGCCTGTAAAGAAAGTGATGTCCTTAGGTGCATGTTTTTTTTTCCTTTTCTCAAGTACAGCCTTGACATCTTATCTTCTCCTGCAACTTTTTTTAAAAAGATTTATTTATTTATTTATTTATTTATTTATTTATTTATTTATTTATTTACTTTAGAGAGAGATTGAGAGCATGAGCAGGGGGAGAAGCTGAGGGGGAGGGAGAGAGAATCTAAAGCAGATTCCATGCTGAGCGCAGAGCCCGACAAGGGGCTCAAGCCCACGACTGAAGATCATGACCTGAGCCGAGCCAAAACCAGGAATCAGACACTTAACCGACTGAGCCACCCAGGCACCCCTGAGCTGGTTTAAAGGAAGATGTGGGGTTATGGGGAAATGCGAAAGAAGAAATCCCCCTCTCCTGGTTGGATCACATGATGAGATGTGAGTAGGTAAAAAGCGTGTACCCTCCTCATGTTGACATGGTTTTTGCTCTAGGAGTCCTACCACGTTTACAGCAACTTCTTCTTGTAAGCAGGTGCAACAACAGTTACAACTTTTATTTATCTAAGTAAGAAAAAGTCATGGAAATAATTTCTATACAAGTTACCTAAAAGACAAAGAAGTCTCCAGTGTTTTCCAAAGAACCCTAGCTGGCACGGTAACTTTTAAAATGTGAACCATGCAATGTACAGTACGATTGACTTAATATAGGAAATTATTTTAAAATAATGAAAAACGGGGGCGCCTGGGTGGCACAGCGGTTAAGCGTCTGCCTTCGGCTCAGGGCGTGATCCCGGCGTTATGGGATTGAGCCCCACATCAGGCTCCTCCGCTATGAGCCTGCTTCTTCCTCTCCCACTCCCCCTGCTTGTGTTCCCTCTCTCGCTGGCTGTCTCTATCTCTGTCAAATAAATAAATAAAATCTTTAAAATAATGAAAAACGAATTTTGAATTTTGATTTTGTATTTCACTTGAAATGGGACTTAAATCTGAATTTAATGATTTTGATACATCTTGTCTTTGAAAATACTAATTTTTGAACACTTAATCCCAATCGGTCCACCTCACTGGAAGATGTAAAAGAAACAGTCCCCTTCAGTAATAACTTAAAAAAAATACATACTAAAATGAACTGATAGGTTTTGGAGAATACAGAAACTCATTCGTGTTTCAGGTAAGATTATGAAAACAAAGGACTTCAAAGAAGGTTCGCTGGAAACTATCCACCCTACCACCTGGGGGTAAAAGGTCATGCCTCTCTGTTAATAGGGATACCTTCGTGGAAATTTTTCAAATGCACTGCACAAATTATTTGGCTAAGTCACTTATCTCTAGCTTGATTTTGCCTCCAGAGTTTTGTATCTTAAGTGGGTGTTCTTGAACACGTCCAGGGATAGGAAACTCATTCCCTCCTTTGTAATCCCTTCTACAGTTGGACAGCTCTATAAGTTAAAAGATATATGGTCAGGGTAAGTAAATCTAGCTGTTGTAACAAAAGGTCCCCAAATCTCCGTGGCTTGACACATTAAGGATTTATTTCACGTTCATATCACAACCCAACACGGAGTTGCTGTACATTGGCTCTTCTCACGCACCCACACTCCTTCCACCTACCACCTTCTGGGGCCTCAGAGTTCTCCCCTGGATCCCCTGCATCCCTCTGCAAGGGAGCAGAAAGCAGATGAGAGATCTTGAAGGAGGCTTTAAGGGTCAGGACTAGAAGTAACATACCTTTATCCCACCCACGTTTTATTGGCCTGACATAGGCACGTGACCCCACCTCGTTAACAAGGGGCTAGCACAAATACTGTGCCGGGGTCCCGAGGATGCAGGTGAGCTCACAGGTATTGTACAGCACTAGCAGTGCCTGTAATGCAAAGCTGTCCTTCCATTAGCTAAAGGGTTTCTTGCAATAGCTTCTACCTAAAGGAGCCAGTTTACCTCTGGATCATTTTGACTCAAGTTTAGTTCTGCTTTCACAGAACAGCCGTGCAGTATTCCAAGACAGTCCTCATGCTCTTGGTTCATTTGCTTCTGGGCTATTCATCCAACGAATTAACTTGTTCTCATATGACCTGTTTTTATGTCCCCCTGTGACCTTTATTTTTCTCAGCTCCAACTGCTCTGTAGTTTGAAGGAAAACTAAATGAGATACTACAATAGTGAGCCCACCTTGAAATATTGTAAATTTATTACTGCAAATTAACATTACGTTAGGTTCTGCTAACTCATGATAAACTTACTCCCTCTAATTGGTTTTACCCAGGACTGCTAAACTACGTTTCTTTCTTTTTGCACTTAGTTTACTGATGGAAGCCTTGATATTCTATTCATTTCATGTTGTTAGGTTTGAATACTGTGTTTAGACTAATTGGAACAACTTTGCTCCTGTCTGTCCCATCTCTGGCCTCTTAAACACCTGTAACCATCCCTAAAAGCAAGTGGGCATTTAAGAGATGGCCGTAAACACAGCCGGATGCTCAGACCAACACCCAATTCATCAGGAGATGCTGTCCATCTCACCTTCAAAACACTCCCAGAGGGGCTCCTGGCTGGCTCACTTGGAAGAACATGCGAGTCTTGATCTCAGGGGCATAAGTTCGAGCCCCAGGTCAGGTGCAGAGGTTACTTAAAATAAGTGAATAAAATAAACTTAAAAAAACCCATACACCCGGAATGCGATGATCTCTCATTACATCCTACTGCTCTGCCCCAAGCCACCGCCATCTTTTCATTGCACTCCCCCTGCAGCCTCCTAACTGGGGTGTCTACTTCTTTTTTTTTTTTTTTTAAAGATTTTATTTATTTATTCGACACAGAGAGAGACAGCCAGCGAGAGAGGGAACACAAGCAGGGGGAGTGGGAGAGGAAGAAGCAGGCTCATAGTGGAGGAGCCTGATGTGGGGCTCGATCCCAGAACGCTGGGATCACGCCCTGAGCCGAAGGCAGACGCTTAACCGCTGCGCCACCCAGGCGCCCCTGGGGTGTCTACTTCTGCTCTGCATCACCCTGCATCCCCTCCCCAGCCTATTTAAAAGCTGTGTTTCTTCTGAACTCCTCTGCTCAAAACTCTTCAGTGACTCCCATCTCACACTGAGCAAAAGCCGAAGTCCATGCAAGACCTCATCTTCTCCCAGTCTCCCCCGATTCACGCTGCTCCAGCCGCTCTGAGCCCCTGTAGGTCTATGACAGACACCACATGCTTCCATCTCAGGGCCTTTGCACTTGCTGTTCTCTCTGCCTGGGGTTGTCCCCCCAAGGATAACAGCATGATTTGCACCCTCACCTCCTTCAGGTCTCTGCTCAACTTTTCTCTTCTCCGAAAGGCCTTCTTGGACACTTTCTATGACAGAAAATCTCCTCGCTGCTCTCTCTTTCTGGAGCTCCCTAACTCCCGTGCCCTCCTCCATTTGTCTTCATAGCACCTCTCACTATCTGCCCTCTTGGATACTTACTGCTTTATTGTGTGTCTCCTCACATTAGAATATAAGCCAAATGAGGACAGGGACTTGTGTAACTAACTGACTCTGTAGCCTCAGCTTCCAGAATAGAGCTAGACAGGGTGTTGGTGCTCAATAAAGATCTGCGGAGGGAGGCACAGGTGCTTTACGGCCCTCTACTGCCTGCCTCAGCCCTGGCCGGCCAGTCCCCCGGGCTTCATACACTCTTTCCACAGAGACGTCACCCCCTAAGTCCCGCTGGCCCGTGAGTTTGTACGTCAGAGTATTTGCTGTTCTCCTAGCCTTATATGATACCCTTTGAATGTGTACGTTAGTGAATAAAATGTAAGCTTCGTTAAGGCATTAACAAGTTTACACTCTAAGTTAACTTAGGCAAGATCAGTTAAGAAATTCCCATGTCTTGTCTTTTATTCCTGCCATCTGACTTAGAAATCAACTCCCACGCCAAAACCAAAGTCCTCTCTAAAACAATACTGTGGACACTAGGTATTGTTAACGCAAAAATCATCATAGCACATTTCTCAGAAAATATTTGCTCTCAGCAATTGGAGATAAGGTTTATGCCTGCATTATACTTCCTTATACATCACTGATCGAAAAGGTAGAAATAGGGGCGCCTGGCTGGCTCAGTCGGTGGGGCATGTGACTCTTGATCTTGAGGTTGTGAGTTCAAGCCCCATGTTGGGTGTAGAGATTACTTAAAAATAAAACCTTTAAAAAAATTGTTTAAAAAGGTAGACATAGGGGCGCCTGGGTGGCACAGCGGTTAAGCGTCTGCCTTTGGCTCAGGGCGTGATCCCGGCGTTATGGGATCGAGCCCCACATCAGGCTCCTCCGCTGTGAGCCTGCTTCTTCCTCTCCCACTCCCCCTGCTTGTGTTCCCTCTCTCGCTGGCTGTCTCTCTGTCAAATAAATAAATAAAATCTTAAAAAAAAAAAAGGTAGACATAAAAACCAACCTACCTACCTACCTTCCTTCCTTCTTCTTTCTTAAAAAGAAAGCATTGTATTTCTAATGAAAAATCCAAGACTTGAAATATGTAACAGGAATTTGTCAGAAATTCCCCCAAATTTGAAAACATAACAATATTTAATTATTTGGTTGATGGAGGTTTAAAAAAAAAAGACGGTAAGTTTTATGACCTTTGCCAAAAATATTTTGTCATTGTTGAAAAAGAAAATATTTCCCAGCCATACTTTTTAAGGTCTTGCTTCATAGGAATGCAAAAGAAAATTTCCAAAAAATTTATGTTGTGTAACTCGTTCCTGCCAAACATTCTACTTGAATAACAGAAAATTCTAGCAATATTTTAATGGAACAGTTCTTTAGCTTCAGTTAACTCCTTACTGAAGTATTAAAAAGATCTATGCATTATTTCTGTGGTCAGACAATGAATATTAATGGAGAGCATGTTTTATACAGGTTTGAGAAGACAAAAAGTATCCTCAGCAGAGAGAGTTTTGGGCAAGAAGAACTTCTGCTGAGCCAACTGAATCTTCATCTAGGGCAACTAGATATAGACATTAATATAGTTACAGTTATATGTAGATATAAATACAGCAGCAACCAAAAGGAAATTTGTCTTATTCTATATAATAAATCGATCCATGTACGTCCTCTATCTTGAAAATATAATTTCAATAGAGAAAAGACTTGTCATGTAAAGAACTTTCCCTTCCGATAGCATTAGCTACTTTTCCTTTCTCTGGTAAACCAGTTTTTTTTTTTTTTAAAGTCAGTTATATAAGAACAATTTATGGGACTCCTGCACATGCATAAAATCTCAAAGCCCCACAGTAGAGTGGGGGTGGGGACAATAAAAGCATGAGCTACAGAAGTCTCATCCGATTCATACATTCATTCATTCATTCATTCATTCATTCAACAAATATTTAGTAAGAGCCTGCTACATACCAGGCACTATTCTCGATGCTTAGGATACATCAGAGAAGTAAACAGACAAAATCTTCTTTGATGTACTTCCATTAAAAGAGAACAGAAATAAAATAAATAAGTGAATTACATAATATCTCAGAAGATATGCCCTATGGGCAAATAGAATATGGTCAGGGGCACTGGGAGTATTGATGAAAGGTGTAAGATTTATAATTTACATGAGGAGTCAGACAAGATCCCTTAGGAAGGTAACATAATTCTCTCATTTGCGGGGTGATACCAGTACATAGCGGAAAAACCTTGACTTTATTTTATTTATTTGGGGAGAGAGAGAGTGAGCATGAGCAGGGGGAGGGGCAGAGGGAGAGGGACAAACAGACTCCCTACTGAGCAGAGAGCCTGACGTGGGGCTTGATCCCAGGACCCTGAGATCATGACCTGAGCCGAAGGCAGAGGCTCAACCAACTGAGCCACCCAGGCGCCCCAAAACCTTGATTCTAGACTCCAACTGGATTGGATCAAAACCTGTTCCATGTTATGGAACAACCTGAGCCTGAATTTCCTCCTCCACAAAATAGGAACAAAAATAACACATCTATCACAAATTGTGGGATGGAAAGATTGAAATATTTGCCAGACCATTTTTTTTTTTTTACATATGCCTGATGTATAATAAATAATCAATTTAGACCCTGGACTATCTTTTTTTTTTTTTTTAAGATTTTATTTATTTATTCGACAGAGATAGAGACAGCCAGCGAGAGAGGGAACACAAGCAGGGGGAGTGGGAGAGGAAGAAGCAGGCTCATAGTGGAGGAGCCTGATGTGGGGCTCGATCCCACAATGCTGGGATCACGCCCTGAGCCGAAGGCAGACGCTTAACCGCTGTGCCACCCAGACGCCCCTGGACTATCTTTTTTTTAAGTTTATTTATTTTGAGAGAGAGAGCCAGCGGCAGGGTTAGTGGTGGGAGGGGCAGAGGGAGAGAGAGTCTTAAGGAGACTGTGCTGAGCGTGGAGCCAACGCGCGGCTCGATCTCATGACCCTGAGATCACGACCTGAGCTGAAACCAAGAGTTGGATGTTTAACCGACGGCACCACCCAACGGCACCACCCAGGCGCCCCGACCCTGGACTATCTTGAGGTAAGGGCCATGAAACAGCATGCTTTACATGGTATCCACCTGCGGAAATCCATGTGTAGAAAGAATTCTGCACTTCTCTGTGCAGATTTTCTCCTGCAAATGGAAGAGCTCTCCACCTATCAGATGCTGACAGCCAGCTCCGTCCCTGGATATTTGCCCCATTAGGCCCAGATTCCCACACTCTTATTCTTCTGCTCTATCCTCTGTCCGAGATAGAGCTGAGCCTGGGAAGTCAGGTGAATGTCTGGGAGCTCTCCCATCCAGATGACAGAGTATATACAGTAGAAGCAGATGGTAATATTTTTTAAGGCAAGTCACGAGGAAATGATGTCTGTTCTTGGTGGAAGAATATTGACAAGGTTACCACAGGGACTTGTGCAGTGTGTGTGCAGCCTCTGGGGTTGGTAGACAGTGAAGCTGGTTCCCCACAGTATGAACCAGAGAGGCCAATGTTCTACTCATACTCCCTTAAGCCTTTCCATTTCTCTGCCCGGTAGCCTGACGTCTTTTTGCCAGGGAGCTTTCTCTGGCGTTGGAGCTGACTTTTGCTTGCTCTGGCAGCAAAAGGGCGCAGGAGAATTATAGTCTCCCACCGCTGACCCTGTCCAGTGACCGACCAGAGGCAGAATATACATACCCTGACTCCCTCTTCACTTGGTATCACAGGGATACCTCCGAAGAGTATGTTTTACACCGGTTTTACACCAGCTCGATTAAGCTCCAGCTTCCCATAGTGAGAACTTACTCAAAAACACATTCTTTTTTGTTTTCCTTGCCTCCCCCGTCTCTCCCCTCCAAATAAATGACTTGCACTCGATATTTTGTTTCAAGATCTATATCCAGGAGAACCCAAACAAAGATAATAACCCACCTATCAGATGCCTTGAAGGGTAGGAACTGGCTCTAAGAAGGTGATGGCAACAATTCAGGGGAAAAGAGCAAGACAATGTGATAAGGAATGGAACCAGCCACTTGGAGGGTAAAGAGGGATGAGAGTTGCCAGAGGGCCCCATGTGCCCTCTGTCCAAGACCCTGGGTGATTTTCCTGATAGCAGAGTAACTGAACCAAGGATGAATATAAGGGGAATTCTGGGTTATAACTCGATTCATCTATAACATGGGTATCAGTCACTTTGCCCAATGTCCACAGAACAATGAACTTGGGGAATTTTACTTTCTTTTCATGTCGAACTATTTAAGCATTACTTCGCAGATTCTTATGGGAGAGTGATACTCTGATATGGTTCTTTGTCTAATAGCAAAGTACAACTTAAAAAGATAACCAGGGTGTTCCAATAACCATGTTCAAATATTTATGAAACATTGACTTCAATCGTAGAGTAAAGCACAGAGTTGAAATCAGTTAGTTCTATTGCCAAATGCCTTCAGACTTCATTGACTTTTTTGGAATTAGTACAAAAGCAGAGATTAGATCCAAAACTTGTACAAGGATTCTGTGTGGTCCAGAAAATTATGAGTCTTTACTCATACATATGAATTAAATATATTGAACACGTCTACTCATCAGCTTTTGGGACAGTGAGCAATCAAGGTGTCTGAACTGACTGGGGAGAAAGGCCTCCACATAAATCTATGACCTATTCTTCCAGCAAAGAGTGGAAAAGTTCTTAATAGTTCTGAGTAGTTCTAGGGAAAGACAGTGATTTCGGCATCTGGGAGGCAACCCTGCCGATCTGAAGAGGGCTCCCTTTGCTTGCAGCCACAACTGCCGGCCTTGCTTTGTCAAAGATTCTGAGATTCTTCAAGCATGAAAGGGAGGATAGGGAATCAAGTCCCTCTACTTATTAGGAAACGTATTAGAACTGCTTCAGAATTAGCCTTGGCTCAGCTTAATGAAACTTCCCCATTGTTCAGTGGCGGCCCACCAAATCCACGACATTCAAATGGCAGCTCTTAGGGTATAAAAAGCCTTGAAATGTAGAGAACTTACAAAGTGAAGATTATGATTTCTCTTTCCTGGGTTCACAGAATCAGACCGGCTCAGCCTCTTGAGTAGGCTAAATATTAAGAGGCACCCCTACTCTCCCAATGGCATTAATGCATAAAGTGCCTGTGATATAGAGCCAGAAGTTTCTGCAATGAGACTCACCGGCCGGTTTATGCCCGAAAAATCATCTTCAAGGATAGCAGAGTCACCAAGAGACATCAGTTAGAGCCACTCCTCTCTGGTGTCACTGAAGTTTCTCCAGCGGGATTTTACATGGAAGGCCTTGTCCCTTGAGACTTCTCCCCAGTTCTGGTTAAATGAATTCGCCTTCACTGGTCTGAGATAAGAGGATTATAATTGCTTCTCCACCCCCCTCTCCCTTCCACTCTGTACCCACACACACTCTCCGTGTTTCCAAAATGCCTTAAAATATCACTGTAACATCCAACATTACTTTCTTTCTGCTGTGAACATGTGCATAAAGTCTGACACTCAAAGCTCACCTTTTACTACCCACTGCCCATTCATCTCCCTTTAGCCTGAACAAGAGTGTGGCCAAACTTCCAGCATGCAGAGCGCAAATCAATGTAGCAATGTAGCAAACAAAGCATCTCCCGATTCAAGTTATACCAATGTCAAATGCTGATGTGTGTAAATAATTAATTGTGTTTTCACTGGCGAGTCCAGTTTGATCTTTCATTGCTTGGCGATCCCTGGGGTCTGTGGCTCCCCGAGAAGCAGGGACATTTAGGATTTTTTATTACCAGCTCATAACTAATTTATACATTAGTATGGAGTCAGGTGCACAGATCCAGCATCTCATCTATCACTGTAAGTAGCTCCAGTGGTAAGGGATGGCTACTTCCCAGAAACCAATGAAGAGGAACACAGCTGAGGACAAGGGACAAAGCACATATGTCACAGAAGGCATATCTCTCAGAAGCAGCACAAATGTCTCCAGGTAAAGAATTCCCTACTCAACTGAGCCAACAAATGACAAAGTTCTCTAATTATGTCCTAAAGGTAAAACCCACTGCATGTTGTGCAGCAAAGATATATCCAACTCTTATCACTGATCATTAAAATTCTTTATCTAGTTTTCCTCTCTGGTTTGCCTTCCTCGGTGAAAATTTTGCCAGGACAACTGCATTAGATTCAAACTTGTAGCAAGTACGATTGCTAAGGAGAAAAAAAGAAGAAGAGGAGGAAGAGGAGGAGGAGGAAGGGGGACTGCTTTAGGAAAATTTTATCACGCCAGGAAATGACCTTGAAAGAAGAGGAAAACATCGGAGCTTAATTACAGCTTTGATCGCATATGTGCTGTGTCTCTTGGACAACAGCATCGAGAGTGGAGTTCATTTCCTTATGATTTTCTGAAGTGGGCTGTATTATATGCACATGTTGATATGTGCTATAAAGAAGTGAAAAGTGCAAACACTCACAGGGCCATTTATGACATACCTTCAAAGAAATCAACAACGACTTAGAGATGTACATTACATTACATTCCTGAGTTTTACACGGTTTCCTGGATAGCGTTAACAGCCTGCAGTGAATGGACCCAAGAATTACATTTCCATTACAGCCAAGTACGTATTCCCACCCTCTGACCCCTCAGTCGTGTCCACGACTTCTACACAAAGCTCGTTCTCACAGAGCAAAGGAAAGATGGGCTGCGTCAATAAAACCCAAAGCCCGTGGAATCTGCAACAAGTACCAGTGGGATAAAGAAATCTGTGAACATATTCATACGGAGTGTTTCTTTATGGTACTTTTCTCTGTCTTGCGGACAGCACCGAAGCTGGGCCACATTCTGAAACTGTTGCTATGGCAAAGCGTCTTGTTTTATTGACTATGGAGCACATTGTTGTGTTTAAGTCATGTAAATGATCGAGATACAAAGGAAAGGGCCCACAGCAGCTCCCCCCGCTCAATCACGACAGCACTGGGGTCTTTCCCCCTTGACACATGCCATTTACGCAGCATGGGAAGGCATTTCTCTCAGAAAGCCTCCCTCCCTGGGTGCTGCGGACTGGTCTTTGGAGACATTTGTGAGATCGCCACATCTTTCAGAATCGATTCTGCAGGGGGGAAAAGAATACACAATGATGAAGCTCTTGCTTTGGTTGTAAGGCCGGGATATTTCTATAGACACTTTGCATTTTCTACCTAGGAACACATTTTTGTCTGACCGGGCTTCTGGTCTTGTCTAATACTTCAACTTTCTGTCAGCTTCTGTCACTTCGAAAGCATGGTAGGAGAGTTTCTCTTTTGTTTCCCCACTTACATCTCAAATATGTGTTTTTAATTAAGTATTTTACTACAGTATCAATTCGCACTGATTAGATGTCATTACAGAAACAAAATGTGCAGAACACATTTTAATAACGCCTGCCACCTCTTCTGAGGAAACAATGAGGATTTAATTTAATGAGCTAAGTGTTGTTTAAAAGCAATGCGGAGTTAAAAAATAGTAATATATTCGGAATTGGAGCTTATTAGTATTTTCAGATACAAATGTAAACTAAAATGCGCTATTATCTGGGTTTCAATACTTGTAATTAAAAAAAACCCCAACACTTAAGGCAACATTTGTTTACACGCGGAATCAAATGACACCCTTTGATAATAAAAGCTTGATCCAACGGAAACAGTTTCAATCGTGACACTTGAGATTTGAAAAGCTGTGATCATTGGTAGCCCAATTTCTGTGAGAAATTTCACCACTGTGAACGTTGATTTTTGATAGTGCTGTGTAAATGCCGATTTCCCGGTTTTGACACTGTCTGCACTGGGGAAGGAAGGATGTTATCGCTGGGGGAAGCCGCATGAAGGGTACACAGGAACCCTCTACTTGCTCTGCAGCCTGTTGTGTTTCTTAAAAGATTTCAACATACCAAAAATGGGAGAAAAAAAATCTATTTTTGATGCAGAATGAAAATGTATTTCTCCAACTGGGACTTGTCGAGGAATGTGTTGTCTCAGCGAAGCCTTGATAATTACAATGACAGAGCCACATGCCACAGTCTTCTCAGCACTTGTGTCAGTGTCTGGACTCAAAGGGATTTTGGACAATGAGTTCACTTTCTCCATGAAAATTCTACTTACCCCACATTTTCAGTTCACTCAGAAAAGCATTCTGTAAACGATTATAAAGGAGAGCTCTGTTTCCTTTTACTGCCTCAGATGCTCTTCCAGTAGTTACTGAAACAGTGTGTACGGGGGTGCCTGGCTGGCTCAATCTGAGGAGTGTGTGACTCTCGATCTTGCGGATGTGAGTTTGAGCCCCATGTTGGGTGTAGAGATCACTTAAAAATAAATAGATACATTTTAAAACAGCATTTACAATTCCCACAGAGCTGGGTGCATCATTGGATCTCACTTCCTTTACGTTTCTTGTTTTCTTTTTAAAAACTTGGTTAAGTGCATTCCTCCCCTTCGTGAGCGAAGTTCGGAGATTAACACAAGGACTACAAACATATCACAAACCAAGATTATATCTAATGTAAATGTCTAAATGTAATCTCAACGTCGGTTCATATTTCATGCGGGGTGGGGTGGGGGGAGGTGTGTAATTATTCAATGTCGGGATCAAGAGGACCATAGGAATCACCTAAATATTAACATGAAACATACATATATTTGATATTTATAATACACGCTGCTGGCTATGTAATAATGTCTTTGCATCTCCATGGCACTCTTTAAGGGACCCTGATAGCACACATCTAATTTGATCCTGATATAATTCTGGGAGCTTGCTAGAGGTTACTGCCATTATCCTCACTGAGCAAATGGACGGCTAACTTCCAAAGAGGTCCAGCCTTTGGCTTACCTCTGTTAGGCATGCTCACGGTGAGGATTAAAACCCAGATTTCACATCCTTGCTCACGATACTTCATTTGGAGTCACATTCTCTACCACCACAATTGTCCTTCATTTGGCTTCGTTGATGTCTCCAATAGTGCCATTTGCAGAAAATGTTTAATTAAAACGATACCAGAGCTTAGCTATCTCTTCTTAGACCCTAACAAATAAAAGCTTTTTGTGAATGACCTAGAGCACTGGCTTCTACATACTAGCCCGTTTTCTTTTCTTCAGTAATAGCTTCATTGACATATAATTCTCCTATATACGATTCACTCATTTCATACGTACAAGCTAGCGTTTTACTCATATATTCACTAGAGCTGTACAACTATCGCCACAATCCAGTTTTAGAAGAGGCTCATCTCCCATTAAAAGAAAACCTTGGATCCATTAGCAATCACTCCCTACTCCTCCCACCCTCTGCTCCCAGCCCCCTGACAACCACTTGTCTGTCTTCTGTCTCCATGGATTTACCGAATCTGGACATTTCATACGAGATGTGATCCTGTGTGACCAGCTGCTTCTACTCAGTACGATGTGGCATCTATCAGTATACCACTGCTTTTTACTGCTGAGTAAGATCTCATTGTATGGGCACACTACATTTCATTTTCCATTCATCAGTTGATGGACATCTAGGTTGTTGCCACTCTTTGGCTACTATGCATGATGCTGTTATGAGCGTTCATGTACGAGTTCTTATGTGGACATATATTTTCATTCTCTTGGGCATACACCTAGAAGTGGAATTGCTGGGTCACGTAATAACTTTATGTTTAACTTTTTGAAGAACTGCCAGACTGTTTTCAAAGCGGCTGCACCATTTCACATCCCACCAAAAATTCCTTTTCTTAATCCAAACCGACAAAGTCACTCTGATGGCTCCTGTCATTTACTGTAATTAGTAAACTCCACAGTCCCTTCTCTTACACACTTCGGGGTCTGGCCAGTGGTAAGGTAGGAGAGCGTATATGCCTCTCCACGATTTCAAAAAAGTGATCAGAAATTAAAATGAAGGGGCGCCTGGGTGGCACAGCGGTTGGGCGTCTGCCTTAGGCTCAGGGCGTGATCTCGGCGTTGTGGGATTGAGCCCCACATCAGGCTCCTCCGCTGTGGGCCTGCTTCTTCCTCTCCTACTCCCCCTGCTTGTGTTCCCTTTCTCCCTGGCTGTCTCTATCTCTGTCGAATAAATAAATAAAATCTTTTAAAAAAAAGAAATTAAAATGGAAAACAAGGGGAGGATGGTAGAACATGGGACTCTTGATCTCAGGGTCATGAGTTCAAGCCCCACATTGGATGCGGAGCCTACTAAAAAAAAGAGGGGTGTGCACCTGGGTGGCTCAGCTGGTTGAGCGTTGGACTCTTGGTTTTGGCTCAGGTCATGATCTCAGGGTCGTGAGATCCAGCCCTGACTCAGACTACGCAATCAGCACAGAGTCTGCTTGGGATTCTCTCTCTTCCTCTCCCTCTGCCCCTCCCCTTGCTCATGCGTGCTCTCTCTCTAAAATAAATAAACACATCTTTTAAAAAAAGAAAATAAGGAAATTAAGGATGTGTTTATCAGGGGCGCCTGGGTGGCACAGCGGTTAAGCGTCTGCCTTCGGCTCAGGGCGTGATCCCGGCGTTATGGGATCGAGCCCCACATCAGGCTCCTCCGCTATGAGTCTGCTTCTTCCTCTCCCACTCCCCCTGCTTGTGTTCCGTCTCTAGCTGGCTGTCTCTGTCAAATAAATAAATAAAATCTTTAAAAAAAAAAAAAAAAGGATGTGTTTATCAATTCCACATCTAGAGTGTGAACTGGCTTTTGGCGAGGAAATTTAAAATTTTCGGTTGCAACAAATACACACACACACACACACACACACACAATTCAATCAGCCAAAAATAAAAAAATAAACCAAATCAACCAACCCGTCAAACAGAAACCCCCAAAGTAGGGATTTGCTCTACCATCAGTAACCCCTGAAGAAGTAGGGGATATTAGAACTGGTTTTTATAGCTTTATAGTTTTCAACAGTAAGAGAGAGTCTTGGCTATAAAGACGTCCATGCCAAAGCCCTCACACCTGCTTCTTGCCCACAGACATACAGCTATTTTCAAAAACCTCCAAAGACGAAACAACCTTTCATAATCTCAAGGATTCTTAAATTTCTAGACAGGGATTAATACAGACCCTGGCTTTCAAGGCAAGCTGGGACACCTTCTGGAATTTAAAACATGGGCTTGGCCCCTGACAAATCAAGTAAATACTTAATGTGAGTTAGACTGATTCTTTTATGCACAAAGCTAGCAACATTCTGACTACCTCTTTCTGTGAGGCCAGAAGGTACATGCTAGAAGAAGGATGCCCATGCTTCCGGGGCTGGCGCAGTTAGGCAGCTGAGCCCGAGGTGGGCACTTCTTCTTCTTTGTGATTCTTATAATATCCATCAGTTGTTGCTTTTGACTCGTTCTTATCTGTGACCTATGTGGCCTGATTTCAGCTCAGCCAATACAAAGCTAGAAGGGAAAACTGTGTGGGATGTTTCTCTCATTCCATCGTCTCTGCCATGTCACTCCCAACCATGACAACCAGACAAAGTTTTGGCTAGGGAACAATCTCGAGCAGGGATAGCTGGCAGGTGTTGAGTGAACATGGAAGAGTTGAAGAAGGAGGAATAAGTTAAGAGAAAAGAAGAGAGAGTGAATCAGGGAAAGAGTCTGTCACAAGACAAAGGTCAAAAGTGGGGAAGGGGGGCAGAGAACAAGAAGAGAAGAGAGATGCATCCTCGGGCTGAAGGGTTTAGCAAATGAGGCTCTCCTGGGTGCACCCCCATTCCCACTGGGGGCCCTGTGTCCTTGGTTTGTGCAGTAATTCACTGATAATGCCCAAATTGAGTTTGCAGATGACTTCAAACCTTGGCGGGAGTTACCGGGGGTTTATAGATTTGCAAATTGACACTGAAACACAAAATAACCTTGACAAACTGCAATAGGATATTCCGAAGCAAATAGAAGAAATCCCTATCCGGTTACAGAATAGCACACAAATAGAAAATCAAATTCTTTTTTCGAATGGGAAGGGAATAAAGAAAGCTAGCCAGCTAACTAAGAGCAAGCACTGATTCTCAAAGTAAGTTGAATACGGAGGCATGCGAAAGTGTTAGATACAGCTCCTGAGGACATCTGGCCATTCAAGCTAGTTCAAAGGTTCTCTGCCTGGTCCTGAGCTCCACGATTAAAGAGGGACACGGGGAGCTTGGAAAGGGTTCACAGAAAAGTCACAAGGAAGATCAAAGGGTTGAAGAAAGGGACCTGAGAGGAGAGTCAGGGAGCTAGGAAAATTCAACCTGCAGAAGAGAAGGTTCGGGAGATCACTTCATTATGGTCCTCAGCTACACGAGGAGCTTTTCATAGGTGAGCGGACTGCCTGTTCTCCATTTCCACTACGGATGGACAGAGAGGCAAGAGGCTTAAATGCGCAACATGGGGGATCTCAGTTAAGTATAAGGAATTTCCTGACACGAGAGATGGTAAACAATGAAATGGGCTCCTGACTGTGGATGGGAATAAGAAATATCCTCCTCTAGTGTCTTAGGAAATCGGTAAGATTCTCCTATGCTCGGGATGGCTTAGAGGCCCTGCTACCTGGAGTTGGGGGAAGGATGGGAAGGAAGAGTGTGTATATTCTAACATTCCACAACACACTCTGGTACTTCGGTTTTTACCTCGGACTCAAGTATTCATCACTTGCCTGGCCAGCTCTCTCACGTGTCTAGTCACATTTCAAGACACAAACTGTCTTGCCTGGCAGACCACTTTGAGACATAGCCATTTCATCTGTGAAGAAGGGCACTGGAAAATACCTTTTGAAGGGTGGGAATTTCTTGAAGAAAAAAAGTCAGCTAAACCAGACTCACAGGGGTGGGGGTGGGGTAAGGCACATCGGAGTGCATGCTGGGATTAGGGTTAATTAAGATGTTGACTGAATCTATGCTAATCATGTCCCACCAGACTCTGCTGGATTAGTATGTAAATTGGTAAACTCTGTTCTGAAATTGCCCTACCAGCTGAGGTCTAATTACTGACTAGACATAACAAATAATAATGGGATTTGTATTTTAGGATGTTTAATTATGGAAATACACGTCTGGAAAAAATACCAGTTGTATCGCACAGAAAGCAAATTCATAATGTTTTACCAAAGGTTTATGAAATTTTACACCTTTAAGAAGAGCACCATGAACTGGGCTGGGTGGGGGGGGTATCCTTTCAGAGATCTAGCATCGGGGAAGGGGGACCAGAATCACAAGGATTAATTCGCTGCTTGAGTAATTTCCCCAAAGCTTCTCAAAGACTAATTGTTTCATTGCTGATACACAGCATCTCGTGAGCTTTTAGTTCTATCACCAAAAGCACTAGATTTAGCCAGCCCCACGTCTTGTTGCATGCATTCAAATGGAACGCAAAGCAACAGGCCAGTGATCTTTGTAGGAAATTATGCCCCTAAAATGGTTCTTCTTCACCGAAATTATTCTGACATTAAAATCATTAAATTTATATGTCAGAAAATGGCTAGCCCAAATCTGCAGCAAGAGAATGTATTTCATGGTTTAAGAGAAAAGCAGCTTGAGTGCTAGAATTCACTGAATGGGTATCTTGGGACCGACACTTCTTTGCAACCACTTACTGCATCATTCTGTGACCCTTTCCAAAAAGTAACGCCCATAGGAAGAGTTACAGAGTTCAGGACAGAGTTGTAATTGCTGCCTCTATTTGCCCACCATATTGGTATATCTCCCATAAATTTAAAGGCATATGGGTGATCATTACATCTTTATTAGGTTTTATATCATAAAATAAATTATTCATGTTATTCTAATATATACTGATATCTTTACAGCCCTTCTGCCTACATTTAGCTAAACAAATCTCATTTGCATATCATTTTTATTTTAATTTAGCACAGTTTTGTTATGAAAATATAAGGCTTAAGTGCCTATTATGTCCCAATTACGTGCCAATTTCCCACACTTTTCCGGGGCCTATACCCTGCATTACAAATGAGAGAAATTCCACATAATTAACAAAGATGGAGGATTTCCTCGGACGAATGAGAAGTTTTTGAATGTTTGCTCTTGCTGTTAGGTGGCAAGAGGATAGGTATTATCAAATACAATTCTGTAAGCTTGTGTTTGCAGTAGCTTCAAGACTCTCTGTATCTGAAGTTACACATGTATATGAAAATTAAATTTGTTGATCACCTTACTTTGACTTAGTGAAAATGAGGCGTGAACTTCTCCTTGCCTTGCAGAACCATAGGGAAGAGTAGTTTGCCATTACCGTGCCCGGAGGGGATCTAAACTCTGCAACGGAAATTCACTGAATAAGATAATTTTTAATTGAGAGCTCAGGCTATTTGTCTTTGCAGATCTTATTGGCATATTGATATCTGTATTTCTTTAGGTTTCAAATGGACTTTAGCTTCTTTTTCATTAGTCTTAAAAATATAAGACGCGCTAGATGATGTCTGATTCCCTGACAGTGAAGGAGAAAACCTGAACAAATGTTCCCTTTCCATATGATACTGAGCTCTCACCTTTAAGCATTGCTGTTAAGCTTGCATGATGACATCCTCCTGTAGGCAATATATCACGGAAAACATTATTTTAAATGCTATTTCCCAATGCCCAAAGGCACCTGTCAGCAATTATATATTATTTACTATTAAAACTAATCATGACCTACTCTAAGCATTGAACCCAGGGTCAGAAACTCAGGGATGATAATTCTAGCTCTGTCCCCTTCTTGTCATGAGTTTTGGGAGAAGTTGACGTGGGGTTAGAATGTGGGGAAGGTTCACTGAAAGTGTTTTGCCAACACATATGCAAAAGCAGAGCATAAGCCTGAACAGATGTCATCTTGAATGTAAATCTCCCAGCTATTGGCTAGCAAGCTATTGGAGAAATCTCACATTTTCTGGAATTCTCACTTTGAGGCAAATTATACAATTGCACAGAGTTATCCTTTCAACAAGAGGGCTTTGAAATCCCCTCTCATTAAAGCAAGCAGCAGATTATCTTGATAAATAGGAAAGTTGGTTCCAAAAGGTGCCTACCTTCAGTCCTGGGGATAAAAGCAAACTCTCCTAGTTTGCTGTTCAAGTGGAGAAATGTCATCTCCTGTGGCTCTGAGCACCCATCTTAGCTAAGTGGGTCAAGTGGCATGGGAGCAAGTCTTCCAGGCTAAAGGGCAGAAGCCAGGAGTTCAAGTCTGGCTGGGCCATTCTCTGAGACTCTCCTAGCATAAAGAGCAGTCTCTCTAACAAGAATTGCAAGGGACAAATGAAACAAATGTATGCCCAACACACACTGGATACCGAGTAGTTGTTCATTAAATAAATGTCTGGTAGAAAAGGTTAAGACGATCTACATCGTCTGTTACATAAATTAAGAAGCAAATTTAAGGGGCAAGATTTCATATCTTCTGAGTGATCTAGCCATAAAAGAACAAAAAGCACCGCATTCCTACCAATATCTTTTGGTATCTGTCACCTAAGGATTACTATATATCTATATCTATATATCTATATCTGTATCTATATCCATATCTGTATCTATATCTATCTCTACATATATAAAGTATAGAGCCCACGCACACATGTTCTATAGTTTCACATTATAACTTCTACAAAGATTATAGAATAGTTTATAAAGAAGATAAAAAGAGAACATAAAAAAAGAAGTGTACATATATCTTTCTCCATAAGGATGGAATTTTCTTTTTTTTTTTTTCCTTAAAGATTTATTTGACAGAGCCAGTAAGCACACAAGCAGGGGGAGCAGCAGGCAGAGGGAGAAGGAGGCTCCCCACTGAGCAAGGAGCCCAACACAGGACTCGATCCCAGGACCCTGGGATCGTGACCTGAGCTGAAGGCAGACGCTTCACCGACTGAGCCACCCAGGCGCCCCTGATGTTTCTGTTAAAGACCACCTACAGCTGAGCGATAGTGGAATCCTCGGGCGCACACACCATACAGCTCCACCCAGCAGCCCAGGCAGCGATAATGATCACAAAGAGCGACCAGATCAAAATACCATAACCTTAAAAAGTGTAAACATCATTTTAGGATTCCTGAGGCATTTTACAATATTATTCCAGGGTGGTTCTGCCTGTTACATTGAACCCACATCCTCGAAACACACACGTAGCAGAGTGAGAAGCGAGAGGCTGGGGCAGAAATTTCACTCCGTCTATCATTACGTTGTGACCTCAGGTTCCTTAACTTAACCTCTCTCGGCTTCGATTCCTCCATCTGTAAGACAGAGGGAGTTTTCTAGCATTGGCATAGGATTAAATGGGGCAGCGTATAGAAAGTACACAGCACACTGAGTCCTTTGATGGACGCTTGTAACGCCCCTGCATCTGGTCATCTGAGCCTTCTCACTGCCTTGCTCTTTCCCACTCCTTTTAAAAAAGGACTGTATCCTCACTTTGGATTTATCCAGAGGGCCTTGGAACCATTTCATTTCTGATCGTCTCTTTTTTATGGCAATATGGGTTTCTCCGTGTGGATATAAATTCTTAGAGAGCAGGGGAATAAGATTTTTTTTTCCATTTCACCCTTATGGCTAGTCCAGTGCTCTAAACAAATGTTTTATTTTATCGTGAATGACATGCTGCTGATGGTCAGGAGTCTATAGGAACTTGCCTCAAAAAACTTCACAATCCATCTTGAAATGTACAGCTAGCTCCCATACTAAATACCCCGTATGATTATAATTAGTTGTTAAGCGAGGCAGTGGAGTATAAGAATTAAAACCATGGACCCTGGAGCCAGCCGACTTGGCTTCAAATCCTTCCCTTCCCCTTGCAAATTGCTCAAATAACCTCTCTTGACCTCGTTTCTTCCTGAACGATGGGATGATAACGCTACCAGTATCTACCTGAGAGGGCTGGTGTGAAGACGCGAGGTATTGTGCTTGCAATAGATAAAGCAGTCTATAAATAGGATTTCTTTGTTGCTACTATCATTCCTATCGGTCTTCACAGATGGATTTTGAACTACATGAGCAAAGACCTGCCCCTGGCCACCACAGAATCCGCAGCTCCTAGTGCAGGGGACACACTTCCCAGAGCCACCTGCCCTCTCTCCCTCCCTGTCCCATCATCCATCCAGGTCACCCACACCACGGATGCTTTCCTCTCAGCTGTCCTGCCAATGCACCCTTTCTAATCTCTCTCACTCTGCCCTTGTCCCCTCCTCTCAGACTCCACCACAAGGCATGTTCTCAACTCCTTTTTCCTACATTCCAATGGGCACCCTCGTTGAGCCTCCATTTCTATAGGGTTCTTCCTGTAAGCTTTCTAACATGACAACCTGATTATTTCTCCTCTCCACTTGAAATCCTTCTGTGGCTTCTCATTACCTACAAGAGCATGAAGTAAATGCCATGTAGTTCTAGAGAAATATTTTAAAACGTGTGGGAGTCAGAATGGCCTCCCAAAGGTGTCCATGTTCCAATTCTGCAAGCTTGTGAAGATGTGACGATACGTGGCAAATGGGACTTTGCAGATGTGATTAAGGATGTCAGGATGGGAAGATTTCCTTGGATTAGCTTGGTGGGTCCAATGTAATCCCAAGGGTCCTTATAAGGGAAAGGAGGGGGCATGGGTCGATGGAAGCAGACCTGCGAGTGATGTGGAAGCCAAGAGCCGAGGAATGCTGGTGGCCTCTAGAAGCTGGAAAAGCGAGGAACAGATTCTCCCCTGGAACCTCCAGAAGGAATGTAGCCCTGCTGACACCTTGGTTTTAAACCCATTTCGGGCTTCAGACCTCCACGGCCATAAGAAAACAGATTTGTTGTTTTAAGGCACTAAATTTGTAGTAATTTGTTAGGGCAGTGATAGAAAACCAATACACAGGCAATTGGATAGCTAGTGCCCACTAAAGCACCGAGGTCAATCGATGGCTGTGCTATGAAGGGGCCAGACTAAGGCATCGATACATTCAGAAGTCTTTTATAAATGACATGCCATCATTTCCCTTCTCTCAACTGATAGCTTTAGAAGGAGGGCAGGAGATGCCTTTCCTGGGCTTCCACAACCCCAGCCTTTCCCCTGCCCCCCTGCTGGAGGCAGGAGGCGAGGCAAGTGGGGACGGACACCCACATCTATACATACACAAATAGAGGAGGAGCCGCCAGTTGCAGCTCGCAAGGACTGGCGCCCTGGCTGGGATGATAATCAGGCCAGGCGTGGCCCCAAACCAGACCAAGTTTACTTCTCAGTTCCCCTAACCAAACAAATATGCTGTGTTCTATATTCTAAGCTAATACGTTGTTTCTACCTTGATGTTTCAAAAGCACTTTTTACACGTAAACGCATAAGGCACCTGCCCAATCCCTACTTACATGTTAGCTGTCAGCTCATAAAGGAACTCAGGGAACGGGCTGCAACTGTCAAGGGAGATTCTCTGGAAGCATTAAGATAAGCTGTAGGGAATTATCAATGGATCTGGGAAGAAAGATGCGGGTGTTAAGAGAGCAATACAGACGTGGCTAAAAAAGTGCTTTTGTGGCCCAGGGGACAGATGTGTGTTGGCTACCCTAGCAGTTGCATGACATGATTTCATTCTTTAATTTCCTGGGCTTCAGTGTCCTCATCTTTAAAATGGGCATAATGATACCTATTTTGCAGCACGGTTGAGAAGATTAAATAACACCATGCTGTGATGAGGCCAAGGCTGTGTCTGCTACATGGCAGATGCAAGAAACACTCATTTCTTTCACATGACGCCCTTTTCCCATGGATATCTTTATCATGTACATTGTGACATACCATTTAACAAAACAAACATATTTAACCAAAACCATCTAACAAAAAAACTAATCAAAGGCAAAACATGAGAAGGAACGGTAACTTATAAGCTGTAAAGATGAAGCCAGCTAAAAGGTCTTGCTCTGTATTTTCCCAAGTTGTACAAAGGCCGAATTAATTCATGAGAAATCTTACTTCTGAATTATTTAAATGCCCAGAGATGAGACTAACACACAGCAGGTCCTGTGCAATGTGAGAGGATTATTGATTAACCCAACTCCCAGGTTCTAAGTAGCCAGTAATATATTTTACTGTATCAATAATTCAGGAGAACGAGCATTTTCTGTCGTTGCTGAAAGCACACTTGGCAACGGAACCATGTGACCCTGAAAACAATTGTTTGCAAAAGTTGGTCTTTTCCCTTCTGGCCTTGGCCACCTCTGCAAGGAGCCATAGGGAAGTAGAGCTTTCATCTCTAAGAGCCAAACGTGGGCCACCCTAGTGACACCCAGTCACTCAGTAAATGTAGGCCAGACGAGTGAAAATCTCATAAGGCGGTAGTGAAAAACAACCAGCAAAAGTATTTTAAAAGATCAACCTGGAAAGAAAAATCAATTCCAATAAACTCAATGCTCTCAGGCTCAAATATTATGAAGGTAAATAGTCTTCGAAACTGGACCGAGCATGCAGCAGAGAATGGTAAATAACATTGATCAAAACCTGAAAACCTCCCAGGTGTCCTTGGAGTTCACAGATAAGTTGATTAACTGTTATTTCACACTCAGGACCCCCCCCCCAATTAACAGCCTGCCTTCTGTAAGCAATTGCAAAAGGCAGAGATAAAACTGTTTGGTAGAATTAGCATTTTCAGCTGTAGAAGAAGAAACTAAAATTGAAAGGGAATCAGCTTTCCCTGTTTTGTAAAGCATCCGTCAGGCAATAGTTAGCTCATTTTAAAGGAAGAGCCTATATTTTTTCGGTGTTCATATTAATATGCATGCAAAGTAGTTAAATAGTTACACACCTTTTTTAAAAGTTGATTGTTATGAATGAGATACAATTTTTGAATATTCTAATAATCGGGTCATCCGAAGACTGCAGAATTAAGTAGAAAAAGCTTTCTGGGCCTAATTTCGATGGGAATTTAGTTGCAGACCTGGGTAACTAGCTGGTGTGGAAGACTTTACTTGATCGTTATTTTCATGATGCACAGATTCAACTGGAATGATAGGAAGTGTAGTTTTCGGAATACGTTAAGTTGAGAAGCGAGACATCTACCATCAGAACTTTGAGCAGAGCGTGGCTTTTTGTTTTATTTTCATGAGGAGGAACAACAATGCAGAGAGCCAGCTATGTTAGGCAGCATCCAAACTTTCTCCCGGAAAAACAACAGCAGAGCTGACCACCCACTCCTGGTGGGGCGGGGGGAGGGGCCGGCAGTGTTTGCAGGAATTTGGTTCTCAGCTCTGAGGACAGGCTTCTGAGCCGTCTGTCGCTTAGATCTTCTCCAGCTCAGAAGGACTATGGTAGCTTGTTTGCAGGACAATTTGCCTCAAACTGAATGGATACATTTCTGAACTATTCAGGCTTAAATTTCCCACGATATAATAAGAGGATATATATACGTATAATACAAAATGTGTACATAAATATATAGATATAAAAAGTGTGTATATATACATATACATATATATTAAATGTGTACATATACATATTTATATTTGTGTGGGATTTTATATACACATAATATATTTTATACATGTATAAATATATATAAAATACAAGACATTTATATATGTATATATATAAAATCCACATATTTTATATATACATGTATATAAAATCCCACACAAATAGCAAAATCAACTCCAAACATAAAATGGAACCTTAGGGAGTAACATATACCAAAGAAGGTTTGGCGAGCTGCATCCTTGAAAATGCTGCAGGAGATACGGTACCTAAACTTTCTGATTCTGAACGGCTTCATTTCTTCTTTCCAATTAGAACACTGGCTAAGTAACAAATCGAGAATCTATACTTCTACATGACTAACTCAAAATTCCATTTTCCTCATTTTCGTGGGACCTCTCTCCCCTTATGTCACACTGTCTGCAACTTAACTTTGGGGACTACTTGGTTTATTAGCAGTGGTTTGGGTCTGCCCAGCTCTAGTTGCAAAACAGGTGAAACATGCATTCTCATAGGAAACAGACAATTTGGAATTTTCCACAAATGCCCGATCTTCTTCCCCCCTCCCCCATGCAGTCGTACCTCCAAACTAACCAAATTTAGGTATAAACCCTTCAAAAATAGGATTATCCTATAAATAGGTGCATTCCCACACGGCCTACGGGTTCTGCGCGCGCATGTGCTTTGTTGAAGTCAGGTGCTCAAAAGTGACGCTAATCAAGTTTGGGGAAAAGTAAAATTATGCCATGGCTGCCAGCCCTTTGTGCGGGGGGGGGGGGGAACAGCACCTTTCTCATACGTTAGGCAGAGACAATGTGGGATGTCCCCAGAATCACCAACCAATTTCCCTTCCTCCCAACAAAGGCACTTTAATAAAGCAATTATAGTAGCATCTCAGAACAGTAGGAAAAAAAACACATGAGCCTTACCAGTTTCTCCTGTGGTAGCCGAAGGAAAACAACCCCCAGCTGCTCTAGGCCAGAGACCTGGGTTTCTTAGAGTCACTTCAGTGAGGGAACCAAGAAAGCTGAAGTCTTCCTTTCCACTGTTTGGTTTCTCCCCAGCAACCTCTCCCGGGATTTTTCGCACAAAGCACTCTCCTATTCTCTAATCCCCTCACAAGAAAAACCGGCACACACGCTTCCACAGAAGCGCCTCTCCTGGGGAGCAGGAGGGGAGGGGGGGCAGGAGGGTGTTTGCTGGCATTAATCCCTGCGAGGCGAACCCTCGGAGAGGCATCCGACCCTCTGCGCGCCTCGGCGACAGGACGCACGGTACCAAACCCGAGAGCAGCACGGCTCCCTGGCCAGACGTGGAGGTGAGCTTTCTGAGCTCTCCGTACCCCCCCAGGACGCCAAGCGGTACCTTCCAGGGGTGGGAAAGGTGGCTCGGCCTCGAACTTCCCGAGTTCTCTACCTCTCTTTATCCTCCCTCCCAGAACAGAATGATTTCCAACACGTTGTGGGGAAATCAGCTCGAAGCTGCCCAGGGTCATCTAGCACTTTGAGCCCTTGACGATTGAGAGCAGCTGTTTGTTTTTAATTTGCCCCCCCCCCAAATGGAAGAGAGGCCGAAACGTGAAGAAAAGGCAGATTCTGAAACACGAAAACGTGGATCTGCACGCTCTATCCAAGATCCCGAGGATGACAGGCTACAAAAATTCGTTCTTTCGCAATCATGTCTTAAAAACTGTAAAGTCAATCGCTAAGTCGTGGGGCAGGACCCTTTCTCAGATCTAGTTTCCCTTCTCTTCCCAGAGCACAGGGTCCGCCCTTGTATTTCACGGTGATAGTCACATCTTATGAATCCAAATCCTCTTCTCACCAAAGACAAATATCTTCTGCATATTTCAGATAGGCTATAATCAATCTGGAATGCCCCCCTCCCCTCAAGATTTAAAAAAGAAGACTTACCTTTCCTTTCTATTACATCATTTAAACCCCCGGAACGAATAAATCAAAGAGGAGACAAGCAGATGGCACAGTTCTACATTTTGCAACGAGGGCTGTTTGCCTTGGAGTCATTATTTCTAAGGAGACGCTGCTGTGCTTGTGTCTCTGTTCGGCAGCATGCCATTTGGGCCTTTGAAACAAAATGAATCGGCTTCACACCACCAGCTCTACCACATACTAACGCTTCAGAACGCCCAAACTGGGGCGTGCCGCCTCTTTCCGGAGTGACCCCGCACAGAATCAGAAGTGACCGTTTGATGGATGAGTTTCCCCAGAGACGATGCAATCCGTGACATCACGGTGCTGTGTGCACCCCTACCCGGGCCGCCACCCAGCCTTTCCTCTCTCGAAAGAAAACTGCCTGTGCTTGGTGACAATGCCACCTCCATAGCAAACATGAACCTGGGGCGCGGGGCAAATGCTGTAACTTCTCTGTCCTCCTTCACTTCAGTTTTCTGATTCCGCTTTGCCGGGGTAATGGGCTCAGGACGAGGTGTGAGATACTGGGGACAGAAGCCAGGCAAAACCAAACAAAAGCGCAGAACTCCAGATTCTGAGTTTATCACCTGACAGCCAAAGACTAACCGACAAAAGGGACATGTGGCTTGTTTTTTATATCGCTATTAAACACTCGCACAATGATACTAGTATCTTTCTGTTACAGGCGATTTCAGAGAGTTTGCATTAAAATTGGATGTAAGCAACCACCAAGATTTTAAGTGTCTGTAGAAAGACTGTCAGACTTGACTGGAACTCATTTAATATCACATTTTTCTTGACTATAAAAGATTTTCCTTCTCCGCCTTATCAACTAATACATAGCTCTTGAATTAACCTTGGCCGTGTTGCTCTATTCTAGGTCTTAGTTCTTCTCTGTACTGGTATGCGTCACCTGTCTTAACACTTAAAACAATACTTGGCAAATCCATTCGTACTTTGAATACAAACTTACTTGCAGATAAAAGCTCTCATGTCTTTATGACTCACATCATCACCTTTGTCCTTTTCACCCATCTAAATTTTTTAGATGTTTAGCACAAGGAGAGTAAAAAAACCGGAAGGGGGCGCCTGGGTGGCTCAGTCCTTAAGCGTCTGCCTTCAGCTCAGGTCAAGATCCCAGGGTCCTGGGATCCAGCTGCATTGGGCTCCCTGCTCAGCGGGGAGCCTGCTTCTCCCTCTCCAGCTCCCCCTGCTTGTGCTCTCTCTCTCTCTGTGTCAAATAAATAAATAAAATCTTTAAAAAAACCCCAGAAGATATCTATATCTACATCCACAGCTACATTTTTTTAAAGATTTTATTTTTAACTAATCTCTACACCCAACGTGGGGTTCGAACTTACAACCCCCAAATCAAGAGTCACACGCTCCACCAACTGAGCCAGCCAGGCGCCCACCCCTCCATCTACATCCCACATGTAACATCCATAGCTAGCTAGCTAGCTATCATATCCATCCATCCATCATATCTGTTTATCTATCTATCTCATTTATATCTATATTTATATCACCTATATCCATATCTATCTATCTACCTACCTATTTATCTATCTGATTTATATCTCTATCTGTATCACCTATATCCACCTATGAACAATTGGTAAATCTATCTACATAAATATAAAAAAAACCTTTTGCATGGCAAAAAACAGCATAAGCCGAGTCAAAAGAAATGATGAACTGGGACAGAGGGCCAATCTCTTTTATGTTCAACAAGTGCCTAAACTTTGAAAAGAGGAAAACCTACCACCCCAAAGACAAATGGGCTGTGGTTATGAAACACAGGAGGCCTATAATTGGTCCTGAAATGTATGGAAAGGTGTTCTTTCTCACTTGCCGTAAAATAAAAACGCAAATTAAAAGCTATACCAAGATATCATCTCTTTGCCTAAATCCAAAGATTGGCCCCATACTCCATTGGTGAGGCTCTGGGGAAACAGGTACTCTCATAGGTTGCTGGGGGGAGTATACAATGCTGCCACAAATATGGAGGGAATTTGGCAATAAGTAGTAAATTGACAGATGCATGTGCCCTTCCGTCCAGCAATACCACTTCTAGGCATCTATTCCACAGAATCACCAGTAAAAGCACAAGATGTCACACATTCAAGCAAAATCATGGAAACGACACACACGCCCAGCAGCAGACTGATTAACCTGCAGCAGATCCTTGTAGTAAAGCACAACGCAACCGCAGAAAGGAATGTCCGGTCTCTAAGCACTCTTCTGGACAAATGCGCACGTAATTGAAACAGAGCGCAGAAGATGGCGTGGGCTGAGAGCAGGGACGAGGGTGCAGCGGGAGGACCAGAAGTCTCTATATGCATGTGCCTATATTTGCAAAAGGAAGGAAGTCTGGAAGAGTAACAAGAATCTAATAAAAATAGTTTCTTTTAGGGAGAGGGAGCGAATGGGGTGAAAAGGGAAGAAGTGGACGTGAAGCTCCTCTGTGTTTACTCATTCTTTCATGTCAGGGTCAGCAAACCAAGGCCTAATGACCAAAAGGATCCTCTGCTTGTTTTTGTCAATAAAGTTTTATGAGGACACAGCCATGCCCATTCACTGCATATTATTCACGGCTGCCTTCGAGCTACGGTGGCACAGCTGAGTTGTACTGAGGGGTGAACCGCATGGCCTCCAGAGCCAAAAATGTTCACTACCTGGCCGTTTATAGAAAAAAGTTGCTGGAATCCTACTCTGTGGGATGAGTTTTAGCATAATGCAAGAGATAGTCTTAAGAAGATGGGGTATAGATGTCCCTGGTTTCTACTTTAAAAGATGGTAGGTTGAGATCAGAGTACTTGTGTTCAAGTCCTTGTTGTCTCTGATTATTTAACTTCCCTGGACTTGCTTTCATCATTTACAGAGTGAGGACTCCTTGGTTTTGTTATGAAGATTAAATAAAGCAAGGAAAACAAATATGGAAGCACCTTGTAAACTCTAGACTACAATACTAACCTAAGATATTATTATTAATATTGGAAGGTGATAGGTAATGCACACACGTACGTAATTAGTAAGAACACTTAATATTAGAATAGTCCCTGACACTGCAAATTTGCAGAACTTAGCGTTAAAACATTGCCTTTAAGCTTTTCTCCACTTAACATTTTTAGGCTGTAATTATACCCAGCTCTGGCCACATGGCAACTCTCAGCTCCCGTCTGTTCTCTACAACCAGTCAACCCACTGCGGCTGGTCATCCGACAATACTGATTCAGAGGTAAAACCATACTCAAGGACTTCACACTGCAGTAGAATTATTTGGTCTTCAGAAAGCTCTAGAAATTTCTATACTTGAAGATATCTTTCAGTTCTTGCAATTGAAATTCATCTAATAAAGGTTATCTTACTATGAAGTGTGGTATATTAAGTGACTAAGTGGGTCTGGGATCCATCTGGGGATTATATGTGACAAATACATAATCAGACTCGAGTAAGAGACTCTCACCCTCAAAATTCATGTTTGCATAATCACTTTTTCTTCTTAATTTAAATATTTGAATGTATTAGCTTTAACTTAAAAGCCAGAACTTCTCTTTGATAGAAATATCAGTGTTTTTTCCTATACTCAATGAACTTTCCTTTTCAGTTCTCAAATTTCTAGTGATTGATTTTGCCAAAGTATTTTAAATTTAACTATTTCTAAACCATACATATCTGTGAGCCTCTAAACTACATTAAAGTGAATTGCTCCAAACTTACATCACAATCTCTCAGGGCCGCCTGGGTGGCTCAGTCGGTTAAGCCTCTGCCTTTGGCTCAGGTCACGATCCCAGGACTCTGGGATTGAGTCCCGCCTTGGGCTCCCTGCTCAGCGGGGAGTCTGCTTCTTCCTCTACCCCTCCCCCCTCCCCCACTCGTGATCTCTCTCTCTCTCTCTCTCTCTCTCTCTCTCTCTCGGATAAATAAAATCTTCTGAAAAATCTTAAAAACAAATCCCTTAAAATATTCGATCATTTGACCTGCATTTCTACTTTTGGGAAATAGTATTGAGGAAATAACGCTATGCATGCCATCTTGTATACACACACATACACACACACACACAATATTTATATTAGGAAAGCAACAACAGAAAGGTCTAAAAGTTCGGAATCAGCTACCGAAGTTGCAGTATGGTCATTCAAAGAAATACTGCTGTGTCTGTTATCCACTGCTGTGCAACAAACCACCTGGAAATTTACTGACTTAAAACAAGCCACATGCATTTTTCTCACAAATCTGTGATTTTGGAAGGGCTCAGTGGGGACAGCTGCTTCTGTTCTTTTTGGCATCGGCTGCTGCGGCTTAGATGCTGGAGTCATCTGAAGACTCACTTACCACATGGTCGGCAGTTGATGCTGGCTGTTGCCTGAGAGCCCTTAGCTGGGGCTGTTGGCTAGAACTCCTAGACACAACCTCTCCCATGTGGGATGGGCTTCCTCATAATGTGGCGGCTGGCTTCCAGGGTGAGTGTCCCAAGAGAGGGCTAGACAGAAGCCATGTCACCTTTTATGATCTCCCTTGGAAGTCATATGGCCTCACTTCTGGTGGATTGTGGCAGTCGTAGAACTTCACCCAGGTTTAGGGTAAGGGGACATAGATTGTACCTCTCAGTGGGGCATGACAAGGTTTGGGAGGGGTGAATAAAAAGGTTGCTGTCACCATTTTGGAAAGAACAATCTTTCTTAATTACACAGCCATTGGAAGGATATAGCAGATCCAAATTTATTGACATGAAAGGACATTCTAACGACAGTGAATGCTGAGTTGACAGAATAGCAGATATGATGCCATCCAGTAGAAATAATGCTGGCACATAATAGACACTCAATAAACATTTGTTGAATAAATCTTTGTACAGAAATGAATTATGTTTTATGTTTGTGTCTATATTAAAAATAGTCTAAGAGAAACTACCAAAACATGAACATCAGTTATATTTCTGTGATGGGATTGTATTTCAACTTTTTTAAGATAGTGCGTTTATAATATTCTTATAATGAATGCTCATAGAAAATTAAAAGGTATTTCAAAATGAACCTCAGAGGACAATAATCTGAGTTGTCACAAAGCTTGACCTAATTCTTTTTTTTCAGATAATTGAAAGCTAATTAGAACGCTCCTTGGCAAAGCACTTTTTCCTTTTTCTGCTTGTTAGAAGAATTTATTGTTTAGCTATATATAAGCATTTAATTGATATAAAGTATTTAAGGTGTTTAAGGGATATAAAAATAAGAACTTTCTTTTTTGTTTATGACAACAAAAGAGCACCAGCAACATAAAACATATATTTTTTTAAAGATTTTATTTATTCATTCAACAGAGAGAGAGAGACAGCGAGCGAGAGAGGGAACACAAGCAGAGGGAGCGGGAGAGGAAGAAGCAGGCTCCCAGCGGAAGAGCCTGATGTGGGGCTCGATCCCAGAACGCTGGGATCACGCCCTGAGCCGAAGGCAGATGGTTAACGACTGAGCCACCCAGGCGCCCCTAAAACATATTTTTTTAAAAGTAAGCTATGTCATTAAAATTAGTATAATTTGTCTCCAAATTAGTCCTGGGTGAACATAATCATAAATTCCCATTTTATTTTGTTTTATTATTTTTAAAAGATTTTATTTATTTTGGGGGACCTGGGTGGCTCAGTCGATTGGGCATCTGCCTTCATCTCAGGTCATGATCCCAGGGTCTGGGATTGAGCCCCGTAAGGGGCTTCCTGCTCGGCTGCGAGCCTGCCTCTCCTCCCTTGCTCCTCTCTGCCCGTCCCCCCCGCTGAGCTCTCTCTCAAATACATAATTTAAATAATAATTTATTTTAATAAATTCACATTTTAATCGCTGAATAGTAGGAGATAGTTCAATGGGGGCCAGGATATCAGAAAAGAAAAATTGCAGTGTGCACATAATGCATTATTGTTACACGATCACTACCTTTTCCCCAAACATTCACACTTTTAAAAATATGTGAAAATGCAACTTATTTTTGGAAGGAAAATTGCCGACCTCTCATATAACAAGTACTTTGAAAGCACTGTTTAACCAAGATGTCAGGAATGATAGATACACGGGCAAATTTGAATGTAGAACTTCCTCTTGTAGCAAGAGAGCAATAGTCAGGGGGTCGGGCATTGGACGAAACTGGAGGAAACCAACGATCCTGATATAATGAGACTCATTGGTATGACACTAGAAGGAGAACATGGTATTAACCAAACTCATAAACTGGTTTAACAGTTATCAGCTTTTAGTAAGCTTTGTCATGCTTGTATTCAATTGTAGTCGTTTCCTTTGACTTGACCCCAACTGAAATCTCAAATACTTTCTGCTAGAGCCCCTACTTCCACCCTTGAAAGGTCACCCCTTTAAAAGAATACATGGATGAACTCAGCCCCGATTCTCTAGAAACAAAAAGAGTTCCACTGTCAACTCTTAATGACAAAATCATTAACACCCTGAGTAAACACAGTTCTTCTTTCTGGAAGCTAGGGTCTCCCGTCCTCCATTGTTGGCTTGCATCACATGCACGTGCGTACTCACATACACGCATACTTCACTCATCCACAGTCAATCATTCAATTGCAAATTTAATCTCTCTCGAGCAGGTACTCTATGATGGGACATGCGCTGTAGGAATGTTGAACAGCAAGGTCCGGCCTTCCTGGAAGGCCGGAACATTCTCTGCCAAAGAGTAAGTGCACTTCATCTTTCTAAAATGCTGCTGCTTCTTCTTTTTTTTTTCCAGTTTGTGAGTTAGTTGCTTTAAGTAATAAATGTTCACTGTAGAAAATTTGGATAGTATGTTAACTAACTAGAATTTAAATAAAAACTTGAAATAAAGAAGAAAAACTTCGGATATTAAAAAAAAAACAGAAAAGAAATCACCCATAATTCAAAAACAAAGTGTGAACCACTATTAACAGTTTGCTACGCATATTGACAGATAGGTAGGTAGGTAAGTAGGTAGGCAGACAGACAGATGGATAGATAGAGATAACATTCAACCAGGTGACTTTACACTGGATCTGTATACATTTTTACATCGTGTCTCTTTATTTATTTATTTTTTTAAAAGATTTTATTTATTTATTTGACAGAGAGAGAGGCAGCCAGCGAGAGAGGGAACACAGCAGGGGAGTGGGAGAGGAGGAAGCAGGCTCCCAGCGGAGAAGCCTGATGTGGGACTTGATCCCAGGACTCTGGGATCACGCCCTGGGCCGAAGGCTGACGCTTAACGACCAAGCCACCCGGGCGCCCCTACATCGTGTCTCTTTAAAAGTGTCATTATTTTTCATCTTTAACAACTTCATTGAGATACATATCATAAAATGTATCCATTTTTAATGACTTTCAGTAAGTTTACCAAGTTCTGCAACCATTACCAAAAGTAAGTTTGAGAACATTTCCATCAGCCAAACAAGACTCTTGCACTTTTTCGCAGTTTATCCCTGTTCCTATCCTCAGGCCCAGGAAACTCCTTCCTGTTTCTATAGATTTCTCTTTTCCGGACACTTGATATCCACGGAATCATATAATACATGGTCTTTTGCGTGTGGCTTCTTTCACTAAATAAACGATTTTTGAGCGTTATCCATATAGTAACGTGGATCATCACTCCATCGGCTTTTATTGCTGAACAGTACGTGTAGCTCTGTATCAAACCTAGCATAAAACCCTCAGGTTTACCCATTTCTTTGGGGCTTCGTATCTTCATGAAGTCTCTTGTGCCATGGAAAATTCATATTACATTTATGTTATTCTCTTGCCAATCTTTCGTTACAGAGGCCACAGCCACTAATGAACATAGAAAGGTAGAGGAAAAACATCTTTTTCCTCTCTTCCAAAAGTGTTTATATTTGGTTGATATTTATCAAGTGACTATGATGTGCCAGTTCATTGTCCTAGATGGTGCTGCTCCTGCTTTCCAGGGGTTATAGTCTATTTGGGGAGAAAAAAACACTCAACTTGAGGGAATGATAAAGTGAGGGAGAACGGACTAGGAGCAGCATTACAGCACGGAGTTGCAAAATCTAACTTCTTCTATGTCTTTGTGAGAACCCACTTGGAACTCCAGAGTTGGTGAAAAGGTTATTATTATTTTTTAAAGATTTTACTTACTTATTTGAGAGCAAGATGGAGACAGCACAAGGGGAGGAGCAGAGGGAGAGGGACAAGCAGCCTTCACGCTGAGTGTGGAGCCTGACGTAGGGCTCGATCCCACAAGCCCGAGATCACGACCTGAGCTGACACCAAGAGCCAGACGCCCAACCTACTGAGCCACCCAGGTGCCCTAGTAAAAAGGTTATTTTAAGCTGAAGACATTTGAGATTCAACAGATGCAAAAGGAAGTCTTCTCAGAGCTTTCCTTATCTGACTAAAAGCAGAAACTTCTGGGCAATGAGGACTGCCATAAATTCCCTCTTCAGAAGGCTTCTACTCCTAGGAGAGAGACCAAGAGTAAACCTACCAGAAATCCCCTCTCCGGGGGAGTTTCCTGGTCACGGAGAAGACGGAAAGACTACTGGTACCCGCACAAGCAAACAGGATCATAAACGTTTTTTCTCTCTCATTTGTTCTCCTAAAAGCCCATTTGGCTTTCCTAAAGAAACCCTCCCATAGAAGTCTTTTCTCCCCACTCCGTTTCCCCTAAGTGAGGTATGTAAACCCCAAATTCTAACCACCCCTGTGAGTTACTCACCCCCAAGTCCTGCCCTGTGTCTGCGCATCGAACACGTCAACAGACTCTGCCTGTTCTCTTGCTGATCTGCCTTTTGTCAGTTTAAACATGCAGGCCCCCAATTCCTAAACCGAAGAGGGTAGAAGAAAGGCTTTTCCTTCCCAAACAGTCATCACCCCCCCCCCCCCCCGTAGAAGAATCAACTTCTGTCAAGAATAAACAGGAATGAACCCGGTAGGGTGGGAGGGATGGTGGAGAGCGTTCCAGGGACAGAGTCCTATACAAAGACCAAGAAATAAGAGAGAACAACACTCCGGGTGACGGAGTTGAAAGCTCACCACGGCTGGAATGTGAGTTGTATCAGAGAAATGGGCAGGGGCCAGGCTGTGCTGTCCAACAGGAAAGCCACCAGCTCCTTGTGACTATCCATCACTTGAAATGTAGCCAGTCTGACTGAGATGTGCTGTACGTAGATGGCAAAATACCAGTGTTCAAAAACTGAGTATGCGAAGAGAATGCAAAATATTTTAAAATAGTTTTAAAATATCGATTAGATGTTGAAATGATAACGTGGATTTGGGGTTAAAGAAAATATACCCTTATAATCCATTTTATTTATTGATTTATTTTTAAATTAATTAATCGCCTTTTAATTTTGCTACCTGAAAAATCTTAATTATGTATGTGTCTTGGCATTGTATTTCTAACGGACGGTGCTGCCCTAGACCAGGGAGGGCCTGGCAAGCTAGGGTGGGATTTGTTTGTAGGACAATGATGTATCCAAAAATCATACCGACTACGAGCGGTGGCTAGCGACAATTTCACCCGAGTACATCCCGGCTGCCTGCAACAAACAGAAGGCTGAGCTTCGTTCCTAATCAACGCAAGCGTTGTTGTTGTTGTTTGTTTTTTTTTTTTTTTGGAAAACGATTTTTCAAGAAGTCATTACTAGAACAGTTCTCACCTACCATTTACTACTTTCTTGTTTACTACACCTCCGTCCATTTCAAGAAACTGAAGGTGCAGGGACACCCCCGGGTTCCCAATACCATTTATTCCATTTGTAAAAGAATTGGGAGGTTGGGGACTCCATCTCCTTCAGAAATCTACCAGGTGGTTTTGCTTTTCAGTTACAAAAATCTGCCACTTCCTCCAAGAAATAGAAACAATGGATTAACGGGGCTACTCTCAGCGGGAGAAAACGCTGACTTTCTTCTACAAAGGGACACCACTGCCAGCTCTTAATGGCTCTTTACTGATCCTTCCGAGGATCAACATTCAAAGGACTGGATCCCAGACTGCCTCAGGGGACATTCCCTAAACTCAAATTACGAGCCCAAACAAAACCAAAAGAAATGCTAAGAGAAACCCAAAGCAGCTCAGAGCAGGGGAACTGGGGGATGAGAACGGCCTCTCTGTAGCGGGAGCTTTCAGAATAAGGAGACCGAGGGAGATGATTTATACAGCACTGCCTGTGTCCACTCATCACTGATGAATTTTTTTTTCCCATAAAAAATCCACTTTGAGTCTCATAAAAAAGAAAAGCTCAAATATCTTTACTGATGATTCAGTGTATTTGTTGAAAAACACAGAAGACTCTTATGAATTGATTGAAGGCTTTGGTCTCTTTCTAAATATCTGGCACAGTGTCTGCGGGTGTCCTGTGGTGGTGGTTTGTTTTTGGAGCCGTGGTTGGGAGGCAGGGGGTGGGTGCCCACTGACCTGCGGTGCGCGGTGATGGAAAGCAGGTTTTCTCCATCACGGCACTATTGACCTTTGCGGCTGGATCATTCCCTGTTGTGGGGGCGGTCTTCGCACTGTAAAACCTTCAGCAGCACCCTGGGGCTCTACTCATCAGATGCCCCTAGCAGCACCCACACCCCAGTCGTAATAACCAAAAATGTCTCCACACTTTGCTACGTGTCCCTTGGAAGGCACAGTTGCCTTCCTCCTTCTCCTCTGGAAAAGCACTGATGTAATCCCTTAAAATAGAGCATTTATAGAAACACAGACTTCAAAGTATTGATGTGGGTTTTCCCAGTTGGTTCTTACTCCTAAGTGCTATGATGCATACCTTTGATATGTGTCTTTCTAAAATCTAACGAGTTGGACAGTGATGGAGAGAACACATTTTCCGCTGAGCCATGACCCTCTCAGGCAGGCTGAGGTCCCAGCCTGTTCGGAAGACCATTTACTGGGGAGGCTCCAGTCGCGTGTTGACATTCTGAGGTGGTGGGTCCCGGTCCCGCTCCCCCCCCCCCCCCCGTCCTCTGCCACCATCCAAAACAAACAGAGAAATGAGTCTCATAACACTGATCTGTGTTCACCCTCGAATGAAATAAAATGTAAACAATGATCCATCGTAGTTTTTCAAAAACAGACCTCATTTATATGCACAGCTTCCGTCTTGACAAGCACCCAATTCGGGGCGGAGAGTACGCATTTAATAGTAAGGTACGCTGAATGTATCGGAGCGTGCTATTTTGAATGGTGAAGTAAAAGTGATTCAGAAAGGGTATTGGGGTGCCATTCAACAGCAAAGGGGGTCAACATCCTCAGTGTCCCCACTTTCCACTTCTACCGTCATATACCCGTTAAAGGGGATCCGAAGGTGCTATCCCCAAATATGCCACTTTGGCATAAAGATTATTTTGAGCTGAAGGCAATTGAGAAATAGCAGACAACGAAAAAGCTCTCTACCCTCTTCTATCTGCCTGAAGGCAGGGCATAGTTTCCCTGCATGAAGGGGCGCCCGCCTCCACTTGCCCCTATCGGAAGGAGGAGACAACTGTTATCACCGGAGACAGCACTGACTGAAATCTGCATAAACAAGTCTTACTGAAATAATCCTCATCCCCCATTAGTTTCCCCCATATATTTGCCTTCTCACAATTTACTGCCCCTACGAGCCTGAAACCCTTTTCCCTTGTCTTGTCATGTCTCCCCAAATTTATAGCCTTTTTAAAAAACAAGATTTTATTTATTTATTTGAGAGAGAGAGAGAGAGAGAGCACTCACACAGAGGGGGGTGGGGCCGAGGAGAGGGAGAAGGAGAGAAGCAGATTCCCTGCGGAGCGGGAAGCCCAAGAAGGGGCTGATCCCAGGACCCTGGATCGTGACCTGAGCCAAAATCAAGAGGCGGACACTTAACCAACTGAGCCACCCAGGCACCCCAATGTATAGCCTTTTGCTAAAATAATGTATTAAGCCTCCAGGTCTAATAGCCTCTTTGGGGTTTTCACTTCATTTCTGTGAGGTTCCCCCCATATGCATATTAAATAAACTTTTTTCTTCTGTTAATCTGTTTTTCGTCCGTTTATTTTGCAGGGTCCCAGTCACTGAACCTAAGAGGGTAGAGTGACTGACTCCACGTTGGCACCTGGAAGCGGTCTCCCATTGGGACGTGAAAAGGACCAAACGGACAGGTCATGCTGCTATTGTGCAAATATGCAGGACTGTCATCTCCTGTCTAGAAACAACTTCACCAGCGCTTTCATTCCACCGGCCGGCCTCCCCCATTTTAACCATCACTAAATAGCGAAATCCCTGGACAACCCTCCCCGTCGCCGGCTACGAAGAGTTGCCCTTTTGACCAGCAGCTCCGCTGCAAACTGAAGGCTGCAGCTTGGAGTTTTGCCCCCGTGACTTAAACTTGGAGACTCACACTGGACCTGTCATTTGTTCTCTGTAGCTCTGTTTTGATAGGTATGGCTGGTCTTGCCCCAGAGCAGTTATCTTGTCCCTTCCCCCTGAAGAATTATGGGGTACTTCTTGGCAGTGCCACACTCCGTCCATGTGAGGCAAAAGGAATTTCTGGACATCACAGAGCTGTAAGTCCAGTGCCCACAAATATACCCTTTGAATATGTTCAAGAACTGCCAGGATCCTTTTACCTCCCGTCAGGCAGTTTCTAGAGAGACACTTGTATGTAGATTAGGTAAAGTGGCTAGCTCCGTACTTTATTCAAGTTTTACTGTGATATAGTTGAAAGGTAAATTTACCCTACGATGTAGCGAAAACTGTTATAATGTCCCTTATGCTTAACATACTTCATATCTCATGGATTGTGGAAAATATGAGTATAGGAAATGGGGTGAAAAGAAATTTTTAAGAAGTTCTTTACATTTAGGAAAGTGGGATTTCGAATAACAGATTAAGGGAGGCAGCTTTGAGCTCTTTTAAGGAAAGAACTGGATTTGCCTTGGATGGATAGAATTACAAGAGAACCGATATTTTTGACTACACGATAAGAAAAAACCCCCAAACCCAGGTCACTGTTACTCTGTGATAATGTGAAGTCTACGTGTGCAACGGTAATGTTCTTTTCCGCCACCAGTGGGAAAAATGAATTTGTAGACTTTAGCATTATTTTTTTAAATGCCATCTACAAACAAACTGCTTTGAAATGACGAAGACAAAAAATCATTTCTTTAGACAACTAAAGAGTGGCTTGCAAGCCTGAACACAAACCACTGAGAATGCAGTGCTGGAAACTCCTTTTTTTTTTTTAAACGTAAAATCCAGAACAGGCAGACCATTAAGCTGGAAAAAGAAATTAATATAACCTCACAGGCAAGAAGAAAAGCAAATACTCACTCTAAAGCAGCCGCTGTTGATGCGAGCAAAGGTTAGAGCAACAAGGCTACTTTCTAACAAAGTGTGAATCCCATTAGTGCTGAAGTGTTATCCCTCCTTAGTCCTTCCATCTCAGCCAGAACAGAGTTAGGATTTTACTTCCATCTGCATCTCAAGGCTGGTAAATGGGACCCATGGAGACGTGCAAAAATGGGGAAGCCATTCAAAAGGCATCTTCGTCTTCGTTTAAGACGCTGACATACACACAATAGGCAGTGGCCCAAGTCTGCGCAAACACCCCGTTAGCATGCTTAGGTGGACAAAATAGGGAGCTGGCCTCCCCCAGTTTCCCAGCTTTCCCTGCAGCCCCCATTGTCTCTTCCCAAGTACACACTGATGCCATTCCACGACTGGTACATTAGAAATGAAACACTTGGAAAAGTGCCTTTGGGGAGATCAGAATTTAAACTGTTCCATTTAAAGAAGAAGAAGGGGAAAGTGGAGGAGATGCGGCAGCAGCTGAAAAAGTAAAACATCTGGAAGTTATCAGTGACTTACTTATTCGTGGGCCCAGTACCCAAGTGGTGGACTACCTTCAACACTGTGGTCCAATGGACACTGACTGTTCACCACAGCAGTTCGTCCGCAAGGGTCTGTAATCCAAATCCTTGCCTTTGTTTTTTTCTGTATCAAGATCTGTCTGTATGTCTCCTAGGCTGGATTGTGTCACTGAGCAGAACCAAATAAGATCACAAAATGAAGTTACCTATTCCCATAAAGAGAAATCCAACGTAAGAAAAGTTCATACGCTTGCAAAGATTTTCAACATGGTTGCAATCAAGTCATTTTCCAATTGTATAAGTAAATAACATTGACCACATGAAATATTCTGCCAGAAGTACATAGTTGCTCTGATTTCTTTCTAAAGGTGTAAAGCTAAGCGTTCAAATTTGCAATTATTGAACTTGGGTTTCGGCACTGAATGTGTGCGGTGAACGCGTCGGATAATTATACCACTCTGTGTTTAACACAAAGAGCATTTCTATCTCAGGGAAAAACTTTCTGATTCCCAACTGCACAAAGCTGTACCAACTTGCCAAGAACGAGGAAATAAAAAATCCACTGGAAATAACATTTGGTCGTTCACATTAGCATTGAAGACGACTGTGGTTTAGAAATTTCCCCTTTTTTAATTACAGCAAGTAAACTATTTTGCCAACTCTCTTTGGGCAGCTCAATTTTCATCCTAGCTGACTGCTTGAAAATGAAGCTGTCAAGAATCCTAAGTTGAAATTGTTTTTCTGAAAAGAATGTGTGTTACGGTATGTCTCCAAAAAATTGTGGAGAATCTGTTCAGAAAGATACATCTTCTTCATGTATACACCAAATTATTTTAGTTATCTTGCTTATTTGTCTTTAAGTACACACTATTTCCAGAATCCATGCCTAAGCTGAATAAATACTATTGTGCTTTTTTGAAGGCAAACTCAAGTTTGCACCAATACAAATTCTTTCCCAGCATCCAGTGGTTTGTTTTTTAAAGTAAACTCTACCCCCAACATGGGCTCAAACTCATGACCCCAACATCGAGAGTCATATGCTCTACCAACTGAGCCTGCCGGCACCCCTAATGGACAGTTTACTCTTTTCTGCAATTAATGAATGTTAGGAACTGAACGTTTTTGTCTCCCCCAAATTCATTTCATATATTGAAGCCCTAATCCCTAACATGACTGTATTTAGAGATAGGGCCTTTATGAAAGTCATTGAGGTTGAATGAGGTCGCAGGGCAGGGGGCTGACCCAAAAGGGTTAATGTCCTTGTAAGAAGAGACACTGGAAAGCTCTCTCTCCCTCTCCCCTTCTCTCTCCCTATTCCTTTCTGTCTCCATATGCAAGCACTGAGGAAAAGCCTCCTAAGGCCACACTGAGAAGGTAGAAGTCTGCAAGTGAGGAAGAAAGCTTTCACCAGAAACCAAATTGGCTGGCACCTCAATCTCGATCTTGGACTTCCTGGCTTCCAGAACTGTGAGAAAGTAAATTTCTGTTGTTTAAGTCACGCAGTCTGTGGTATTTTGTTATGGCCACCCAAGCTGACCAATACCACGAACAACACAAAACTTAGTAGCACAATGTATTTTAGTTGGAAACTTACCACTACGGCAGGATTCCTAGAGTAAGCACAAAGTATACCAGGAGTCAAGAGAAAAAAAAGTAACCAAAAATCACATCACCAGCACCTTTAGCCTTTAAGTATTATCACTACTACTTGCTGAAATGGTACAGTTTGCAATATCCACACAATTAAATGTGATTTTTTTAAAAAAGATTATTTATTATTTATTTGACAGAGAGCGAGCGAGAGAGAGAGAGAGAGCGCAAGCGAACGAGTAGGCAGAGCAGCAGGCAGAGGGAGAGTGGGAAGCAGGCTCCTTGCTGAGCAGAGAGCCCAATGTGGGGCTCGATCCCAGGAATGACCTGAGCCGAAGGGAGACACTTAGCTGACTGAGCCACGCAGGTGCCCCTTAAATGTGATATTTAGCTACCATTGTATGGGCTCTCTAAGCAACAGCAAAACATAAGGACATAGTCATAAGTTCATTATATCTAGAGTCCATTGTCAAGCCATCAGAGGCAACATTTCATATGTCTTTCTTGCAACGGAAAATAAAAGTGATGGACAATTCACAAAATAAAATAAGATGTGGCCTAAGAATTTTAGAGGTGCTATGAATACTCTCTCCCAATACAGTTTTCTCATTTTAAAAATAAGAAAGACCAAAATGTAGAAACAACCTAAATGTCCATCAACTTGTGAATAAATAAAATGTGGTCTAGCTATGCAATGAAATAATATTCAGTAATAAAAAGGAACAGACTACTGATATATACAACATGATGAATGTTGAACACATTATTTTAAGTGAAAGAAGCCAGCTATAAAGGACCATACACTGTATGATTCCATTGATAGGCAATGTCCACAAAAGGCAAAGCCACAGAAACAGAAAGTAGATTAGTGGTTGCCAGGGCTGAGGGAGGGAACAGGGAGAACCTGCCAGGGTGGGGGGCAAATGGGATTTTTTTTTTAAGGTGTTTTTTTTTTTTTTAGAGCGGGAAGGGGGCAGAGGAAGAGGGAGAGAGAGAGAATCTTTTTTTTTTTATAATAATTTTTTATCATGTTATGTTAGTCACCATACAGTATATCCTTAGTTTCTGATGTAGTGTTCCACGATTCATTATTTGCGTATAACACCCAGTGCACCATGCAATATGTGCCCTCCTTAATACCCACCACCGGCCTATCCCAACCCCCCCCCTGCCCCAAAGCCCTCAGTTAGTTTCCCAGACTCCACAGTCGGGAGAGAGAGAATTTTAAGCAGGGTTCATGCCCAGCATGGAGCCCGACACGGGGCTCGATCTCACAACCCTGAGATCATGACCTGAGCCAAAATCAAGAGTCAGACGCTCAACCGACTGAGCCACCCAGGCGCCCCAAATGGGATCTTTATGGGTGATGGAAATGTTCTGAAATTGGACTGTGATGAGGGTTGCACAACCTTGTAAACTTCTGAACTGTACACCTGAAATGAGTCAATTTTGTGGTATGTAAATTATATCTCAAGAAAGCTGTTTTGTAAAAAATGAAGACAAAGGGGCTTTGAAATGCTGAGAAACACGCCCACGGCCCCCCATTGAGCCTCGAGGAAAACCCAGGCCAAACTTTGGTTATAGGTTTGGTAGCATCATGAGGTCGAAACCTCCAAAGACTCAGATCTTCATTCAGATTCGTCAATACTTTAGACAGATTTGGACCTGGTCAACTAACATGGGTTTTTTATCTTTCCACTTTTCAACCAAAAACTGAGTAAAGGGGAAACAATTCGGTAGGTGGTTTCTCTAACTTTGCCTTTGAGTTTTCACTGAGGAACTCTGGCCTATGTAAGATCATTTTTTTCCCTAAATTACTGTACACATTTACTTTTACACATGGCAAACTGGGATGGAAGTATTCCACTAGATTACGGATAGAGATAGATGACCATTTTTACAAATAACGGACTGTACATTCTTTTGATTCCAAGCCTCTGAAGAATTTGAGGAGTGCCTAGGGTTTTCAAATAACCGTTATCCCCAGCATGCAAACCGATGCCACTTGTGTTTCTTTCTCTCGAGATGACACCAAATTGCTCATCGTGTGCTCTTTCCTGCTCCCAGTATGTATGCACGTGCACGCACGCACGCACTGCACCCCACGCTGGCTTTTACCTTTAAACCTTGCCTCACCCTTCTGCCTTGAAAAACTGAACCACCTCCTCCCCACCTGACGTTTCTCCTTCTGTCTGGGGGAACCCTGCTCTGTCAGACTGAGGCGTGATGATGTGTTCTCTGGAACCCCTGTTCCACTTGCCCACCAACAACTTCACTTTTCTTTCTCTTGGCATACTGAGCACCCCACCTCCGGGAACGTCTCTCTCTAGCTGTACTACTCACAGTAGACTATGATTACTTATGGGGCTGTCTCTGCCTCCAGACTGGAAAGCATATATGTTCATATATATTCATATATGTATCCTTAGGGCCCCGGGGCAAAGCTTAACACACAGGGTAGGAAGGAGGAAAAGAGAAAAAGAAGGAAAGGGAATGGTAGGGAAAGGAAGGGAAGGAAGAAAGGGAGGAAGGGGGGAAGGGAGGGAGGAAGGACAGACTGTTGATAGTTAATGCATAAATAGTTAAGGGCGACGGTTGTCTTCAGAACTCCCTCCATTAGAGCACTTAATTTGTTTCTGCACATTTTAGTTCGCTAAGCAGAAAATAAGAGAATATCAGGACACTGCAGCCCTTCTAGCTCAACCTTTTCTCCTATCATGGTCCCGACGAGCCTCACACCACTGTTGCCCTTCACCTTGGGACCATTTCTCCTGTCCCATTAGTCAAGAGACCAATGACTCTGAGGGAGAGTGCCATCAGAGGGGAATCTATGTCCCCAAAGATTCTGCCCATCTGCTGACCCCGAAAATGTTTCAGAATCTTCCCAACTTATGCAACAAAAGAGCTCTGAAGTTTGGGGCCAGGAGAGAGATGGCTGGGTACTGGAGGCTATGGGGGTGGCAGGAAAAGTGAACTTTGGATACTGTAGGCACATTCTGATTTTAGCCCAATCTCCCTAGCTCCTAGGGGACAACCCCGTCAGTGGGGCGGGGAGTCCTCGTCAGCATCGTAGTGGTAACAGTAACAGAGAACGCCTGCTACAGATTATGTAAAGGTTTCACGTATCTGACCTCATTGAATCACCTGGAATAAATACAATTTTCGGTACAATTTGTTCTCATTTTAAAGACGAAGACACAGATTCCGGCAGTAGATGTAACCTGCCCAAAGTAATAGATAGACAGACATGACAGTAATAGATAGATAGTAATAGCAAGTGATACACGGAACCCTGTTTCCTCAGACATCTGCTCTCCCTCCCACTTTCCTTCAGATCTTCTCCGTTGTCTCCTTTATGTGAGGCCTTCCCCAACCTCTTTATATAGAATTGCAGCCTCCTCCAAATGCCTTCCTTTTAAAATTTTTCTTCATTGCACTTACCACTTTATTTATTTATTTATTATATTTTATTTGAGAGAGAGAAAGAGCACGGGCAGATAGAAGGGGCAGAGGGAGTGGGAGAAGCAGGCTCCCCACCGGGCAAGGACCCTGAGATCATGACCTGAGCCAAAGGCAGACGCTTAACTGACTGAGCCACCCAGGCGTCCCGCACTGACCACCTTCTAATCACTACAGAGCACATCCGTTTATTTTTATATTGTCTACCCATCAACATTCCCCTCCTCAAGATATAAATTCCACGAGGACAGTCATTTTCTTCCTCTTTCTCTGTTGAGGGCTCTATCCCTGGCACGTAGACCGGTGCCTGGCATACAGAAAATTCTCATCAATATCTGTTGAATAAATAAAGGATTCGACAAGGACTCTGCTGTCTGGGTCTGTGACTTCTCAACTATATTTTCAAGGGATAGTACACCATTTCATATCCCACTTGTTAATTATATTCTACTTTCCGGCTTTCACCAGTTTCCACTGTTAAATTTAAGTGTCCTACAAAGTTCACTAAAGCCAATAGTGCCTTTGGAATATTAAATTTGCAGAAAATAGCATAAAAATAATTGTTAAAGCTTGATATAATGTTAAATATTATATGTGCGTCTACTATCAAATCCGGATTTTCCCTTTTCTGATAGTTAGAAATGTGATATACTTAATGTAACTAAAACAAACACTCCTCTATATATGTGATTATATGGTAGGAACTATCGACATTGAAAAGCGATGTGCTTATTTAGCTATGATTATACCTCTATTTTATTTTTATTTTTAAAACATATTTTATTTATTTGACAGAGAGAGAGAGCCCAAGCAGGGGGAGTAGCAGGCAGTGGGAGAGGGAGAAGCAGGCTCCTACCGAGTGGGGAGCCTGACGCAGAGCTCAAACCCAGGACCCTGGGATCACGACCTGAGCTGAAGGCAGACACTTCACCGACTGAGCCCCCCAGGTACCCCTATATTTCTATTTTAGGCACAATGATCAGGCACCCTCCGTGCCTGGACTAAATATAAGTAAAGAGCCCTCTGAAGAGTAGAAATAGTTGTCTCACAAATTTTGTCGAATGTGTCAGCTTTGAAAATGTGTTTCCTTGGGATGATTCCCTTTAAGAATGTCATGAGACCAAGAAAATTCGCCATCATAAAGCCTCTGAGATGTCCTGCAGAAAGATACCTGTGTAACTCTGTTCCAGGGTTTCCTTAACTTATGTGACCATGGGCCCGCCATGTGTGGACATCTGGAATAACTCACTTCGAGAAAGCTGGCTAAAAGCAATTATTTAAAATTCCTTTACTATGTCCTACACAAATACCCCAACCATCTTCACGTTTGAGGAAAGAAGGGAGAGAGAGGGGGTAAGAGGGAGTAGAAAAGAGGAGAGAAGAGGATAGCTTAAAGTAAGATAAGCTTTGCTCGTTAATGATTCTTCCTTCCCTTTGGTGCATTCAAAGTAGTTCCTTTTTTGGGGCGCCTGGCTGGCTCAGGTGGTGGAGCGTGCGACTCTTGACCTTGGGGCTGTGAGTTCCAGCCCCACGTCGGGTGTAGAGATTACTTAAAAATAAAATCTTTAAAAAAATACAGTTCCTTTTTCTTTTAAAATCAATACATAAAGACTAAATGCCAGTTTTATTTCATCTCTGAGGTCTGACGAACGGCAATGAGATTTATCCTAATATAAATCACTAAAACAAATCTATTGCAAAAACGTCTCTTAAATACATTTTGGAGAGCTGTTATAATATCATTTTTGTTGACAGACTAGTTTCACCAAAAGCATATGGAGCTAGTTTCACAGGAAAAGAAGACGTAAATGGACTTCTTTAAATCCAGGGCCTGGTGCAATATTTAGCCCATCCCCTCCCTTTCTCCACCCAGCGCCTTGTCCAGTAACCTTCCCATCAGACACCTCGCTTTTTGAAGCGGTCACAAGTCTGTCCTGTTTACGGTGTAGCTCTACTTAACTGTGACATTTACAAAGTACATTTAGCTCTAAGCTTCACTTATTATGTCATTAGCAGGTCAAAATTTTTCTTAGGAATTTTTTTCTAAAGGAAAACACCGTTCAGTGAGAATCCAGGGACTACCACGTTGCTACCCAGTGTGGTGGCTGTTAGCAAAGCGTCCAAGGAAATGGCCAAAATGGTCTCCTACCACTGCCATCACCAGTAGCCCCGCCTCGCTAGCCTTCATGAGCCTTCAGACCCTTCCAATTGCTGTGGATTTGGTTTTGTGAAGCCCGCAAAACTCCATCAAGCTGATGTAGCCTGCGACTCCCAATCGAAGTTACGACAGAATCCAAATGTCACTGTACCAACAAATGTTGCTAAAAAAGGAGGCGAGTTGAGAAATATTAAACTCAAAGAATGAGAGAAAGAAAGGAAGAGAAAAAAGAAAGACTATAATCACCTAGCCTCCTTTCCTTTACGATTTTTTGTTTTGATTCTCAAAACATTGTTAAATTTAATTTGCTAAACCTTGTTAAGCATTAGATGGATGTTGGATAAGCTTTAACAGGAAATTTGAGGCTTTATTCAATCCCTTTGTTACTATGAAGTCAATGTAAGTTTCATAACACTCTGGGGTGACTTCTTTGCATCTTAAAAATTGAGGCAGCTATGAAAACTGTATCTTGGCAAGCAAACTTGATTTGTCCCAGGCAGTACGGCAGTAGGTTTGCTCGGAGAAATCCATACTATCCTTGCTAGGAGCACTGGGTCAGGTATGACCACAAAAGAAACAGGTTACAGTACAGGATTACAAGAAACTTAGAATCCAGTAGATAAAACAGGGCGGGCACAAAGTTACAGATGAATGGGTATTTCTCCTTTCTAGTAAACCTAATATTTGCAACTTTGATTTTCAAGGACTGGTACAATATGGGACCAATGATTTTATAACCTTCTGAATGTGGTGGCCAGAGTACATTATACGTTAGATAAAAGCTCGGGAAAGTGGGATACTGCCACCTAGCTCAATAGACATTGTCAATACCACATGAACGCAGCTTTGGTAAAGCTGAAAGGGGTTACCCTCGCACCCTTTGATTTTATGGAAGATAGTGACGTTTCAGGAGTTTTGTAAAGAAGCCAGTGTGTTGTGATGGAGAGCACCTGGTCTTTGAGGTCTCATAATTCCCAGTTGTTGTGTGTGATCTTGGGCAGGTCCCTTGACATCTCTGAAGCCTAGTTTCCTTTTCTGTGACATGGAACAAAAAGCCCTACTCCACAGATATTGTCGAGAAGATGAAATGAGATGGTGTGCCTCCTTAACTCTACCCGGCACATGATAAAAGCCCAGGAAACGTGGGTTCCTTTAGTCTTAGTACTAACCGACGTTAATATTTATTGAGGGCATCTCAGCCACTGCACTGGGCATTCTCCGTTCTTCATCTCATTTAATCTTTACAACAGCTCCATGTAGGTGGCACTCTTAGTCTCCCCAATTTGCAGACGAGGACATTGAGACCCAGAAAGGGAGAGTAACTTGTGCAAGAACACATTCCTAATGAGCAGTGGAGCTAAGATTTTCCTCCAAGTCCTGCCTTTTCCACTCACTAGCCAAGTACGGCCCCGCCAGCTGATTCGCTAATGGCGAGGGCGCACAGTCCACTATTCATTGGACAAATATTACTAAGTACTCATTACGTTTCAGGCACTGGATGGGCTGCTGAAGATGCAATGATGAGTGAAACAGACATGGCCCTAGCCCTCCCAGAGCTCACAACCCAACCCAGGGGTTCCCTGCTTCGGTGCTGTTGGCATTTGGAGCTGGACAATTCTTTGCCGAGGATGGCCGTCCCGTGCACTGCAGGACGTTAAATAGCATCCCCGGCTTCCACCAGCTAGCTGCCAGGAGCACGGCACCCACCCCCCTCAAGTCGCGACGACCCCAAATATCTCCAGACGTTGCCAAATGTCTTCTGGGGAGGAAACTGGTCTGAATAAGAACACTGCTCTTGTGAACACAATATTAAGAGTCTTATGCTTAAGGACTTAGGAAACTCTTACTCAGCCTGAGGCTTTCTAAGATACCCAGCTTCTCTTTAAAAAGCAAAAAGCCCCAGTCATCCGCCATAATGCCTGACATGTAACTACCACCTAACGAAAAGGTTCCACATTGTTCTAAGGAAAGGTTTCTTGTTGGAACCATCTCTGCTTTGGAAAGGAAGTCAATCGAATTTTCTCTATAGAAATACATTATAGAAACACGTTTTATAGTCAACTTACCCTGAGACAGGGTATACCATAAATTACTATGCTTTCAAAAAATACTAAAGGGATATGAAGACTTAGTGACTAATACCATCGTGGGGGCTAATTATAGCTCTATAACTGGGTGGGGGAGGAAAGCATTGACTTTGGGGAGCCTGGAATCAAGGGTTGCTGCGTTCAGCGTCTGCAGGTTTATCACAGTATTTCCAGGTCGCTGGGGGATTAGTCCTGGTAGGTCAACTGTTGCAATCCAGAAATTACACAACAGTCCCAACACGGATGATCCTGGGATTTCCGGACTTTCGGGATGCTCCTCTCTACACTGAGACTCAGGGACCCAGGCTTTGACAACCTTATGGCTCTGCTGTCTTGTAGGTATTCGGAATTTTCACCTTCAGCAGTGAAGGGGAGAAGAGAGAGTGCGCAGAGCGCAATGGGGGTTTTACAGACCATGACCAGAATCTTGATATTCTGTTGATAAGAACTCAGTGACATGACTACTGCTACCTATAAGGGAGGCTAGAAAATGAAGTCCAGCGACGTGTCCAGGAGGGAAAGGAGGATTGTTTGAACATAGAGCCATACTTTGCCTAAGAGCCATACATTGTCTAATTTTCTGGTTTATAAAATCAGGATATTATATACTTTATAAAGATTCTGTGAAGACTAATGAGATATTTGTAAGCTACATTCTTCCCAAAGACATATCTGATATCCGGAGAATAATACACTCTACTAATTTATAGCCCCATTATGAATAGACACATTCTTAATCCCTGGCAGACATCCTGATGTGGTCAATCCGTTATCAGTCGTTAAGAAAAGGCAAATGTGCTATGCAGTACAAGTTCATGTCCCCCAGCAATGGCGTAATATTTTCTTTTGCTCTCAATGTGTGAATTATTAAAAATAAGCTAGCTACAATGTCATCATTTTTGATTATATCAAAAATGAAGGCAGAGACAGGACTGCTTCCAATCTGTGAAGTTATTTAGCATTTAATATTCCCTTTGGGAAATCAATACGGTTTGGGGGAGATTATTTATATACCACTAGTCAAGTGTGGTTTAAATAAATGCACTGTGTTGCTAGAGTTATGTGAATGAATCTTTCAATGTCAAGACCTTACTATTGAATAAAGAGATATGATCATAAATCAGCTAATGGGAAAATGGTTAGTAGAAATTATCTGGTCATTTTTCCGACGTAGATGAATACCTTAGATTCTGTTTTCTAGTATTTATTCAAATCATAAATATGAATGTCTGGGCATTGTATGTCAAGATATTAACATTTATTAGTTATTTAAAATGTATATTCTATGAAATTAAATTTATTTTAGGGGTGAAATGTGGGCTGGTGGTTCAGACATGTATAAATTATTCATGTGTTTTAAAACCAATTAGGTAAAAAAAGAAGTAATTAAATCACAACAAAGTAATCCCGACTCTTAAGTCGTCAGGGTGCTTTCTTCACAATTCAGGAAACAAATTGGTTCCTTCCAAGCTTGATGGAGGTTTGAAGCAGAAGAGGATGGTTAGCAGGTCAGAAGGAAGAAGGGAAATGGACAGAAGTCTAGGGTGTCTGAGCTAAACCACAGATTGGTTTATTTCTCCTTACGTCACTTGACCCCCCTCAAAGAGAACACCAAAGTTCCTGGGAGAAATGAGAAGAAAGTGCAACTAGAGAGACTGACTACTCCCAAGCCATCCTGAGGGTATTTGGGAAGTGAGAACCTGGAAGCCTCACTTGGAACAGAGGGCCCCCACTGCCTTTCCTTTTCTGCACTTAGCTATTTATCAGACAACACGTATGCCCCGCTTTTGGTAGACAGAACGCGGAACCAGAGGGATAAATTCATGGGTCGTTATTAAATTTACAAAGGGATTCCACACCTTACCCCAACATTCCCTTTAAAATATATTTAACTCTTGACTTTACCCTGGAGTCAGTGAGAACCGTTTTCGGCTGAATAAAAATTATTTTCACACATTTAGGCTGAACACGAAACTGTCAACATCCGACCATTTTGACAGGCAAATGGCAAGTTTTTAAGGTTAACCTTAAGGTTAAGTTTCCCAGGAACATATCCTTCGTACAAAGTAAGGTATGTCCTGCTGACGAACCCAGTGATAAATCATTTCCATTGGGGAAACAATGGAGGAAAATAATTCACAGCATATTTCGAGGTAACTCAAAATCTCCATGATTCTGACTCTCAGCACTCTTCAATGTGAGTACTCAAAGAAAACGTTTAACCTAAAACCTGACGTTGCCCAGTAATGGAGTGATGAAGATCAGTCAGTGGCTTTGCAAAAGAAAAAGAAGTGGTCGCTGATGCTATCTTTCACTGGCCACGGCGAGCAGCCGCACGTGTGCGGTGAACTGCAGAGGCCGTGTCTCGAGTCCCGGCCTTTCAGTATCTGGGAGAGACACAACAGCAGGCTGCAGGCAGGTTGGGCGAGTTCTGCCCTTTCTGGCTCATTTGTCTAAGAAAGAATTTGGTGACTTGACAAGTTTCTGAAAGTGGAGGAAAATTATTTGAGTGAAGGCAGCCAGAGGCAGTTAGCAAATTCTGACCACCATCATCGTTGTCACCCACCAAAATTTAAACTCGAGTCCGAATTTATACAAGTGGATTCACTTACATGGTACAGAATTCACATGCTATTTATTAACGATCACTGGGTCCTTTCTTCTGAATCCTGTGCATTTTTGGATGGCATGATATTTTGGAAGCTGTAATCCTCTGGTGATAGGTTATAAGAGCCAGGTAAAACTTTCTTATTTTCTTCTAACTTAGGGTAATCATCTTGAGTTGCAAGGACGATTTTGATTCAAAAGACAAACTTCAGGAAAGGAAGTGAAAAAGTCAGAAAGTCTGGGGAAATCTGGAGGAGGGAGTGTGTGTGGGATGTGGGGAGTGAGGAAGACAGCAGATTCTTCCTTTTTTTTTTTTTAAGTGATTATTCACTTCTAAATGAGACAGCTCAATCTAACTGACCTGAATTTATGGGTCTAACCATTGGGGAAGATTATGTGTCTGGAGTCCTCTGGGGAAAGAAGCTACCTGGCGGTCCAGCGTTCATGGTCAATTGTTATTACAGGTGTGGGAACTCGTTGCTGGCAAGGACAGAATTCCTAGGGCAGGAAATTCAGGTGGGGTTCACTGATGAGGTGGTTGGGAGGCAGCCAAAGCTGTATGCCAGTGAAGGGTTTAGGTAGCTCCTGGAGCCAGCGCTCTCTGCTCTGTACTTTAGAAGGCAGCACCAACCTAGTATTTGTCCTGATAGAAACGTAGGGCCAATTTTATGTGTCCATAGAATTTATTTTGCCCAGAAGTTGCACTAAACCAAGAAGCAGCCAACTTTTTACTCTTTCTGGAGTGACCAGATTATATTGTATTGTATTAGTTAATAAGTTACAAAATTACATAGTCACGGAATTAATAAGTTATATAAATAAGTATATTAGTTATTGGGCAACAATTATGTCTTTGCAAGCAAAACCTGTGTATAGTGAAATGATCTATCTAAAAATGCATAGGTCCCTTAGAATAACTCTTGAGAAAAGGCTCTTACTACATAAACCAGGGAGTGATCAGGGTAAGTGGATGAGGTGGATCTCTCATGATTGAATTATTATTATTATTATTATTTTAAAGTAAGCTCTTTGCCCAACGTGGGACTTGAAATCACGACCCCAAGATCAAGGGTTGCATGCTTTACTGACTGAGCCAGCCAGGCTTCCCTGAATTATTTTATTATTTTTTAAAAAGATTATTTATTTATTTATTTGACAGAGAGAGACAACGAGAGAGGGAACACAAGCAGGGGGAGTGGGAGAGGGAGAAGCAGGCTCCCTGCCGAGCAGGGAGCCCGATGTGGGGCTCGATCCCAGGACCCTGGGATCATGACCTGAGCTGAAGGCAGATGCTCAATGGCTGAGCCACCCAGGCGCCCCTGAATTATTTTTTTAAGTTTTTTAAAAAAGTAAATTCATGCCCAACACAGGGCTTGAACGCACGACCTTGAGATTGAGAATGGCACGTTCTACCAACTGAGCCAGCCAGGCACCCAACGATTGAATTATTTTTAAAACACTTTTCTTTTTAAAAAATTACTCAAGTAGTTCATGGTCACTGTTGAACTATTAGAAAATCCAGGGAAGTAAATCAAAACTACTTGCGATCTAGCCTACCTTCCAAAGTCAGCCACTAGTAGCAATTTATTGTACAAGTTTTTCCTATGTTAATATAATGTAGCATATATTTTAAGTGGGATTAATCTGCCCTTTTACTATTTTAACTGCTATATAATATTCCAGTGTACATTATTTCAGTCAGTCCACTTTTGTTGGCCCTTTAGATCGTTTACCATGTTTTGGCTCAAATGTAGACTGTTATCAAAACTGTTTGATACTCATGTTAGCAGATTTGCCCAATTACTTCCTGAGGCTAAATTCCTAGATGGAGGATTGATTGTGAACAGGACATAATTTTTTTGTGGAGGTTTTAATGCAGATGATGAAGTACTTCCCTTAAAACTTATATTTATTTGCAATCCCACCAACCATATGAGAGTTATTAGTTTGTTTTAAGAGTTTCCAGCCAGGCCATTCCCTATTTTGGAGGAGACGAGGGCATATTTCCCAATTTCCTTCCTTCCTTCCTCCCTCTGACACTGATCTGTAACCTACCACGTTCAGGCATTGGACACAAAGTCTCCGATCACATTAGCCAGCATGTGTGGGAGAGTAATGATTCTGTACGTTCTCTTCTTTTGGCCTCTTATGTAATCCACGTAAATATCATGGAACATTCTAACATGTTGACTTCCAATCTCCCTTTTCCAGATGCTTTTCACATCTGGAAGGAACACAAATTCTTGTGTCAGACCATGCTCCTTGACTTTTTTTTCTGGAAATAGTGTCACCATAACTCTGAGAGACAGAAACCAGCCATGTTGCATCTCCAGGCTGACTGTCGAATTCATTAAGTAGCTCTTCCTGGTCCCGCCTCACTGACGGTGCTATGCTGTCTCCTCTACACCTCCCCACCCCTTAACCCCGAGTCCGAAGCAGTGCAGAGACAAGAGCGCATGGGTCATTTTGGTGCCCTTCCTCCTTTACGCCAGATTCTCTATTATATTAACAAGCTACTTTCATGATGCTCTTAGAAGCCAGGATGCCTAACAGTCTTCTTGTCAAGGAAAGTGACAGTCAATTAATGAGGGTTTTCTCTATTGTTTTAAGTAGAAAGACCCCAGAGAGCTTTTAAATTAGTGAGAGGCACTTCGGACCTCACCCTTGCCCCAGAATGGTCTGACAAGTTTCAGATCATTAAGGGACCTCTTTCAAGCCCTGTTAAATGTTGGGGCTTTTCCTGTGACTATGAAAGTCAAGCAAACCAGTCCCGTGATTATAAACTAAAAAAACACATTTAGGTGTACATAATGTGAAACATGATTAAAACACTCCCAGCCATATCGATCCATATACAATATTAGGAGTTTAGGAATTCTGCCTCTTTTAAAGTAAAAGTAAAATTACAAGGTACAGTTGATGCTCGAACAAGACAGGTTTGAAATGCATGGGTTCTTTTATACATGGACTTTTCCCGATAAATACAGTACAATAGTGTAAATGTATTTTCCTTATGATTTTCTTTTTTTAAAAAAAGATTTGACTTATTTATTTGAGATACAGTGAGAGCAAGAGAGAGAGAGCGTGTGCATGAGCGGCGGGGGGGGGGGGCGGGCAGAGGGAAAGGGAGAAACAGGCTCCCCACTGAGCAGACAGCCCTACGTGGGGCTCGATCCCAGGACCCCGGAATCATGTCCTGAGCTGAAGGCAGATGCTTAACCGACTGAGCCACCCAGATGCCCCCATTAATGATTTTTTTTAAAAATTTTTTTAAAAAGATTTTATTTATTTATTTGGCAAAGAGAGGGACAGCCAGAGAGAGACAGAACACAAGCAGGGGGAGTGGGAGAGGAAGAAGCAGGCTCCCAGAGGAGGAGCCTGATGTGGGGCTTGATCCCAGTACCCCGGGACCACGCCCTGAGCCGAAGGCAGACGCTTAATGACTGAGCCACCCAGGCGCCCCCTTAATGATTTTCTTAATCGAGTTTTCTTTCCTCTAGCTTACTTCATTGTAAGCATATAGTATATAACACATATAACATACAAAATATATGTTAATCAACTGTTGATGTTATTGGAAAGGCTTCTAGTCAACATCAGGCTATTAGTAGTTAAGTTTTGGGGGAGTCAAAAGTTATACACAGATTTTCAGCTGAGTGGGGTGTCAGTGCCCCTAACCCCCACATTCTTCAAGAGTCAACTGTATTGAAATTGTGGTTTTCTTCTCTTTTCTCGTATTTCCCCTCTTGGACAAAAAGAGAGCAAGCAAATGTAGGATCGAGCTGATGAGACAAAGCGTCAAGACGCAGCAGACTGTGTATGAAGGTTGGCACTGGCCAAATGTTGAAAGTGAAGTTCAAGGGAGTTATGGTAGAATGTTCTTATAAATGTACTTTGAAATTCTTTTCTACATTTCAGTGACCTTGTGAATAATTTAGTGTAAGTGGTTCTCAACCAAGGGTGCTTTTGCCCTGCAGGGGACATTTGACAACGTTTGGAATATTTCTGGTCGTCACAACTGGGGCGGGGGGTCTGGCATCTAGTGAGTAGAGACAGGAATGCTGCCGAACACCCTATGATACCCGAGACAACCTCCCATACCAAAGAATTACTGGCCCTAAATGCCAATAGTGCCGAAGTTGAGAAGCCCTGCTTTAATGTACTTCAAATTCAGTTTGTTGGATTCACAGTTGACATTTGAATAATTATTTCAAGCGTTATCAGCCATGACAACATGGGCTCTTAACAAGATTCGACTCTAGCCAAGGTTATGGGTAGAAGTCTTCCTTTCTGTATCAGAAACTTCTAGACAGGGCAGCGCCTCAGTAACATTTGAGTTCCTCTTGAGGATACTAGTTGAGGAAAGAAACTATGAAGAGGATCAATGAGAAATGTACCTTTTCTCTTCAAGGAACCACTGGATACATCTTTGGAATCTAGAAAAAGTCATGAAAGCTTTGACTGCTTTCCTTTGTAAGCTCATTCTAATTCCCGGAGGAGGCGTAAGGAAGATTCCTACTGATATGAGCTCCTTCAGGCCAGCCAAAATCTTGCACAAAACCTTGAAGAATAAGAGATACTAAGTGCCGAGACTGTAGCTCAGCGGTTCTCCAAGTGTGTTCCTTGGATCAGCAGCAGCAGCATTTCCTGGGAACTTGCTAGAAATGCAAATTCTGAGGCCCCACCCCAGTTAGCTATAACTGAATCAGAAATTCTGACCGTGGGCTTATTGGGCTTTACCAGTCTTCCAGGTGATGCTGATAATATGCCCAAGTTCAAAGCCGTTGCGGATGGGCAAAATGGGTGAAGGGGAATGAGAGATACAGGCTTCCAGTTATGGAATGAAGAAGTCACAGGGCTGAAAGGTGACAACACAGGGAACATAGTCAATGATATTGTAATAGTGCTGTACGGTGACAGATGGTAGCGACACTTGTGAGCACAGCATGACGTACAGAGTTGTGCACCTGAAACTAATGTAACATCGTATGTCAACTACACTAAAACAAAACAAGCAAACCATTGCTTCAGCTAAAAAATAAGCGGAGAGAGAGAGACAGAGAATGCCTTATTTTTTAAGGTTTTATTTATCCGAGAGAGAGAGAGTACAACCTGGGGAGAGAGGCTGAGGGAGAGGGAGGAGCAGATTCCCTGTTAAGCGTGACATGGGACTTGATCCCAGGACCCAGGGACCATGACCTGAGCTGAAGGCAGACACTTCGCCGACTGAGCCACCCAGGCGGCCCAAGAGAGAATTTCTTAAAGAAGTTTTAGGTTTGTGTAATTCAAGATATTCCCTTAACGCAACCATTTACGTTAAAAATATAGAATCTGGGTGGGGATTTCCACTTAAAATCTCAATTCCAGGGCAGCCCATGATTCTCATGGAGATGCAAACTTCAAGCCCACTCGTTGAGATGGTTCAAAGGTCTTGAGAGCCTAAGTGTTTAGTAAGTGGGGTACCCTTACTAAAAGTCTAGTTCAGGCCAGGGGTCCGCGGGGTACCGGCTCCTGATGTTCCCTGGGCATGCTCAGTCTTGCCTGTTAATTCTTCCTATCTCCTCTGCATTCATCTCAGTTGCAAGCTTCGGAAAAAAGTCAGCCTTCACGTTGGCGTTTTCATGTCCCGTGACAATGGGATCCAGAATGCAGAGGAAAGAAAACAGCCCGTTTGCAGTGACTACTACAGTAGCGCCCTGCTTCAACTGTTTCTGCTTCCCAGCGGCGCCGCGGGACTCAGAGCGCTTGGAATCGTGCGCGCTGGCAGCGTTCCGTCTCGCCCACTCCATAGCAAGACGCTTTCTCTTTGCGCTTTGAAAGGCCTACTCTTAAAAGAAAATGAAAATACAATTAAAGGGCGAGGGAGAGCCTCCTTCTGTGCCCGTCCTCAGGCACGCAAACAAGCGGCAACATCCATCCGCAAGCTGGCAGCCTGGCCCGGGGAAGAGGCATGCCTTCCTGGAGCACAGCTTTCTAAAGCGAAGCCCCGGGTCAAGCTGAATGGGAGAGGGCCTGGAAGACTCTCGCTTCCGAGGCAGCCCGAGGTCACGTGGCTGTCGAGCTGGCAATCTATACAGCTCACAGGGCCTTTGTGTCCAAGTCAGGAATTCGTCTTCTCAAGGAAGAACCACACATTCATCTTTGACAGTTGTGATCTTGTGCGGAACCAGCCCCTTGAAAATCTGTGAGCGATCGATTTTTGTTAATCAGATCTGGAACACTCTAACATGGTTTTGTTTCCATCGTATTCGTGCTATTGCTTATTTAACCATAGCTCTTGCTTCCAGATAGCCATGGATAAAAGTCAGTCCCATGTAACAGGCCAACAGCCTCGTTTATAATGCTCCAAACATAATGAAAAGGGAATGGAAATGAGGCCATGTCTGGTAGGGCTTGAAAAGATTTTACATCCAAGGAGCCTGCCAAGATGTTAGCATAAGGGAAAAAAATAATTACCAAAGCAATTAGTGATAATACAGAGAATGCCAAACTTTGTTTAAATAAAACAAAATTCTACCATTAAAATATGATGATTTCAAAACTATTTATTATTCTAATTTTGTTTTAATCAAGACATAATATTCTCTTTCGTGTACTGTACCTGTCGCAAATTTTAAAGGAATAATCTAACTGGAATGCATTAGAAAGTTGGTCTTTTCTCCAAAACGAAGTTGGGCGTGAGGAGGTGTGCTTGAGTTAAACGGGCTGTTTTCCCTCCATGCATGTGCGCGTGAATAGGTCGACTCCTCTGCGGTCAGCACTGTAGGGCAGCTGTCTGCAGGGTGAACCCAGGAGTCCTTGGTCCAACAGCCACATCCACAGGACTGGGCAGTAACAGCTGTCACAGCTTTATATGTCTCCAACTCAGACAAACTCATATAAAGTATAATTTAGGGAGTTGGTGGCTTATCAGATCTAAAGAGATAGCGTTCTTTGCTAATGTTTCAGCAATGTTTCGTCAATCAACAAATATTTTCCATGGTCATTCTGTGCCCCAAACACAGGATCAAATTTCCCGTCACCCAAAGTTCAACTCCACAATGGAAGGGTCGCGGGGGCCACAAACTTCCTTAACGTACGGCACTGGCAGGAATAACAGTTGTTTTCTTGGGCAAAGGAGATTAAATCTAAAAACATACCTTTTTGAAAATTAAGGCCAAATCAATAGTTTTGCACTCAAAACAGAATACTTTCTTTTAGAACACAGGCTAGCTATTTGGAGGATTACGCACAGAAATATTTCCAAACTGCCACCCACACAGCTCCTTGGCCATCTCCCTGTAAGTCTGAGTACGTGTGGTTCGAAGAAACCTTTTGATGTTATCCTAGGCCAAGTATAATTTTAAAAATAAGCAAATTGCTGCATAAAAATCACATCATAGATGATGTTTCTCTTGCAGAGCTGGGAGACAGGGAGTGTACGTTTCTCGAAAGCTCCTTGTAGTTCTAATGTTTTCTTTTGCCATGTAAAAGGATCCACCCCCCCAGCTTAACCCACTGAAGTACATGTTCTTATTACAAATAGAAAGCAAATCATATATTAAAAGGAAAGCAAATTACATAAATGCATATGAATTTGAACTCTCGATTCCTTTAAGTATGGATGATATGATCTGGATAGTTAGCAATGCTGACCCCTTATTAATCAGCTGGACGTGATAAATCTTTAATAGGACACAAATGACAATTCCAATAGGGGAACACAAAAATCTAAGACAAACAGGAATTAAGGATTAAATCAATTGTTTTCCCCCTACCAGAGCGGCCCCGAAAGCAGCAAAAATACCTTCCTGTTCTGGAAGCTGCAGGGTTAATGAATACTAGCTCTCAAGAGGAAAACTGAAATTTTTATTATGATGCTACTTTTAATCAATTATTTCTTTATTTATTCAAGCAGAAAAGGAACTTCTGAGATGAATGGAGATCTAGCTCAGGAAGTAGACAGGAACAAAGGAAGGCTGGGCAGTCAGAAACTGAGCCCAAATCCTGTCTTCGAATTAAGTTTCCCAAGGAGAAGCCCCGCAGCAACCTCTGACACCAACAGCCCGTTAGAACTGCAGAAGCTGCTGCCTCTGGAAAGTATCACTGTCTTTTTCTTGCTGGTTCCCCCCACTCCCTTATCAGAGAGATTGTGTGTCCAGGTTGAGGATCTAAAGAACCTCTTTGAGGGGTTGGCAGAAGTTATGGGGGGGCGGGGAACCCTCAGGAATAGAAGGAGGTGTAATGGTGCCCTCTGCTGGGAAAACTCAGTAATGCTGCCCAGTAAGGTTTCTGCTGGGGCTGAAGTAACATTTTATTTTATTTTATTTTTGGCTCAAGGGTGTTTCTGGAACAAAAAGTCCTGAGAAGTACTCTGCAAAAAACTAGTTGCAAAACCCCAAACCACATGAAATTAGCTCGATTCTGAGTTGACAGTGGAATTTGAAACCAGCTGTATTTCATCCTAAAATGTTAGCGCCATAAACCCTTCATCAAACCTGGAGACAATTATTTTCTCACTATCTGGACAAGACCGCATTTCTAGCGGCTGAATTTTTCCAGGGCGGACTTTGCTCTCCCATTTTCCTTTTGTAGAACTCCCCTCACTCAGACTTGCATAAACAAGCCTCACTCAGGATCAAATGATGCCACCCTCGTTACTCCGCTGTTAAAATCATAAAGGGAATTTGTCACACAAAGCACACATATTTGCATCCTCAGGGTTCTTAGAAATACATAGTAAGGCCAAAAATTAGTTTGAAAAAACCATTTGAGAAAGTTCAGGAAAACAGTAGTATTTCATTAAAGGTGTCGTTTCTTTACCTCCTTTAGCAGTTCTGGATCCACGGTTGAGATATTTAAACTACCTACACCTTAGACCAGCTAGAAATAACCAAGGGGCAGTAAAAGGAGACTGTCTACATGCACTGCGTGCTAATAGAGCTTTTGGTAAAAAGCTGGATCATCTTCCATGGTGTCTACTAACCTACGAGATATTAAGGAAACATCTGTTTAAATAAAAGTAATGAGTAAAAGAGACAAAACATAATTGCCTCAAGGAGTCAAAAAACTTGGCTCCTGGCTCGTATGTGCGTGTGTGTTTTTTTTTTTTTTTTTTTTTGGTCTCATTTATTTAAGTAATCTGTATACCCAATGTGGGGCTCGAACTCATGACCCTGAGATCAAGAGTCACATGCCTTCCAAATGGAGCCAGCCAGGTACCCCCTGGCTAGTGTGTTTTTTGCCTTTTTGTTGTTGCTTATTTTTTTTTAAAAGATTTTATTTATTTATTTGACAGAGAGACAGCCAGCTAGAGAGGGAACACAAGCAGGGGGAGTGGGAGAGGAAGAAGCAGGCTCCCAGCGGAGGAGCCTGATGTGGGGCTCGATCCCAGAACGCCGGGATCACGCCCTGAGCCGAAGGCAGACGCTTAACGACTGAGCCACCCCGGCGCCCCCGTTGTTGCTTATTTTTAAACCCGAGTCCTGATTAGACAACAGAAACCATGGCTTTGGTTGGTTAAGCGAATGCCGGACGGACTCATTCGCTCACTGACACACACCGGTGAGGCAGGCCTCATGGGCGTGCAAGCACGTAGTCTCACGAGAGCCCAGGCTCAGGAGGGCCCCGAGCCTGGCTTCATGCTCTGCTGTTGCCATCTTGAAATTCTTAGTAATTTTTAAACAAAAGGCCCCACGTTTTCATTTTGCACCAGGCTCTGTAAATTACGTAGCCGGCCCCGTACATACGCTTATTCGGCGTGGGGTTCTGCGCGCTGTCAGAGTAAGATGCTGGCCTTCCTAGGAAACACAGAGCTGTCTGAGGTGCGGTGCTGATGCTGAGGGAGCTCGGAGTCTAAGAAAGGTGATAAGACATGCATGAGGACAATGAGAACACGCAGCCCAATAGAATAATGCGATAAAAGAGGCCTGGGTGCTCTGTAGTTCAGAGGACGATGGGACGATCACTTCCAGCTGGGAAAACCTGAAATGCCTCATGAATGGGGTGTCATTTGAGCTGGGACTTTCAAATAGATTCTTCAGGACTTATTTCTCTGCAGGAAAATACAAAAGCAAAGAAAATAGAGGAGCTTTTCCTTTTTGCCGTCCGGTCCACTTTGTGGTTTGGCTGTTTCTCTTGGTCACCTTAGCTGCCTTAGGAGTTTTAATCATAGGATTCCTACGTCCTTTTACTCATAAAGGGTGGTCTTCCATAGAGAAGATAGTTCTAATTTTAAAAAAAATCAGGGGATGGGCTCAATTTGCGTGCCACTCAGCAAACTTGGAGATGTCAGAGGAAACCAGTGGGGGGCTTATTTGCTAAGGGGGCTGCTCCCTCAGGTTGTGGCCTCGTGGCTATGAGACAATGGGGGTGAGCCCGGAAGTCGTGGCACTGAGTAAGGGATTCAGAGAACACTGCCCCCCCCCAAGGTGGGTCAATCCTATCATCTCACTACACAATAAGCAGAACTCTTTTTCCTCCAAGGGAGACATCGCCATGACACCGAGGGTGCCAAACCCCTATCTAGAAATCCAACTGTGTCCATTTCAGGGCCCTGAAGAAGCTCGATGAATAAAAGCAGGCACCAAGGCTATAAGTCGCTGTACCCCGAGGTCCAGATCGCCTCTCTCTCGGCCTCCACAAGTGCCCTCCCAGCAAGCACACTGCTTAAGAGAGATTTGGTTTTGAGGAAAGCAAAGACAATATGATAGTATTCTCTAAGATCTGATGTAAAACTTATAAATGTATTCTACTCAATAGAGATAAAGCTGCATGTAGCCATTTTTTAAAAATTGTTTTTAAGATATACTGGCCATGTTAAATATTTAATATTAAAAGAATAGTTATTTTAAAAAATCTTCGTACATTAATGGACATCACCACATGCCATGCTTAGGGTCAATAACCTTCGAAAAAGAACATATTGCACAAAAGATGTAATATAGCCAATGAACTTTGCAGAGAACTCAAATATTTTTTTTTCTTTCCTGCACAGGTCTCATAGTTTCTCTTTTTTAAAAAAGTAATCTCAACACCCAATGTGGGGCTCGAGCTCATGAGCCTGAGATTAAGAGTCACACGCTCTACTGACTGAGCCAGCCAGGGCCCCACCTCATAGTGACTCGTAATATGGTCTGTATTTCTAGGACTTTGTCTCCTTAATTCTTTTTAAGATTTATTTATTTATTTGAGAGAGCGAATGAATGGGAGGGGAAGAGGGAGAGAGAACAGAATCTCAAGCAGACTCCACGCTGAGTGTGGAGCCCGACTTGGGGCTCAATCTCACGACCTGAGTGGAAACCAAGAGTTGGACGTTCCACCGACTGCGCCACCCAGGAGCCCCATGCCTCTTTAATTCTTAATGGAACAAGGTAGAAGTTTTAAAAAAAGCCACTATGTGTTTTTAAGTCTCTGTGGATAAAGCTATGTAAGCAAGGTACATGATAAAAAAAAAAACAACATATTTAAACCAGAACCAGCAAGGAGATACTCTCTGGATATCAGTTAAACACTTGCCATTTCTTACAAATCGATAATAATACAATCAATACAAATCTAGTATTATTTTAAGAAGCTATGAATCTAATTCCCTGCGAGGGAGAACCAGTAAACACTTACATCAAAGTATTTACTTGACCTTTGTGACAAAATTAAAACAGGCAAGAAGGCACTCCTAACACTATGGGTTTTATGACTCAGGTTAAGATCGCAGTCTGTAATATAAAGTTTGGTTGAGTGTTCTTTCTCTAAGAAAAGGACAGACGAATAAAGATGCATTTGACTAAACTTCAACAGCCCTGCCTCGTTGGTTGAAACCACCGTCTGGCAGAATTTATGAGAGAAAAATAAAATTGTGGAAGCAGCAGTTGGCTTCAGAAAGGGGTGGCATATCAGAACCAAATCCAAGAACAGCAGAGTTGACCTCTGCCCTCATTTCCCATCTTAAGAACTGGGCCGGCATCGCATGTTTCCAACCTGCGCCTTCTGGTCCTTATAACCACCGCTCTACTTCGGCATTCTGGCAACTCGCTGACCCACATTTGTGGTGGCCAAACAGTGGTTCGTGTGGGCCAAGGAGCCAGGAACTGCTGACTAAAGGCTTTCTGAAGCTTGTGGCTCCACAGGAACCTGTACGCAATGGCTAGATTCCTCTTTTGTGCCTGTAGCACATGACAAAGTGGGGCTGGGAAGGGATACAATTAGCGAATGTTCCACGACTACTTTCTTGATCCCAGTGGAATGCTCAGAAGAGCCGGAGCAAAGAACTGAGTCTGCAATCAAATCTCCATTTATGTAATGTCTCTGTTATGCGGCAGAACGAGGATTCATGCTGTTTCTATTTCATCGTTGGTATTTTTAAACTCTGCCTTTCGAATTATGGACTGGCTCATCAGAGCCATGTGTAGATCCACACTCAGCGAAAATTTGTCTTCATGCTGCTAAAGCAGAGGGCATTTTGCAACTTCTTTGAAGACTCGAGAGCATCGCCGCTCTGTTTAAAGCAGGGGTTCTCAAAGTGTGGTCCCTGGACCAGCAGCAGCAGCAGCACGGGGAGGGAAAGACTGATAGAAATGCCGATTCTCAGGCTCCACCTCAATCCTCCCGAGTCCGAACTCGGAGGTGGGGTCCCAGCCATCTGTGTCTTACCACGCGTTCCCCATGATTCTGTTGCGTGCTCCACGTGAGAAGCGCCAACTTAAGAAATCATCGCAGAGGGAACATCCCTGAGGGTCACCGGGGTCCCCCTCCCCTGGGAAACAGGCTGCTTGCTCGTGTGTTAGCACGGACGCTTCAACTTTGTATTTGGTCCGTGAAATCAGACCACTTTAGTTTGCTTTCTAGTTTAGTCTAGTTTAGTTTCTAGTTTCTAGTTTTGTCTAGTTTGTGGAAGGAAATAAGCCACCGTCTCCCTCAAATTCTAGTATTCGACTTGTTCACATCTGAATTCTCAAAGTTTCTCCCAAAACCCCAAAGCGAGAAATAGAATTTGTATTACTGAACAGTGACTCCTTGGACCATTCTCTGTACAGTGTTATTAATTTCTGTGTGAATGTTTATTTTTTCCTCAAAATAAATTTTTCAGAATTTAGGGGCTCCAAGAATCTTAGAGGTGCAACAGATCTTTAAAAGCCATCCACATATAGATGGCATATATATATATATATATATTTTTTTTTAACCTAGGGAGAAACTCAGGCCACAGGATGATGACCATGAGAGGCAGACGGAGGAATCGGGGGTTAAATGGAAGTAGACGGCCGGCTACTAAGCTATGGATTCCTCTACCGAAATCTGAAATCAAGGAGCACATCTCATCCGTCTCTCCCCCTGACTTCCACATCACTGATCTTGGAACAGTGTGGGCACAGTTCAATAAATGCTTCTTGCAAAATGATATGAAATCAAATGTGTGTTCCTTTTCCCCTGCTCCTACAGAAGGGAAAATGGCATTTGCTTCCAGTCGGTCAGAAGGGATGAGTGAAGATGAAAAGTTACTTTAGTTTCTATTAAATAATAGGCTACTTCTTTTAAGCTACCAACCTAGTAGCCTCTGATGATATAAAATGGATTCTATTACCAAAAGGCCCAGGACAACGGACGGGAATTATCAGGCCTGTGATCTGTTGGAAAGGCTGTGCGGAGATGTTTGTGCAGGACATGCTCATTACCGTGTCTGGCCCGAGTCAGTTTTATTTAGCACCATAAAAACAGACTTAGCTTATGATATTTTAAGCATCTCAAACAAAGCAAGATTTATGCTATTGGGTGAGACTTTGGACCTTCCCCTGTACCGGGTTTTCCACAGGTCTGGAGAGGCAAGAAACTGTTTCTTTTATGCATTGCGAGTGCAACGTAGGAAGCCCCCTCCTTCTCCCTTCTAATATCACCAGGAATGAATAGGCAGCGTGTTTCCCATAATTCAGCAATAACTGGGCTATTATTCTTTAATGCTTCAGTTTATTAATGTAACCACTGTGTCATTCCTACCATGCCCATGTAATTAAATTACCCGACAGACATTCGATATGAAGCTCTCAATCCCCACAAAAGCCCAGCATTTCTATGCCCCTTTGTGAGTCCCTAATGAATGAGTGGCACAGACACTTCTGTCATCCGTGTTCACTCACTGTCCTCGCTGACTGCTCTCCTGTGTCATAGGGGCTTGCTACTGCACACACACTGGGAACCCTTCAAAAGTGGAGGGTCACGTTTCCAACAACAACAAGCGCTAGGCATGCTATCACCTTCCTCTCTCTTTGTCTGGCTAAACCAGAGGCTGACCACATTAAATTCCAAAACCACGTCTGCCTGGGCAGATCAACGGCACATTCTTAAACCTTAGCTACCGAATGCTAATCCTTCCTGAAGTCATGAGCAGAAAGGGAAAATAAACTGAAAAAAAATTAAAGCAATCATTGTGTCCATCCAAATATATGTCATCCTGTGACTTTCTGAAAAGGAAAAAAAAATAATTTTCATTTAAAAACCAAGTGTTTAACTTCTGAAGTTTGCAAGCGGAGCTCATATTAGTGAGGCTCATAATGCTGCCTCATCCAGATCCTATCCCAACCCGGCTTGTGAAAAGGACCTGTGATTATTAGTAGAACAATGGACTTTTTTCTAAATCACTCAACTGTTCATTTCAAGCTACTAATTTCAAGATACGACTTGCTCTAAATGTTGTAGAACTTGGACATGAGCTCTTCAAAATAATCAAAATAGATTGTACAATGGGAATTCTTTTATTTCTAGAAATGACATTTTTTTAGAGACTCAAGGTGTTTCCAAAGGTTTTCAAAAATCTTATATTTTACATTTAACAAAATGTAATACAATTAGCCTAGTGTATATTTGTTATGAGGGTAGAGTGCAGATTTGAATGCAAACCTTGACACCTGATTTTTAAATATTTAAATTACATGCTTCATACGTGGCAGGAATATGAGAAAATTAAGTGTACAGGAATAAAAATTGAAATCTAATCTCAAAAATAATTACTTTGCTTTTACAAGAAAAAAGCATTAAATCAAAGCATATGATGCCCAGATCTATGACACTGAAAATGTTTCCTACCAGCCAACCAACCAAATAACCAACCAACCTTTTAGATCAGATACTTGAGAGCAGAAATCATATCTTACTGGAATCCAGATAATTGAAACCTGGCTAAAATCTAAATAATAATTACTCTACTACTATGACTGCCCTTTAACACTGAAATTTATGTTACCTATATATGGTTAACATAATTTTGATTTATGTGAGGTCTCAAGTGCACAGGTACACAGAAAAAACACTGGATTGAAATCCTGAAAATATTTGAGATGAAAACATGTTTGGAGTTAGTAACAATTCTGTTGGTCTCAAAAGAAGGCAATAAAGGCAAAAGAAAGCATCTAAAACAGAGGGAACAAATAGAAAACAAATAGCTAGAGAGTAGACCTAATCTTAACAATGCCAGTAATTGTATCAAACATAAAGGGACCAAGCACTTCAATGAAAAGGCAAAGTGTCAAGAAGGGTTAAAAAATAAAGAACTAATTATATGCTGTGTAAAAGAGATGGACTTTAAGTATAAAAACACAAGTAGGCTAAGTGTAAAAAGAGAGAAAACATACATCATGCAAATACTCAACCTAAAAGAGCTGGCAGGGCTGTATAAATGTCAGGTATGAGAGTCAATGAATGTTGCCAGAGACAAATGGGAACACTTCATGATGACAAAAGGGCAAGTCATCAGGATGACATCACAATAATAAATGTGCATGTACTCAATAATAGAGCTTTAAGTAAATGAAGAAAAACTGCCAGGACTAAAGAAGAAAAAGACTAGCCCAAGCTTATAGTTGCAGGTTTGTATACCTCCTTTTAAGCAACAGATAAAACAACGAGAGAAAAAAAAAATCAGGTCTTTTAAAAAGCCTCAACTATTTGAAAAGCAGACAACACACTGCTACATAATCCACAAGTAAAAGAAGCAATCACAAGAAAAACTAGAAAATCATCTGAACTGAAAGAAAAAGAAAGCTCAATATATCAAAATCTGTGAGATGCAGCTAAAACACTGCTTAGAGGAAAATCTGTAGAGTTAAATGTTTATAAAAAAGAAAAGTTTAGAATCAATGATCTAAGTATACACCTCAGGTAGCTAGAACAAAAAAGAGCAAATTAAACCCAAAGGTAATAGAAGGAAGGAAAAATAAAGATAAAAGCACTAAATAATGAAATAGAAAGCAAATAAATAATAGATATTTAACAAAGCCAAAAGTGGATTCTTTGAACTTATTAATAAAATCGACAAACTCTTGGCAGCACTGATCTAAGAAAAAGAGAGAAATCTATCACCTATATCAGGATATAACATATTCTGCAGACGTCAGAGAAATAAGGTAATACTATAAACAGTTTTACGCCAATAGTTCCGACAAGTTAGTTGGAAGGCACAGGTTTGTAGAAAAACATGTTACCAAAATGAACACGAGGTAAAATGGAAAATCTTATTAATCTTATACCTATTAAAGAAATTGAATTGAAATGAAAAATTTCCCCCCAAAGAAAACACCAGACCCAGAGGATTTTACTGTACATTTAAAGAAGAAAAAAATACTGCCAATTTTATGCGACTCTTTCAGAAAAGAGAAGAGGGAGAAATGTTTTCCCAACTCATTTTATGAATCAGGCATAAATCTGATAACAAAATCTGATGAAGCAGATACAGCCTAAGAAAAGAAAATCCCAAATCAGTATCCCTCACGAAGACAGACATGAAAGTCTCTAACTAAATGTTAGCAAATCAAGTCCAGCAACATGTAAGAAGCATAATATATCATGAGCAGGAATATAAGGTTAGTTTAACACTCAAAATTCATCAACCAATATAATTTGCCACATGACGAGTGAAAAGGAGTCAAGCCATACAATCACTTCATTAAAGGCAGAAAAGGCATTTTATAAAATTCAACATCCATTCAATAATATAATACTCTCTGTAAATTAGGAATTGAAAGCAATTTTATCAACCTGATGAAGAGCATCTATGGAAAACTACATCATACTTTACTGTGAGATATTGAACACTTTCCCCCAAGATCAGGAACAAGGCAAGGGTGTCTGCTCTAACCAGTGATATTCAACATTGTACTGGATATTACAGCAAGTGCAATAAAATGAAAAAGATAAATAAAGGCTATAAAGATTTAAAAGGAAGTCAGCCTCTCCTTTTTCAAAAATTTCATGACAGTTTATGTGAAAAATGCTGAGGAATCAACAAAACTGCCCAGACTAACAATGACATTTAACAGTGCAAGATTAATATCAAAATCAATTGTATTTTTTTTAAAGATTTTATTTATTTATTTGACAGAGAGAGAGACAGCCAGTGAGAGAGGGAACACAAGCAGGGGGAGTGGGAGAGGAAGAAGCAGGCTCCCAGAGGAGGAGCCTGATGTGGGGCTCGATCCCATAACACCGGGATCACGCCCTGAGCCGAAGGCAGACGCTTAACCGCTGTGCCACCCAGGCGCCCCCAAAATCAATTGTATTTTTATATAATTACAGCAGGATAAAATACTGGGGAAGTGATTTGACTAAAGATGTGCAAACCTAGATCGAAAACTATAAACTATTGCTGAGAAAAATTTTAAAAGGTAGAAATAAGCGGAGAGATATACCATGATTATGGCTTGGAAGATTTAATATTGTTAGATATCAATTCTCATCAAATTGATCTATAGTTTCTTTTTTTTTAAAGATTTTATTTATTTATTTATTTATTTATTTTTTAAAGATTTTATTTATTTATTTGACAGAGATTGAGACAGCCAGCGAGAGAGGGAACACAAGCAGGGGGAGTGGGAGAGGAAGAAGCAGGCTCATAGTGGAGGAGCCTGATGTGGGGCTCGATCCCAGAACGCCGGGATCACGCCCTGAGCCGAAGGCAGACGCTTATCCGCTGTGCCACCCAGGCGCCCCTGATCTATAGTTTCAATACACTTCCGATTAAAAGCCTCATATGGTTTTCAGTAGAAAGAGACGAGTTGATTGCAATATTTATATAGAAATGCAGAGGAACGAGAGCAGCCAGACAAGCCTTAGAAGAATAATGAAGTTGGTGAACCCACCCTATTTTATTTAAAAGCTAACTATAAAGCTCCAGGAGTCAATAGTTTGTCACTGTTTCGTCAGTCACAACACAGCAAGCTCAGGGGTCACCGCGAATTAAGACCACTTCTGTTTGGTATTTCTTCCCCTCCATTTGCCACCAAAAGTCTATCAGACATAGCGGGGATTTTGAAACACATGTTCCTACGCACTAAGGTAGTGGCCTCCCCCCGAAACATAGATTCTCTGTCTTTCTTGTTCTTGCTGTTTGTACCGCATGCCTTTTTTCCTGACACTAAAAGAAACTCTACTATCTGTTCTCTGTGAACAAGGTTAGCGAATTTTTGTTGCATTTGATGCATAGGTGCCTATCGCGCTGAAGTTCTGTTTAAACTTCTTATTCTTCAAGCTTCAAAACATTCTGCCTTTAAAGATAAGGAATTCCTGCACAGAAGTCTATACGCCATGATTCTGGAGGCAGGTGTATCGGCAGGGTGTATTGCCTTCTAGGATCTTCCTAACTTCTACCACGGAGTGAATACTGTAAATTAATTAAAAGCAGTTGTTAAGGGTTAGCTCTGATACCTTTCATCTAAAATTGTTGTGTGGGGGAGCCTGGGTGGCTCAGTTGTAAAGCGTCTGCCTTCGGCTCAGGGCGTGATACCAGGGTCCTGGGATCAAGCCCCGCATCGGGCTCCCTGCTCTGCTGGGAGCCTGCTTCTTCCTCTCCCACTCCCCCTGCTTGTGTTCCCTCTCTCGCTGGCTGTCTCTCTGTCAAATAAATAAATAAAATCTTTAAAAAAATTAAAATAAAAAAATAAAATTGTTGTGTGTACTCTAATTACTATTCTCACACTGAGTTTGAAATCAGAGGGTCTTTTGAGGGGTTGGGGGAGGGCTTGTTTTTAAAGCAACACTTCACAATGACTCTACTGTTGAGTTTTTCTTCAGAAAGAGCAGAGAAACATTTTGTACATGATGTCCATAAGCCATTTTTTTAAAAAAATTCAAGACTCCAACTCCACCCCCCCCAACCAAGGGAACCAAAGATGGCTGTTCACATGGTTTGGGTTTGATGAGGGAGGTGGCGTGTGGCTCTCAAGGCCACCAGGCTGTCTTCAGCCCCTGGACATGTGGCAGAAAGCAGAAGAGACACAGTGACACGTGGACTTAGTCCATTCATGACCAGAATGCCAAACTTCTGAATTCTGAGCTTTGCTTTTGCCACGGCTGCCTTCCTTTCCCTGTTATCAAAGGATTCTTTGAGCTAGGGGCTCATTTCCTTTCACACTTATTTGTGAGAGCTACCTAAGATTTCTTTTTTTATGAAAGCGCTTAAACTTAATTTAAACTTAAACCAAGAAGTGGCATAGTATCTTTAAATAAAATCAGAAACCCCAAATTCCTCATTCTTTCATCCCTAACCATGGTTCATGATATCATCGTAAACAGTCTTCTTATATAATCAGGTATTTATAAACAACCACAGGCTTTAGAGGATTTGTGTGTATATGCGCATGGTACAGATTCACATTCAGATACAGTTTAAATATATAAAGTATATTTTGAAAGAAGGACATGTATAGAGCTATTGTATTGACATTGTGTATATATATGTATATGTGTGTGTGTATCCCAGACAAATATATAGCACATTCTTATTTCGAAATAGTCTTTGCATTTCCCCTCCAGATTTGGGAAATAAAGAGTCTTAGAATATTGCTTTTCATTCTCAACAAAGAACTTGGAAAGAGCTTATGAAAACCTTATTTTGATCCCTTCAAAAATATGCTTAGGAACAAACATAAGCTCCAAGGATAAGAGCGATTTGACAGATTTTCTCAGAATTCTTGCAAAACTGGTTTCTGCAGAACCAAGCAAACGCAGCAAACACACACACCAGGGCCCTTGTGAATGAGGCCCTACCAGGGCTCACAGGATAGAAAAGCCTGTACTTTGTTTCAGTAAATCTGCCCTCTGGGTGGATCCTGCCGCCCACTTAAGCAGCTTTGGTGTGTAGATTTGGGCCAACCCCATCTGAACATGTCGCTGTGGCCAGTGGCAAAGCCGGAAGGACAAATACCACAGAAGTGCCGGCCACAGTCTCAGCGATGCCACATCCGTGGTGTGGCACGGATGGCCGTGCGCGAGAGGGCCGGGGAAAGAGGGGAGAAGAAAACGGAAGTGGGAGAGAGTGGGGGCAAGGCACAAAGGAGAAAGAGGGGTAGGATGGCAAAGAAGAAGGGAGGAGAAGAGGAGTCACGGAGGGGATGGGTGGGGGGAGTGAGTGCTGGAGAGACAAAAGGAGAAAAGGCTGCTAGGACGGGAGGGGAGGGATGCACTAGAACAGGAACAGGGCACGGATGGAGGGAAAGGGCGCCCTCAAAGGAGAGGGCGATGCAAAGATGAAGGAGAGAAGAGGTGCAGATTGGCAGAGATGAAGGGAGGGACAGAAGTGGAGCGGGACGGAGGCTGTGCACGGCCATGGCCAGTGCGGGTGGCTAAGCCAGGGCAAGCCCCGGGAGCGCTCGGACACCCCTGTGGTCTCCCTCTGGGGCTGCTGCTCTCTTGAAACGCACATCTCAGAGGGAGCTTGGGGGTGCCTTTCGTCTCCAATCGCCAGCAGTCCTGACCTTGCGCAGACATAGATGCCGGGGCGCTGGCCTCAACGGTTTGATGAGTTACAAGAGGCATTATCGTCTCCTTCCCTGGTTAGGGCTCAGAAAAAGAAGGGCATACGCGTGACAGGAACGCCATGGGGAAGCCAAGGAGGGCTGGAGTATGGAAGCAGAAGTCATGACCCTAGAGTAGAACCGCCCAAAGCAGTTCTCACTGCCCTTCCCAAGGTCAGCGCCATCTCCATGGGTAACAGAGGGACGCCCTGCCCAGGAAGGAGCGAGACCAAGGCGGAAAAGCAAATGAGAATGGCTCTGGTATCAGGGCTTTCTGTCTGGAACCTTCTTTCTGCAGGAAGTCTGTGGGTACATCAGCCAGAATTAGCAGGTTTAGCAAATACACATACAGACGTCTAGATCAACACAAACTTCAGATAAACCATGAATAATGTTTAATGGTAATACTTTTTTTTTTAGGGTAAGTATATCCCATGCAGAAAGAGGGAGAGAGAGACAGAACACTCTGGAAAGGGGGGTAAAGTGCGAAGGGGCAGGAACGACAGAGAGTGGCCGAGACAAAGAGACAGATGCAGTATTTGATATTACTGATATTTGTTTGTCTGCGAGACAAACTGAACTGGGCATCTTGTGTTTGATCTGGCAACCCTCGTTTCGGGTCTGTTTTTCCCACCCATAAGTTATTTTCTCAACTTCTTTCCACTAACTAATTCCACTGTCTCGTCCATGCTTTCTACCTCTATTGGTTAATTACAGGTATTAGGATACACCCTCACAGCATAGCGACTTTCTGCTGAATGCAAAAAATTTCCTAAACTTCCGTCCTGCATGCCAGGTTTCTTTTGGCCTCGCTTTGCTTTATTGTGCTTTCAATTCTAGCATCTAGGCAATGCTTTGTTTGGACAAAAAGTATATGTTCACCTCTTCAGACAAGATCGGGAGTGTTCAGGGTAGTATGGCCATAGACTGTTCGTGTCTTCAAATAGCAGAAAAACCTGGTACATGTTGGGAAGGGTGTCAACTGGTTGGCTATATTGTGGAGTGAAGATCAAGGGAACAGAAATAAGATTGAGGAGGGGCAGCTGAGGAGATGGAATTTCACAGTTAGACATCCTGTTCCTGTGTGTGGGTAGCACAGATCCCCTGTCCAGGAGCTCTATTACGGCCTTCCTGTAGGAGTGGTGGGTGGGACGTGAGAATAAATGACCTCCAACATTCCATCTCACTCTGACTTTTCTGGCATTGATTTAAAAACTGGGCCCATGTGTATTCTGAAGAGCCTTCTCTCCAATCCAATGAAAAACTCTCTCACGGAGCCTCATCGGTTTTGTGAACTACATCCTGCTTGCCTTCCGAAGGAATTAGCATAGGAAACGGGAAGGAAAAAAGCTGACTGAGCTAAGATTTTTGACTTCCTATCAAATATTCTCAGAGAACATCAGGGCACTGGATGAACTTTGGAAAGATTCAGGCAAGTCTTGGTTAAATGCCAATGGGTTACAAGCAGAGGATACAGTTGTGGCGATGTATCTGGAAGAGTGAGAATGTAAAATGAACAGTAGAAACAATAAATGGAGCAAAGAGTACTCCTGCCACGGAGAAACAGCACACCTACTCAAACCGAACGGGGCATTATTTAACGCGGAGCTCAGTGCCCGCCACGAAGACCCGCACCCCCACCCCACCCTAAAATGCACACTCTCTTTTTCTGAGCATATAGCCACAGCATTTTAGAACTCAGTAAAGAATTAGCTGGAGGCTGGACCTTAGAGGACAGGCTGCATCTGGTTCGAATACTTTCATGCCCCACGTGTGGGCAGTGACCTCCTGTCAGAGAGGGCCGCGAACTGCAACCCAAGAAGATTATTGATCTAGAAAATGTTTCTACAAATGCTTGCGTACTTGAAAATGAGTCTTCTGTGCCGTTGGCACAGAAGTTAAAGATATTCTAGAACCATACCGCTGTCATTTTTTTCCTCTTATTTTTAGAACTGGAATGCCATATGGCATGTGAGGGAAAGATAAATGGAGATAATCCAGTATGTGGACAGATATTAACTTATATTCATGTGGTACTTCCGACTTTACACAGGACTTGGGGTTGGGGACATATTCACATGGAATCCTCCCAACACTGCTATGAGGTAGGAATTATGGGTGGCAATGTAGAGATAAGGCCCAGTCAGTGACCAGTGTCAGAGCTTCTCACTTTCAAGTTCCATGCTTTTGTCACTCTACCAGAGGTGACTTGCCCAATGCCATATGATTGGTACAAAGGAAACTGACCTTGAGGACCTTTATTTGTGCCCATATAACTTAACAGCGGTTCATGGGAAGGTGAAAGAAAAGTAGAACAGTGGTTAATTACTGAGTCCTGGAATCAAATCCCACCATTGACCAGCTGCACGTCCACACACAAGTTTCTGCCCTTTCACAGCCTTAGTTTTTCTGACTGTACAATGCCTCTAATAATATTTTCTTCACCGAACAGTGAAGGATTTCACTGTGAAAAACCTCACAATGGTTTTGATTCTTGTCGTTGGGAGGACTAAATTCATACGTGTGAAGTTCTTGCACCAAAAATGCCTCTGCCTCCTCTTACTGTCAGCATCATTATAACTCTTCCCTTCAGTGGTGACTTGCACATCAGTCTAAGATGTGGCTTGTGGACTTTGGTGGGCTTGCTCTAAGAGAATCGGGCATTTTTAAAGAAGAGACTAAGAATTTCACTAAAAAGTAACTTATCTTAAAGTCTGGTGAAAGCAATCCATAGAAATATTCCTAACCATTTTTCAGAAGTGGGCAAAAGTATCAGAAATCAATCATGTGGAACCAAGCATAGTAGCATAGTAGCTTGGCTTGGAGGAAATGCTCCCGAAAGGGAAAATGTTCATTGTGATCTTGCAAGGGAGTATCTGGGCTTTGTCAACATTATTTTAGCTTAAATGCTTCCAAATTTCTAAAGCCCAGAAGATAACCTTGGACTTTTAAAGCTAGGATTTTGCTGCTAGGATATTAGAAGATGAAGCATTTCATGACACTGTTATTTAATTTGGAGAGAAAAGATAGACTTTGGAAATAAATTAAGACTACTAGTTTCAACACAAAGAGGGTCAAAGTATGGAGGAATTCTGGAAATGTTTTGAAATGGTGAGAGACCTACATGCTAGGAATCTGTGTGCAGACAGGATGTGCAGATCAAGACAATAGCCTTGGGCTCTTGGCTGAATCCTGAATTAATGGGAGTGATAACAAGGTCGGGCAAAGACATGCTTTCTTATTTTTTTCCAATACATTCTTTTCTTCTTAGGTGAAAAAAAGTTTCAGTCTTTGAAAATAATCCTTGTTCCCTTTACAGCAACTAAGAATCCAGAGAAAGGTAGTTCTTCCAAGCCTGTCCACTGGGGGAAGGAGACAATTGTTTGTAATTTGCTGAGCTTATAGCAGGAACACCATGAAATAAAACCAAATAGAAGATTGATTCCATTGTTGGGGGTGGGGAGACATTCTACTAAAGGAGCAACTTATCAAATGAATCATGTAAAATCATGTCTCAAGAAGAAAGGGGATTGGGGCGCCTGGGTGGTTCAGTCGGTTAAGCGTCTGCCTTCAGCTCAGGTCAAGATCCCAGGGTCCTGGAATCGAGCCCCACATCAGGCTCCCTGCTCAGTGGGGAGCCTGTTTCTCCTTCTCCCTCTGCTGCTCCCCCTGCTTGTGCTCTCTGTGTCAAATAAATAATTTTTAAAAAATTTTAAAAAAGAAGAAGAAAGGGGGTATATGAGGAAAAATAAAATAATGAGTGACATTTAACTTAGATGCTTTGTCTTTCTAAATAGTTTATGAATAAGTGATAGTCAAGGTGACAATGAAGTGGAATGTCTGCAGGAGTAAGTGGCTAAAACTAGCTTCATGCAAGGGAAGAAAAAAAAGCATGTTACGTTTCTACAAAGCTCTTGATGACAAAAACCAGTGGGAGTAAGCAAACCTAGGAAATAATTTGAAATAAGTTGAATTTGAAATTGAGGCCTCCATCTTCCAACTTGGTTCTTTTTCCCCGTTTTGGTTCATGTTGCTACCATAGGCCCTCCCTCACTACCAGCTTTCTCTATGGCCCTGTGCTTTTCTTTTCTCCCTCCATTAACTCCTGATCTCAGGTGAGAGACTGAAACCCTGGCATTTAAAGTTATAAAAGTTATAGGGGCGCCTGGGTGGCTCAGCAGGTTAAGCGCCTGCCTCGGGCTCAGGGCATGATCCCAGGGTCCTGGAATCGAGCCCCACGTCCGGCTCCCTACTCAGCGGAGAGTCTGCTTCTCCCTCTCCCCCTGTCCCTCCCCCTGCTCATGCTCTCTCTCTGTCTCTCAAATAAATAAAAATCTAAAAAAAACAAAGTTACAGAAGTTATGAAGTTATAAAAACTAAAAAAAGAAAGTTATAAAACTGATATGAGATTACCAATTTTCTACCTCCCCTTTTCCAGAATTGCATTTTAATAGGAATCAAAGATTAGTGCCGAAGTAATCATTTCACATGACATTCAAGACTGTGGCCAGGAAGTAAGAAGATGTATAAAGGGAGTTTGAGGAGGTAAGGACCAGCAAGAGGGTCTTCATGAAAACACGCTACATTAAAAAAAAAAAATCCCTCTCTGTGTATTTAAACCACTGACCTGCCGAAGGCATGAGGTGCTTACTGCAGAAGGTAAAGTTTAGCCCTTCTAACAACCAACCGAACGAAATCTACTTTTCTTAAACGGCAAAGAAAGGGAATTTTCTACAATACCTTATTATGACTTTTCTTTGTTAGTACCTTAAAAACACTTCCAATAGTGAAAGACAAATTGTTTGTAGTTTAAACATCCAGAGGGTGAGATACTTTATCCCTGACCTCTTGATTTCTTCAAATAATTACAAATTATTCTCAGTAGAAAAATTAGACTCGTTTTCTTCACAAGTCTATGAGATTTGCATGTCCCCATCCTCACATAAGGGGCCCTGTGGCATTTCAGATCTCCAGTCATTGGAACAACTAATACGTTAACTCCAACCTATGAAATGAACTAAAACTGAGTGTGTTTGAATATTTGGTCTATAGATAAGCCTATTGGGGACATTCAAACAAATGAGGTAAACTTGACTTTTCTGGTTCTTTCAGATGATGTGCAGGGGAAAGGTTACACAACAGTTTCGTAGAGCCGAGCCCCAAACGTCCATTCCAAAAGCCTCCCTTTAAACAATATACTGTTTTTGCGTTTCGCTAAATTCTGTTACTTGGAATTAAAAGCTTATTAGAAGCAAGGCTTCGCTGTAACCTGACATATTAGATTACAGTCATCTGTTCTAGAGAACAGACTGCGTCTAGACACAAGAATACCACTGTGGCTTAGAAGGAACAGGATGCGTTACAGTGGCTGCCTCTGGGGCCGGGTGACCGTTTTCACGATCTGCGCTGGGAACACCGTCTGATAACGACTTCGCAGCTTCCCGAATGCGTGTAGGTACGAACGCGCTGCACAACTACAGCTGAGAACAAACACCCAAATGAGACTGAGTTACGGAGAGGTGGTGGTGACGGAAGAAGTACACAGAAGCCAAAGACAAATACGAAACAGCAGCACTAAAAATGCAGAATAAAAGCAAACAAATAAAACCAGATTAATATAGATTAAAGCCAAGATTCCAAGCTTTGTGAGCAAAGAATTCTAGTCTTTGTTCCATGTTCCAGGACCTTAACAACTGTGTTTAGGGTGGGGGGAGGGGGTGGGGGATGATTTATTCCTATGTACGAGCAGTAGGAACAAGCAGCTGGCTCGCTTATAAGAAATTAAGCATCTGTCTCGGGAAGCTTCCTCTCAAACCAAGCCATTCTGAGTGCGCACCATATGAAAAGGAAGAGGCTAGCGGAACTGGCTGTTATTGCTGGAAAGTTGTAAGAAAGCAGTCTTCATGTTTTGAAATGTTTAGCCTTAAAAGCATGTCTAGCACTTGAGTGAGTTACAGTAGACACGTTTGATCTTACGAGGAATCTCAGTTTAAATCAAGTTCCCTAAAGATGAGTTTGTGCACGCTCTCAATCACACGGGCTCTGCAAAGCCACTGCCAGCACGGGAGAGAAGGATTCTGCTCTCCCACCCCCAGCCCAGGAAATCGGTCATCATTTTGAGAGCCTGAAAATGCAATCATTATCAATTTTCTGGTTTCCATGACTTAGAAAGCTGAGAAGGCAGGGGTTCATTTCTTACTAAATTTGCCCCCTAGGTTGGAGAAGGAAGATGCAGATGAAAGGAGAGGACATGACGTATGGTGGTTGCTAAGAAACATGCAACTGAACACAGGCTGCCACTTAATAATGGCCAGAGGGGGTGTGAGCTGTGATAACATCAGCCACCATAGCTCTGCCTCTCAGCCCAGCAGGGGCCATTGCTGTGGGGAAAATGAAAAGGAAGGCAGCCTTGTTAGGGAAAATGTAAGAAGATCTGGAAAGGGAAATGAAAGCCTGAGGCCCTCTACTGAGATGGTACTCCGGGCGCCCTGTGGGAAAAGGTATGCTTTGTGTTATTTTCCACTAGTAATGAAGGTGGATGGGATTAGGACTGAGCCGCACTCTGCTCCTTGCTCACCTGGTAGCCCAGAGCTCTTCTTTGAAAGAAGACCTGGGTCCTCTGAGTTCATTTATTAGGACTCAAGGAGGCGACCCACATTCCTGACTTGATCAGCCCCATGAAAAGGAGACTGGGACTTTGGCCCTGAGCTAACCAGCTAACTAGCTCTACATAGCCATCAAGTAGACGTATGTTGCAACTGGCGCGATTAGCACAGCCCCCAAGTCTAGAGCATAGCCTCTGGGGTCTGGCTATCCTGCGTCCAAATTCTGATCCTTCTGCCTGGTGACCTTGGGCGAGTTACATAAACCCCTTAAAGCCTCGGAGTCCTCTTTGTGTTGAAAAGGGCCATAATACTATAACTCGAGGCATGGTTGTTTCCGGCCCAGCACCACTTCCTCCTTTTCTCCTGGTAACAGACCCCCCTCCCTTGTTATTTTGGGAGAATCCCCAGCCGGACATAGGCTCTAGCGGGGGTTACAAAGAAGAATACCAACATCCCCCAACCCCACCTCCACCTCGGCTACAGTAATTGGTCCAACCATTTGGGCAATGACTCAAACACAGGCTGACCAAAATCCTGCCATTGGGATTTTAAACACTAGATCAGGGTATGGGTTCACATATGTTCAGGGCAAGACCCTTTCTTTCCAGTGGTGAAGCTGGCGGGGCTACTGGCGATCACATTTCCATCATGTGTATAAAGCCGGTCTACTGAGGAAGAGAATGACATTGACCAGCAAAGACATGCAGAGAGGAGACAAAGAAATTCCCCAGATCGTTTGAATGCATGGCTCTGGTTCCCGAGTTCCCCGAGACCACCCCGGTTCCCACCTTTCAAAACTCTAGGTGACAGTTAGATGAGAAAATGCATGTAAGGCCTTTAGCTCAGTGCCTGACACAGAGTATTTCATAAATATTTATATTATTCTCTTGAGTGGGGAAGAACCATTCCTCCTCTCTCACGCTTGGGTGAAGAAGTTCGTTGGAACAGCTGTTTTGCACCCCACTTCTTCACTGAGCCCCACAGCAAGTGGCCCATCCAGGATGGAGACAAAGGGACAGGACGTGACTGCAGAGCGAGGATGTACCGTTGCGATGGCGCTGACGGAGATCCCGCCCACCGCACCGCCTGACTCACTGCACCAGTCGCTGCGTGCAGCTGCTCCAGCCTGCATACGCACTCACTCTTAGTGGCGAAGAATCCCTGGTTCTCACTAAGTTAAATGCAAACAGCAGAATAAAAAGGGCTGGACGGAAGCACTAGAAAGACTAGGTCCTGGTCCTGGTTCTGCTACTTGGAAGGTTTAAGGTGAAGCATCACTTTGGCAAGGGGTGGAAATTGAGTTACCCTATGTATTTATAGCACTATTGAGAAGATCTTCTCCTTTGACAAGTAAAAACTCTATAGAGAGCTGGAGAATGTATAGGAGAATGATTACTATTTTCCTAGAGGGCAAGAGAAGAATTGGCATTGTGATGAAGGCCACTTCCACACATTTTAAAAAATGTAGTCTCTATGCCCAACGTAGGGCTCAAACTCACAACCCTGAGATCAAGAGTCGCATGCTCTACCAACTGAGCCAGCCAGGCGCCCCCGTAGGGATTACTTTAAAAAAAGGGGAAGGGAGAGTCGAAGCAAAGATTTAGTCCATCAATTAATATACCGAGCACCTTCTGTGTGTTTACACTGAGGTTAGAGCAATAAAATGCAACCATTGTTCTGGTGTTCACAGTCTGTCACCAAAATAGACCGAGAGACAAGGACCAAGAGAGCAGTGAAAGCCCAGAGGAAGAGACAATGATTTATGTCTGAGAGGAGGCCACGGAAGGAGACACAAGAGAGGTAGTAGTTGTTCTGAGCTTTGACGCTCACCAGGCAGAGAAGTGCTGGGAGGTGTTCCTGAGCAGAGAGAACTGTCATGGAGTCGGGGTGGTGGGATGGCGCACGCGTGCTTGGAGAGAGCTAAAGTCGCAACGAGGATGGTGGCTAGAAGACAAGATGTACTGGTGCAGCCTTCATCTTTTCTGACAGGATCTAGATGTAGCTGAGGGTCATCATGTCCCTAGAGACGTAAGAGTGACCTGACACCCCATGGCCATGCTCACTACCAACTTTGAGGATCGTACATATGCAAAGCCCGGGTTTCTGGGAATGGCCAGCAGGTTACCACTTCCGAGGTTGTTCAGCCTCCTGGATCCAGCACATTTGACCACTGCTGCTTTGATTTTTGCATAAAATTCTGCCCATTTGGTTTCCATTCCAACAAAATCACTCACATGCCTAAACTCACATTCCTGAGTTTAGGACTCTTTTCTGAAGATTTTGGTTGGTCAAACTCCACAGCCTTCTACCATCTTCCTAGCCACACACTCTCTCTACCATTACAGAGTTCTTTGGAAATCCACATGATTCTTCCTGTACGAGGCAGAGCAATTATCTTCCTCCATTTAGGGGCAAAACCAATTCTTCCACTGGTCTCATGCCTGGGGGTTTTGAAATTGATTCTTGTTGCTCAAACAGGTATTTTGGATTTCACTGTCCACCGTATGTAGCCTATTAAAAATACTTCTGAGAAGTCTGATGCCAGCCACAAAGGCAATACTAAATTTTGTGTTACTCTACAGATAAGTCATCAATTAGGAAAAGAAACTAGTGTGAGCTGCTTAGGAGAGCAGGGGGAGTGATGGAAAGAGGGGAGAAAGGGCTTGGGTCACACTGTCAGTGCCACTGATAATCCAGCTGGGCAGATGGAGGGGAGCCACGGAAGGCTCTGGATCTTGTGCGTTAGGGGCTCAGTCTGGGTGTTAGTGGGGTCAGCCTGTGCACAGAGTGAAGGGTGGATGTGATAGGGGAGAGACTAGAGGAAGGACGTGAGTATTCTGAGCTGAAGCCATCATACCAGTTGAGGACGGACATGCCTGTGAGAGGTAATACGGTGGCAGCTGGGATATGGGTTCTGGGAGTCACAGGATTCAGAAACATCCACAGCCCGTTTGCAACCTCAAATGTTTGTGAATGTCAACGGAGAGCAACCCTTCGAATTTCACAACCTTGTGACCTCATGTCACTGATGCGGAAGTTTTCCTAATTAAGGCAAGGGATGGGGGTAAGAAAATAAAATGACAGTTGACGGGTTTTGAAATCATTTTGAATATTATTTCACATCCTCTCATTTCTTCAGAAGCCTTTCTGGTTTGACTCTTTGAGACAGTCACTAAAATTTTCTTAGGTCTTTAGTGATCTCAATGCATCTTTTTAAAAAAAATTTTTTTTCAAGTTAACTTTTTTTAGTAATCTCTGTGCACAATGTGGGGCTCAAACTCACAACCCTGAGATCAAGAATCACACAGTCTTCTGACTGAGCCAGCTGGGCGCCCCTCAATGCATCTTTGTTTTGGCCTATACATTTATTGCAGATATACCTTACCATTGACCTAATCAATGATCATTTGTGTGTGTGTGTTTTAAAATTTTTCCTCTAGACTTGAACTCATTTCTTCATGGAAGTCTCTCTATCTCATTAACTTCCTGGTTGTGTGTATCTGGAAGCTACCCATTCAATGTTTCTTTTGAACCCCAAATTTGTGAGAGTTATTTGGCCAGAAGACATGTTTATGCATTTAAGACCTGCACACACCTTCTAAACATTCTTCACATACGACCTGTGCTCCTTCAAACCCCAAATCTGTAAACATTAGGCCTGATCTTGCAGAGGAGACAGGGGGACATTTTTTAAGGAGTGTCAAGTCTTTAAGCTTCTCGGATCCATGTAGTGAGCTGGAGACAACGGTTCATGCGATTCTAGTGGCCCAAATCATCAGGAATGCACACAGTCTTGACGCTCCTGGGACTAATACATTTCTGGTGACAACTGGCTCCAGCTTCTCCCACTGGGTTGGCTTCTCCCTGATTGCAGTCCACAGGGCCTCCCTCCAAGCAGTCCTACCGTTCCCTGGCCCCCGCGCATCTAGAAGGCTGTCACTATGCTAAGACACAGAGCCCACAGCACCAGAGGCAGCAGGGCCGGGGCCTCACTGTCCCAGGTCCAGGTTCAATTTATAGCACTCCCCCTCTCCCCCGGGACAGAAAACAATTACATGTGAAAACTCACCTTTGATTTATTAGGTGCACTTTGCAAAGTCTGGAATTAAACAACAAGCAAGTTGAGATGGCGCAAGTCGATATTGCTAGCATTGAAGATTTATATGCTATCCCGAAAAATTCAAAAGGAGGTCGGAGTTCTAAATAAATGCATATTTATAAGGTATTGATGCCTATACATTGAGACAATTCTTCTCTTAATTTATATAATGGTGGGTAGTTATCACCTGAGTAATTTATTGCTATGAATTAACCCATCCCCCAAAGCTAGTGGGAACCATAATCGCTATAATAAAGTGGATGAATGGAAAACAAAGTAGGGTTCAGGGAGATGTAAAACCAGTTTCGAGGTTATCAATACACGTGTTGGTGGTCACGTAACATATGTGTGAGGTTGCCCCAGAGAAGAATGGCCTCATCCATAGCGTGCAGTACATGGTGGGTTGTAAGCTAAGTAGGGTCTGACCCCTGGTACTTTCAGCCTCATGAATTAAATGTGCCAGAGAAATATCTGACAGGGCATATCAGTACCACGGGGGCGGGGCTGGGAGGCACACTCGGGTGCTGTCATAAGGCAAGAGAGTCTTTTCTGCTGCTATTGCAAGGGTCCCTTCTTTCTACAGTTCCTCTGTGGTCAGCTCTGGGGTTGTGCATATTTTGCATTTCTGCAGAGCAGATTATTTCCGGAAGGTTCTAAGGCTATCCTTGTGCCAGCCACACCATATAACGTGGAGCGTTTTGTATCTCTTCGCTGCCAAAAATGTGTCTGCTAATAGTCTACAATTTCCCCGTCTCTCTTTCAACTTTCTTTGAATTTCCATCACAGGGGTCTCTCCTCAAAGTCTGACTAGACTGGAAAGAGCTTTGTCTCTATAGGACATTGATAAATTGCAGCAGTTATGTGGAAGAGGAAGGCACAAAGGGTCCAAGCAGAGACGTTGCCACTAGAAAGGAATGGCCTGCAGAGGAGATTAGGACTTTGCTACTCAAAGTGCTGTCCACCGACCAGCAGCGTCGGCATCTGGGAGCTTGGAAGACATGCGGAAGCTCAGGCCCCTACCCTAGACCTGCTGAGTCCGAGTCTGAATTGAACAGGATTATTTGTGTGCATATTACAGTTTGCACCGGGCTTGAAGAAAGAAGAGCAGTGTTGTTAGGAGCAAGGATGGCCAAACCAAGATGACTGAAAAGATGACTGAAGCTGGCCATTTTGCCAAGGACTCTTCTGGAGCAGTGTTTTACTCCTTGATTCCCAAAGCAGGTTGGGCATCTGACTCACTACTTACAAATACATATTTCTAGATCATACCCCAGAGATTCTGATTCCACTGATCTGAGGAGGGGGCCCAAGAATCTCCATGTTTAGCAAGCTCCTATATGACTCTCCTACAGCTGCTGCTGGTTTGGATCTCCTTAAGATCACGCTGTCCCGACGAGCTCCATCAATGTCAGGCCATCAATGTCAGGATCTGGTCGCCAAGTAACCCGGTAACATTCTCAAATCCACGGCCATCTTCAGACGTACTGCCCACGAAGACTTGAAATTATAGATCTATGTTACATTTGGCATTTCTTCAAAAGTGCCAACAAAAGGAGACTAGCACAGGAACCAGGGCTGTGAATTCCCCATTCAAACTGCTTACTTCAAATCCTACCAGCCTCTTGCAAACTATGAGACCTGGGGCCAGTTACCCAGAGTCTCTGTGCCTCAGGTTGGCCCATAGGAGACAGGGTAATCTTAATGCCTTTGTCCAATAGCCGCTGAGGGAATTAAATGAGAAAATCCTGGGCCACGCATCTAGTAGATTGCCTTGGCAACGAGCTCCCCAGATAGTCCCTTCACCTAGAAACCTGCAAGAGAGCGCACGGAGGCCAACTGCCCAGAACCCATCCTCCTCGGCCTCTTGGCTACCCAGATTTCTTCATTCTCTACAGGGAAACTGGCACCCAAGTGGGGACACTGTTCCTGCTAACCTCACCTTTCAGAGTCTAGAGTCAACTACAGTTTTCTCCACTTTCTTTTCAAAAGGAGATCCTGCAAGGACTTTACTCTAACAGGCCCAATCAAAATTCATCTGAACTTGCAATAGTCCTGCCCTTCCCTGCTCCCCAAGTCCCTTTTCGTCTGGTAGTCTCCGACCTAGACCCAGCAGGGATGGGTCTTCCTCCTCTGTAAGTGCTGTCTCCTTCTGCAGATGCCTGCTGGATCTGGTCCCCATTGTCCCTCTTTGCTCAAATGGCTTTTGTGGTATTAAGGGGAAATGGGAATGGGCCATGTAGTGGGGAGGGGAGGGTGGAAACAGAAATCTTAAAAGACAGAACAAATGAGTGCTGAGCCCCCCAGCTTCTACACTTAACATCCGCAGGAGACTCGAGATTGCAGAATGGTGGCGGGAGCCGGCTAACTGGGGGGGGCGGGCAGTGAGTGGTAGGCTCTGTGCTGGTTTGGCTGAAAAGACTGTCTTCCCCAGTAAGCAAATTATTGATTATAAACTGTTATGATTCCTTTGGAGCCATTGTGGCCAACTGTATTATTCCATCTGCCTTAAATGTCTGCTGTGTTCCCATGCCAAAACCCTTATGAAATTTCCACTGGAAAAAAAAATGAGTAGCAAATTCGGGTCTCAGTGCTCATATATAATTTCAGATTTCATTAATGGTTATTAAATATATGCCCCGAGGAAGGATAAAGTTCCTCGTATGAATGGAAAGAGAATTGAATTTATAAATAAGGTGATTCTGTTTTCAAGGACTATTCATTAGACATATCCAGGACACACTTAAAAAAAAAAAAAACCTTTTAAGTGAAAGGCGTTTAAAATCTCACAGGATAAAAATGCAATGTTGGGAAAATAGAGCCTTGCTCCAAAAATTCTAAAACCCCCTAAGTCTGAAAAATTTTTCCCGACCTGGAATTTGAAAATGAATTTTGGGGAAAAATTTTAAAAGGTATAAAAAGGGGCGCCTGGGTGGCTTAGTTGGTTAAGCGTCTGACTCCTGATCTCAGCTCAGGTCTTGATCTCAGGGTCGTGAGTTCAAGCCCCACACTGGGCTCCACGCTGGGAGTGGAGCCTACTTTTAAAAAAGTTATAAAAATATACATTTTTAAAAAGATTTTATTTATTTATTTGACAGAGAGAAAGACAGCCAGCGAGAGAGGGAAGACAAGCAGGGGGAGTGGGAGAGGAAGAAGCAGGCTTCCAGCGGAGGAGCCTGATGTGGGGCTGGATCCCAGAACACTGGGATCACGCCCTGAGCCGAAGGCAGACGCTTAAAGACTGAGCCACCCAGGCGCCCCTGTAAAAATATTTTCATATTGTGGTCCAAAGATGGCCACATTTAGAAAATATGGATGTATCTATTGGCAGGTAGAAAACTGGTTGCCAAAAAGAATGTGGAAATTTTTTTTCTTAATCTCCTTTTAAGAACCAAAACTATAAAAAGACTAAAAGAGGCTATTTACATAATTTTGACTAAGCAAAGCCCTTTGATGTTTTAGGCTACAAAGCCACATAACCTGGACAATATATTCTTCATAGGAGTTGTCAAAAGTCCAAATAAGAAATTCAGATCTTTTTCAGACCTGCTGCAAATCTCCCCCGAAGCTGTACAACTATACAATGGTATAGTTTTAGCTTAATGAGAATAAGTAGATGGAGCATGTTTTAAAGAGAGTGAGGTTGCTGAAAGAAGCGAGCAGTTTCTTCTTCTTCTTTTTTTTTTTTTTTTTAGTATTACAAGGGTAAGTGAAATATTTGCCTGAGTGCTGAATTCCTAAGGAGAGAGATTGTTGAACTCAAGACATTTTTGTATCCAGTGAGTATTCTGACATCTATTTATACTGACTTGTCTTATAAGAAGAGATGAGATAATTTTGTTGTCATCTGCTGGCCCGCTGCTGTGACATGAGCCACTGTTAGAGGTGACATGTACAGAATGTTTTCAGGGGAGTGAGTTCCGATTTCAGCTTTTCTAAGAAACGAACTCGGTGATATTTTGTAGCAAAAAACACAGATGCTTAAATAAAAAACCTTCACACGAGTAAACTGTTAAAGCACCGAAGAGAGGCTTCTATTTGAAGTTCATCTCGGAAGACCCCCGAAAATGGCATTTTACCTCTGAAAACAAGTAATTCTCAAACAGAGAGAGGCTGAGAAGACTAAAACCTCTCTCCTGCTCTATCTTGTATTCATTTCCTGAGCGAGGTGCTCTGTTTGACGGAGCAGATGTGATTAGCCTGACCTGTGGGAGCAGAAGGCCAGTGTCTACTGACCCTGTAATCTCCACGATCAGTCTCAGATCTAGGGAACATCTCCCTTGGAAAGTTCACATCACTGCAAATGAAAAGTCTCATTATTCAAAAACAGTAATTATTCAGTGGCAGAACACATCAAACGTCATTTTTCTTTTTAGATTTTCTAGGTATCCCAATTCAAAGAAGTCGGCCCCAAACATACGAAAATGTTGAGTTTAACATTATCCTAAAAAATATTTTTTCTTGTAAGTTTCATTCTGGGATATGTGATTTTTTTTTAAACTAGGCTGTTTGTCATACCCAAAGTACAAGGCCAGAGAACTTGTAGGAAAAGTTTGAAAAAGCCACCTTAAAGTGACATTTGTATTACTGGAAAAGCACGAGAACGCTGGTGTGAATCCTGTTCAGCTGGTTAGAAGGTGGACTGTGGTCGAAGTTTGTACCTTGATGATTTAAGCAAAGATGCTTTAGAGAAATACGCAGAAAGCCATGTGAATCCAAATGCGTCCTCCATTAGGCTACGGGGCAGCAAAAGGGATTCACAGAGCAGACTGCAGAAAACAAAAATCTGCTGCCCTCCCTGAAACAGTAATGAAAAGTCGACAAAATGAAGAACACGGAGTCATTTCCCCTGTCCAGCGTACGGAGTTTTTGCAAGCGTTGCTAATGGGAGGTAGGGCCAACCTGGCAAGGAGCACGGAAAGATGAATTCTTAAAACCAACAAAGTAAACATCAAACGATGCTTTCACGGAGCAAGGGGAGTTACCTGTCATTTCACGGCCAGCAGAAGAAAAAGAACAGATTTATCCGTTTCTTAGCAAAGACATTTGGTAAAAGGCAGACGAGAGCCTGGCCGAACAAGAGTCTCGCCAACCCCCAAGCCGGGGGGCCTTATCGACGGCATAAAAGCTCAGGTGGCAGCTGTGGAATTTCAGATGAACTAATAAATGTAAGAGCAAGGCAGCCGAGTTCAGCGGGAAAGAATGTCAGCAATTCACCAGTGGACGCCTAGGAGTGCCTCGTGAGCGCATCTCGTTAGGGTTTTCAGAGAAACGGAGTTCCAGAGACTTCAGGATGGCAGAGGTGGTCCACCAAAGGAAAGAAATCCAAGGAGAAAACTGGGCTGTGACATGGCTTGTTTGATTCTCGGTTGCAAAATGCTTTCCCCATCCCTGCACCCCACACACCAAGACTTAAGTACGAGGAAGCGGAAAAAGGTGTACTTTAAATAATATTGAACGGATAGAATTTTACACTCTGTGATGTGAATCTGTCACTAATCTTCTCGGTGACGTGATACCACCTTAAGAAATGAATAAGGTATCAAGGCTATGACCTCGTTTTGCTATTTACGCACACATGCACCCATACAGGCTCATATGGAGAAGCAAAATTAAAAGCATAGAGCCAACAACCATTCACAACACAGAATGTTCCTTTAGTCCATGTAAATTAAGCTCCTTTGGAAGGAAAAGAAATCCCATGCCACTGATTTATGCAAGTGTTTTCAAACAAGCTTCTCAGATTATTTGATGGTCCAGTGTGATGTAATCATTTACAAGCAAGCAGTGAAATTAAAAATCAGGCTATTGCGTGTTTAGAGCAGAGTAATTTCATAAGGAGCTTTTAATTCTGGGAGGAACATTTTGAAGAGTATTAAGATTGATTGCATCTAATTAAAATGCTAAATCATATAGTGAACAAAGAAAGACAAGTACAAACATGTAGGGTTTGTGGACTCGTATGGAGGGCCTTCGGGAGTCCCCAGTCCAAGTCCCTCCCTTCACAGACGAGGAGCCTGAGATCCCGGACATTCCTACCATGTGAAGTCACCCACATGCAAGCTTGGGTCAAGCCTGTGTGTCTGGTCATTTATGCATATATCAGAAGGGGGAGATAGTACACACTCGAACACACAGAGAGAGAAAGGATGTGAAAACAACACGGCTCACAGTGGGGGCAACACATGGTCCTCCAGGGGGAAAATACACGTTGCACCAAAAAGGAATTCATCAAATGTGAAGCTGAGGCTTCCTGTTGTGAGCTGAAAGCTTTGGTGGCAGATAGGGACTTTTGGATGGAGGAAAAACGACGAGGGGGCCTAATTCGCTTGTAAAGCCTACCAGCAACTTCCCAGGGGACCAGACCTAAATCACTGCATCAAGTTATCCCTACGTTGTCCTCAGAAGCTGGAGGTCTCTCAACCTGTTTAAAAGCCATTTCCTCCCTGAAGCTACTATCCCCAACCCCACCCCCGCCCCGTCCACCCCAGTGAAAAATCACCTCTTTGCCACGAACACCTGGAGCATTCACTTTCACTCCCGGCACTCCCGTTGCCTCCTGCGTGCACCCGGACATCCTAGCACGACGGTCCTCCAATTCGAGCACGTGTCAGTCTGCGTCTCCTGGAGGGCTTAAGACAGGTTGTTGGGTTCTACCTCCAGAGTTCCCGACTCCATAAGCCTGGCTGCGGCCCAAGAACGTGCATTTCTGCACGCAGCCCACACCTGGGTTCAGCACACTGCACTAGCACAGTTGAAGCTGATTGAAACAGGATTACTGAACTGATGGATGAAGACGATGCTCTTTTATCGGACCACATAAAATAGGGGGTGTGTGCCTCCAACACCTGCAGATGAAAGCAGTGACAAAGCCTGAGGTCTCTGGCACTGCCATCAGGAAAATAGCGACAAGCAGCCATTACAGAAATTGTCCAAAGGGGGCTTTCAACGGTCTCCGTATGCAAGATCAATGGGATGGAACATAAAAAAAAAAAAGAAAGAAAGAAAGAAAAGAAAAGAAGAAAAAGAAAAAGCTGTCTCAGTAATAAAAGCTAAATGTAATTACTGTAATTGTTGAGGCTTATGCATGCAGTTCCAAGAAGCGTGGGGAATTTTTATAAGTCAGTTTTGGGGGTTAAGTTAACGATTTCTGAAACTACCTCATTAGAAAAGAACTTATTAATTATGGCAACTTTACATCTGAACTCTCCCTTTATAAAGAAAAGTATTACATAGTTCTTGTTCTTATTATTGGATTTTAGTTTTCCGCAGAAGACGAAAGTCTATCAAAACAAGGAAATAAATGTTCTGATCAAGCCTGATCTCCAAAGCAATGTAGTTATTTGGAAAGCAGTTTTCCTGTTTCGACTAACTCAATGTGTACAAAAAAGAAACAATAATAATTCTGATATAGATTTGAAGGCAACTCGACATTTTATTTAATAATCTTGGTAATGGTTTTAAACCGCCATATAAATGTGCATCAGCTGCTCTCATAATTCCTTCTCTTTTTTTTTTTAAAAGGTTTTATTTATTTATTCGACAGAGATAGAGACAGCCAGCGAGAGAGGGAACACAAGCAGGGGGAGTGGGAGAGGAAGAAGCAGGCTCATAGCAGAGGAGCCTGATGTGGGGCTCGATCCCATAACGCCAGGATCACGCCCTGAGCCGAAGGCAGAAGCTTAACTGCTGTGCCACCCAGGCGCCCCTCATAATTCCTTCTCTTGCATTAAAGGCGAGTTTAACTATCAAGACAAGATTCAAATCTTCTTTGTTCCAAATTCATTTATTTATTCTCTTTATTAACCTTCATCTGAATCTGTAGACCATTGACAAAAAGTTTTGTCAGGTCTCCAAATGGCTCCAGGTCCTCTCGAAACCAATCTTTACACGTGCTTTTTAACTATGTCACTCTCCTCCAAATGTAATTGAAATAGATTTAACATTTTGTTTCTCAAGCTTGAAGAAAAGCTGCAAAAATTTAAACAATGCAAAGGACAAATTCTATCTATATAACAAGCAGATGAAGTGAACTCTTTAACATCTGTACACGCGGTTCATTGATTTTATACTGGCAGGCAAATTATTACAGATGTTCCCCACACGTAACCTTTCCCGGTTTGCATCTTTTATCCAGTAAAACACCATTCCTTTCTCAGGAGCCACCAGATAGAAAATACTCCATTTTCGGGACGCCTGGGTAGCGCAGTCAAGTGTCTGCCTTTGGCTCAGGGCGTGATCCTGGTGTTCTGGGATCGTGCCCCACATCGGGCTCCTCCGCTGGGAGCCTGCTTCTTCCTCTCCCACTCCCCCTGCTTGTGTTCCCTCTCTCCCTGGCTGTCTCTCTGTCAAATAAATAAATAAAATCTTAAAAAAAAAAAAAAGAAAATACTCCATTTTCAAGGGGGCCTTGCTCACAGGTGTCTACGTTATTCTAATTGTGCACTGCTGAAGGGGGCTGAAGTCATGCCATTTCTCTAGTAGTTTGAGCTTGGAGGTAGGTGACCAGACGTTCCCCTAGGGCCAGCCTCCGAAACATCTCTTCCAGTGCGCTGTCGCTGTTTTGCACCACAGTGGAACACTGGAAGGAGACTGAGGCGGGAGGCTGGACTCTAGGCTTGGAACGAGGGGCTCTAATGATTTTCAGAACTTTCTCCAGCAGTATGAATGGGTTGGAAACCCAGACACACCAAATTTGGTTTCTGAGGTGATGTCTGATAAGGAAAGCTTCCTGGGGTCTCTGTCCCCCACCTGCCCCTGGGCAAGATGACCTGAGTCACTTTCTTCCCCGCCTGGTGAAGCCACTTCGCCTTCTCTCCTGCCCTGGGAGCACCAAGGGAAGGGTCCCTACTCCAGACAGGGCCCCAAGCTCGCTCTCCCCTGCCTCCCCCGTCTGCCCTGGTCTTCCCTGGTCACCGAGTTGCCGGCCCTGTTCTGCTACCTAACTCTGCTACCCTATTCTCTGCATGCAGTTTGAACACACATATTTCCATCTTCAATCCTCTCTTCAGGGCCGGCTCAGCCCTCGGTTCTCTAGCATCAGAAATGTCCGTGTGGCTGGTAAAGCACAGCTTAAAGGCAGATATAAAAAGTATTCTAAGTGAATTCTGCTGCCACATGTATTAGGCGAGAGGAGGCCCCATGGGAACCTGGGCTGGATCTGTCAGTCGATCCCAGAAGACCCTCCCGTCCCCTCCTCCCACGTTCTTCCAAATGGCTGCCCCTTGGCACAGGCGTCCCGTTCGGGAGGACGCACCGGTCTCTCCCCATTTGGGAAGCACTCTTCCCCACCAATCTGCTTTCTGAGCTGAATGCTTTGCATCAGGCCCACCAGCAGCCACACCTCTGGCAGACCAATGCTCAGCGTGCCACAGTGACGTGGGTCCTGGCTAGTCAAGGGTGGGGGAAGGCTTCCTCGGGGGCAGATAGAAGCATGTACTGTGCTGTCTCTTAGAAACCTACTTCCACCGCAAATGCCACTCAGCCTTCCCTTTTCGTTCTTCTGTTGGCTCACCTTGTGAAGGCCTCCCTCCCTCAAGGTAGAAGAAGGTAATATCACCTTCATTCTTCATTCCAAAACTGTAAAAGCACTTTTATTTTCTTCACTATGCCTCAGACAGCAAGGAAAATGAAAAAAAACAAAAACAAGAACAAAAAACAGTTTACATTTCCTTTTTCTACTGGCCCCATAACACCTCCTACATTGCGTGTGCTTTCGTGGCTCTATTATTTGGGGGATGCTAATATGAAGTTTTCTTTGTCTTGTCAAAAAATAAAACAAAACAAAAAGGAAACTGCATGCGTCTTGAAACAACTGCATTGCCCAAAGCTTCCGTCAATCACTGGGAAAAGTCCATAATCGTCTTGCCTGTTCTTCCAGCACGAGCAGACTCTATAGAATATTCACACCAATCAATATCTCCTGCCTTGAAACTAATTGTCGAAGCCTCACTGTCACTTCCGTTTTCTCTTAATGACTGTACAAGCACCTGAGAACAGCAGGACATTATCGCACAGCTGCCATCAACTGCTATCTCTTACTCAGAGCAACTGACAGTAAGGAAATGACTCCTTTTACCAAAACGTAGACTCGTACTTTTTCTTTTTAAAGATTCATTTATTTATTTTTTAGACCGAGAGAGACAGAAAGAGAGCGAGCAAGCACAGGGGGAGGGGCAGAGGGGAAAGGAGAGGGAGAGAATCCCCAGCAACGTGCAGACCCTACAGCCAGAGGTGGGGCTCGATCCCACAACCCAAGACCACAACCAGCGCTGAAATCAAGAGTCCGACGTTCAACCGACTGAGCCACCCAGGTGCCCCCAAAATGTAGACTAGTACTTGTAAGTGAATTGTTACAAGAGTCTAATTATGTGAAACCTGTGTTCAGTTCCTTTATTTCTCTCTAACACACACACACACACACACACACACACACACACACACACACACACACCTGTGCACTTCTGACTCTTCTCCAGGTGAAGAAGATGCTGCTTGCTTTAACTGGCAGAGACTTCCTTATTTAATCAGGTAAAGTACTCGACCAGGCACCAACAGGACCTTGGTTCTCTCACCACGGACACCAAAGTGCTGGCTACTCTTGGGGCAGAGTTTAGAACAAAACAGGACTCAGGTGGTTGAAAAGCATCCAAGGAACTCTGTGAAGTTGTGTGTCCAGGATCCTCCATGTGGACCTCAGATGTTGCTCTCATGAACTCTTGGTAGAGAACAATAGTTGGCTGCCTCTTTGGTCATAGGGTAATTATAATGGAAAAGAAGCATAACTCTGGACCTGCCTTTCAGATCATTCAAACTTCTAGCATTTGGAATAAAGTCCTTTGAATTTTAATCAATCTATGAGTGCAAGATTGGCTCCTTGGCTCCAGCCCTTTGCCATAGTACACTGTGGGCAGGGTGCGCTTCTCTGCCTCTTGACTTGGCCACAAGACTTGTTTTGGCCCATGGAATGAGGCAGGAGTGAGAGTGTGCCAGTCTCAAGCCCAGGATTCAAGAGCCCTTGTGTGTTTCCACTTGCTCTTGAACCCTGCTTCTGCCATGAGAATGATATGCCCGGGATTGCCTGCTGGTCCCTGAGAAGGATGAGAGGTACTTGCAGCAGAACCCTCCCCAAGCCCAGACCAGATAAGCCAACACCCAGCTGATCAGTGGACTTGGGAGACATAATAAATCACAATTGTTCTGAGCCGCTACGTAGGGGGGTGGTTTGTTATGTGGCATTAACTAACTGATGCATCATTAAATCACTATCAGGCAGGTTTGGTTTATAGGATGGACCGGTAAGGGTCTGTTTGATTACTTATTTTTTAATGTGATATAACAATACAATAATGTTACTCAATATCATTTTTAAGAGATTCCTAGTAGAAATAGATTGGCTTTTGCATCAGATGGCTCTAAATTCATATAGAGGGAAGTTTCCTAGTCTTCCAGAGCCTCAATTTATGCATCTGTAAAACAAGAACTACCACACTTACCTTCAAGAGTATGAGTTAATGGATAAAGTACGTCATTTACCCAGCATAGGGTAGAACAATGAATGTTAGCATTATTTTTATTTAATACAATGTGCAAGAGAAAGTCTATTTATACTTGAGTCATTATTTGTATTCCATGATTTTTTTCTTCTTCTTTTAATTCTTTGCTCATTTTCCTCTGGTTTCACTTATATGACTCCTATCTTTTCCTTGCCTTAGGTCTTTTGAAAAATCCAACTATAAAGTCTGCCATTCTTCTTGCCCAGTGCCCGGAGGGGATGATTTACCAAAAGTGGTAAGTCCCACTGAGCTATTTATATTGCTCTGGACACAAGTTTCATGTTTAGGACAAATTTTCAAACATAAAGTTCTTTTGAAAGAAAATCAAGCACAGCAGATCATTACATGTCTTTCTTTAAAAGTGAATGTTCTTTGCTCTCCCCCGTCTTCTATAGACTCTCTCGATTAAGTATTGGATGTAATTGGAATGTTTTCTAATTAGACCCATGACCCAGTGTGTAAAAAGCAATGTCAAAAACACAAGGCTTGCCTTCCTTTCTGTTGCAGCTATAGAAGTGATCGTTTGGCAGGGACGGTCAAATGATTTTGCCAGGTTGATCAACCTGTTTTTGAAAAGGGTCAGAGAGTACATATTTTCGTATTATCAGCCTTGGGGGTCATATGGTCTCTGTTGTGACCGGTGCACTCTGCAATAGTAGCACAAAAGCAACCATATACAGTAGGCAAACAGGTGTGGCTGTGTGCTAATGGAACTCTGTGTACAAAAACAGGTGGGCCATAGTTTGCCGCCAGCTCCTATAAACAGTAAACTATAAGACCGGAGTCACGGTGATATGAATGCAGAATTAGCCACGCTGAAGCTCAAATACATTCTTTAATCTAAAATCCACACTTATGGAAATATCTTTTGGGCTTGCTTTTAAATATTAGAACATTTTTTAAGGTTCTATGTAGGACCAATCATAAGGTTGGTTTTTATTCACTTAGTCATTTATTGTTTATTTATTCTATCCTCATGGCCCAAAGTTTCCCAACATATGGGGGACAGAATTTCCTAGGACAAATCCTGCCAGCAGGCTGATTTAATTCAATTTCTATCTAATTATTCTCTTTAGGACATTTATTCTGTTATTTCCACATATATCAACATTGGGTCTGTGTAGCACAAATGTAGACTATTTCCACCTATTTGAATGTTGCTCAATCTGGTTTTGATGGTGACCATATGGGACAATACATTTTTTGGGTTTGATTTCCAAATAGGGGTCAACAGGAATATCAAAGGAAATACGCATTTTCCCCAAGGACTTTTGTGTGGAATCTCTCCTTGGCTTCTGAAAGCTCCTCATTACCCGTACCCTTACCACCATTTTTATTTCGCCCCTCCTCATGTTCACAGGATCTCACCCAAATTCCCAAACCACTGTGGCTCCCCCTGGCGAAGACTGGCTAACGAACATACTCAACTCGAAGAAACGTGTTAGAGGAGCCACACACGGGCACAGAGTTCGCACGAACCGAGCCGCCCTGACCTGCCAAGGAGGCATTCGTGTGCAAGCTAAGTTCGGTGTGCGGAAGCTGGCGAAGGGTTCCTGGAGACCTCCACGATAACATCGAGCCTGCTGCAGGGCCAACCAGCTTTCCATCGTTAAAAACGTTCCATCTACCTAGTTGGGTTTCCACAATCTCACTGTGTAACATTTATTTTATCGGGCAATTTAATCTGTCCTTAAGTTCAAAGTGTGGTATTCTGAGATAAAGCTAGACCACGCAATAGATCCCTCTCATGAGGCAGGATGCATGTTCCTTTCGTCCTCAAGAAGCAATGATTTATCACGGAGCATGTGACAGATCAAGCCCCAGGCTTCCCTTTCATCTCTCAGCCTGTCTGTATTCCCAAGTGTTTAAGACTTTGTATTTTCTTTCGCTGCCCAGATTTTGATTATTTTTGGTTTCAAACCCTTGTAACCAAAAATGTTGCCAATGGGGGCTTAAAAAAAAATCCAGTTGGTCATTGTTAATGTAAAGAAAGATAGAGTCAGGAAATTCATGTGAAACTGGAGTCCTGGTTAGGACAATGAGGATGTGTAGAAACAGCAGTGTTTTTAAAAGCTCACTTCCTGATGCCATATGAAAATGAACGGATGTTTTTAATAGCAGAATTTATGTAACAATTGTTAATACAAAGCTAAAGGCTGATACGGAGCTCTTTTATCTAGGAAGCGTACTGTCTAATGTCATGGAGGCTGAAAGATAAAGACGAAAACAAGTCAAAAACCAAAGAATGGGCTCAATTCCTCAAAGCAGAGCACCCCGCCTTAGGGTCTGAGTAGGGCACATACGCTCAAATGCCCAAGGGGAGACGGGTGGGGGGGCCGACCCGAAGGCACCAAGGGGTTGTAAGACAAAGAACAAGACAATCGTGCCACAAACGTTTCTATCATTCTGCGTCTGTTTTCGGTGGACACTCAGTTGCCGCGAGATAGTGGTTCTCAAAGTGTTTGCAGTGGGGTAGAGGGGTGATTTTGCTCACCGGAAGACATCTGGTGATGTCTAGAGACATTTTTAGTTGTCGCAACTTGGGGGGAACGCACTGGTATCTAGTGGAAAGAGGATGTGCAGAAGGCTGCTGCACATGCCACAGTACACAGGGCAGCCCCACAACAAAGAATTACCTGGTCCCCAGCGCCGGTAGTGTCTGGCCTGGAAGGGGGCTTGTGAGGGGTGTCTGTGGTGAACTGCAGAGCACCGGCTCTCTCTAGGGGCAGCAGTTCGGAGGTTCCAGCTGATGTGAGCATGTGGGAACCTTCCATGTAGGAACAGAACCAAACAAAGGATTGAGACTTACCCAGGATATGATGGAATGGCTTCAAGTTATCTTTAGAGCCAGATGAAAAGAATTAAAATATCTTTAGAGTTTTTGCCAGAAAGACAATACAAAGAAAGCCGACTTCTCTCAACCCAAATCAGATTAAAGAACTGAGTAAAGAAATGGATTTAGATTCACATGTTCCGTGATTCTAAAAAATGGATATCCTTTGAGCCTCAGAGCACACACCTCGGATGACAGCAGCCTCCATGTCCCACATCCTGGGTCAAATCTCTACCCCATAAGCCACCATGTTAGCATTCCCGGTCAACCCAATGGAAACCCAATTTTGTTAATAAATGAATTTTATAGGGTTAATTCTTTTGTTTTAAATTTAGGAAAACACGTAGTCAATGTAGTGACATTCTGGGCATGCAGTCGAAAACACTCCCAATGATTAAGAGTATTTTGGCATATTGGCAAATGGACATATTCGCCTAATTGGTAAATATTTGTCAAATGGTTAAATGTATTAGCCTTTTGATTCCAATTTTAAATGAGAGATTGATTTTAGAGTTGTGATTATAGATTGAAAAGTATAACAGAATTTAACTGGTAAATAACATTGGACTCTTTAGGTGAACTTCATTCTCTAAATAAGTATGGATATTCTAAATATTTAATAAACTTAAATATTGAAAAGTTTTAGTGGCAATAAGTTGAAATATTTAAAGTTTAAATAGTAATAAACTTAAATATACACGTTTGTTGAATAAATGAATGCACGTATTCGATTTATAAAAGTTGTTTAAGTTTTTAAAAAGGTTTTGCTTGTTAGGGTTGTAAGTTTGCCAGTTAGATAGATACGTGAATGGTTAAACCAAAAACAGAATATATTAACTTTATAAATGTAGATTAAAACATATAAAGAATTTTAGCTAATTAAGTTTAGAAATGAGAGCGATTGTTTGAGTTTAGATTGCTCAACTTAAATTGATTCAACACTAATCAAAACCCTCTGTGAAACTATTTGTTCTTATTATATACAAAGAAGTTACTAGAATTATAAGCAGAAAAATAAGATTTGTAAGTTGAACTTAAAAGCTTGAGGAATATTTTGATTTTTGTAACTTCAATAAGTTAATATAAATTTAAAGCCTACATAACTGTAAATAGCCCTTTCTACACACGAAGAAAGAAAGAAAGAGAAAAGAAAAGAGAAAGAAAATGCCAGCCTTAGACATTTGAAAAAGCATTAACAACCAACCTTGTCTTTCAGCAATCAAGAAATGGTGTTATCACTGAGCAGAGGGATGTGTGAGAAAAGCACACGCTTGGGAGGTTTCAAAGCTGCAGGATGTCTGGAGCTAACTCTGGGTGCCCCATTTGCCTCCAGGAAACCAAAAAGGATTTTGTGGCCCTGGGCAGATAAGACAATGGTGCCGCCTATAGTCCCTCCTGGGACTATTAAATAGAATGTAAGAATGTTAGTTCTGGAAAGACCCTTAGAGATCACAGGCCTCACTTCCCCCCAGGGGTGAAATGGCCAGGCTTGGTCCTCTGGAGCACGGCCAAACTTCCCTCCAGGGCACCAACCTTAGAGGTTCCCAACAGGGTTACTCATACTTTCTCCCCACTCTGTTAATTTGTTTAATTCTGCAATATATGCCAATTTTTGGATAGTAATGGCTACAAACCTCATTGAGTTCCTTTTCTGTGTTGGCAGATGAGCAATGGGGTGCCATGAAACAAAGTATATGCAGACAACTAATTTCTGAGAACTGCGTGACCGTGATACGCATGTGGGGGTGGGGCTGGGAGGGTGCATGTGTTTGCGTGCAGGAGAGGAAAGTGAAGGCTGGCATCTACTCTTCCCTCTAATTTTCTATCATTTTCAAAAACTTGAAGATGATACCAAGTCTGTGCTCTATAATATCGTGACATGACTTTGCTAAAAGAGGCATATTATTTTATTTTCCCTTTTATCCTGCTCTGATTCTAGAAAATGTATCCGAATGACCTATGATGACACTTTATAATAGCTAGAATTGATATTTGGACTGACCTTACGGCAGGCTATTAAGCTGAAAATAAAAGCAAAATCCTCTTTACCGTACTTCCTTTGAAAAAACAAAAAACAAAACCAAGAGGCTCTCCTTAGCACGAAACCAAATAGCGCCATCTGCTGGCTGTTTGCTAACAGGGGTTACCTAATCAGGGCCACCAAACAAAGGTAATTGATCAGAGAAAAGGGAGAAGCAGGCTCCCTCTCACTCTTGCCTCTGTGCCCTGAGACTCCCTCTCACACGCCCTCTGAAACACAAAGATGACAAGGCTTCCATCTAAGACACAACATTCCCCTGGGGACCCATTTTTTCCCTTTCTTTCAGAGAAGCACACAAGAACTGAAAATACCTTAGATTCAGCTTGGCCGCCAACAAATACATTTCTCAGCAAACAAAGATTACCTTTAACGCCCTTATTTTCTTTTTCTACTCCTGTTCTTTTCAACAAAGAGATTAGCTACAACCTTGCCAACCAATCCGCAAATACTTGGAGACTGTGAATCTTTAGCCCAAGCTCCACCAGGACGGACAGAAGGAAGCAAAGATAATTGAGTTACAACTACTCTAGCATGAAGCATGCTGTTTGCTTCTACTCACTGGCTTCAAGTTTCAATTCATTATGGCATCAGGGCAAACCGATTTTTGTGTAAACTCTTAGCTGAGATGATACAGCTGGGCTTTTGACTGTCTTGCCATTTCCATAAATGAGCTAGCATGAGAAATATTTATATTTTAATCAAATACAAATACACATGAAACTGCCTTTTGAGGAGTTTCTTTTCCCGTGTAACAAAGTGAAATGAGGGAAAACACTGAACTGACTAATCAGATTCACCACTCCAAAGACGCTCAAATGTCATCACTATGGCAACATGGCAGCCAGGGTCCACCCTGGTCTCTGCCCTCGGATTGGAAATTGTGCACATTGCCCTTGCTAATGAATTAACACGACAGATGCACTGAAAACAGTGAGTTTTGGCTATGAGGAAGGGTCTTAAGACTGTTTCCATTCGTGAACCGCTCTATCCTATTTTTAGTTTTCTTTCTTCAAATTTAATTAGCCTCTGAGGACCTGCTTTGCACAAAGGATTTGTTCACTTGCTGGCTCACTCGTGCTTTCCAAGGAATTCCATGTTGTTGAGCCCTTTGTTCTGGGAAAAGACAGCGAACACTTCTCTTTTGGCCCGGACTGGGCAAATCGCAGGTGATAGAATGCAAAAGGTGAGTCTAGTGTATACACCAGGGGGTTAATTTCAGCATATTAAGAAGGTAGGCAAAAGAGTCATTAGAAGATCACTTATTTAGAATCTGCGTAAGTCTCTGACTGAACTCTTCCAAGGCCAGTGTTTACATAGGCAAGCAATTAGTTTCAGAACTCAGGAGAAATGTCCCTTTCAATCAATTATGTGCCTGACATTGGCGTTCTTTACGAGAGAAGATTAATTTGAACAGTTAGTCCAAATCCTTCATTTTACCATAATTAACCATTTCTTTTGATCTATTCTTAAAATTGTAGAAAATGGCTCAAAATTATCTTCCTCAAGATTTTTACACCTTATAAACTGAAATTAGGATCTCACCTAGCTTTCACACAAGGAGGCCAATTTGCCAAAAACTAATTTTCCCAGAAGCCAAATACACCAAATTTACTTACTTACTTGTTGTAGGCTTAATTACTTTAATAGTTTTAAGTGGAATGTTGGATTTTAGTGACCGATACCTATTTTTGGACAGCTAAATAAACTAAGGGTACCGTAAGAATTCTAAAAATGCCAAAAATCTGGCAAAAGAGAAGTAAATGTAAGCTTCCCATATGGAAAACTATTTTTAATTAAAAAATTGGCATTTTATATGTAATAGGACTGTTTCAGCTACTTCTGATTTTAATCTGGTTGCTTTTAAATGACACTTCCTGTATTTTCTAATTTAAACCATTTATCTAATTTTGAAATGGACTATCGGTCTTTTCCTACTATTGCTAGCAATTCACAACATTTAAAGAATTTAGTAGAAATTAAAAAAAATTTAATAGCAATGAAATTAAACTAAATTAAACTTTAAGTACAAGTAAAATTTTAAATACAAATTAAAAACCAGACCAGATAAATTGATATTTAAAATTAAGAATTAGGTTAAAATTTAACTCAAAGCAAATATTGAAATTTAAATCCAAAAGCAAACACTCATAAATTGCCAAAACAATTCCATCTCACGGTATGATTTTATCTATAGCGATATATCTATATCCACGTATCTATATATTTAAATAATTGAGATTTACTGAAAGATTTGCGAGGTAAAATCATATAAAGATGCAGAAAGGGAGCATGGTAGCCCAGAAGGGACAAATGGAGAGTTCACTGAATGGTAGCTCAATTTTGAAATACTTTAACCATAAGTATATAATTGGACATGAAGGATTAATTGGTTAAAACAGCTAAAATTGCTGAACCAAAGTACATTAAAAAGTATTTAATTTAAACGGAAAAGCAGTCAATTCTAATATTTTGATGAAATAATCCATTTCTAAATATATTTAATATGCTTTACCGATTACTAAACTGATTGTACAGAAAAGGTTCATGTAACCCACCATCAGATACTAAGGTGGCAGAGTTCTGTCAAAGCTGTTTAAAGCTCTCCTTGGGATGCTCTAATGCCATTTTTTAATAAATCAGAAAATTTACCTATTGGCTTTTGGTAAATTGACTGAGAGCCATCATGTGTGTGTGTGTGCACGTGTGTGTGTGTGTGTGTACGTGTGTGTGTCTTCAATCTAGCTATTTTATACCTCTCCTCTCTTAATCATTGTGTTCTGACCAGTGCAGAGAAAAGTAGGTCTAATGATTTGTTCACTTTGGACGCTATGATTCTAGTGATGCAGCCTCAGAAGACGTGATCTGGTCCCCGAGTTGCGCTGTGCCTCATGTTGGAGCTTTTAGTCAACTGGTACTGCCAACTATTATTTTTTTAATAATAATTTTTTATTATGTTATGTTAGTCACCATACAGTACATCCTTCGTTTTTGATGTAGTGTTCCATGATTCAGTATTTGCCAGAACTGAAGTAAATCAAAATCTCCCTCATTCTGCTGCTGTGCAGTTGACCTTTTGTGAATTTAAGAACTAGATTTTTCTTTTTTCTTTTTTTTTTTTTAAAGATTTTATTTATTTATTTGACAGAGATAGAGACAGCCAGCGAGAGAGGGAACATAAGCAGGGAGAGTGGGAGAGAGGGAGAAGCAGGCTCACAGCAGAGGAGCCTGACGTGGGGCTCGATCCCACAATGCCGGGATCACGCCCTGAGCCGAAGGCCGGCGCTTAACCGCTGTGCCACCCAGGCGCCCCAAGAACTAGATTTTTCTTTCCTGGTTACATTTTGTCTTGTTTTACACACTCTGTTGTATTGTTTGTTGCATATTAGTTAAATCTGCTGAGCTTTATTGGAAACCTCTTGTCAGATCAAGGATGTAGCTTCTCCCCCTGCCCCCCATAATTCTTTCCTCCATTCTGCCACAAGGCAGGCTGTGTAACAAATCCCTCACTGACGAATGGTATATATTTGCGGAACATACTTGTCCTGTCCCCCAGTGCAAATACCTCCAATATCTTCCAAGATTCTGTGTACTCAACCCTTTAAAATGAATATTTTCATTTCTCCTGTCCTCACTTACTTGAAGTCGAATTACTGAAATGCAGCTTACTGCGCTTACAAATGGCATTTTAGTAAAAACTTAATTAATCAACAGATCACGCCAAATTAATTAAAATTGAGATGAAAACAATCTGATAAAATCATTAATCTTCCTGGAAGTGTTTAATTAAAACATAAAGTATATCCTCATTAACATGACTTCATTAACTAACAATATCTGAGTTACAGTGATATCTACATAATCAACTCGAAGTTTTAGGCAGCTATCTAAAATAACAGAAAGAAAGTTAGAATTACTTATATTGTAGTGGGGATTTGGATGTATTTCAATAGTGCATACATCCAACATTCTGAGAACTCACCATAACTCAACACATAATACTCAAACAATAAAGAGAAGAGAGCCTCAACTTCAGAACCTCAACAATAAAGAGGATAAACCCTCTCTTAGTCATTTGAATAAGAGAAGAAATGGGAAGTTTCAAGTGACCTTCCCCACTTTATTGGTGAATTCTTCTGAAGTCTCTCATGTTAGCAAAACCTTTCTTGCAGATAATTATGGCCTCAACTCTAAAACCTGATAAACCTAACAAAACATTTTAGTAATAAATAGAATCTAGTGATGTTTTTTAAAAAAAAATCCCAAACCCGGGATGATTTATTTCAGATATTAGTATAGTTCAATAAACAGAAATCTATTAATGTAGGATTCTATACTCTAATAAGAAAGATCATATGAACATTTAAGATATAACAAAAGATATTTGATAAAAATGAATGCATACTTTCTTAAATAATTAAATAAGAATAGAAATAGTGCCCCTTGAATGAAGCATGAGAGACTATGGACTCTGAGAAACAAACTGAGGGCCTCAGAGGGGAGGGGGTGGGGGAATGGGATAGACCGGTGATGGGTAGTAAGGAGGGCACGTATTGCATGGTGCACTGGGTGTTATACACAACTAATGAAGCATCGAACTTTGCATCAGAAACCAGGGATGTACTGTATGGTGACTAACATAATATAATAAAAAAACATTAAAAAAAGAAATAGTGCCCCTTAATGGGTCATTGTAGACTCATCTTACAGTGAAATCCAACAGGAACATTTAGCACATTGCTGTTCAGTCGAACTTTCTGTGGTGACAGAAATGTTCTCTATTTGTGCTGTCCCACTTAGTAGCCACCAGCCACAAGTGGCTACTGAGCACTTGACATGTGGCTGTTGTGATTGTAGAACTGAATTTTAAATTTTATTTAATTTTTATTCATTTAAATTAAAAAAGTCACATGTGGCTAATGGCCATTATAAAGCACAGTACAGTCCTAGAGAGCATTTTCCTTCCTCCCTCCCTCCCTCCCTCCCTTCCTTCCTTCCTTCCTTCCTTCCTTCCTTCCTTCCTTCCAAAGATTTTTTTATTTAGTTAGTTGAGAGAGAAAGAAAGTGAGAGAGAGCATGAGAGTGGGGTAAGGGGCAGAGGGAGAAGCAGACTCCCCACTGAGCAGGGAGACTGGTGCAGGGCTCCATCCCAGGACTCCAGGATCATGACCTGAGCCTAAGGCAGATGCCTAACCGACTGAGCCACCCACGTGTCCCTCTTTTTTTTTTTTTTTAAGATTTTATTTATTTATTTGAGAGAGAGAGAGAGAGCGTGAGCAGGGGGTAGGGAGAGAGGAAGAGGGAGCAGACTCCTTGCTGAGCAGGGAGCCTGACACGGGGCTCGATGCCAGGATCCTGAGATCATGACCTGAGCCCAAGGCAGACGCTTAACCAACTGAGCCCCCCCAGTCTTCCCCCCTCCTTTTTAAATAAAGACTATATTTATTTATTTGAGAGAGAGAGAACACAGAGGGAGAGGGAGAGGGAGAAGCAGGCTCCCCACTGAGCAGAGAGGCTGATGCGGGGCTTGATCCCAGGACCCTGAGATCCTCACCTGAGCCGCGCAGGTGTCCCTAGAGTTACTTTTAAACATGACTTTAACTTGAATTCTGGTACCAGGAACAGCAGCTTTGATTACAAGCGAGCATGAGGTGGTCAAAGGCTTTCATCACATTCTCAAGGGGCCTCTAAGCACTTTCACAGGCTTTAGAAACGGGCCTCTTTGGCTCTTTGTTACATCTAAGTCCACTTCAGATCTCAACGACATTTATTTTCTTTGCTAAAGTGGTATAATTCTAATTCTTCTGTTTTGCGTGGATGATCTCAAAACTGTCTTTTAGCTCTAAATGCTTTGTATCTTAGCAAGAAGCAAATTGTAATGGTTTTTTTTGGAGGTCCTGAACGGCACTGGGCATTGGGGCAGGGGTTGGGGATGGGGCAAGGAGAATGAGAGAGAGAGAGAGAGAGAGGACACCAGTGGGGTCACCAAGGTCACCAGGCAGGAGCTGGGAGTGAGAGAGGATACAGAATGGGGATTATAGAGCATATGAATAAGAAGAGATTATCTATAATTAACTGAGCTACAAGAAGGGCTATTTGGGTGGGAAGGGAAGAGCAAAGCAGATTGGAAAGAAAGAGGGAAGAAGGTCAAGAAACCTTACATTAGACATTTCTTCACATTGGACACCAAAGAGCATACAACTCTGACGTGCTTTAGCCACTCCCTAACAGAGGGAAAGGGGAGGAGGGGAGGCAAGGAGTATCCATGCATTTTTATATACCAGTCAAGAATAATGTTCATTAATTGAGCCATGAATGAATTATTTGTTTTGAGATATCACATTGAGAAGCCTCATATGGAAGCACAGCATTGGGGATTATAAAACAGAATAATGCAGGCGTTCATGAAGCCCCTGCCATCAGACAGAGACACTACAAGTTTCTTTCTACCTGTCGAGGGATTGAACTGCATAGGACCCTTCAAGCTAGCCTTGGCCTCCCCGAAGACTGCCAATTCCTTGGATTCCATGTGTGGGTAACGGGACCCAAGAATGCCAGCCTGTATATTCAGGTTGATTCAAAATCAGGTGACCCTAGGGAGAAAGGTATTTCTTCTGCTAATTTAATCAGTGATTGCTTCAAAGGTTCTTAAACCTCAGGTTCCTACACAAACAGCTCCTGACAGGTAGGCAATGGAGGAAGCCTGTTCTCTTTTGAATAGTCCTGAGCTAGAGGGGCCAGATGGAGAGAAGAGATTGCATTCTTAAGGTAAATGTCCAGATTATATGAAGGCATTAAGGCTTGCCCTCTATTCCTTTTCCATCAGCATGAAGGATTCCCAAGAGCCTTAACTCACGAGACAAAGCAAAACACCATTTTTTTTCAAGGCAGACTCCTAACAATAAATTGCACTCATATAGCAGTTTGTGCCTTTTTTCAAGATGCTTTCTACTTTCCTGTTTGGTCTTGATAATATTGTAAAGTAGGGGGAGGCAAGTTTTCAAAATGAGGACACAGAAGTTCTAAAAGGTGAAGTGATTAACCTCAAGCCACTCCAAACAAGTTAGTTATAGAATCCACACAGAGCTTAGGAGGCTTGACACCTCTTCCAGTATTTATTCCAGCCAGAATATCCAGTTTCAGTATTCTCATCTGAATTAAAATTTTATTTAACTTTATTTGAATTAAGTTCTTGCAACTGTGATGAAAAAAGAGCATCCAATTCAACTCCATGCAATTATTGAGCACGTAGAACAGTATTATAGATGCTAGTTTCGTGCTTAGGTTACAATAAATGAGACACAGTTCCTAGCTTTGAGCATATCGTCCAGCCTGAGAGATAAGGAAACAGAGAAAACAACAACAACAACACAACAATGAACTTTTAAATGAGTTATGTTTTCCCAGGTGGAGAAGGTGGCAATTTTCAATGATTTATTCAATAAATATATATTAAGCAGCTGCTACATGCCATGCACCGTGCTGCCATGTGCTGAGGACACATAGATGAAAAGGTACATGATTCCTTCTCTCCAGAATCTGTCGGAAATAAATATATAAATGTAATAGCCAAATGCCAGGCTATGAGGTTACTTCCAGGGCGAAGAGATGCACATACAAGAAACAGTGGGATCACACAGAAAGGAGTTGAAAGTCAACCTGGGGAGTGAGAGAAGAGATTGTCTGTAATTTAACTCAGCTGCAAGGAGGGCTAGCTGGGTGGGGAGGGAAGAGCAAGGAAGGCTAGAAAGGAAGGAGGAAGAGGGAGAATTTGGAATCTGATTAGAAAAGTTACGTAACACCTTGTCTTGCCCTTAGGAAACTTATCACATAGCCAGAACAACAGCCATATGACCAGAGAGCCACAATAAACCCTAAGCGCTTCTGTGTTCATGAACACGGAGTGCTGTGCTAGCACGTCTCTAGCAACTCCTGCGTGAGCATGCGGGGAAGCGTCACAGAGCTGAGGGCTGAGCTGGCCCTTGGAGCATGGTGTCGCAGGCAGAGAAGGAAGAAAGCCATTCCAGGTAGATGGGGACATACACACAAAGTCACAAAAACATGAACGTGCATGGCAATTGGGACTGAGGAATAGGGAGATCTGCACTTTGGAAACAGGATCTGAAATTCACTGGAACAGAAGAATGGGTTAGGAGTCAAGAAAGCAAATTTGGATGGTGTTTAATAAGTCCAGGGTAGAAAAGGAGAGGTTCTAAATAGAGGCAGTAGTGATTAGGATGAAAAGACTGTATATTTATGAGGAGGTTCAGATGTAGAACATATGGGACCTAAGAAACTTTTAATGTAAGGGATGAGAGAGAGGAACAGAAGATGGCCTGGAAGTTTCCAGCTTCACTGGCTGAGTGGCTGGACAAGCATTCACTGAGATAAGATACACAGAGAGGAAGGGTTTGGGGGTGTGGTAGGCAGAATAATGTCCCCAAGGATGTCCATGTCCTCATCTCTAGAAACTAAAACGATTACCTTAAGGCAAAAGGGTTTTTGTAGATGGGATTAAGTTTAGGATCTTGAGGTAGGGAGATCATTCTGGATTCTGGGGATTATTCAGGTGGACCCAACATAATCACAAAGGTCGTAAAGGGATAGGAGGGTCAGAGGCAGAGAAGGAGATGTGACAGTAGAGGCACAGGTGACACAGAGAGATTTGAAGATGCTGCACGGCTGGCTTTGAAGATGGGGGGAGGGGTCATGAGCTAGGAATCCAGGTGACGACTGGAAGCTAGAAAAGGCAAGGAAACAGATTCTTCTCCAGAGTCGCCAGAAGAAAGGCAGTAATGGTGAACCATTTTGGATGTCTTGCACTGTTTTAAGCCACTAAGTCTGTGGTAATCTTATATATTATAAGCTTATGTTACGGTGTCAATAGAAAACTAATAGAGGGGACAAAGAGGGAAATAAAGAATTCAATTTTGTGTGCGTAGAATTTGAGTCCCTGTGGTGCACCCACTTGGAATTCAGACCAGGTAAATATGTTGAATTGGGAGTCTGGGGTACTGTATATAGGTGATGGCCATGCTAAGGGGGTAAGAGGGGTTATCACTAGCAGCAAGAACCAGAAAGTGGCTAGTGTTACACCCTAGAAAACAGCCACTTTGAAGTACTTCACAAAGGAAAAGGGACCAGCAAAAGAAATGAGAAGGAAGTGGGTGGAAAACTTGGAGAGGGCTGTGTCATAAAAGCTCGGGTGAGACAACTAGAAAGGGAATTGTCAGTTAAGTTAAAGTCTGTTTTGAGGCCAAGTGGGAAGAGCTCAGAGAAGAGGGCATTGAACTTGACATTATGGCAGGTCTCTGGTGGTGTCAGCAAAAGTAACTCCAGTAAATCTGTAGAATGGGAGCCAGATCCTGTGAAAGAGTGAATGGGAGGTGGGGAAGTCAAGACCAAGATAGTCCATGATTTCTAGGAGCTTCTCTTGAAAGTTGGGTGAGCAACAGGGAGAGAATTGAGTTGGTTGAGGGAGAAGTATTTGAGTACTTGTTTGCTAATTTTTGAAGTTGTGGGTTATCTGAACATGTTGTAGGCTGAGGGGTAATGATATTAAAGTCAGAGATAAGGGAATGTGGATGAAGGCTGGATTCTCTGGAAGCCTCAATTTTAAAAGTGACAACTTTAAGGGAGCCCATCTTTGTTTATGGATTTAGTGTCAACACTTAAAATGAGACTAGCTACCAATAGCCTTTCAAGTGTTCCTTAGCTGAGAAAATTAGATGTCTTCCCAATCCTGTGGTTTTCATGACTTATCTTATTAATTTCTATGCATCACCAGGGCTCTGACGGTGGGTGTGGAGGGGTGGAGAACTGAAAGTAAGGGTTGTATTTGTATAAGTTGCAGGGAGCATCAGAAAGAATTAAAAAACTTAATCCAGGTACTTGGTCCTAAATAGAGAGATAAATCTTTTAATCTGTTTTGGGAGTTAGACTAAACTAATTGTTGAAACATTAATTTCAGCCAGGAGCATATTTTTAAATACAGTTTGGGAGGAGAGAAGCAATGAATCCAACCAGACTCAGAGAAACACGGATGAAGGAGGTGACAATAAATTCCTGAGTTCCACTCGGCTGAGTGTTTACATTGTAAGCTAAGGACTGATTATTGAGATGGCCTAGATAAGTCAGAAACAGAAAGAAGAAAAATGTGCTTTTGCTTGAGTTAATAAAAACAACTTTTTAATATCAAAACTCCTTTAGTTTGTGAACATAAGAATTTTCAGTCACATGGGAAATAATACATTTTCCACTTTTTGAAAAGTGTAAGAAATAAGGGTTATATCTGAAAATGAAATTTCCTTGTCTGACATCGTGAAAATTTGCCCCACACGCCTAGGAGAGTGGTACCCTTAGTGAATACCCTGTGATGTGCAGGTACACTGAAAATAGTGTTCTCAAGATGGCCGCTCTGCTGTTTGTAGGTTTAAAGGTGATAGAAGTGTTATGGATATTGAACAAGAAAGGAAACCATCAAATTCCTTTTAGTGACCTGAGGAGATTTCCCAGCACCTTCCTAGTGCATTATATGACATTAATTTGTTGCTAAAATCCCCAAATATTCCATAACTCCTGTTATATTCAGAGGTAACTTTACCATTTGCTTTTGTGGGTTTAAAACAGTATCTACTAATTACTTCCATCACTAGACCTCCATGTGAAAATGGTATTTAGGATGATCTTCTGGATAATTAGTAATACATTCCAGTAAGTCAGATCAGGGTTGTCCATTGTTCTTGGAGCTGTGATTTTATATTTATGAAACAACAATGCATTCTTCTAAGTATCAAGAGATTAAGTTGTTGTATAAAGCTCTCAAGGTGTTTCAAGAACTCCGGACCAATCCTAAATCTGCAAGCTGTATAGTACTTTTCCTCAGTCATGTATTACTAGAACACTATTTATTTGCCATTTTTTCGTATTCCCTATATTGTACTTTTCACCTCTGTAACTTATTTATTTTACAACTGAAAGTTTGTACCTCCTAATACCCTTGATCTAGCTTACCCATCCCCCCACCTACCTCCTCTCTGGCAACCACCACTTTGTTCTCTGTATTGAAAAGTCTGTTTGGGGGGCTCCTGGGTGGCTCAGTCAGTTAAGCATCTGACTCCTGATATTGGCTCAGGTCATGAGATCGAGCCCTGTGTTGGGCTCTGCACTGAGCGGGGAGCCTTCTTAAGACTCTCTCTCTCTCTCTCTCTCTCTCCCCCTGCCCCTCCTTTCCCTCACACGTGTATACTCTCTCTCTCTCTCTAAAAAAAAAAAATCTGTTTGGCCTTTTCTACCCACTCAAAGAAAAGGCCATAATCAGGAGCAAGCAAATTATGAAAGGAAAAAATTTCACAGGTAAATGCAAGCATCCAATAAAAGTAGTAGATTAATGACTTACAAAACCAGTAAGGAGGGGAAGGCACAAAAGCAGTAAAATCAATTCTATCTATAAAAATCAGTCAAGGGATTCACAAAATAAAAGGATATAAAGTATGACTTCATTTACATAAAATGTGGGAAGGGGGAGTACAAATTTAGTGCTTTTAGGATGGGTTCGAACTTGAGCGATCATCAATGTAATATAGACTGCTATATGCATGAGATGTTACATAAGAACCTAATGGTAACCACAAATCAAAAACTTGTTACAGATACACAAAAAATAAAGGGAAAGGAATCCAAGCATATCACTAAAGAAAGCCATTTTTAAAAAAAGAGAAAGCTATCAAACCACAAAGGAAGACAGCAAGAGAAGAAAAAAGGAATAGAGAAGAACTACAAAAATAACCATAAAATAAGTAACAAAATGGCAATAACTACATACTTATTAAGAATTATTTTGAAAGTAAATGGACTAAATGCGCCAATCAGAAAACATAAGGGTGATGAACAAGGAAAAAAGCAAGACTCCGTCCCCCCCCCCCCCCCGAGCAAGACCCACCCAGAGCAAGACCTAAAGACATATGCAGACTGAAAGTGAAGGGATGGAGAAACATCTCCCATGCAAACGGAAGTGAAAAGGAAGCTGGGGTAGCAATACTTAAATCAGACAAAATAGACTTTAAAACAAAGACTGTAACAAGAGACAAAGAAGGACACTACATAATGATAAAGGAAACAATCCAACAAGAGGATATAACAATTGTAAATATTTCTGCACCCAACATGGGGGCACCTAAATACATAAAGCAACTATTAATCAGCATAAAGGAAGTAATCGACAGTAATACAACAAGAGCAGGGGACTTTAACACCCCACTTACATCAATGGATAGATCATCCAGACAGAAAATCAACAAGAAAACAATGGCTTTGAATGACACACTGGACCAGATGGGCCTAACAGATATATTCAGAACATTCCATCCAGAAACAGCAGAATACACATTCTTTTCAAGTGCACATGGGACATTCTCCAGAAGAGATCACATATTAGGGCACAAAACAAGTCTCAGTAAATTTTAAAAGATTAAAATCGTACCATGCGTCTCTTCTGACCGTAGCATTATGAAACTAGAAATCAAGGACAAGCAAAATCTGGAGAGAACACAAATACATGGAGGCTAAATAACTAAACTAAACTAAATAATTATTGCTATCAAACAATAAATGGATCAACCAAGAAATCAAAGAGGAAATTTAAAAAAACACACGGAGACAAATGAAAATGAAAACACAATGGTCCCAAATCTTTGGGAGGCAGCAAAAGCTGTCCAAAAAGGGAAGATTATAGAAATATAAGCCTACCTTAAGAAACAAGAAAAATCTCAAATAAACAGTCTGACCTTACACCTAAAGGAGTCAGAAAGAAAGCAAAGCCCAAAACCAGGAGAAGGAAGGAAATAATAAAGATTAGAGGAGAAATAAATGAAATAGAGACTAAAGAAACAACAGAACAGATTAATGAAACCAGGAACTGGTTCTCTGAAAAGATCGACAACATTGATAAACCTCTAGTCAGACTCATCAGAGAGAGAGAGAGAGAGAGAGAGGACTCAAATGAATAAAATTGGAAATGAAAAAGGAGAAATAATAACCAACACCACAAAAATACAAAGAATTATAAGAAAACGCTATTAAAAATTATGTGCCAACAAACTGGACAACCTAGAAGAAATGGAAAAATTCCTAGAAACGTATAACCTTCCAAAACTGAATCAGGAAGAAACAGAAAATTTGAAGATATTACCAGCAATGAAATTGAATCAGTAATCAAAAAACTCCCAACAGACGGAAGTCTTGAACCAGATGGCTTCACAGGTGAATTCTACGAAACATTTAAAGAAGAGTTAATGCAATTCTTCTCAAACTATTCCAAAAAATAGAAGAGGAAGGAAAGCTTCCAAATTCATTCTACGAGTCCAGCATTACCCTGATACCAAAGCCAGATAAAGACACTACAAAAAAAGAGAACCACAGGCCAATACCTCTGATGAACATAGATGTAAAAATCCTTAACAAAATATTAGCAAATTGAATCCAAAAATACATTAAAAAATCATTCACCGTGATCAAGTGGCATTTATTCCAGGAATGCAAGGGTGGTTAAATATTTGCAAATTGATCAATGTGATACATCACATAAATAAGAGGAAACATAAAAACCACATGATCATCTCGATAGATGCAGAAAAGCATTTGATGAAGTACAACATCCACTCATGATGAAAACCCTCAACAAAGTAGGTTTAGAAGGAACATACCTCAATATAATAATGGCCACATATGAAAAACCGACAGTTAACGTCATACTCAATGGTGGAAAACTGAGAGCTCTTCTCTAAGATCAGGAACAAGACAAGGATGTCCAGTCTCACCACTTTTATTCAACAAAATACTGGAAGTCCTAGCCACAGCAATCAGAGAACAAAAAGAAATAAAAGGCATCCAAATTGATAAGGAAGAAGTAAAACTTTCATTATTTGCAGATGACATGATACTCTATGTAGAAACCCTAAAGACTCCACCAAAACTGAGAAATGAATTCAATAAAGTTGCAGGATACAAAATTAATATACAGAAATCTATTGCATTTCTATACACTAATAATGAAGGAGCAGAAAGAGAAATTAAGAAAACAATACCATTTACAGTTGCGCCACAAAGAACAAAATACCTAGGAATAAATTTAACTGAGGAGGTGAAAGACCTGTATTCTGAAAACTATAAAAAACTGATGAAAGAAATTGACGATGACAGAAACAAATGGAAACCTATTCCACGCTCAAGGATTGGAAGAACCAATATTGTTAAAATGTCCATAAAACCCCAAACAAGCTACAGATTTAATGCAATCCCTATCAAAATACCAACATTTTTTTCACAGACCTAGAACAAATAGTCCTTAAAATTTGTATGGAACCACAAAAGACCCTGAATATCCAAAGAAATCTTGAGAAAGAAGAATGAAGCTGGAGGTATCACAATCCCAGATATCAAGATATACTACAAAGCTGTAGTAACCAAAACAGTATGCTACTGTCACAAAAATCACACATCACTGGCACACAGGTCAATAGAACAGAACAGAGAGCCCAGAGATAAAGCCATGCTTATGTGGTCAATTAATCTACAGCAAAGGAGGCAAGCATATAAAATGGGGAAAAGATGTTCTTTCCAACAAATGGTGCTGGGAAAACTGGACAGCTACATGCAAAAGAATGAAACTGGACCACTTTCTTACACCATACACAAAAATAAACTCAAAACGGATTAAAGACCTAACTGTGAGACCTGAAACATAAAACTCCTAGAAGAAAACATAGGGAATAAGTTCTTTGACAATAGCTATAGAAACATTTTCCTAGGTATGTCTCCTGAGGCAAGGGAAACAAAAAATTAAACTCTTGGGACCACACCAAAATAAAAAGCTTTTGCACAGCAAAGGAAACCTGCAACAGAACAAAAGACAACCTCCTGAATGGGAGAAGATATTTACAAATGACATATTTGATAAGGGGTTAATATCCAAAATGTATAAAGAACTTATACAGCTCAACACCAAAAAACCCCAAATAATCCAATTTTAAAAATGCGCAGAGGACCTGAATAGACATTTTTCCAAAGAAGACACCCAGATGGCCAACAGGCACGTGAAAAGATGCTCAACCTCACTAATCATCAGGGAAATGCAAATCAAAACCACCATATTACCTTACATCTGTCAGAATGGCTAAAAACAAAAAGATAAGAAATAACAAGTGTTGGTGAAGATGTGGAGAAAAAGGAACCCTTGTGCACTGTTGGTGGGAACACAAACTGGTGTAGCCACTGTGGGAAACAGTATGGAGGGTCCTCAAAAAATTAATAGGATTACCATATGATCCAGTAATTTCACTACTGGGTATTTACACAAAGAAAACAAAAACACTAATTCAAAAAGATATACGCAACCCTCTGTATATTGCAGCATTATTTACGATAACCGAGATACGGAAACAACTCAAGCGTCCATTGACAGAGGAATGGATAAAGGTGTGAGATATATCTCACCTGTTTTGTTTTTTTAGGTTCCATATATAAGTGAAATTGTAGGGGTGCCTGGGTGCCTGGGTGGTTAAGTGTCCGACTCTTGATTTCGGCTCAGGTCATGATCTCGGGATCATGAGATCAAGCCCTGCGTTGGGCTCCCTGCTCAGTGGAGAGTCTGCTTGAGATTCTCTGTCTCCCTCTGCCCTTCCCCTCTGCCCCTGCTCTTTCTCACCATAAATAAATCCTAAAAAATAAGTGAAATTGTATGCCATTTGTCTTTCTCTGTCTGACTTACTTCACTTAGTATAACATACCCTCTAGTTCCATCCATGTTGTTGCAAATGGCAAGATTTCATTCTTTTTTATTATCTGTGCCATCTTAAACACCCAATCTCACATGCAAATAATCTTCATATGAGTCGCTCACCCAACAGGATGTTTTTCTGATGTGTGTAGTAATGACTTATGAAGTACGCCTCTGAATCAAGAGTCCACTAACATCTTAAAGGAAAACCACACAGATGAGTGAAACTGAAATCTGATCTTAGGGATAACAAAGAGGGTTTGTAGCTGCTCTTCGGCATACGCTGATTCAGGTGCCTCTGGTGTTCCCTATTTTGGTGAATGCCACTGCTGCCCTTCCAGTTGCTCAGGGTCGAAACCTCAGAGTCATCATTACCTCTCTCCTCTTCCTCACACCCCACATCCAATTAGCTGCCCAATCCTGTTGATTCTATGACCTCAACATGTTTGGCATCTGACTCCTCCTGTCTGCTGCCCTTACTTCCTTCTGCCTGGATTTTGTCATGGCCTTGGAATTGGTCTCCCCAGCTTTGGCAGCCTCCTTTCCCCATTACTCTTCTCCATGGCCACCACATTACCCTTCCTAAGATTTGGCTTATATAATTTCCTTGCTCAAAAGCTGTGAAGAATCGCTATTATAAGCAGCGGGAAATGCAGGATCCTTGAGCAAACTACAATAGTACCAACGTGGTCCACGAACTCCTTGGTGTGGTTCACTACGGAGAGACATGGAAAAATATGGAGTCTTCATCTAGAAACCTCCCTAGACATTCTGTCTTTTTTTCTCATATTTGTTCTGATTATCTTCATTGAAATGTAGTTATACATCTATCAAGTCTACAAATACGGTTTCAGTTTTGTAAATTTAAAAAATATTTTAACATCCTTCTTCGAGTAATTCATTTTACTCTTGAAAAATATGTGTATTGGGATACCACACTTTGGAAATTCATACCGTGATCGTTTGTGAAGCACCGTTCTACAACAGCCATACACCAAGTGTGGTCCCCAGACTGGCAGCATCCACATCACCTGCGAGCTTGTTAGAGAAGCAGAATTTCAGGTCCCACCCTAGACCTACTGACTCAGAATCTCTGGGAGTGGGTCCCAGCAATCTGTGTTTAAACAAGCCTTGTAGGTTCTAGCTAACCTTTAAGATACACTGAATAACGATTTTTCCACCGCTCCTTCAATACCCTGTAGCCCATGGTGGCTACTAAGCATTTGAAATGTGGCTGGTATGACTGAGAAAAATGTTAACTTTATCAAGTTTCATTTCTAAATAGTCTCACACTAAAAATGAAAATGATATTATATATCAATTAGATCTCAATTAAAAAATAAAACAACTACCAATAAAGAACCATTAGCAGAGAGAAAAATAGCTAAACATCCATGTGTGGCTAGTGGCTTCCATATTGGACAGCACCGGTCTGTTCCCTATACTATATCCTTAAGCAGACAGCCAGTGTCATCTCTATGCTGTATTTTAAGTTTCCGGTCCACCTAGAAATATTCGTTTTCCAACCCTAGCACTCTCATAGTAATCTATTAAAATCTACCCATTTTTCAACTTGTTCACCTCTTCCAAGAAGACCTCTAGGATCTTCCTTATTTAACTTTCCTCCTTGTTTTCCTTCTACAGTGTATCTTCTCATTCTCTTATAGAACTTATTAGTTTCTGCTTTGTGCCCAAATTACTTAGGGATGAGTTTGCCCTCCCCCAGATGGAGAGCCTTTGGTTTAATCATCTATTATCCCATGATAGCACCTATCTGATACTTTGCAAATGGAAGGCATTTGTCAACCATGTAATTGAATTAAACCTACACGAAACCAGAAAGAAGTCTTCAACACCAACAATGCACCCTAGTGTTCTTAGAAGTCGAGACAGATCAGAATGTTAACATACACAATTTAGTTTAGAATAGGAAAAAATGTTAAAGCCATGGTGAAACATTTGTCACAGGATCAAAATACATTGTTATAAAAATAAACACAGTGCCTGCCTCATCATTTCTTTAGCAGCAGGAAAGCATTTTCCTTTGGCAATCCTCTACCTCCATCAGAATTGTTCCTTAACTAAATTTGAAATTAAAAACAGACTTGTAGCTTTTTTTTTTTTTTGGAACTAGCACTCCTATTGGAGAAACATTTTTTTCTGGTGATATAAAAGCAGTTTTCCCATCAATTTCGTGAAAGATATTAGACTTCCGAATGCACTAATATTTTGCTACAAATAAGAAAAATAATGTCTATTTTTTACAGAAAAGGTGAGAAGAAAACACCATTCATTCTGCTTTATTGCAGAGTTCTATACTAGATCCTGTTTTTACAAAGCTATAAAATTAAAATACATGAAATTAACCACACCAAACCAAACATTAACGTGGTTAATAATTAAGTATATTCTGCCATCAATGTAATAAACCTCATTAGACTTTTATAGGGATTACATACTCACACTGACTCACAAATACAGCACTCCGAAGAACTTACACTTCACAATGCCTTCACACACAAGTGAATGGGAAACGTATGTTACTTCCCAACAATGGGCAATGGCAGCATTCACACTAGATTTGAAAACCTGAATGTCAAATACAATCGACAGTTTTCTGTGTGCCTTTCATTATGGGAACTCACCAACTAACATTAATGCCAACTCCCCTTACAAGTAGTATTTTCAAAAATTTTAGGTTGTCTGACTGTGCCTTGGTGGAAAAGCACACTCTTCAACAAGCTCTAAGTGTCCACACGTGACACATTTGATGTTCTTTTCCATCTGTTCGGAGAAGCTTGGAAAGATGCAGTTTTCTAGGCAGTACTTTCTAATTTATTGTGGGCACTTAATTCAGATGAAGAATGGGCTGGTGGTCCAAGGGAAGATAATATATTTATCTCAATAATGCACGATTTATTAGAACCTAATGGCAAAAATATTTTTAAGGCATATGGATAACTGAATAAAAAAGAGGACACACATATATAATTCTAGTTAGGTAAAAAATAAAATAAATAGATGTGAAAACAGAAAAAGAACCAGAACACCAAAGTGTTAAAACTGGTTTCCTTTGAAACAGTCAGAAAAACTAAGAGGCAGCCCACGGAATGGGAGAATATATTTGCAAATGACACTACAGATAAAGGACTGGTATCCAAGATCTACAAAGAACTTCTCAAACTCAATACACGAGAAACAAATAAACAAATCAAAAAATGGGCAGAAGATATGAACAGACACTTTTCCAATGAAGACATACAAATGGCTAACAGACACATGAAAAAATGTTCAAAATCATTAGCCATCAAGGAAATTCAAATCAAAACCACACTGAGATACCACCTTACGCCAGTTAGAATGGCAAAAATAGACAAGGCAAGAAACAACAATTGTTGGAGAGGATGTGGAGAAAGGGGATCCCTCCTACATTGTTGGTGGGAATGCAAGTTGGTACAGCCACTCTGGAAAACCGTGTGGAGGTCCCTTAAAAAGTTAAAAATTGAGCTACCCTATGATCCAGCCATTGCGCTACTGGGTGTTTACCCCAAAGATACAGACGTAGTGAAGAGAAGGGCCATATGCACCCCAATGTTCATAGCAGCAATGTCCACAATAGCTAAATCGTGGAAGGAGCCGAGATGCCCTGCAACAGATGACTGGATTAAGAAGTTGTGGTCCATATATACAATGGAATATTACTCAGCAATCAGAAAGAATGAGTTCTCAACATTTGCTACAACATGGACGGCACTGGAGGAGATAATGCTTAGTGAAATAAGTCAAGCAGAGAAAGACAACTATCATATGATTTCTCTCATCTATGGAACATAAGAACTAGAATGATCAGTAGGGGAAGAAAGGGATAAAGGAAGGGGGGGTAATCAGAAGGGGGAATGAAACATGAAAGACTATGGACTATGAGAAACAAACTGAGGGCTACAGAGGGGAGAGGGGTGGGGGAATGGGATAGACCGGTGATGGGTAGTAAGGAGGGCACATATTGCATGGTGCACTGGGTGTTATACACAACTAATGAATCATCGAGCCTTACATCGAAAACCGGGGATGTACTGTATGGTGACTAACATAATATAATAAAAAATCATTATTAATTAAAAAAAAAAAATAAATAAAAAAAAAAAAAAAAAAAAAAAAACTGGTTTCCTTTGAGTGAGTAATGGTGGTGGGAGGAATGAGAAATATATTTTTCATGAATCTACTTTATGTATTTTTGCTAGTTTGAATCTTTTATAATAAGAATGTTTCCATGTACTACTTGTGAAACCAAAAGGAAGAATTATTTTAAGAAAATAAAAAAACATTCTATTTAAAGAAAAGCAAAAGAAATATTTTTTTCCTGACAAAGGATTTTTTCCTAAAAAGCAGTAGAAACAAAAGCAAGTTTTTAATGCATTTTTTAATATTTTATTTTTGTATTTGACACAGAGAGAGAGCACAAGCATGGGGAGCAACAGGCAGAGGGAAAAGGAGAAGCAGGCTCCCTGCTGAGCAGAGAACCTAACATGGGGCTTGATCCCAGGACCCTGGGATCATGACCTGAGCCAAAGGCAGACGCTTAACCGACTGAGCCACCCAGGTGCCCCACAAAAGCAAGTTTTTAAAGAAAAAGTTTTTCTGAAAACATAATAAGAAAATTAAACAGGGCTCCCCAGTGACCTCTGATTAATTCTCATTATTATTTATATAGTACTTTATAGTTTAGAAATTACACCTTACATTCATTATCACATTTATTAATTTAATAGTAAGATAGATTTCACCATCATCATTTTACAGAGGAGGAAACTGAAACTCAGGCTTGTTAAAGCATTTGGCTGATCGCAGTGGCAGGGCCAGAATTTGATCCAAATTCTGATTGCAAAGCTCAGGTGTCAACCACTACATTCCCTCAACTCAATCAGACGCAGCTCAGAGAAACTGATGAACTGAATCTTCCTAGAGAAGTTAAAAAACACAATGTAGACAATTAAGGATTTTGTAAAGTTTAAAGGGTTTATTTGAAGCAATTATGTGTGGAATAGTCAAATTTTATACCACTTGGGAGGTCTCTAAAAACTTCCTTTCACACTTTCCAGTGATCCTTTTTTTAATGAGAAGCAGCAGCAGTGGGAGAGAATGACTTAAGTCTCCTTGAATCCCTATCCCATGCTCACAGTTGTATCACATTCAAGGTCCACTCGTTCATCCACTTGTTCCGCAAATACGTATTGATCTCCCAATATGCGGCTTATTGTGTGCGTAGGAAAAGGAAGAGGCATCTCCCCTGCTTTCAGGGAACCCCAAATCCATGGAAAAATAGGTGTAAAATCATAACCCCATGTGGAAGGAAGAAGAGCAATACCAGAGTATGTGCTAAGCCCAAGTGGTCCTCAACCAGGGGTGACGGTGCCACCTTAGGGGGATGTTCAGTAGCATCCGGAGACATGCGGGTTGTTACAACTCGGGGTGGGGATAGCCTGTAGTGAGTGGGTAGAGGCCCGAGATGTTGCCAAATATCTATAATGCACGGGACAGCCTCCACAGCAAAGATGATCTGGTCCAAAATGCTAATAGTGCCAAGGTTTAGAAATCCTTTGCTAAGGCATGGCACACTCTCCAGATTTTAAATGAGGAAATTTATACTGGCTAAACTAGAGGAATTTACAATTCCATGATAATGAGTAGATTAAAAATGTAAGTAACCTCCTCTTGAGGGAATGCTCTAATCTTATTTTCAGCTGTCTGGGGGTTAAAACAAAAATACAACTTTTCTAGAAGTGGGTTAATAATACACAATTTGGAAGGGTGGGGGATTCTTCATTTTTATGGGAATGAATTCCCATTCTGCTGCCCCACCCTTGGCCAAGCTCCCACCATTTCTCCCGCCCGGACTGCCGCACACCAAGATCAGGCTGTGTCCTGTTTAGCATTCTTAATAAATTCCCACTGCACTAGAGATAACGTACAACCTTGCTTCAAAACCTACAAGGTGCCCATGACCTAGACCCTCCCACCTCATACCCTTACCTATTGACTCTACTTTAGCCACAGGGATCCCTAAGTTCTTTTCCCAACTCAGAGGCTTCACACATTCTGTTTCCTCTAACTGGAAATCTCCTCCCCCGCCACTAAATCCTTACATTCCATATCATGACCTAAATATCATGCCCTAGAAAAGGCCACGCCTAACTTCCCATTTCCTTTCATCCCCTGCTTCCTTATCCATTCTCCATCCTTCCATGCCTTGCTCTGTCCCCCTGACCCCGTGTGTCTGTATGACTTAAGCACCCTTACTAGCTGGCTCTGGGTTGGATTCAGCCAATGGGAAACATCAGTAAGAGATCTGAGGGCTGGAGCAGATGGACATCCAGGCATTTTCACTCCCTTTCCTACCTGGGTTCCATTCTGGGAGAAACTTCCTCCCACTAGCACCAGAACTCCAGCTCTCATGAAGTGCCACATTCTGTCCCCTTGTCCCTCCAGTCGATGCTAGTTTGGGGTTAACTGACCTCTCTCCTGTCTTCCCTTAACTCTGCACCCACCTCTGGAAGTAGCGCCTTCATTAACAAATTTTCATTTGAACCATCTAAAGTGAATTTCGTTTCTGGCCAGCACTTTGGCATTCACACTCCTCAATCTAAATCAGTATGGATTCTTTGTATTATTCTTCACATAGATTCTTCCACAGCCTCCAATCATGTTTACGCCGAGCTCTTACCGCATTTTATAAATGTGTATATGTGTGTTTGTATTTTGGTTCTTTGTGTAATATCTGTTGCCTGACCCAGCACAGTTCTGTTCTCCAGGGATCATGGCTGTTTGGTTAGTGACAGTTGAATGGATGGTTTAAAGGGCAGACAATGTCATTGTTGAGAATAGACACCTAAATTTTTCATGAAATAAATCACTTGAAAACTATATTAATATAAGGAATTTATGGATAAATAAAATGACACATACAAAGGAAACTGCTTGAAGCTTTATGTGCATGCATGCATACATTCAAACTGACATTCGTTCAGACCTTGCCAGTACCACATTCTTCATCAGACACTGGGAGAAGAGGCATGAAAAGGAAAGTCTCTTTTCTCAAAGGCTCATAGAGTAGTGGGGAAGATAGAAATGTAAAGATAACGGGGCATACGAGCCAGCAGCACAAGGGGGTCAAGAAAGAGATTGCTACCAAAGTGGGAAGATTGACAAGGGAGGCATCTGGAAATTTAAAAAAATAAAACAAGAGCATGTTTTAGTTTTGTTAAAAAAAAACAATGGCGACCACAACCATAAATTCTTTGTTGTTTCTCAAATTTAGAGAGGAAAGGAGGAAGGCAACGTTCATACCAAATGTGAGTGCCGATCGTAATGGAAGCCCAAGGAGTGCGATCATGGAAGCCTCCAGCTAGAGTTCCCGGGAAAGCTACCTTTGCTGCTGAGTTCAGGAAGGTTTAAGTCATTTACCCGCTGTCAAGTTTGCTATGCATACGTGCGCCACTGGGTGGTACGAATGCGCCTATGTGATTACGATATGACACTTACAACCCTCAAGGTAACAGTTACGTTCACCAACATTCTTTCTGTCTGGAAATATTAAGAAATACTCTCACATCTTTGAAATAATATTTTTTTAACCTTCCTGTGTAGAGGAAAACAGTTATTTCAACGAATGCTTTTATCGTCTTCATAGTTTTGTCAATGAATTGCCCCAGTCCAGAGAGGTCACAATGAGTCACAAATCATTCTGATTGGAACCAAATCAGCACCGAGGGCCTGTCCTCAGTCAGACACGAGAGCAGGGGGTGGCAAACTTTTGCTAACAAAGTCAGCTAGTAAATAATTAAGGCTTTGTGAGCCATATGGTCTCTCTTGCAACAAGTCAACAAAGCCATCATAATGTGAAAGCAGCCACAGACAATATGTAAATGAACAGGCACAGTCATGTTTCAATCAAACTTTGATTACAAAAATAGATGGCCAGCCAGATTTGCTCTAGTGGGCTATAGTATGCCAGCCCTGCACCAGACTATAAAGAATGAAAGGAAGAAAATGATCTGGCAACAAGGGAGACAGCTCTAAAACAAATGGGAAAAAACCCAAATCATTGATGGCAACCCTGCCCTGGTACCAAAAGGAGAATATTCTAGTTGTACGATATACTAAGGTAGTGACGATAAATCCATAACCTGTGAGTAACTGAACACATACTCTTCCTTGTGATAAAAGTCACTGGTAGAATTTCCTAGCAACTATGACTACTATGTTTAAAAAAAAATCCCATTTTGGAGGCGCCTGGGTGGCTCAGTCAGTTAAGCATCCGACTCTTCATTTCAGGTCAGGTCATGCTCTCAGAGTCATGAGATCGAGGCCCCCCACCCCCCATCCGCCCCAGCGTGGAGCCTGCTTGATATTCTCTCCCTCCCGCTCCCTCTGCATCTCCACCCTGCTTGCACACATGCACACGTGCACTCTCTCTCTCAAAAAAAAAAATCCTATTTTGAAAATTAAAAATAAATGTATACTTCAGAAATAGAAGCTGTGACATAGATGAGCTTTGAAAGGCCACGTATTTTGATTCCACTTGTGTGAAACGTCCAGAAGTGGCAAATCCATAGAGACAGAAAGCAGATTAGTGGTTGGGGGGGGGTGCTGGGGAGGAAGTGGGGAACGACTGCTAACGGGCACAGGGTTTCTTTTGGGGGTCATGAAAATGTTCTGAATTAGTGGTGATGGAGGCACCACCTCTGTAAATGTACCAAAACCCACTGAATTGTACACTTTAAAAGGGTGAATTTTATGGCACATGAATTATATGTCAATTAAAAAAAGGGAGTAGGACATTCTCATACAATGTTTCCATCTTTCTGGAAGGCAACTTGAGGCAATATATATTTATGTGTTCAAAGTCCTACAAATGTGGGAAGCAAAGGAGAAACAGGAGCTAAGAAGATGTGGAAACTGAAGGGCGGCAGGAAGGAAGGAAGCAAGGAAGTAGACAAATCAATGATTCAGCAACTGGGATGGTTCCATATACATGGATTCGAACACAAAAGGGGCTCTATCACGTCCTGAGAGCAATTCAAAGGTAGTACTTTACCTTCCATACCCCTGGAAGACGCCCACAGAGAGCTGATCTGGTTATATCAGTTACCAGAGTTGTCTGGACATAAAATGATTATCGCCGGGCACTGGGCGACGAGCAGTTCTGCAGGTGGTGCATTCTAATCCCATTTTACAGATGAGCAAACTGACTGTCAAAGGCCATGCTCTTTCCCCCATCCCGGATCTCACAGATCTCAGGCTGACGGCGCCGGAGCCAGACTCACACCGCAAGCACTGGCTCATGCGCTCTCTCTCCCTGAAAGGGGGTGCACGCTACGCCCTGCAAACAGGCTCCCGCTGCAGCCACCTGGCTTCAGCAGCAGCCCCCCAACCGCTCTCCCTGGGCCTCCTCCTGCTCACGGCTGCCAGAGGGATCTATTTAAAACTTCAATCACTCATACACCCACGTCCACTCCCCCTGAAAAAGTCAAGCCCCTCATCCGTATTTAGAAGGGCCCAGAGGCCCTGGTCTGCGGGCTAGCACATGCGCTGCAGCTTGCCCTGCCCTTCCCCCACCGGCCTGGGGGCCGGCTTCGCATCCACCCTAGCTGCTCCCTACCCCTGGAGTGCCCTTCACATGGCTGACTCTGCACCCGGGTCACCCCCCACGGAGACTGTCCTTGTCTCCCGTCCTGGAATAGCAACGGTTCACTCTATGCTAACCCCCTGCAAAGCCCTTACCATCTGATATTTTCCCTCCCTCCCTTCTAGCCTCCATCCCTCCCTCTCTTCTTTCCTTCGTCCTTCCATCTTCCTTCCTTCCTCCTTTCTGCTTTCTTCCCTCTCTTTCTTCTTCTCTCCCTTCCCCCCTCCTCTAGAACATAAGCCCTACAAGAACATGAACTCTTGTGCTGTTCACTGAAGGGTCACCTGCCCCTGGCCCATTTTAGGCACTTGAATATTTTCTGAAAGAATGAATGAGTGCAGACAAAACTTGGCAATGGTTCTCCGTGTAGCTAAATGATGAAAGACCTTAACCCCGCAGCACACCATCCTGGCTTTGCAGAGGTTAACCAATAAATGGGACTTCTAATGACCACAGACTTCAGAAGGTCCTCACCAACGCTGACCATTTACTACTGCCCCCACCCCCAAGGTTCCATGTCCGAGACAAGTTTCTGCCTGGAGAGAGTTTTTATTACCTACTCATAAAGCCCTGAATCATGTGGTTTACAGGGCAAGTGCTAATGCAGTCATAATTATATTGGTGCGAACACATTGTCATAGAAATGTAGCAAACATAGACACAGGCATTTAAGAGAAACCAGCTGCTCTCAACACAAGCTCGAGCGTCACAGAGAAACCAGTTAGCAGGCACACAGCTAAGGAACTTGAACCGAGTGACTGAAGGTGACACACCCTGTAACTCACAGAGTAAAATGACAGTTTGCACCAGCACCTCGGGGTAACCACCTCCCTCCCCAGAGAGCAGTGCATTGGGGGGCAAATCTGTAATTAAGATGTGGATACCACCTTTCCCAAGACGGTGACTGCTATTCATTTCTAATTAACCCAAGCACAAAATAAGTGTAAACTGCAGTCGGTGGGTGATTTCCTTTCTTTTCTCTTTTGGAAGCAGATCAAGAAACAAGAAGGGACATGACTTCATTATAAATTCAGCACTTACCTAGGCTTTTTCTTCTTTTTAATCTTTGAAATAACAGCTGCTCCATTAAGAGACTTGAAGGTGAAAAATGTCAAGCCCTTGACCTTTCCTTAGTTCACACACATGTATTGAGCCAATGAAAACATACTCACCCACCTACTCCATCTCCCCATGGACTCGGTGATGATTCTAGAGCCCAGTTCCTCAGCCTAGGCACTACTGACATTTTGGAGTGGATAATTTTTTGTGGTAGGGGCTGTCGGGCTGTCCTGGGCACTGTGGGATGCTAAGCGCCGCCCCCTCTCCCCGCCTCCACCCACCAGATGGCAGGAGCACCCACCCCTCAGCCGGAACAGCCAAAGATGCCTCCAGATACTACCAAACGTTCCCTCGGGGGCAAAACCACTCCAGGTTGAAAACCACTGTTCAAGGTACTATACATAAAAAAACGAGAAGAAAAAAGATCAGCAAATACTTTCTTTTTATTTTCCTCTTTCAACACAGTTCGACACATTTTCTTTCTTGGACACTATACACTTACAAATCCAGAATGCACACATGTTGCCGCGGTATCATTTGTTGCTGGGTTTGAGTAAACCGACCAGCACCACAGAGCAACCAACACGCTATGCAGAGAGCCATGCATTTTGCTCAGCATCCTACTGAAATGCTGTAAGGCCGGGGCTGCTCTTGTAGGAGGACTCCCCCGAAACCCGGTGCAGAATTTTATGCCTTCCTCAAGAATCGTATGCCAAGATTACACTTTCTAAAAACAACAAGGGCCTGTAAATGCCTCTGAAACTCGGCAATATTTGTAGTTGGTGGAAGGATCTTAAAACTGGTTTCAAACCAGACATTTAAAGATCATAATATTTGGATGAAGAGCTCTTTCAGGAGAAAGAAGAGAGCTGGTTTTAGTTTGAAACCAATGAAAAAACAAGTCGTTTATCTCTGCCTTTTGCTAAAATAACTAACCTCTCTTAATGACGATGTATTTAGATTAACAGCAGAAAGAGCAGGACTAGTCCTGGTATCGGCCTTACAAGATTTTACAATTCTGAGAAGGCCATTAATCAGCAAACAATCTATAAAGACAACCCAAAGAAAATTTGTTCCCACCGCCTCATTCCCTTGTCTTGGTTATAATCCAAGAGTAAGTCCTCCAAGTCTAAATCGCGCTACCCATAAAACTCCTTATCTGCCTTGACTCGGTAAAGGCCATCAACCAAATCCCTACATACTGTTTTTCCCATGGAGGAATGAGGCTGCAAGTTCGTTCACCAAGAAGCAGTAAGTGGGAAGGAAGACTAAGCAAGAAAACAAACATCAATCTTCATCAGCCTTCTCATGTAAAGCTCACACGGATTTAGAAAAAGCTTTTCTTCAGGATTTTCATAAACTTTCTTATTTGCCCAGGAATATGGTCTTCTAATTGAAAAAGTGCGTTTGCAAGGCTGTTGACAATCACACATGGATTATTTCACATTGCACAGGAAGCTGCCCAATGTAACACTCCTACGCCACAGTCACAGTATCGTGTGATTTCGTTTGCTTTCATGATTTTCTTGTACGATATTTTATGGGTTTTGACTTAGCACCAGACGCACATTTGGCACGAATGCTATAATTTCTTTAAAAGGCTGTTTACAGAGAGATGAAAAGTTGATTAGTATTATTTTTAATCTTTTTTTCCCCAATGGGTTAGTGACTTGCTTTGTGCAAGCCCACGTTTTTGTTTAGCTGAAGAGAAAAATATTCAACATAGCCCGTGTCAATCTAACTTGTGGTTTTGCTTTAAGCCCTCTATGAGTAGCTCGCATCTTGTGATCTATTTAATACCTTGCCTTTCTTATTAACAAAACCCAAACTAGGCCATGTTCAGGGTGATCAGCTGGAAAGAATGTGGCTCATCCGAGAGGGCGGGCGTGTACCCAGCATTCTTCTCTAAGAACAGTGGCTCACCACAAATGTGGAGGGTGAGGTGACTGGGAAGTCTGGGCCCTTTGTCTAACTTTTGATTAGGAGTCTTCTGAGCTCTAATTAATGGCCATTTAAACACCCTTCCCTTCTATAGGTGTCCCACCAGCTAATTCAACAGCTGCTTGGGGGTCGGACTGGCATTTTGGACTCAGTTTCAGAGAAGGAGCCTACATGCTTCCAAATTAGCTTTGTGTAATTTCTAAAATAACCGAGCCTGAATAATGAGCATCTTGTAGCTGCCAGTCAAGGAAATGGATGATCTGAACACTACTTGAATAAAGAGTGCTGTTGTTTTCCCTGTCGTCCCCCTGTCCAGGGAAGACATATCTATCAAAACATGCTCTTTGCAGAACTTTGGGTGCTTATTTTAAGGGATCTAACAGAAATTAATCCATTCGAACACAGCGAATGTCTTGTGGGCCAGGCATTCCTTGTATTGCGTCTTCTATTTTCAAATGTAAAATACTGTTTAGCAGGTAACTATTTAAGAAGTAGGAGGACAACTGGAGTCAAGTTGAGAATGGGGCCCTAAGAAATCAGGCCCACGCAGCAGAACATTCCCCGTCAGCTTGCTTAACCTCTCACGGTGCAATTCAGGGGACTTTCACAATCCATTTGTGGTCTTCGGCGCCAACATTGGCTCCCTTTAGGAAGAGCCAAATGGACCATCAGCACCAGAATAGAAATCCTGCAATGAGTGCTGCTATCTGCATTATTTTATTCAGTCCTCCGCTCACCTTACAAGGTGGGTGCCATTTCTCCCATTTTACTAAGGGGTTAAATAATTTTCCAGAGTCAATGAGGCCAGCAAGGGGCTGAGGCGAGCCTGGAAGCCGGCTCTGTCCAAGCCCCATCCCCTGGAAGGGTAAGTCAGCGGCCTGAGGTGGAGAGCTGTCAGCTCCCCTTGTGAGAACATGGTGAATGGAACCACTGATACCCCGCTGCCCCGTCGGACGAGGCTTGATAGGACACTAAAGCATTAAGGGCCTCCCCAGTCGACATTAGTACTCGTGACTAAGTATCATTCCCATATGCCACTCCCTCTCTGAGACCAACAACTATGCGGAGATCCATGGCTGACGCATTGCTACTCCTTAAAAATCTCACCAGCGCAGTCCGGTCCCTCCCACTTTCTTCTCCAGCCTTTGCTGATCACCGTTCCTTATTCTGCCCGCTCTTTAAATGCAAGGAGAGCAGGCATGGAGTGGGGGGCTGGCCTTGGCAGGCCCCTTCGAGGACAGTGTCAGAGCTGCAAATTGGAGCACAACTACTGACCCGTTGTTACGGACGCCTAGACTGTAGGGAGCATGGCAGAGTGTTACATCTGCAACGAACTTTGTGGATGGGGCCTTGTAAGCTATGGCCGTGACCTGCAGGATTCCCTACATTCTCCTTTTAGAGCAACTACTCTCTGTGGCGCCCCTCTCCGTAATGTGTCCCGCGGGGACCCCCCCCCCCCCGCTCTGCTCCCTTCCTCACTAGGTTCGCATCCTTGCTTTGCCACCTTGCATTAAAACATGTCCTGACCGGTCTGTCTTGTCCACAGGACCTGGAGCCCCTCAAAAGCAGATATGCTGTTCATTATTTTGGATTGCCTAAGGGTCTAGAAACCATGCCTGGCACGCCTTGATGGTCGCCTCCCCTATTTTGGTTTATAGCCTCTGAAAGTTCTCATCTGAATTCTTTACATTTCATTGATTCAAGTTTCTACCCAGCTTTACAGCAGTAATTTACCACTTTGATTCCTCACTCCACTTTGCTTCTATTATTGATTTATTGTCCCTTAGATTTCTAGTGCAAGCCAGAAAAGTGAAGAAGAAACATTGCAGACCTGGGAGTCACTAGCTAGCTATGCGGCAAGGGGTGTCCATAATCGTGCTGAACTTAGCAGGATCCTCATTTGTGCTTCTAAGGAGAGAGTTGAGTGCATGAGAAGAGGGAAAAGGTCAGAAAAGGAAGGAAGGAAAAGAAGAAAAGAAAAAATGCAAGAAAGTTCAGTCTTGTATGGTAATTGAGGAAATTTTAGAGACTGTGTTTTGTAAGCACCACACATTTAATGGTCATTTATTCGATGGCAGCTATCCACTTTTGTGTTTTGAATCTAACTGTGAATACTCTGGGGCCAAACAGAAGACACACCACTAGCGGAGTAAAAGAAGTGTGTCTTTGATTTTTTTTGTGTGTGTGTGTCACCACGATGGTATTTGTGGGTAGATTTTCTTACTGCTTTTGTTCAATCTCATTGGAGTTTTTATTTATAAAGTGAATTCATATTACATTTAGTTGCTAGTGGTGTTAGGGTCAACCTTCAAAATGTGTAATATTAGCAAGCAGCACTGAGTTGAGGTCATCAGATCAATGCTTTCACCCACCAGGCTATCATTACTAATATTACTGTGATGTGGCCACTTTACCTCGGTTTCTGCTCTTTCATACAAATTTTATTCATCCTTCTTCCTCCCCACTCCCTCAAGCAAATGTTAGTGAGGAATAATGGGCAAGGAGACTTAACATCTTCTAAACACATAATGGGCCTCAAAAACTTGTTTTAAATGTAATTGTATTGAGTTTGGGCAAAACGATCAATTATTAACCAGCATACAGAGTACAACATAGAGCTCGTAGAAACTTTAGGTTTCTAATTGTGCAGATAGGCCATGACATGAAGGTAGCGGAAAAAAATCTCATGACAATATAAGGCCAGAACTGAATCCCTTGGGTTATTGTATAAAAATATCATGATTGGAAACCACCATTACCAAAAAGCATTCATTACTGAGTTAATCGATACGTTGTTCCAGTGAGATATTACAAAAATCATGACAATTTGCATACTTCCAGAACTTTCAGGAAGTTTAGAGTGGGGTTGAGATACTAAACACTGATTAGAGTCTCATTTATAGCAGGGAGGAGAGTAAAAAAATAGTACCATGCAGTGGACACTTAAACCCGTCATATGGAGACGAGCAGGGACTTTTCCTACATCCTCACAACTGTTAGGCAAAGCTAGTATTCTTATCCCCATATTTCCCAAAGGAGAAATTGAGACCTGAGGAAGTCAAGAAACTCTACTGAAGTCCAGACTTATTGGAAATGGCTGATCTGGGATTTAAACTCCGTTTTGGCTCTAGAGGTCTTTTTGATTAACCAGGCACAAGAGGTACCTAATTATGCTGTTCTTCAAACCACCATAAGTGCTGTGGTAGGCACCTCTAAGATGGTCCCCAATGGTCCCCACCTCCTAGTAGTCATGAACTGGTATTTACCTCCCCTTAAGTAACTTGCTTCCAACAGAATACGGCAATGTTGAGGGGACGCCTTTCACGATTGGTCAAAAAAAAAAAAAAAAAAGACTGTGATCTCCATCTTGTTAGCAGATTCTCTCTCTAGCTGGCTTTGATGAAGCAAGCTGGCATGTTAGAGAGATCCACATGGCAAGGCACTGAGGGCGGCCTCTGACTAACAGCCAGAAAGGAAACAAGGTCCTCAAGCCAACAGCTCTCAGTGAACTGAATCCTGCCAACAATCACATGGCTGAGCTTGGAAGCATATTCTTCCCCGGTTGAGCGTCCAGATGAGATACCAGCCTCAGTGGACGCCTTGATCATAGCCTGTAAGGCCCTGAGCAGAGGACCCAGCTAAGCTGTGCCTGGATTCCTGACCCATGAAACCTGTGAAATGATAAATGTATATTGTTTTAAGCCTCCAAGTGCTGGGGTAATTTGTTAAGGAGCAATAGATCGGTAATGCAAGGGCCTCACAGAATGGCCTAATAACACCAATTGACTTGCCACATGTGGTCACCAGTTTGAGACCCATGGAAGACAATGATGCTAGTTTTCAAAGTGACAGATACCTCAACTCCTCCACTACATTGTAGCCAGAAAATAGGCAAAAAATATAGAAAATGCATTGCCACCTGGGCCTAATACCTTTGCTTGACTTCGGTGTGAAAAACCGAAAGGAGGGGCACCTGGGTGGCTCAGTCGGTTAGGGTTAGATCTCAGCATCTTGGGATCGAGCCCCACATTGGGCTCCCTGCTCAGTAGAGAGCCTGCTTCTCCCTCTCCCTCTGTCTCCCCCCTACTTGTGCTCTCTCTTTCATGCACTCTCTCAAATAAATAAAATCTTTAAAAAACAAACAAAAAAACCCAGAAAGGATGTAACCATAGGCACAGAAACAGCCAACAAATACATAGATATAATAAATTCATACACATGAACAAAGAACGAGTACACAATGAGTGACAGGAGTTTTAGAAATCACTTGATTTAGTCAGGCTGGAGTTAGAATTCCAACCTAAATTAAGATTGAAAACTAGAGAATGGCTGAGTCATCCCCTCAGGAATTATCTCGGTATCCTGGTTGGTTAGGCTAGCTCTGTGCGGCTTAGCTTCATCATCAGGGAACAGACCTTTGGATTAGAAAGTTTCCATCTTTTACAGAGCTTTTATTGAAAATACATAGATAGTCAACACTCAAATTCAAAAAATGTATGGCCCAATTACATCTAGTAATATGAGAAATTGTGTTATTTCCCCTGGCTTTAAAAATTAGTCAAAGCTCATTTGGAATTTTAAAAACTCCTCCTATTTGTTTCATATTTTTTTTTCTCTTCATTTAGGATTGGCCTTCATGTTCCGTATCAGTTCCTCTGTATGAGTATCATAAGTGACAATATATGTCAGCTGATTTCCATACTAATGGGAAACCACAGCTCCAAACTTTATTAACAAATTGCGGAAATTTCTGGGGCACCTGGGTGGCTCAGTCATTAAGCGTCTGCCTTTGGCCCAGGGCGTGATCCCAGAGTCCTGGGATCGAGCCCCACTTCAGGCTCCCTGCTCCGTTGGGAGCTGCTGGTTGCTGCTGGGAGCCGCTGGGAGCCTGCTTCTTCCTCTCCCACTCCCCCTGCTTGTGTTCCCTCTCTCGCTGGCTATCTCTCTTTCTCTGTCAAATAAATAAATAAAATCTTTAAAAAAATGCAGCAATTTCTGACTTTCTGTTCTGAGGTTAACACTTATTCATTACACTAAGCTCTACACTGTCAGCACTATTTCTTAGTACTTAGGACACAGGCCTTTGGGGTTAAGTAGTCCTGAGTTTGAATTCTAGCCAAATTCACTTCCTAACCAAGAGGCCTTAACATCCCTGACCCTCAGTTTTACAAACTGTAAAGGGGGATAGATATAAAGTCCTTGAGATACAGGTTTCCATATAAATTAAATGACATAATGTAAGTGAAATGTTTATATTGTTCTTGGCACAAAATAAGTAGCTGTTACTATATTTGAAAGATTTTTGTCTTTGGTTTTCTGCAATTTGAATATGATATGGCTAGGTGTACACTTTATGGCATTTATCCTGCTTGGTGTTTTATGAACTGCCTGGATTTATGGTTTGGGTTCTGCCATTAATTTTGGAAAATTCTCGGCTATTATTACTTCAATTATTTGTTCTGCTCCTTTCTCTCTTTCTTCTTCTGGTATTCCCAGTTGTAATTATCTCACAGTCCTTAGATATTCTGTTTTGTTTTCATTCTTTTTTTCTCTTTGCATTTCAGTTTGGGAAGTTTCATTGGCATATCTTTCAGCTCACTGATTCTTTTTTTGGCCATGAATAGTCTTCTAATGAGCCCATCAAAGGCATTGTTCATTTCTGTTACTGTATTTTTTATTTCCAGCATTTCCTCTTGATTTTTTTTCTTAGAGTTTCCATTTCTCTGCTTATGTTACCCATCTGTTCTTGCACGTTGTCCATTTTTTTCCATTAGGATATTAGCATATTAATTATAGTTATCTTAAATTCCTAGTCTGATAGTTCCAAATTCTCTAACATATCTGAATGTGGTTATGATGCAGGGAACTTTTCCTATTTAGAACTGAAAGAAAAATATTTTATTAGAATACTCACTTTTAAGAAATCAATTCTGGGAACTTCCTAAGAAAGACAGTGACAAACAAAGAGAAAGACAAAAAAGAAATGGGTAATAGGTTTTACATTTTTCAATAACTGCATCTAGAAGAAATGGTACACATGTATTCTCTCCACAAGAAAGATTAGGTACCTATTATGTGTCAGAGTGTGCATCAGATGTTGGGATGAATAAGATGAATAAGACCCACTCCTGCTCTCAGGGACCTCACAACTTGGTGTCCAGAGAGTAAAAGCTGACATGAAAACCTCTAAGATGGTCCTGTCTGATGGTCCTTTGTTGCTTCTCTCTATGACGAGATTATATATGATAACCATCAAATCTTCTTCCTGTCATGTCCATCTCTGTAAGACCTTTTATGATGCCTTTTTTGTGATGAACCTGTTTATGATGCAATCAGGCTATGATGCGTCTCTCTGTGCTGCCCCTCTCTATAGTGCCCCTCTCTACGGTGCTCCTCTTCATTACGCCTGTCTCTATGAAGCCATCAACTAACATGCCTGTTCTAAAGAACTCCACGCTGTGAAGCCACTCTTTTAGGGACATTAAGTACATTCACATCATCGTATAACCATCATCACTATCTATTTCTGGAAGTTTTTCATCCTCCAAACTGAAATTCTGTATCGATTAAACAGTAACTCCCCATTTCTCCCTTTGTCTCCCCTCCCCCCAGGCACTTGGTAACCTCTATTCTCCTTTCTTTTTTTTTTTTTCATTTTATTCTAGAAACTTATTATGTTTCTCTTTGCTTCCTCTGCCCCCCAGCTTTATTGAAGTACAGTCAACAAATAAAATTGTATATATTTAAAGTATACAACATGATGACTTTTTATATGTATATATTGTGAAATGATTACCATGCTCAAGTTAACTGACACACTCACCACCTCATACAGTGACACGTGTGTGTGTGTGTATGTGTGTGGTGAGAATATTGAAGATTTACTCTCTTAGCAAATTTTAAGTATACAATACAGTATTATTAACTATAGTCACCATACTGTAAATTAGATCTGCAGAACTTACTGTCTTATAACCAAAAGTATTACTCTTTGACCAACATCTCTCTATTTCCCCCAGCCCCAGGCCCTGGCAACCATCATTCTACCCTCTGCTTCTACTGAGTTCGACTGTTAGATTCCACACACAAGTGATACCATGAAGTATTTTTCTTTCTCTGTCTGGCTTATTTCACTTAGAATAATATCCTCCAGGTTCATCCATCTTGTGAATTGTAGGATTTCCTTCTTTTTTATGGTTGAAAAATATTTCATTATATCTATCTATCATCTATCTATCTATCTATCTATCTATCTATCTATCTATCTATCTATCTATCATCTATCAATCTACCTACCTATCTATATCTATAGATCAATAGCTATATAGATATAGTCACATTTGCTTTAGTCATATATCAACAGGCACTTAGGCTGCTTCCATATCTTGACTATTGTGAATAATGCAGCAATGAACAGGGAATGCAGATATCTCTTTGAGATACTGTTTTCACTTCCTTCGGATATATATCCAGAAGGGAAATTACTGGATCCTATGGTGGCTGTATTTTTAATTTTTTGAGAAAAAATTATATTATTTTCCACAATGGCTGTACCAATTTATATTCCCACCAACACTGAACAAAGATTCCCTTTTTACCACACCCTCACCAACATTCGTTATGGAGAGATATCTTTTTGATAACAGCCATTCTAACAGGTGTGAGGTGATAATTCACTGTGGTTTTGATTTGCATTTCCCTGGTAATTAGCGAGCACCTTTTCATATATCCATTGGCCATTTTTATGTCTTCTTTGGAAAAATGTCTATTCAGGTCTTTTGACCAGTTTTTAATCATATTATTTATTATTTTGCCATTTAGTTGTATAAGTTCCTTATGTATTTTCAAAATTAACCTCTTATCAGATATATAGTTTGCAAACATTTTCTCCCATTCTCTAGGTTTCCTTTTCATTTTGTTGATTGTTTCCTGCGCAAAAGCTTTTCATTTGATGTCATCCTACTTGTTGACTTTTGCTTTTGTTTCCTCTCCTTTTGGTGTGATATCCAAAAAAGTCATTACCAAGACTAATGTCCAGGAACTTTTTTCCCTACATTTTCTTCTAGGAGTTTTACGGTTTTAGATCTTACATTTAAGACTTTAATCCATTTGGAGTTAATTTTTGTGAGTGGTGTAAGATAGGGGTCCAGTTTCATTCTTTCACATGTGGATATTCAGTTTTCCCAACACCGTTTATTGAAGAGACTGTCCTTTCCTGATTGTGTATTCTTGGTGCCTTTGTCAAAGATTAGTTGACCGGATATGCATGGGCTTATTTCTGGACTCTCTAGCCTGTTCTGTTGGTCTCTGTGTCTGTTTTTATGCTGGTACCATACTGTTTTGGTGACTATAGTTCTGTAATATAGTTTGAAATCAGGAAGTAAGATACCTTCATCTTCGTTTTCTTTCTCAAGTTCCATTGATCTTTTCTATTGTTTTTCTAGTTTCTATTTCATTTATTTCTGCTTTGATCTTCATTATTTCCTTCCTTCTGCTAACTTTGGACTTTGTTTCTCCTTTTCTAGTTCCTTGAGGTGTCAAGTTAGGTTTTTTAGATCTTTCTTTTTTCTTAATGTCAGCATTTATTGCTGTAAACTTCCCCCTTACAACTGTTCTTGCTGCATCTCATAAGTTTTGATATATTGTGTTTTCACTTCATTTTTTGATGTTACTTTTGACTTCTTCTTTGACCCACTGGTTGTTCAGGACAATTTTGTTTAATTTCTACATTATTTGTGAATTTTCCAGCTTTCCTCCTAGTACTGAATTTTAGTTTCATGCCATTGTGATCAGAAAAGATACTTGATGGGATCTCAATCTTTTAAAATTTGTTAAGAATTGTTTTGTGACTTAGCATATGGTTTATGCTGGAGAATGTCTGTCTGCACTTGAAAAAGTGTGTATTCTGCTGTCATTACATGGAATGTTCTATATATTTCTTTTAGGTGCATTTGGTCTAAAGTGTAGTTCCAAAGTATACCCATTATTTCCTCAGTGATTTTCTGTGATCACCAAGATCCCTTAGTGATGGCCTATCCATTGCTGAAAGTGGAATACTGGGGTCCCTGGGTGGCTCAGTCAGTTGAGCATCTGACTCTTGGTTTCCACTCAGGTCATGATCTTGGGGTTGTGAGATGGAGCCCCTGTTGGGCTCCATGCTCAGCAGGCAGTCTGCTCTGCTTGGGATTCTCTCTCTCTCCCTCTCCCCCTGCCCCTTCCCCCACTAGTGCACATACTCTTTCTCTCTCAAAATAAATAAATAAAATCTTAAAAAAAGAAAGTTTCCCACTTTTATTGCATTGCTGTCTATTTCTGCTTCAGATGTGTTAATATTTATTCAATATATTTAGGCAATCCAATGTTGTGCACACATATTTACAATTGTTATATCTTCTTGATAAACTGACATCTTTATTATTATATAACAATCTTCTTTGTCTCTTGTTACAGTTTTTACTTAAAGTCTATTTTGTCTGATATAAGCATAGCTGCCCCTGCTCTCTTTTAGTTTCCATTTGCATGGAATATGTTTTTCTTTCCCTTCACTTTGAGCCTATGTGTGTCTTTAAGCTAAAGTGAGTCTCAGACCTTTTTCATGGATGCACCCATTCCACGCATCTTGTTCCCTCTTGGGTGGGAGAGCCTTAAGATTGTATGCCTTCTCTTGATCCTGCAAATCCACGTTGGATGGCTCTCTCTTAAATAAATAAATAAATATCTTTAAAAAAAATTGGTCCCTAAAATTTGAAGATCTGGGAAGCAGTGCATTAGAAATGTCAGAACAAAGCAATCGAAAAGATCACAGAGGTCAAATATAGTAAGGGCAAAAGTACTAAGTGGATTAGGCCAAAAGGAGATCACCAGTGACATTATTTGGGGACAGTTCTGACAGAGTGACAGGGGTGGGAGGCAGGCTACTGTGGGGATAGAGAATTCTCATTTACCTCTAGGCAGCAAAACTTGAGTGGCCACATGGAAAAAATACATATTGGCTCATTACATACATGTTGCATTCTGCTGGTTATTAGTGGCCACCTCCTTAAGACACATGGGGGAAAGGGGAGATATAAAGGGACTAGTAATTTAAGCCATAGCTTTGAAGCAAAAAAAAAAAAAAAAAAAAGACTGACAAACTCCAAAATACCCATTTGACTCTAAAAAAAAAAAAAAATCATTCATCAGCTTTTTTGCCCCTTCCTTCTGGAGAGAGAGCCCAGACACAAAACAGAGTGGCCGCCTGCTGTGCCAATGACCTGTGAGACTGGAAGCTAGATAAACAGCAGCACCTTACACACCTCCTCGCTGAACATCTATGAGAGACCAAAGTGCTGATCGGGGAGGCACATGTCCGTCAGCATTGGAGTCAGCCTGGTCCTGCTCTGCCCAGCCCACTCGCCCCGAGTGGGGAAGGCATCCGAGACCGGATTTTATGTCCTTTCCAGACTGTGCGAGGCACAGAACACAGCCACCTCCCAGCCACCAGCCCGCTTTGCCCTAGGAGAAGTTGTGTGGGAAGCACGCCCAGGTCCCTGCTGAACCAATGCAGAGAGTTAATCACAAGCCAGCGCACTTGGAATTGAACGTCTGCCTGTGATGAACTGGCAAGCTGGTCTCCTGCACTTTTCCCTTCAGACCCTACGATTTCACTGAGAAGGTTGTCTTTATAGCCCGAAGGCTTGAAAACATTTTAAAACCTGAATTGGCCTATTCCTGGAGACTAGTGCTGAGCCCTCCTGGGATAACATCAATCTGCAGGTTTCCCCCAGCACAGAAGACATATCTTATCCTATAATTGAAAACGAGATTTGATTTATATTCCATTGTGTCAGAGCCTATACTCGGCTTTCTCAGTGGAGAGGTCTGGGCAAGAGGGAGATGATCTAGTTTTGAAAAAAGATACTCCGCAGACACTGGTGTAGAATGCTGCAAAAACGGAATCAGAGTGGTATTTGACAAAGGATTCCAATGCCTCTTTGTAGATTCTGGGGTTAGATTGAGGGATGTGAGGCAGGGGGGAGCCCAGACACAAAACAGAGCAACCAGGGGCCTTCCGTACCGGAAGTTGCATTTGCTGACTCCGTTATATGCCAGACACTGACATATGGGTTCACTGAATCCTCTCGACACCCCCGGAGACTGGGTATTATGATCTTTCTTTTAAAGGAGAGTAAAGAAAGTCCAGAAAGATGGGTCACATAGCTGGCAAATGACCGAATGCTGATTTGAACTTGAACCCAAGTCTGTCTCGCTCTGAGACCACATTCTTTCCTGTGCACAAGAAACCCTGCTCTTTCAAAACAGATGCCTGTTGTCCTAGGGGCTGAGTTTATAAAGTGTAATGTTTCTGCCAGAGGGGCAGAGCAGACATGCAAAATAACCCAAGATTACACGCTATTGATTCAGGCAATGACACTTAGGACATTTTCCTACGGAGTTTATGTTGTGAACTATTAGCGTTATTTTCCTCATTTTTCACAGGGAATGCCTGGAAACCGCATGTCTCTTGTCAGGACTACCTTAGGAAACTCAAGTGACAATGGGAAGTCGTCACAGACTAGCAAATCCTGGGCAATGATCCCTCTAGTGCAGAGGTGGACAAACTTTTTCTGTAAAGGGTCGGAGAGTCAATGTTCTAGGCTGCATGAGTCAGACACCTTCTGTCGCAAGTACTCAACTGTGCTGTTGTAGCTCAAAGGCTGCCACGGACAACACGTAAATGAATGAGTGTGGCCGTGTGCCAATAGAACTATTGTGGCGACAATTCTGAGTTAAACGTAGTTTTCACTTGTCACAATACATTCTTTTTCTTTCGAATCTTCTTCGAATTAAAAAACGTACAATCCATCCTTAGCTCATGGGCTGTACAAAAGGAGGTGGCGACGTGGATGTGGCCCAGAGGCCACAGTTTGCCAATCCCTGCTGTAGAAGATCATTCTTTTATTTTCTCATGCACGTTTGATGGCTTACTTTCACAAAGTTTACAAAAGTAGAAAAGAAAATCTGTCAATGAATAATCAGTAAATACTACTGACTATAAGTTGACATTTTAAATTGTAACAACACCAGTTTTTCGTAACTAAGGGGTGAGTCACACCAAACAATCCTAGGATTGGAATTTCTATTGTGATTATTGTAGATTCACATGTTTTTCATTTCTAAAATTTTGTTATTTTAAGAATGTCATGTAAATGGAATCATACAGTAGATTGGCTTTTTTTTTTTACTCCGAATTCTCCAGATTCCTTCGGGTTGCTCAATGTATCAATAGTCCATTCCTTTTATTGCTGTGTGGTATTCCATAGTGTAGATGTACCACAGCTTCTTTAACCTTGAACTTGTTGAAGGAAATCTGAGTTCTTTCCAGGTTCAGGCTAACACGAATAGAGCTTCTATGAATGTTCATGTACAGGTTTTTATGTGACCATTTCATTTCTCTGAGATACATGTCCAAGATACATGCAATTTCTGGGCTATGGGGATTTCACATTTGCTACTTTTATTTATTTATTTATTTATTTATTTATTTATTTATTTATTTATTTTTTAAAGATTTTATTTATTTATGTGACAGAGAGACAGCCAGCGAGAGAGGGAACACAAGCAGGGGAGTGGGAGAGGAAGAAGCAGGCTCCCAGCAGAGGAGCCCGATGTGGGACTCGATCCCGGACGCCGGGATCACGCCCTGAGCCGAAGGCAGACGCTTAACGACTGCGCTACCCAGGTGCCCCACATTTGCTACTTTTAAAAAAATTCCCACTGCACCTATTTCAAAATGGGTAGTAAGGAGGGCACGTACTGCATGGTGCACTGGGTGTTATACGCAACTAATGAATCATGGAACTTTACATCAAAAACCAGGGATGTACTGTATGGTGACTAACATAATAAAAAAATATTATTATAAAACATAAGCTTTTTTTTTTAAAGATTTTATTTATTTATTTGACAGAGACAGCCAGCGAGAGAGGGAACACAAGCGGGGGAGTGGGAGAGGAAGAAGCAGGCTCCTAGTGGAGGAGCCTGATGTGGGGCTCGATCCCATAACGCTGGGATCATGCCCTGAGCCGAAGGCAGACGCTTAACGACTGCGCCACCCAGGCGCCCCTCAAAATAAGCTTTTTAACGTTATCACAGAAACACTTGATAACAAATGATGCCGTGGAAAAGGCCCTTTAAAAATTCCCTGCCATCTTGCATTCTCATTTGAGAGACCCAGGAAGTCCAGACTAGAGCACTTAACTGACCCCAAAGGGTCATGAGTCACAAAACAGACAGCGTGGACTGAGTCAGGACAAGAAATCAAATCACTTCTTCCGTCTTGCCATTTATTGCTCTCACCCTTACATGCCGCACAAGTAAAAGTACAGAGGGAAACAACCAAAGACAGGGTGTTTCTCATCATGGAAGAAGGGACATGATTTACTTGTCTCTTAGGGACGTTATGAGCTCACATCCAACCATCTGTCCTTGCCACAGCCTCCCTCAATAAAGGTCTTGTGTGGCTTCTTCACTCAGAACTTGAAACTGTCTCACAGCACGGGCAAGTGATTAGGGACGGCAGAGTGGGAACACGCAAACAACATTTAATCATGCTTCCGGGTGTGTCTGGGAAGGGGAAACTCGAAAGCTCCGTGACCACAGCAAACAAACCCTTTTCATCAGGCCCCTGGGGGTTATACAGCTGCATGGTTAACAAGTTGACTATACTGACTAGAGAGAATGGAACTAGTTTCGAGGATTATAATTCCTCAAATCTAAAGCCCTACCAGTCAAGTTTGGGGCCCTGAATGGTGCAAGGAAGGACGTCTTTCATTACTTTGTGAGAGTGGGCAATTGGCTTTTCCACCCCACTGGCCATGACCAGAAGTGCAGATTCCCCACCACCTTTCACTGTCTCAGAATCCAGGAGGCATTGCAACGTGGGTCTGGATCTGAAACCGGTGCTACTCAAAACAGGGTCTTCGGACCAGCCACAGCCACAGCCACAGCACTGGTAAACCCGAGAGAAATGCAGAGTCTCGGGCACCCCCCCGCCCCCCCCCCCCCCCGCCCAGACCGGCAGACTCAGAATGTCTGCAGCGGGGCCCAGCCATCTGTCTTTTTATTGGCTCTCGCCCGGAGACTGAAGCTCACTCAAGCTTCAGCGCTGTCTTCAACCATCTCGGAACTCATTCCAGTAGACAATAGGAACGTAAGCCCTGGCTTGCAAATGAGTTAAAAGAAAAACGAGCCAACAAACTAGTTTCAGTCCTTTTCTGTCAATTACACAGTCTTTATGAGGTCAACAGTGATATATGTATGAGCCAGAGTTGTTATTTCTGACATTCAGCAGATCATAGCTTTCTTCACACATGCTGTACTTAAGTTATGTTTCTAATGAAAATGTTAAGTTTGTGCTTCTACTTAGCACCTATTTAAAATTCTTTATCAAACTGTAATTTCCTTGAGGGCAGGAAATGTGTGTCTCCATAGCCTAATAAATAGGTGCCTAATAAATGGTCGTTGAACAAATGAATGGCTTGTGTTTTACATTAGAGTTGCTTCGTCCTGCACTACACAGTGCACTCTAAGGTTGTGGAAGATGCTGGATTCTTGAACATATTCTGGCTCTCCTTCAGCATCCCTCAGATTGCCCTGAACATGATAGGTTTACAAATATTGCCGAATGGACACCGACCAACTAAATTGCATCTTTGGTGCCACTGCATAGACTCTGAACCATTTTACTATCAACACAATTTCCATGCGCATGTGGGAAAAGCTATTTCACAACGGTCTCTCGTGGAACAATAAAGTAGAAAGGAGGCAATGGATATCCAGCCACCTTCTGCTTCTCCCACAGATTTTCTAGATAAGAATTCAAATTACACAGTCTCCCCAGATGATCCAAATTCTGGCTTTAAGGTAGGGATGTCTCAAGCCCTTTGATGTTGATCTTTAGGTTTCCCTGCCTTGTCAGTTATTCTGTAAGACTGAAAGTAACCGACACTTCCACAGAAAGGTATTATGACAAATAAGCATTCTTGAAGGGTCAGATATGGGGGAGGCAGAACACACATCCATGCTCAGAGATCTAGGATAACTTAGCAAGGATCTAAGGTAAGATAACTGTGTTCTTTAATTTTCATACAGCTCGTATGAAGGACAGAAACTTCTAAGTGTTTTCCTCAGTGGGTTATAAAACGCTACAGAGGGATACAAGTTTTGTAATCCACCTTTGAGTAAAACAAGCAAATTAATCATTCATTTATGCCTCAGAATAGAAGAGGAGGAAAAAATAAAATTAAGTGTTAATGATAAGTAGACTTCAGCAATGAAGTACTTTAGAAAACTTCTACGACTATTAATAATCTCAGGGTAACTTCAACATGGTTTTCAAAAGAGCGTTTCCTTGGGAGGGACAGGAAGGGGAAAGAGCTAGATATTCATTTCTTTCATTCAACATTGCTGCCATTTTTGCATATTTCTAGAACTAGGATTTGGTTGTTGATTAGGGTTTTTGCCCTCTTGAAATATGTCTACAGGACATAGTATTTCTAAAAGGATTGACATGTTTCTGATTCAAGAGGGAATAGAAAACCAGTCTGGGTAAGACATCATCTTCCAAACAAATTTTAACTTTGTGCTTAATTTGTTCAAGCATTTCACAGAGAATTTGTCTCCAGGCAAAATTCTTAAAAGCTAGTTTTGAGCCAACATACGTTACAACGGTTGCCTGCAATCACTCGAATATTTTAGTAACATTAGTCCAAATTTATTTGAGACATGTTTCATATGCCAAACTTCAGGCTGATCTAGTCTCAGAAAGATCCTTTAAAGGTATAAAGATCCAGTTCACAATGGACAGAACGTCCACCTTCAACAGTGACGACTCACTGTCTCAACATCTTACCAGTCCTTTTCATTAACTATATTAACAAAAAGATCCTATGTCCTGCGTAAGTCCACAGACCTCTGAAGGAAGTCCAAGTGATTCTTTTAAGATTTTTTAATTATCTCTGCACTCAATGTGGGGATCAAACTTACAACCCCGAGATCAAGAGTCACATGCATGCTCCACCAACTGAGCTAGCCAGGCGCCCCGTGAGTGATTTGGAGTAAAAGCAGTATTAGCCAACAAATTCAAAAAACTTTCTAGTGGGTACCCTTTCACCCAGAGGCAGTGTGTTTTGCACAATTTGTCCTGCAGAGTGACAGTTCTGTAGCTCACATGTTTATCAAATATCGGGCCATCACTCTCAAGGAACTTAGCAGGGATGATACACTAGCCAGCATTTATTGAGCACTTACTGTGTGCAGAATACTGCATTTACATCTTCTGATTTACTCTTAGCAAATGACCCTGGGAGGCAGGTGGTAAGAGAAACCAAAGTCAGGGGGTTATGTGTTAAGAGTGGAAGGTCCAGCTAGCAAGTGGCTCGGTAGAGATTCTAATCCAGGTCTGCATGGCTCAAAAGTTTGCTCTCCCGGGGCACCTGGGAGGCTCAGTCGTTAAGCATCTGCCTTCGGCTCAGGTCGTGATCCCAGGGTCCTGGGATCGAGCCCCGCATTGGGCTCCCTGCTTGGCGGGAAGCCTGCTTCTCCCTCTCCCACTCCCACTCCCCCTGCTTGTGTTCCCTCTCTCGCTGTGTCTCTCTCTGTCAAATACATAAAATCTTAAAAAAAAAGTTTGCTCTCCTAACCTCTACTTCATTTTGCACGTCTTTAGAGGGCACTGAGCAGCTAGTGATGGTGGCTGTGGGAAACCGAGGGTTGGGAAAACAAAGTGAGTGCTTCTTTTCCACATCCTTCCTTAGCTGCGCTGGGAAGCAACACATACACATTAATTTTATTTTGGTTAATTTATGGAGGGATAATTTGCATCGTGTGTGTGTGTGTGTGTGTGGAGAGAGAGAGAGAGACAGACAGAATACTTAGAAATATCGGAAAAGTTTGAAGACGACTTGTCTAGTCTTTTCAATTAATTAAATAAAATTAATTTGGACTGTAGTTTATCTCCCTTACTCACACCCCCTACTTGTGACTTACAGAATGTCTTAAATGCCACATTGTAGTGATTACATTTACTCCATGCAATGACCTCAACTTTTCTCCATCCCACTCTCCCATTCTTTTTCTCTCCCCAATCATGAGGCCGTGGCTACTTCCCCCCAACCCTACTTCCTTGCCTATGGCACACACTCATTTCTTCCCTTCCATTTTCATAAATTCAGTATGTGGAACCCAGAGAGAGCAAGAAACACATAGATGTTGAGTGGAAAGAATCATTACAACCTAACATTTCCATGTTTGTTCTGTCTGGTCTCTCACAGCTCCCAATTAGTCTTTGTCTTAATTCTTTGGCCCATTTCAGGAGCTCTCACAATCCTCAAATGATCATCTTCCAATATTCTGCCCTAGGGAATTCCATGGAAGCCTCCTCCCCTTTGCAATCCTAGGATCTGAGTAAGAGCCGTATTTTATAGAATACCATGAGAGTACTCTTCCAGATGGCCTATTCTGTAACATTCTACGAGTTATAGGACCCACTGTGTATAGATATGTCCTCCCAAGCTTTTCTAATCGTGGGCTAAGGAGAGCCATTTTACTATCCATTATAGCTTATGCCAATCTTTTCTCAAATCTGGAATCATAATTGATGGGTTTTGTTTTTCCCATAGGTAGAGCCTTGGTTTCATGGCTCTCATTTTCTTGCGCAGTCCCATTGGCTTCAAACTCCGACTCGCCATAAAAGTAAGGTAAAATTCCCAACAAGAGGCCCTGGAATACAGCCAGTCCGTTGGAACTAAAGTGACGGTCCTTACTGCCCCGAGGCTTTTCTCTCTGGATGTGCACACAGCCTGCAGGGCAAACAGATCGCCCAGCAGTGACCAGGGTAAGGTAAATACACAGGGAAGGAAACAGCAAACCCTTGCAGGGCAAATCCACAAAGCTATGGTTACTGGGAAAAATCAGCAGTCTGACTGTCCCCCATTCAGTAAATGGAAATGTGAGGTTTCCTTTGACCTGACATGCTGAGTGGACCTACGATTCACACAGCCCCCAAAGACAACAAATTCCACCACAGGTCCGGGTACTTCCGTCACAATGTCATCCTTGTAAAAGGTCAGGAAGGTAGAAAATGTGATCTGTAGAATTTGTTGTGTACCTAAAGGGCCAATTATCTATTAAACAATTGTAGAGAGGGATCATTGCAGGGAAACACTAAAAGACACTTGATTCCAGTGATTCACGTCATAAAGAAACAGACCATCTTAAGTAACACATGGGCAATAAAAGCAAGCACATGCTTGCATTCTAACCAGGGCACTAATGGAGGTGCAATGGCACGGTATCAAAGTAAAGCGTGCCATCTTCCGAACTGCCCACTGGACTTTTAAATGCAGCCGCATCACTTTGAGTCAACAACCGGTAAGCTTTCCCCGACCCCTCTGAGTATCATTCCCTGCTGCAGGTAAGAATTAATAATTCACTGTCAACATACTGCGTCAAACTCGTTTCCCGAACTGGGCCTTGAAATGTGTGATTGACTCTAAGTTCCGAACTTGCCATAAAAACAATTCCTCGGGTTGCTGAATTGCAAACATAAGTTATTATGAGCGAAATCACAGTAAAAATAAACGAGCAAGTCCAACCCCACAGGAGACTGGATTGCGAACTTCACGTGCAGGCTCTAAGCCTGGCAGTTACAGAGTCAAGCACTGGGTACTCGGGTGAGACCTGGCAGTGGACGTGGATTCAGATACAACAGCCTCTCCCTCCCACTCGCCTTCCGAGATTCAAAGTGTTTAATAACTATTAAGTCAGGTACTGCTGGCTCAATAAATGACTCCTGGGAGTATGGAAGGCATCTGGAGGATTAACTCTTCAGGCCAGCAAGCTATCATTCACTGCCCCAGAATAATCGTTTGTTAGATCAGGAATAGGCAACCTCCTCTGGAGCACCTCACGGCTGGGAACACTGGGGTTCCTGCTACACCGCTCTTACTGAGTGGGGACATTTACAAAGTAAATTGCATTCACACTCCTATCGCAGCATAGGACCAATTACAAAGATGAGACCAGCCATGTCATCTCCGGGGGTCAGTTTCACCGGGATGAACCCTTTTCCCCCCAGGGCATGACCACGTGAACACGCTCTGGGACCTAGCGCTTGGCTGGCTGTCTTCTCACGGGGGCTAAAGGTGCCCCCTTCGCCTTGTTCTGGCCTTCCTCTTGCTGTCTTCTTGCCCACCTTCGTTTCTGTGCTGTCTAGCCTTCCTTTCATCAAGACACCTAGAGAACAGCGTCCTCTCCACCGTCCACCCACTCAAGTGCAGTGACCATTTCTGTCTCATTCCACGCTTCCGAGTGTTTCACATGACCTCCTCGCTTCCTACTTTCTTCCATGTTTCCTTTTGGCTCATCTGCTCACACGGTGCAAGCATTTGCCCTGCTGTTTTGTTCTCACCCTTTCTTTTGTTCTCTTTCTCAGTCTCGGGCACTTTCTAGCAATTTGCCTCTTGCCTCTTCTTTTCTTGATCCCTTAGTCCTCCAGCATTTGTCTCCTGGGCTTTTGTCTACACAGGGACAGTGGGCTTGGATGGGGAAGGGGGAGGAGATTTTTGTTGCTTTGGGATCTCCCTTCCTCTCTCATCTCCTGCTTCTCTTTTCTTTCCTTTTCTCTTTTTCCTGTTCTTCCCCCCCCCACCCCCATCCCCAGCCCCCTCCCCCACACCACCTCTTTGGACTTCCACTTATCTTCTAAATAATTAACTTGGTCTTAAAAAATTGTGACATTTTCTTCTTTGTATCTCTTATCTGACTTCGAAAAAAATCAGTATCAATGGCTACAGCTTACCCTCCTTAATACAGAGAAGCTTTCAAAGGGACACATACATGTACATATGTGTAATATACATAGAAATGTACATAGATACATACAGTGTTGCTTTAGCATTGATAGTGACTCTAGGACATAAAAGGAGAACTGGATGTACTCACACTCCTAAATGGAAATAATTTACTAGAACTCTATTAGCCCTGAAAAGTTCTCGGAAGCAGCAATAAAAATTAAGTTGATGATAAAAATAAATATATTTTGGCAGATAACAATATATATGTTTAATTGGAATCACTAGTATTATATATTGAAATCTAAAGTTAACTTTGAGATTCCTGATCAGCAGCAATAAGTTATATACAACACACTGACACACACACACACACACACACACACACACACACACACACACATCACTGCTATTTTCTCCACAGAAGGCAGGTCATTTATAAATAAACTTTTGTGTAATCTAAAACTCATATATTGACTTACGCTACCAAAATACAGCCTGGAGTAAGCAGAGAAACAAATAAATCAAATGGACAAGTATATATAAAATAGGCTGTTGCAGAGATAACACAGGACAGATTTTATTAACTAATTTATGACCTACAATCTGTTGGCAGAGGCCTTCCTCCTCCCCATTTTCAGTCTTTCTGAGCAGGATAAACAGCCCAGAAGGCCTGATGGTGTGCAAAGCTCACATCTTTATCTTTGCAAGAACTTTATTTGGGGGCCTGGAAACAGAAGTTCTCACCATTTTTCATTCATTATAATGTTTGATGTGTTTTCTCTTTGCTGTGACCTTCATCCGGGATCATTCTACCAGGTTCCTTCGTTATCTCTGAACTATTGGCAAATTATTTATTGGCAGGTAACTACATTCATGGTTAAAGCAAACTCTTTCTCTGCTGTGACCCTGTCTAGCTCTGGCTTCCCGATGCCGATGCTGTGCTGTGAATTCTAAACCCTCCAGATGCTGAGTGACTACTCTTGCACATGCTAATTGCAAGTTTCTTATGGAATGCTCCCGCCTTGAACTCAGCACAACAAACGCCAAGTGAGTCTTTACGAAGTGAAATGGCAGCCCCTCTGGAGATACAATTCAGATTTAGAATTGCCTTTTTAAACTTATATCTTGGGATGTATTTGTACCGAAGTGGGTCACATAGAAAAAGAAATATGAAGGCAGGGGAAGGTAGTGGGAAGAGGAAGCTCTTAAAAACGTGTCTAAGACTTCTATTTCAGATCACAGCTTCCACTCCACTTCCTTCCCCACACCTCCCACACGCGCAGCTCCCAGTCTGGGTGTATATGGTCGAATCTCAAGTATCCAGATGGAGAAGCAAGCTGGTTACCTGAAAGTCCGTACAAACGTATTCACCGTCTGCCACCCAAACATGACACAAGTGAAACGGCAAAATGGATAGCCTCTCAGTCTCTCCCACACGTTTTTCTGTATTAAAATGAGTATTTCTTGCATGGAAAAATAACTGAATGATCTTGGTGGGAAACTTCAACTTCTTGAAAATTCACTGAGAGAGGAATGTAGCTCTCAAGTAAAGAGACTTAAGAGTGTGTCTCAGGAACAAAGGGAAAGAAACGGAACAAGGCAGTCGGAGGAGAATTTTGGTAGTGAATTGGATCCTACAATTCCAGAACACCTGCAGGGAGGGAAGCTAAGACCTGGATTCCACAGGGCTTAACCCCCTCCTCCCCTTCACCTGCCCATTACAAGGTTTTCCTAACCCGATGGCTGCAGCTTCACTGCCTAATGGCTCCCTTTAATGAGAGCACGTTTGGAAGCCAGAAAGGAATTCGCTGAGGTCACTCAAGGGCAGTGGAATTACACATGTCATATAAAAGGCTCTCGCTAAGTTGATGCTAGAAAAACAGCATGGTAAAACCTTCACCCAAACACTACAGGGAGTGTGAAGTTAATCGAGTGTGCTCATCTGTTAGTGCAAACTCTCGGGTTACATTTTCCTAAATCCTATAGTCCTCTTACAAGTGATAAGGGATCTCAGCTGAGAAAAGTAATGTAGCTTGTTCCTATATGGTATCCCTTAATCCAGGCTGAGGGAGAGGAGGAGAGGGGGTTGGGAGGAAATCAGAAGGCAGTCCCCAGACAACTGAAGTGAATAGCTGTCCTGTACATTATCAACCAAGAGAAAACTTCACTTCGGGAAACTTACCACGTGTTGGGATCTCAGCTGTCCAGATTCTCACACACCACCCTAACTCCCTCACCAACCCCTCCCCCCAGGAAGTTATTAAAAACACTCCTTCCTCCTCTAGGCTTCATTGCTGGTGAATTTGTGGAGTAATAAGAGTAACTCATGTATGTAGGACCTTTGACCATATATGAAGTTCTTTTGATTGTCCCAGCAACCCTGTGAGGTGGGTGTTTATGGCCTTTTTTCCAGATGGGAAGAACTGAGGCTCAGAGAAACTTTGCATCACCCAGCCAGTAAATGGAGGAGCCAGGACTTAAACCCACAGCCATACTTTCAGCCAAAGCTGGTGCATTTTCCACTCAAGCAGGCTACAAATGATTCCCCTCCTACCTCCTAACCAGGCCAACTTTATTGTTCCCTAAGTCATTAATGACCCTGCTATCCCTCTAGTTAGAACAAACTTCCTGGGAGTCTGCCTTGACACCTCCCGGTCCCTCCCCATCACCCATGTCCCATTCATTGCCACTCCTGTCTCTTTCACCTCGGAAACAGAACTAAAATCCATCCACTTCCCTTCATCTCTACGGCCACGATATTAGAAAGAGTAGACATCACATTTCCCTGGACCCCTCTTGTAGGCTCCTGTTTGGTTCACCCACATTCATTCTGACACTCCAATGATCTCTTCTCTGTGTGGCCGCCCACCTGGCCTTTCCAAAAGATAAATGACATTCCTTGTTGAAAACTCCCTAATGCAGTCTGGCCATTTCTTACCCCTCCAAGTACATTGACTCACATCGTTTCCTACTAGCTCTCAGTATAAGCAACCCTCTCCTGGGGAAGCTTTCTCTGACTTCCTTCCCGATTAGCTGAAGCCCCCCAGGACAATCTCACGGCAATATACAGCTACACTTCACAGCTTTTGTTACGGGCGCATCTTGTTTGTGGGACATTGCATCAATGTTCGCCTCCTCCACTAGACTGTTATCTCGTTGGGCGCAGGCTCTACTTTAGTCTGAGTGTGTAGGGTGATGCCTGGTTCAGAGCAGGAATTTGATAAGTATTGTTGAATGGATGGTGAGCTTTTCCTTTTTGTTTTTCTCTTTTCCTGTCCTCTTTCCATCTCTAACCCACTGCTTGTCCCACTTTCATGGGATCTCGTTCCCTTACTTGGTTTTAATTGGAAAGAAACCCATGCCAGAGCAGTAAACATGGTGACTATAGGTGTTGCTCTCTCTAGAGCCATTAGTTTCTACTAGGACACTCTTGACGCCTTAAAAGATAATGAAATCATGCTCTGATGCCAAGATTTTAGGCATCCCTGTGGGATGGGGGCGTTACACTGTATTTCATGAGTCCTCGGGGAAATTCTCCCTAGTTTTGCATAGCCGATATTGGGATGCATCCTACACAGGTTGCTGCCTAGGCTGCAGTCATGATATAATTGTCTTGCCTGCCCATGAACTTTCTTGGTCATAGAAGTTCATACTGTTTTCACTTCTGTTGAGTTCTAGACATTTTTTGAAATAAGACGCACTGAGAGAAGAGAAGTTACATGCCTGGCAAAGCCTATCAAAGAAATGGAAAGGAGGAAGGGTTTCCCCCAGGCCAGAGGAAGATCCTTTCAGGGCTCAGGTGGGACTGGAGGGAAGTTATCTGGACAGATACCCAGGAGATCTATGGAATCCACGAAGCATGCTGGTTCTTAATGCATTTGTGGACATGTGTGAGAAAGGTTAAGTAATTAGCTCACTGAGAAGTGTAGTAACTTGGTGGATATTCCTGGGGGTGTGAATGGACAAGTCCATTCCCAGGTAGGACCATTTGAGGAAGGAATATAGTTCTGGGAGCAGAAAGGACTACACAATTCAGTCCACAGCAGTGGCTTAATCAAAATGTAGATCTCTGTCGTGACTAGCACTGGGTGATGTATGGAAGTGTTGAATTATTATATTGTACACCTGAAACTAATATAACACTGTGTGTTAACTAAATGAAATTAAAATAAAAATTAAAAAAGTATAGAACCCCTATTTCTGGCTTACTTTCACTGAACTTGAGATAAGATATAACACTAAGAAAAAAAAATTCTTCCAATTAGACCATAAGCCAATGTTTTCTTAGCATTTAAATATTTTAGGCTAAGTTTATCCAAAGAGTTCTTTTACGCTTATTTAGACCCGATATTTTTTTTTGTTTTTTTGTTTTTTTAAAGATTTTATTTATTTATTTGACAGAGATAGAGACAGCCAGCGAGAGAGGGAACACAAGCAGGGGGAGTGGGAGAGGAAGAAGCAGGCTCCCAGCAGAGGAGCCTGATGTGGGGCTCGATCCCATAACGCCGGGATCACGCCCTGAGCCGAAGGCAGACGCTTAACGACTGCGCCACCCAGGCGCCCCTAGACCCGATATTTTTTTTGAATCATATGTTCCTCCTGTACACACATAAATGGAAAATATAGGCAAGATAAACTTTTTAAGACTTCAACTTCTCTAAGTTACTTTTCAGTTGGAGTCGTCGTCGTGTGTGTGCTTTTCTGCACCATGCTACCATGCTTTGTGCCCAAATACACCATTTCTTTTGAGAGAGCTTCTCCACTATCTTTGAGTTTGTACCAAAAAGCAAAGGGATGTGGTAGGTGGGGAGTGGGAGAAAGAGAGTGGGGTCTGGGGGTAACTTTGGGGACATAACACCTTTAGAGGCATCCATCCTCAAGACCCCTGGAGAACTGTTGTTACGAACTGAAGCCAGGGAAATGTTCTAACTTGTTGTTAATAAAACGAGAGGTTTTTATCAATGGATTCACTAGCCCAGTCTCCCACCACTGCTGTTGGAAAAGCTTTCAAGCTGTCAAATTAGTAAGTACGAAGTGAGTATTTCTGTTTTGTTTATAAAAACGTGTTACTTTTGGGAAAACACCTTAAAAGGAGGAAGCTTATGTTTGAGATAACATAGATTGCTACAGAAGGCGGAAGACTTGAAAACAAGGGTCCCGAACACAAAAGCCTACAGGGGACAAGCAGGAACTCAAATAAGCAAACAGAACCTGGAACAAGACATTAGAATGCATATCACGCTTCACTGAAAGGCAAATTTTAAGTCACCGAGTGGGCAAAACTACATACAGGCCACCAGTGTGTGTGTACTTCTCCTTCTTCAATCCCTTGTTTACTTGAAGACATCCATTTAGGATCCAACTAATACTTATCAATTGGCCTCATGCCCAGCATTGCGCGAGGTGCTTCCACAGACGCGACCGTTTTCCACACTCAACAACTGTCCAGTGACTCGCGTATTTGTGTCTCCATTGATAGATGAGGAAAACCGAATCCCAGAGAAGTTGAAGATGACTTACTTGGCCAAACCCACCATCCACTGCTTTGTTTCTTAACTTTAAGGCAAGTATATCAGTTTGAGTAAACTTGTTATCCCTTCTCCAGAGTTTATACACTGTTCCGTTCCCCGAGGCAACACATGATGAGTGCGTCAGCACAGATCCAAATAACGGCACAATTAGATATTCAGGGGGGAAAATAATTTTGGTTCGAATAACCAAAGGCCTCCGTTGCAGAACAATACCTATAAATAACGCAGCATTTCCTGGCTTAAGCTCTTTAACCAAAATTCCAGTTCTGTCACGTGTTAAAACTCAAACTGTCAAATTGAGGAGGTTCTGCTTAATTTCATTTCTGTCTCCAGTTTAGACAAGTGAAGGGCAATTCACAGGAGAGTGAACGCACGATGACGTCCAGTAAGAGCCATTCTTTATGCAGATCCCACTGTTAAGCACCACGCATACTGGAAAATGCTACATTCCACAGAGCACTGCTATCCATTTTTATTTTCCTTTTAAATAAAAAATAAAATTAACTGAACCCTTGGCAATGATATATAAAGTAACTTAATTTCTCTGAAAGGTTCACTCACGGAAGATTCTACTCTATGTGATTGCAAGCAATTAATTAAAATATGGAAATGTACTTTTACATTTAACTAGAAACCCTAGTCTTGTCTATCACCTCACCAGCTAACCTTTCTTCAAATATAAATATATTTTAAATTGGTTTTGCCAATGCCCTAGATACCTGGAGAATCCTACTGACACAAACCAGTTATTAATTCATGCTCCCTAGTCCTAAGCCTTATATATACAACCTTAGAAGTAACAGCAGCTGCTTTCGTCTGCTTCATGAGAATTGTCACTGGAACTTGAACCTTAATAATTTCCAGTGGTTAAAAACCAATATCAAAGCTCTTGAGTTACTCAGTATGCTGAAAATACCTCTTCTTCGTGCGGTGCCCCAGGAATCCCCGACAGCCCCCAAGAAAGTGTGGTCTTAAAAATTTCATTAACAAAATATAAAGAGGCATCATCCAGCTCTCTGCCATTTACAGATGCTCTGCAGGGAGTAAAGTGGCATCTTTCTTCTGTAAGTACAACTAAGTTCATTGGCACCTGACATGTTCCAACATGGAAATCATCTGGTCACTGAACGCATGAACATCATGACCTGTGCGTTACCCGGTTTATGCCCACCAGTTGGGAAGCTCTGACTTAAAGAAAGTCCCTCAGGATGATCAGAGAAAAAAAATAAGTGGTCAAGTAAGTTTGTAACAACTCATATTTCATATGCTGCACACTCAAGAGGCAATGAGATTTCTCTTGGCAGAAATGCTATCGGTGGCATGAAGATTTGGTTTAAATTCATCTGTCTCTTATATTCCCGCTTCTCTTCCAGAGTACTTAGCATAGGACTTCAAAAGGCACTCAATAAATATTTGCTGAATGAAAGTAACAGGAATTAATAACGCGAAATGTTTTTGAAAAGGTAATTGATGTCAAATGGTAGGCAGAGAAAGCCAGAGAAAGTTCACCAGGGATAGGAATGCTGTGTACAAATCTGGTACAGTGTCCAAGGAAGGAATTTACATTTAATAAATAACTTTTGAAACCGGGTTCTTTTATGTCATTGCCTCTGGACTAGGCCACACTGGCAGCAGCAGAATCCTAGCCAAACAAACCCTGATAGCAGTTTGAGAAAGGGAAGTGTAAACCAGGACGAAATGTTAGAAAGGATCCCATGAGGAAACACTTTGTCATCAGTTTTGTAGGAGATCTTTAAGAATAGAACAACACACACACACACACACACACACACACACACGCATGCACGCGCGCGCAGAAACAGCTCTTTAAATTCTTTATGGAATGGAGAGGGCAAGCTGGGTAACATATAGAGGGCCTTGACATCCCCTCCACAGCACGATAGACAATTAAAGTTAAGATATTTTCCTTCATATTTAGCCCCAAGGCCTAGGTTAACAGAGTGTAGTGGAATTTTGACTTGCTCGATCTATATTCTGGGACTGGATTGTCAGACAGCTTCCTAACTGTCGCACATCATGAGAGATACAGAAATGGATCCTATCTTCACGATGCACTGGGGCAAACTGGGGAAGCCGCGTGGCCCAGAGATAACCTTCAGGGGGATACACCCAGCCCGGGCACGTCTCCATGGCCTCGATGACAAGAGAGACCAACATCTGGGCAGGTCTGTGACCCATTCGTTGTCTACCAGTGCTCTGTGGCCCAGCCACTGGGAAACTTTGTCTGAAAGAATATTCATGAGGCTGATCAGCCAAAATAAACAAAGCCATCGGGCCCGTCTGCAGCCAACCATACTTCACATGCTACACTTGTTTGGAGACTCACAACACACACTAGCAAATGAGCATGGTAAGGCTTGAGAAGACCTGTTTCTCTTTGTCCTTTTCTCCCCCCAGTAGGTTTCAATCTCCTTTAACCAAGATACCTCCTAATGTCCCCCAGATCTAAAGAGGCAGCCGAACGGTTGTACCCTCTACACAAAAGGCCAATGCGACAATACGGCATCCCACTCACTCGGACACTGAAATAACTGTCATCTTCAAGAAGAACCCTCCTGCAACTCTATTGACACCAAGGTGTTAAATACAATAATCACTCTCATTGCCCCCAAATGAGCTGCTGAGGAGCCAAGGATCAGTAGGTTGTGGAGTCAGCGCCACCCCCCCCCCCCCCCGTTGTCTGCAGTAATTCGTGGGTCAGTGGCAAGGAGGACTCTAGACATGAGATTCAAAATTCCGCCCTTTACCTGAGGCCCTGCCCACCCCAGGAGACTTATCTATCTTTCTGCTTATATATTCCCTTGGCTGTTGATGAAATTAGCATATAATAACTGTGTACATATTAACTCACAGGAAAAACAGCGGACACGCTGGCTGATTTGGCCTGGGGCCATCTCATCGGCGGGGTGAGACAATCCGATATAAACATCTGTTATTAACCATATATTTTCCAATAGTGTTTTTTTGTCTCCTGGGTTACTGATTCCCGTTGAAAGCAATGCAATATCAAGACTTCTGGTTTTCTGAGCAGCACTGAGGTAACTGGCTCGAAAAAGTCTGCACAAGTCTTCTCAGTTCTGCGGCTTTTGCTATTGAGAACTTTATTTACTAAAACGTCTACTGTATCACGCGTGCCCCTTTCTAGGTTTCGCTCTCCTCGAGGTGAGCGGGTTTCATTGACACCATGTTACCGGGAATAGTTACGCTTTTTCAAGTCAAGGGCCCTAAACAAAATTGGCCATAGCTTTTGTTTTTATGAGTAGGCAGCCGCCAATCCCTGCATTAAATCAGTAGTCCCAGCAGAGGATGGACGATCGCTTGCAATTTTTAAACAAGTGGTCAGCCTATTAAATGTGTTTGTTTGCGCTGATGGCTTTTCTGGAGGTCAATTTCCGAATCCGAGGAATCGGAAACCGGGTCCTCGTGCCACTTGCTGCATTCAGTAGCCCAGTCCTGTTCCCCAAACTCTTAGGATTAAGTCGCTGGGCAGGACAGGAAACGACAATATTTCTTTGATAGATGAGCAGTCAGATCATTCCAAGACAATCATCCCAGCTAACTCAATTAAGAAAAACCCCTTGGCATGAAAAAATTAAAAAATACTTCCAAATAAAAAAACAATTCCTGATTCCAGATCACTTTTGACAGCTCTACTCTAAGAAATCGACTCTCTTTTCCAAAGTTTTACCTATGCCCCAGAACTCAGTTGGAATAGTTTTTTCTTCTTTCTCGGTTGCCTCTTATAATTGGCTGTTCCCAAGTCTAACTACGATTGCCCTGAAAAGTCTGGTAAACACTTTCACATTTCCATGTTTAATTGCATTCAGACTGATATTTTTGTATACATATAGAGCACAGCCAAATTCTCAATCGACCGCAATGCCTTTGACATCAAGCTCTTATTCATCGTTCTCGCCTTATATATAAATAGACATACGCTACTTGTCAAAATGCACGAGTGATCTTTACATTGTCTAGAACAAAGAGCCCAGCCCGGCTTCTTTCTTTCCTCAGTGTCTCAGAAGGTGTCCTTTATTACATGTGCAGGATGCAAGGATTCTGCTGCTGCATGGGTGAAAAACGATACCTTCAGACTGCCTTTTCAGTGACAAATTGCACTTCTGCGGAATATCACACCGCCTGTGGTTTTAAGAACCCACTTAGATTTACTATTACTTCCTTGGGGACTCAGCCTCCTCACAAAGCACCCCAAGGCTCATTTCCACTGTTTCAGAGTGCAACAAAGATGAGAAAGTTTGCTCATCACGAGGGTCTACAAACTCTGGGCTAGTAAAAACACTCTCTGGCATGCCTAACGCGCTAAAACCATGGCCTCTGTGAATTCCTGGTGTATAAAACAGGCAGGAAAAGTTGTCTGGAGGTATTTGCGGAGCATTGTGTTGGTTCGGGAAGGAGCTGTGGGGTTGGAGGCTGAGCTACGCCTCTCCCTTTGCTTCCTGGGTGAGAGCCGCGGGACATGCCACTGAGCTGAAGCAAAGCAGAGAGAGATCGGTAAGACTCACCGGCTTCCCCATTTTTCCCAGGACGGGGTTTTTGTTCCTCAGCTGTGATCTGGAAGAGACAAACCTGTAGGTCCTCCAAGCAGGCTGCCTCGGATCAGCTGAATGGCTGGGGCGTTCAGGAAGCTTGCTCTGTCCAGCTCCGAATCACTCCCCTTTCCAGGCTGTGTGCTTACACGCCTCCCAGTCAACGCAAAAATCTGCCAAACTCAGGTCAGCCTAACAGGTTTCCTTATATAGGTAAACATGAATTGCATTCCTGGTGAAAGAAGTTAACTAGGAATCCCGGTAACCTGGTTAACTCTATCCATGCCAGAATGGCTCAGAGTCCGTCAGCCCGTGCAGGGTTTGGCTGCAGCACAAAGGGATTTGTGCGATTTAATTAAAATCATCTTTATCCCAGCAGTCTGTGAAATTGGCCCTTCTAGGAGAACTGCGAGTCAATAGCTAGTACTTTGTATCAGGAGCTGTGACCAACCTCGTATTATCCGAAGGCACAGTAGGGAGCAAAACCAAAGTAGAGGACGCTATCCTTTGCCTACAGTGTTTTTAAAACTAGGATAACCTGTCTTGAAGTGATTTTCAAAGAAGTGCACAGAAGATGTGATAGAAGAGAATGTGAATAAACTTCCATTAAATAAGGCTCAAATGCCTTATGTGAGCATAGTAACGAATAGTTATTCAACTTTTCCAGGCCCTTAGTAGATAATGCAATATGATCATTTTCAGTTTACTCCCTTTACAAGGCGGTAATTGCTACTGTATTTTTTGATGGGCAAAATGACACATAATGACATCTATTTATTCTCCATAATAACCCTCCTGAGCCCACATACTGAAGTGTTATTTGATGGTTTCAGGAAGGAAATCGAAGACATGTGAATTTGCATAATTACACGGAAAATTTTTTTAAACAGCTTCCTGGACTTAAGAAAGAACTCCTGCAAGGCCTAACTCTGGGCTCCAAACATAGTTTTTAAATGTAAGTATGTAACATGGCAATGGCCTAATAATCGGCTCTTCCCCCCCACATTTATCTACCACCAAGTAAAGTAATAATTCTTTTCAAGTCTAACCAATTCCACTGCAGTCTTCCTGTGACTCGGTAGAGACCCAAGACTTCCCGATACCGGGTGCTGGAGGTGAAGACTGCACACTAAATAAAACCTATCTTCAAATGAATCATTCGTTCCTGTTTCATCCACTGGGTGACTGCTCCTTGGATGGTGTCAATCTTTGTAAAAATAGCTCAGTGCTGTGTTTTGGGCCCCTGCTCAGGAAAGGGGAGAGAATGTTTACATACCTAAGCCAGCACCAGCACAAACCAATCGTCAAGAGTTTCGGTGGGGGGGGGGAGCGCTCCTAGCACTGCCTGATTCCAATCCGCTTTCGCTCAAATAAACTCTTGAAAATTGTGAGGAAAAGAAGAAGAAAGAAGAAAGAAGAAAGAAGAAAAAAAGCTTGTGCTAAGAGCAGTAGAGTGCAAAAATCACACCGTCAGGACGGGCGACTAATCTTTGAATAGCATTTTACACCGGGCAAAGACTTTTGCATACAGCTTCTCTTCATATCTCCACAGGAACGCTACGAAGCATGTGCGTTATTATTTCCTTTTTATGATAACAAAACTAACTCGCAGAGATAGAGTGAGTGCTCTAAAGTCTCACGATCAGCTGGTGGCAGATCCCAAATCCCAGATCTTCTAGAATTTAACTCTGGTAAAATTTCCAAAAATAGAATCGACTTGAAGGGACAGAAGAACATTAAAATGGCAGTTTTCCATGTTCAAATATAATTTTTAATAATCGTTATGTCCAGAGAGTTTAAATGCAATATACAAACTGATTAAAATACTCTTTCTATAGTCATAACTTACAGCTAAAATGACTCCAGAAAGATCATAAAATGAGATAGGAAGTATATTTTTATTGAATATGAATTTGGGTTATAAAATATTATGAAGGTATAACTGCAAATATTGCACACATTTTTCTGTTCGCAGTACACACATTTCTATGGCATCAAGTTAAGACTCATCTCGACTCCCCCACTGGCAGGAATATTAGGGTTTTTTACTTATTGGGTTTTCATTAATCTTAAATAAAACTCTGTGTACCATGCTAGGTAAACGGCTTTCACTACTAGAGTCCATTTATGATCCTGCACCCTTTATGTTCTCATAATTCCCGCTGAAGCAAGTTCTGTTTACGCAGGAACTTTAGACTTTATTAACATGTTGATGCAAGACAAAGAATGCATTTTTTTTCCCAGGGCAGGCTAAACCTTTAAGTGCCTTAAGCTGGCCTCCAAATTTGTTCTTACAATTCTAAGCAAACAATCATTTCGGTTTTAAACACAAAATATCTTAGGATATAATTATTGAATTCGAAGGTCAAATGGAATTTGGATCTCAAAGTAGCATATTTCAAAGAAGGAATATAACCCTCTGCTAAATCCATTTTGGACGCCTCAAGGAATGGTTTGGGAAAGGCTGGGTCACTGAGGCAGCATGAATTCAACCTAACCATAGAAGCCCCCAATGAGAGAGTGCGTACAGCTGAATAATTACACTGGGCCAAAAAAATAGCACTTACGGGAAACTAAATAAAATACAAGACCTACTTGAAGGGGAGAGAATATCCTAGTGGCTTAAGGAAAACATCAGGGGACAGATTTCGGAAATTCCCAATGGCATACGACTAATGAGTAGGTAGGCTACAATTCCAACCTCAGTCCATCAGACTCTAGAATGCTTGCTATGTCTACCGCACCCTGGGGGTACCACGCTACCCAAGGAAGTGCAAATGTCTTTGAGTCATGCTGGTTTCATGTGTTGGTCATGTGACCTTGGGTAATGTTTTGAAGCCTCACCTCCAAAGTGGAAACAATGGCTACACATCTCACAGATGACTGAAAGTACCTAATGGGTGTTTTCAATCGTTCCCAATGAATTTATTGATGCTTCTCATGGTGCAGGCATTCCTCAAGGTCCTAGGAATATGGCCGCGAGCAAGTTAGGCATGTCTCCCCCATCATGCAGCTAACGATCTTCAAGGAAAGGCTGCGCACATCTATATTATGGAATGTGAAACCCTAACATTTCCCTGGATTTCTCATAACACAAGAATGTGGAACCAGAGTTCCACATCAATATAGAAATATTAATAGACAAATGCCCGAGCTAACACGTTCACTGTAGTCAGTCCAGACTGCTCTCCCTGGCCCGAGGCTGGCCTTACCATGATTAGACTCGGTGGGCCTGGGCTGAGCCAAATAAGGTAAATATCAGGGAAAGGTAAAACTTGATGCATCCGTCCTATCATGAACCGTCCTTCGAACAACAGAGGAGGACCGGTGCATTCACTTGCAAAACATCTTAAAGACGCTCGGGAAGCTGGATATACAAAGAGTTGTTTTTATCATTAATTCTGTATACGAAGAAGTGATGCAGAAGCATAATACTATAGCCCATTATCAGGCTACTAATCTGTTTTCGTTCCTTTCCATTCAATAAGCACTTAATTGATACGAACTATAGATAAGGGTCTGTGAAGGATACAAATAGGATAGGATACACCGAAAAAGCATGGTCCTTAGCTTTAGTGGGAGCTTTTTAGAAAAATGTTATGCTGCTATATCAGGCAGGATGGGTGAGGTTATGCTCTGGTAACAAGGAACCCCCAGATCTCAGTGGCTTATAACAGCAAAGGTGTTTTTCTCACTCATGCCACATGTTTACACAGATCAACAGGGAAGGCTCTCCTATTCATAGCCACTCAGGAGCCCAGGCTCATGAACGTTCCTTTCAACACATACTTCCACGGTTGCTGAGACAGGAAACAGGGACTTGGTGAATCACGCACTGCCTTTCAAAACTTCACTTCATAAGGGACACTTAAACTTCCGCTTACCCTCATTGGCCCCAGCAACTCCACTGGCCCTGCTTAACTTCAAAGCAAGAGAGAGAGCTAGAATATATGACGAATGAAGACATGACAGATACGGCAAACCATGTGGCTGGAGGAAAGCATCAAGGAGGCAGGCATATTGAATACCCCATATGGCACAAGGACTGGCATTTCAAGTTTGGAAATTACTGACCAGCTCCAATTTCCATGGGAGCACTTGCTTAAAGCTGGACTCACAGATTAATCAGTGGTTCTGGCTGAACCTTGAGGGAAACAGTGACATTTAAAAAGGATGTCCTGAGGCAGACTCTTCTTAATATTTCTATCAGTTACTTGAGTGATGAAATAAAAGACAAGTTGATTTAATTTGCAGATGGTGCCAAATTGGATAGCTAACACCTCAGAGGATTGTATTATAATTCAAAATGACCTTGAAGAGTAGGGGGGGAAATGACGTTAAAGAAGAAGCTTACGTCCAACAGGGACAAACAGAGGATTGGAATGAATGGTCTACAAAATACATGGTAGAAAAATATAATGAGCAAATACAAGCCTGTAAATTGAATATATACTGACAGCTTAGCACTTTTACTTGTAAAGCCCTTGGTACGGTGGTACTAACCACGTAAGCACTGGAAGATAGGAATTCTCAGAGCACTTCCTCACTGGAGAGCCTTGTTTAAGAAATAAGAAATCAGAGCAAATTCAGAGGCAAAAGCAGAAATTTCCAAAAGACTAAGTACCCTAGGTCAGGTGTCAGCAAACTTTTTCTGCAAAGGGTCAGACAGTAAATATTTTCAACTTTGCCATCCATAAGTCTCCCTCCTACAACTACTCAACTCTGCTGTTGTGGTCCAAACCAGCCACAGATAATGTGTAAATGATTGTGCATGGCTGGGTGCCAATAAAACTTTATTGACAAAACTGGGCAGCCAACATTAGGCTATACTGTGCAGACCCCTGCTCTCTCTACATTATAAGAAGTGTCCCAGAATGGCAAGGTACTCATATTGATTCCAAGTGCCTAGAAGGCAAGAGGGATCCTATTTTGGCCATTTTCCTATTGTTCAAGTTCCCTTAATGGTGCTTTCCACGCAGGTGCTAGTGAATGACTTGGTGAGATAAATGAAATGAAATTAGCTAGAAATACCAGCTTCCTTATTAAATATTCAAAAAGATTTATAATATGTAATTCTTGAGGATGTTGTGGAAATAAAATCCAAAATATAATTTCCCATCTCGATTTGCCAAATTTTTATCAATTATATTGCTTTTCAGCTACAAAAATATCAAAGATGAAAACATATAAGAAAACCTAGAAAGATTACAATAATGAAATTAAAGGAAACAAAAATTTGCAACAAGGTATATGCACATAGCGTTTTTAATTTTTTCCCCCAAGTTCTTCATAACCAAATGAGGTCAATGAAGCAAATGTCCTTATTAGCCAAAGGCGAAGATGGAGACAAGGAAGGTTAAGTCAATTGTCTAACATCAACAAGCTCATGGCGATGGAGAAGGAAATAGGACCGAGATTGCCTGGGTTTACAATTCTGAATCGTGATAAACACCAAGTGCGCAGAGGCTGAGAGAATAAAGAGCTTACATGAAGTGCAATGGAAGCCCTGTGGTATGTCTTTTCAGATGCGTTGGGGAAAGCCCAGCACTCCAAACACTGTCTGTCCCTTCCTCCCCCATGCACACCCCCCCCCCCCGTGCAATCTCCTTTGCAGTCAGCTCCATAGCCTCTCCCTCCTTTGATAAAGTCCTGAAAGCTAAAGTCTGGTTATGGATGAGTCTTTGTGCAAATGCCCCTGAATCCTGAATCCGACTACTTGTGACCACTGCCTCTGATACTTTCAGTCCAAGCCAGTATCATCTGGTGGCTACATCAGTTTCTCAGCCTCAGCATAACTGGGCTGGATCGTTCTTTGTGATGGGGCAGTCCTGAGCTTTGTAGCATGTTCAGCAGCATCTCCAGCTTCTTCCCACTAGATGCCAGGAGCGCTTCCCCTCCCCTTACCCTCCAAGTCACAACAACCAAAAGTATCTTCAGACATTGCCAAATCTTCCTGGGGGAGGCACAAAATTACCTCTTTTGGAGAACCTCTGAAATAGATGATTGCTTCTTAATTGTTCTCCCTACTTCTGCCCTTGCTTCTCTGCAGTCTATTCTTCACACAGCAGCCAAAACCATCTTTTAAAGATATACATCAGATCATGCCACTTCTCTGCTTAAAACCTCTAGTGGTATCCTCTTATAATTAGAATACAATCTAGCTCTCATACCATGGCCCACAGAGTTCTCCAGAGTATGACTTCTGTCAGCCTCTCCAGATTAATCTTATAGCACCATGTCCTCACTGGCCTTCTTTCTCCTTCCCCAGTATACCCATCTTGTTCAGAACTCAGGACCTCCGTATATGTTATTCTCACTGCCTGGAATGCTCCTGCTGGTGTGGATGGCAGAATGGTGGCCTCCCAAAGAGGTCCACATCTGAATTCCCGGAACTCGTGAATATGTTATGCTAAATGGCAATGGGGAATTAATGTTGCAGATAGAATTAAGGTTGCTATAGGCTGACTTTAAGATAAGAAGATTATTCTGGATTATCTAGGTGGGCCCAATGTAATCACAAGGTTCGTATAATGTGGAAGAGGGAGGCAGAAGGAGCAGTGTCTGAGCAATGCCATGTGAAAGACTGGACTAGCTATTGGTGGCTTTGCAAATGGAGGAAGGAGACCATGATCAAAGGAATGTGGGCAGCCTCTAGAAGCTGGGAACAGATTCTCCCCTAGAGCCTCCAGAAGGAATGCAACCCTGGTGCTACTTTGACGTTAGCCCGGTGAGACCTGCGTTGGACTTCTGACCTCGAGAACTGTAAGATGATAAATTTGGGCTGTTTCAAGCCACTAAGCTTTCCATAATTTGTTACAGCAGCAACAGGAAACCAATATTCCTGGCATCTTCACTGCTAGCTCCGAAACCCTCAGAATGTATGCAAACGTCTTCTTCTCCAGTAGGGGGCCACCCGTGATAACCAGGACTGCCAGGCACCACCCATTCCACCTCCAGTGGTTCTCTATCAATTTACCCGTTTTATTTCCTTCATAGCTCTGGTCACTATCTGATATTACCACAGTTCATTCATTGCAAAGCCAGAAAAAGAAAAAAAAAAAAAGAAAAGGCCTACCTTGACAAAAAGTAGCCAACAATGACACACTTGAAAAAAGAAATGGCGGTGGTCATTTAATATGTCTCGGAGCAGGAATGTTGGAGAAAGAACCAGGTTTGGATTAAGTAAAGAACGTTTATGTTGGATGAAAAGACATTCTTGACGGTAGTTGGAGTAATTGCACAATGAAACAGGCTGCCAAGAAGGGCCATGGAGGCCTAGATTGCGGCAACACTCACGAAAGAGATTAGATAACTTGAGTCAAGAGAATAAGTGGAGCTCAGCCTAGAGCATTTACTTGATGACCTGCTTGTTCTTCCTCCAGCTTTAAAATGTGTGTAGCACAAAGCAATGAATCACAGGACAACATCTGCATGTAATTGCATTTCTGTTCCAATAATAAATGTTTCAACTGCTACGCTATTTACGAAAGCTGTTATCATAAAGAGCCAAGTGGGGGAAATTTGAAACACAAATGCTTATCTTAAGAAACCTTTCCTTTGCAATTCGGTGTCCAAGTACCAAAACAGCAACTTTGCTGTAGTATATGAATTGTCCTGAGGAGTCTGTTTTTGAAATTCTATTTTAAATTGATTTTTAGGTGTTTGATTCCCTGTAAGAGCCCTTTCTGTCACCCATGGTTTTCTTCGTATTTTTTGAATCTGAACAGGAGGAGCAAAGGCTGAAATTGTTCAGATTTTCCTCACAAACCTATCATCTGATTTTTGAACCCATTGTCAAGGAGGGAGAAAAGGTGTCTTGTACTTTCATTTTAATCAAGAATGTTTATTCTCAAAACAGAAGACTAGAATTACAGATTTCCCCCACCCATCCCACTCCCACAAACCATCCCCACCCGGGAATTGTTGGCCTTTAAATTGCTTGCGAAGTGCCAGGACATTTAAAAAGTATTAACAACCAATGTAGAAAAGCACAGAAAAGCAAAGAAACTCTTAGTTCCTCGGGTCCGTCTTGTCCTCCCGCTTCCCCACAGTGGCAGACAATTTTTCTGTACGCCTTGGCACAGGAGAAGCTGACTTCTCTGCAAAACCACTGGAGACACCAGCAAAGGCTAGCAATCATTTTGGCCTTTTAAACTTAGCTTTGGGGGAATACACGTTCTGCAAAATAAAGTGGGCTGAATTTTTCAACAATTTACTTAACTTTGCATTTTTCAATTGTCTGTCGGCAGCTTAAAATTCACTGCTTTGAGTAAAGGATGAAAACTCCATCAAGGAGCGCCTGGGTGGCTCAGTGGGTTAAGTGTCTGACTCTTGATTTCGGCTCAGGTCAGGATCTTAGGGTCCTGGGATCGAGCCCTATGTCGGACTCTGTGCTCCGAGGGGAGTCTGCTTGAGATTCTCTCCCTCTGCCCTTCTTCCCGCATACGTGCTTTCTCTCTCAAAATAAAATGAATACTGGCGGCATTAGAAACACAAAGGACAGAGACACGCCGGCCCTGGAAGTGAGGGCAGGGACGCCGGGTGTGGGGCTCACATCCCGGGACGCTGCAGGGTTGAGCAGCACCAACAGTAACAGAGTTAAAGTGGCCAGAACATCAGTGGAGAACGGGCCGCAATCCCTCTGTTCTGTGACAATGCAGCGTCTGCTGCTCTGACTCTCAGAAGAGGCATAGCCGGCCGCCAGGGAAAGCCGCCAGAGAACAAAAGCCTGGAAATACCGGCTCAGAGAGTGCCCATCCCCATCCTCCCTCGCAGGGGACACGGAGACTCTAACCAAACAGGGTTGCCTGAGTATCGGCGCGGCAGGCCCCTCCCCCAGAACACAGAAGGCAGGCTGAAAAATCAAGAAGCCCACAACCGGAGGCGCCTGGGTGGCGCCGTCATTGAGTGCCTGTCTTCGGCTTAGGGCGTGATCCCGGCGTTCCGGAAAGGAGTCCCTCGTCGGGCTCCTCCGCTGGGAGCCTGCTTCTTCCTCTCCCACTCCCCTGCTTCTGTTCCGTTCTTGCTGACTGTCTGTCTCCCTCTCTCAGATAAGTTAATAAATAAAATCTTTAAAGAAGAAGCCCACATCTCTAAGATCCCTATAAAACAAGGGGCACGGCCTGGGACCCAGTCAATAATTTTGGGCTCTGGAAACCCCGCAACCTCTCTTCATCAGAATGACAAGAAGGAGAAGCCCCCCCCAGCAAAGAAAAGACAGTGAGTCAGTGGCCTCTGCCACAGAAGTAACGGATATGGATGTAACCAAATTATCAGAAATGGAATTCAGAGTAACAATGGTCAAGATAATGAGTAGACTTGAAAAAAGTATTCAGGAAAATATTACTGAGAATATACAATCCCTAAGGGCGGAAATGAGAGCGAATTTGACAGAAATTAAAAATTCTATGAGCCAAATGCAGGCAAAACTAGAGGCTCTGACGGCCAGGGTCACGGAAGCGGAGGAAAGGGTTAGTGAATTGGAGGATGGGTTAATAGAGGAAAAAATAAAAATAGAAGATGGTCTTAAGAAAATCCACGCCCACGAATGTTGGCTACGGGAGATTACTGACTCAACGAAACGATCCAATGTTAGAATCATCGGCATCCCCGAGGGGGTGGAGAAAAACAGAGGTCTAGAAGAGATATTTGAACAAATTGTAGCTGAAAACTTCCCTAATCTAGCAAGGGAAACAAAAATTCGTGTCCAAGAGGCAGAGAGGACCCCTCCCAAGCTCAACCATGACAGACCTACACCACGTCACGTCATAGTGCAATTCGCAAATATGAGATCCAAGGAAACAGTATTGAAAGCGGCCAGGGCAAAGAAATTTCTCACGTACCAAGGCAAAGGTATCAGAATTACATCAGACCTGTCTACACAGACCTGGAACGAGAGAAAGGGTTGGGGGAGCATTTTTAAAGCTCTTTCAGAGAAAAACATGCAGCCAAGGATCCTTTATCCAGCAAGGCTGTCATTCAGAATTGATGGAGAAATAAAGACATTTCAGAATCGACAGTCACTAGCCAATTTCGTAACCACGAAACCAGCCCTACAGGAGGTATTACGGGGGTTTCTATAAAAGTAAAAAGGCCCCAAGAGTGATACAAAACAGAAAGTCACAGCCAATACAAACAAAGACTTTACTGACAACATGGCAGAATTAAAAGCATATCTCTCAGTACTCAGCCTGAACATTAATGGTTTAAATTCTGGCTTCAAACGCCACAGGGTTGCAGATTGGATAAAAAGAAATGACCCATCCATTTGCTGTCTACAAGAGACTCATTTCGAACCCAAAGATGCATTCAGACTGAGAGTAAGGGGATGGAGTACCATCTTTCACACAAATGGACCTCAAAAGAAAGCTGGGGTAGCAATTCTCATATCAGATAAATTGGATTTTAAACTACAGACTATAGTTAGAGATGCAGAAGGGCACTATATTATTCTTAAAGGAAGTATTCAACAAGTGGAGATGACAATTATAAATATATATGCCCCCAACAGGGGAGCAGCAAGATACACAAGCCAACTCTTAACCAGAATAAAGAGACATATAGATAAAAATACATTAATAGTAGGGGACCTCAACACTCCACTCTCAGAAATAGACAGAACACCCTGGCAAAAACTAAGCAAAGAATCAAAGGCTTTGAATGCCATACTCGACGAGTTGGACCTCTTAGATATATATAGAACACTACACCCCAGAACCAAAGAATACTCATTCTATTCTAATGCCCATGGAACATTTTCAAGAATAGACCATGTTCTGGGACACAAAACAGGTCTCAGCCGATACCAAAAGATTGAAATTATCCCCTGCATATTCTCAGACCACAACGCTCTGAAATTGGAACTCAACCACAAGGAAAAATTTGGAAGAAACTCAAACACTTGGAGACTAAGAACCATCCTGCTCAGGAATGACTCGATAAACCAGGAAATCAAAAATCAAATTAAACAATTTATGGAGACCAATGAGAATGAAAATATAACAGTCCAAAACCTATGGGATACTGCAAAGGCAGTCCTAAGGGGGAAATACATAGGGATCCAAGCCTCACTCAAAAGAATAGAAAAATCTAAAATGCAGTTTTTATATTCTCACCTCAAGAAGCTGGAACAGCAACAGAGGGACAGGCCTAATCCACGCACAAGGAAGCAGTTGACCAAAATTAAAGCTGAAATCAATCAAGCAGAAACCAGAAGTACAGTAGAGCAGATCAACAGGACTAGAAGCTGGTTCTTGGAGAGAATCAATAAAATTGACAGACCACTGGCAAGACTTATCCAAAAGAAAAGAGAAAGGACCCAGATTATTAAAATTATGAATGAAAAAGGAGAGGTCACGACGAACACCATTGAAATTGGAAGGATTATTAGAAATTTTTATCAACAGCTATATGCCAATAAACTAAGCAATCTGGAAGAGATGGAATCCTTCCTGGAAACCTATAAACTACCAAGATTGAAAAAGGAAGAAATTGATTTCTTAAACAGGCCAATTAATTATGAAGAAATTGAGTCAGTGATAAACAACCTTCCAAATAACAAAACTCCAGGCCCGGACGGTTTTCCTGGGGAATTCTACCAAACATTCAAAGAAGAAATAATACCTATTCTCCTAAAGCTATTTCAAAAAATAGAAACAGAAGGAAAGCTACCAAACTCATTCTATGAGGCCAATATTACCTTGATCCCCAAACCAGGCAAAGACCCCCTCAAAAAGGAGAATTACAGACCGATTTCCCTAATGAATATGGACGCCAAAATCCTCAACAAGATACTTGCTAATAGAATCCAACAGTTCATTAAAAGGATTATCCACCACGATCAAGTGGGATTCATACCTGGGATGCAAGCGTGGTTCAATATTCGCAAATCAATCAGCATGATACATCATATCAACAAGAAAAGACTCAAGAACCATATGATCCTCTCAATCGATGCCGAAAAAGCATTTGACAAAATACAGCATCCTTTCCTGATTAAAACCCTTCAGAGTGTAGGAATAGAAGGTACATTTCTCAATCTCATAAAAGCCATCTATGAAAAGCCTACTGCAAATATTATTCTCAATGGGGAAAAGCTGGAAGCCTTTCCCTTAAGATCAGGAACACGACAAGGATGCCCACTCTCGCCACTATTATTCAACATAGTACTAGAAGTCCTTGCAACAGCAATCAGACAACAAAAAGGGATCAAAGGTATTCAAATCGGCAAAGAAGAAGTCAAAATGTCTCTCTTCGCAGACGACATGATACTCTATATGGAAAACCCAAAAGAAGCCACTCCCAAACTATTAGAAGTTATAGAGCAATTCAGTAACGTGGCGGGATACAAAATCAATGCTCAGAAATCAGTTGCATTTCTGTACACGAATAACGAGAACGAAGAAAGAGAAATCAAGGAATCCATCCCATTTACAATAGCACCAAAAACCATACGTTACCTTGGAATTAACTTAACCAGAGACGTAAAGGACCTTTATTCTAGAAACTATAAATCACTCTTAAAAGACATTGAGGAAGACATAAAAAGATGGAAAGATATTCCATGCTCATGGATCGGAAGAATTAACATAGTTAAAATGTCCATGCTACCCAGAGCAATCTACACTTTCAATGCTATCCCGATCAAAATACCGAGAACGTTTTTCAAAGAACTGGAACAAATAGTCCTTAAATTTGTATGGAACCAGAAAAGACCCCGAATCTCCAAGGAACTGTTGAAAAGGAAAAACAAAGCTGGGGGCATCACAATGCCGGATTTCGAGCTGTACTACAAAGCTATGATCACAAAGACAGCATGGTACTGGCACAAAAACAGACACATAGACCAATGGAACAGAATAGAGAGCCCAGAAATGGACCCTCAGCTCTTTGGGCAACTAATATTTGATAAAGCAGGAAAAAACATCCGGTGGGAAAAAGACAGTCTCTTCAATAAATGGTGCTGGGAAAATTGGACAGCTACATGCAAAAGAATGAAACTTGACCACTATCTCACACCATACACAAAAATAAACTCCAAATGGATGAAAGACCTCGATGTGAGACAGGAATCCATCAAAATTCTAGAGGAGAACATAGGCAACAACCTCTACGACATCAGCCAAAGCAACCTTTTTCATGACACATCCCCAAAGGCAAGAGAAACAAAAGATAAAATGAATTTATGGGACTTCATCAAGATTAAAAGTTTCTGCACATCCAAGGAAACAGTCAGAAAAACTAAGAGGCAGCCCACGGAATGGGAGAATATATTTGCAAATGACACTACAGATAAAGGACTGGTATCCAAGATCTACAAAGAACTTCTCAAACTCAATACACGAGAAACAAATAAACAAATCAAAAAATGGGCAGAAGATATGAACAGACACTTTTCCAATGAAGACATACAAATGGCTAACAGACACATGAAAAAATGTTCAAAATCATTAGCCATCAAGGAAATTCAAATCAAAACCACACTGAGATACCACCTTACGCCAGTTAGAATGGCAAAAATAGACAAGGCAAGAAACAACAATTGTTGGAGAGGATGTGGAGAAAGGGGATCCCTCCTACATTGTTGGTGGGAATGCAAGTTGGTACAGCCACTCTGGAAAACCGTGTGGAGATCCCTTAAAAAGTTAAAAATTGAGCTACCCTATGATCCAGCCATTGCACTACTGGGTGTTTACCCCAAAGATACAGACGTAGTGAAGAGAAGGGCCATATGCACCCCAATGTTCATAGCAGCAATGTCCACAATAGCTAAATCGTGGAAGGAGCCGAGATGCCCTGCAACAGATGACTGGATTAAGAAGTTGTGGTCCATATATACAATGGAATATTACTCAGCAATCAGAAAGAATGAGTTCTCAACATTTGCTACAACATGGATGGCACTGGAGGAGATAATGCTTAGTGAAATAAGTCAAGCAGAGAAAGACAACTATCATATGATTTCTCTCATCTATGGAACATAAGAACTAGAATGATCAGTAGGGGAAGAAAGGGATAAAGAAAGGGGGGGTAATCAGAAGGGGGAATGAAACATGAGAGACTATGGACTACGAGAAACAAACTGAGGGCTACAGAGGGGAGGGGGGTGGGGGAATGGGATACACCGGTGATGGGTAGTAAGGAGGGCACATATTGCATGGTGCACTGGGTGTTATACACAACTAATGAATCATCGAGCCTTACATCGAAAACCGGGGATGTACTGTATGGTGACTAACATAATATAATAAAAAATCATTATTAATAAAAAATAAAATAAAATAAAATAAAATGAATAAATTTTTAAAAAATAAAAAGAAAACTCCATCAAGCTACAGAAAAAATAAAACCACAGCTCTTAAAAGACTGACTCTTTCCATTTGCTAGGCAGGTGTTTCAAAACCATGTCATTGAGAGTTTCCCTTTTAATGAGATGGCAAATAACCACGCGGGAGGGCAAATCCTCAAAGAGCAATGAAAACAAGCAATTTTACAGCAATAATTCTAAACCCCCTCCCCATTTCTCAAGGTCTGAATTTCTTCACTCCTAGCTGCTTAGTTCTCACTTCATTAGCACTGTTTAAAACACCACAGTTGAATAACAAAACTAAATGAAAATTTAGAACATTCTTTTAGGAAGGTGAAAATACATCACAATTTTCCAAAGTATTTTTTTTTAAAGATTTTATTTATTTATGTGACAGGGACAGCCAGCAGAGAGGGAACACAAGCAGGGGAAGTGGGAGAGGAAGAAGCAGGCTCATAGCGGAGGAGCCCAATGTGGGACTCGATCTGGAACACTGGGATCACGCCCTGAGCCAAAGGAAGCCGCTTAACGACTGCGCTACCCAGGCACCCAGCCAAAGTAATTTTTAATTAACTCTTTAAAACCCAGATCAATAACAGTGGTTAGACTACCACATGGTCAGCATTGAGGCTGCCTAGGATTTCTCTTCTTCCCCAGCTGGGGTCCCTGACCCAGAGTATAGATGAGGACAGAGAGAGACATAAAGATAGTCATTCATTTACTTACCAAGTAATATCAGGTAAATGTCATGTGTCAGACACACATTCGTATATTAGGGTAGGTAAGAGCAACTCAACGGTTGGAAGAATTTCAAAAGTTATGTTTTAGGGAAACATATAAACATATAAACATCCCTGTTACGATGCTATGAGAAGGACACTTCACTTCAGCTCTGTGGTATTTTTCCCCAAACCCATAGAAGCGCCTTGAAGTCCAATACCGGTTTGCCAGCATGGTTGGATGAGTGCTCTCTTCTGGGCTGCAGGCTTATTGTCATACCCTCACATGGTGGAAGGGGCCAGGGAGCTCTCTGGGATCTCTTTTACAAGGGCACTAATCCTAACCATGAGGGCTCTGCCCTCCCGACCTAGTCACCTCCCAAAGACCTCACTTCCTAATATCACCACAATGGGGGTTAAGATTTCAACGTGTGAAGTTTGAGGGGACACAAACATTCAGATCATTGCAGCTAAATTGAGTGACATTCTACAAAATATCTGACTAGTACTCCTCAAAACTGTGAAAGTCTTGAACAGGAAAGATGGAGAAACTCACAGCCCAGGGGAGCCTAAGGAGATATGATTACTAAATGCACTAAATGCTTTGGATGGGATCCTAGAACTGAAAGAAGACATTTGTGAAAAAACTAGAGTTTTTAGTTTTTTATAATAAAGTCTAGAGTTTAGTTAGTAGTAAGGTATGATGTTGGCTTCTTAGTTTTGACAGAAGTACCATGGTAATGGAAGACATCAACATTAGGGAAAACCAGGTGAAGCATATATAGGATATATCTGTATTCTCTTTGAAACATTTAGTTGATCTAAAATCATTCAAAAATAAGAGTAAAAATATTTAAAAATGCTTTTAAAATCCCCCAAAACAAGAACAACACATTAGTTTTATACAGCAGCCAGAGAAGAAAAAACATGATGAAGAAAAGATCCATCTAAGAAGGACAGAGACAGAGGCAGGAACATGCAAAGAGCAACAGACAGATATGGAAGTAAGAGTCCGTATCCTTCTGGTGGGCTCCAGGAGGTGTTCAAGCTCCACTGCCTTGTTATGTGGCTCCCTGCTATTCTCTTAAGTTACAGGGATCAGAAAAAAGGATAGGTCTTTGAAAGAACTGAGAGACTTGACATAGATTGGAAACATATTGGAGTACTGAGAAACTTCTCTTTCTTTTTCTATCTTTAAATGTTAGGTATTTTTTTTTCTATGTGATTCTGAAGGCAGATGTGTCAATGAATAGCTTTAGTTTAGCAAGTTTTTCGGGAACCTTGGACAGACTGATCAGCAAGGTTTTGACACTAAAAGCTGTCATGTGTTATAGAGCTTTTCTTTGAGAATCCCATACTCTCTAGTGTTCCAATGCCAAAAGGATACATTTACGATTGACCTTGACTTCATCCTAATGGGTACTTCTATTTAGAAATTAATCTAGCTTTTTGTCTGCCTGGGAATACATATAATGGGAAGCCAAAAAAAGTTTAAAAACTCCCTAAGGTTAGGTTAGGCTTTTACAATTACACATATGAAGACTTTGGGGGGTCTCTTCTTAAAAGGAGTCCCAGTATTTCACAGAAGCTTCCCTGAGCATTTAACCTCACAGTTAATCGGCAATTAATGCATGCTAAGAATTTCTGCAGACCAGTGTGCACTAACATACATTTTCCATGGTGTTTTTCCAAAAAGGACTTGAAACCGTATTAACTGTAAGTCTGGACAGTCTTGACAAGGTTAAGTGTGAGATATTAACAGTCAATCAAAAGTATTTGATTAGTGTGTGCCCTGAATCAGTCCAAACACGTATTTCATGGATGGGATACTCACACCCAGGTCTCCAAACCTTTTATTGATATTGATCACAGAATCCACATGCCGTATTAGATGGAAGAAATCTCCATGTAGAAACTGATTGAGATTTTGGTACTGGTTGGCATGTTGGAAGGGGAAGAGTAGGGACACAGATCTGCAAAGACATCTCAGGGGACTGCATATTTCATCTTGAATTAGTTTTATATCATAAATGTGAAGTTCTTGTGAGCTTGGGTTTAATCTTTAATGCAGCAAATTACATAAACTCTTTAACAAGAGCCAAAGTTCTAAAGTGATCTCTTATATTTGTTTTCCTTTTCCACTGAAACAGCATACCAAATCTGAATCTGATTAAGTCTGCTGAATTTGTTATCAGTGCTAGGAACTATGTATGCGGTGCAAAAAATTAACTTCACCTAGAAACGTATGTTTAGGTGGTTTTACTCCTAAGAAGTACTGCTTAGAAGGACAACAAATCCTGGGAGAGGCCAAACTTAATTTTTCCCAAAAAAGAACTGGGCTGTACGTGGCCTGGAAACAAGACTGAGATTTTGAGGTGTGAAAACATACAATGACTTTACAGTAAATTATGCTGTCGATGAGGGATGACCTGGTCAGTGTCTGTCAAGCACAGTGCCTGGCACTTAGCATATAACTAGCTTTATCCCTATGTATCTATGTATCTACTTATGTATCTAGCTATCTTGTATTTATCTCAAAGTTTCTCAACCTTAGCACTACTGACATTTTTGGATCAGAGAGTTCTTTGTTATGTGTGTGTGTATGAGGGGAAGGGGGCTCTCCTGTGCATTGTGGGATGTTGAGCACCACCCCTGGCCTGCACCTGGTAGATAGCAGTAGCACTCCCTCTCCCAGCTGTGACAACCAAATATGTGTCCAGATATTGCCAAATGTTCCCTGGTGTGTGTGTGTGTGTGTGTGTGTGTGTGTGTGTGTGTGTTTGTATGTGTCCCAGTATTTCCCCCAGGTAAGAACCACTGTTCACCTCTGTCTCTACTCTAATGTCTAATTCCTAATCTCTAATCTCTAAACATCTACATGCCTATAGGAGAAACAAACGAATGAACAGATTTTACTGTAGAATCTCCAGGCTTCAACCTGGCATGATCAATTGAGAAAGTGTGCGAGCTGGGTGTTATACACAACTAATGAATCATCGAGCCTTACATCGAAAACCGGGGATGTACTGTATGGTGACTAACATAATATAATAAAAAATCATTATAAAAAAAAAAAGAAAGAAAGTGTGCGAGAGCAGTGGGATTTATTGCATATGACAATATGTATCTATTATAATCATAAACTATCATACTGTGTAATAAATGCAAGAGCATTTGTTGGGATGCCTTGTGCTTCCCTCCTCTATGCCTTCTATCTGTTACTTGTACATACCAGGTAGCAACAAACTGTTTCTGTGCCCACTGTCTTCAGATACCGCCTAGAACACATAACTCAATTATTTTTGCTGAATCAAGTTAGTAAACTTGATTAGCAAATCAAAATCATTCAAAAACAAAGCTTATTCGATATATGAAGTAGGTTTTTTGAGGGGAAAATGGGATTTTTTTAATTTAAAAAGTGTTTCTGTACATATCAAGAGATGAGCCCTAGCTAATTCTGACCACAGAAATTGAAAAAAAAAAAAAGGGGACCAAAGAGATTTGATTTTGAAAGCGAAGAGAGTTGTGTCCTACTTCCCATCTGCGAGATGAGGAAAAGGCAGCTTTGTGGGGTGCACTGTCCCATTAGCCCAGTGGCTTGCACATAGTTGGTACTCAAGCATTACCATCTACAATAAATCAGGGTACATATTTAAGAATACTTAACTATTATCATTTCATATTAAGCTTAATCATAAACAAGACCATAATTAGAACACCTTGGGCCATTTTCTTTGAACCAAAATCCCTAAGTCTGTTTTCTCATTATGTATCAGACTCCTCTGCACCACAGCTGAGTAGAACAGAGACATTCAACTAGGAAGTAGACAGATGACTTTCAGCATGCCATTAAAACTCTTTGAGGCTCTCTGATTCCATCATCTGTAAAAAGGGAGGGATACTAATTTCTCTCTCTTAAGTTTTCTCTGAGGACGAAATGAGATCAATAAGAGCAAGTGCCCTAATATAAATGTTTAGTCATTTGCTTGATGCCCTGGAGACTAGCTTCCATGGTCAACAGTTATGAACGCAGTAGCAAAATTAATTTCCCCCTGAGCTTGAATCAAGAATGTATATGTGAAAACCTGCTGAAAGAGTCAAACATGATACAAATGTAGGTAAAGAGTTGGCAGAGTATGCCCTACTCTCCTTAAAGTCGCCCTAGTTCTAAACAGGAGAAGGGTGCACTTGAAAATTATCTGATTCCCTTTTAACTATGATCACTGTTTCAGGGCCCCCAGGCCATCTAATCCCAGGAGGTGGACAGACTGAAGACCTGAAGTCAGGACTGAAGTGTCTGTCCAGAGCCACCCTGGCTCACCTGGCTTACTGACCCTTGTCTAACTCCCCGAACATGGTGGACTTGACTATTCCCTCCTGAGCTGGGTACTTCCATTAACTCAACGCCTCATTCACTCCCTCCCTCATTCATTCACTCATTCTTCTCTGATGAACTTACTTACTTACTTAGCTACTTACTTACTTACTTACTTACTTTATTTATTTATTTAACATTTTGTTTATTTGAGACAGAAACAGCATGCACACAAGCCAGCAGCAGGTGGGGGTGGGGGGGACAGAGGGAGAGGGAGAAGCAGACTCCCTGCTGAGCAGGGAGCCTGATGCAGCACTTGATCCCAGGACCCTGAGATCATGACCTGAGCCAAAAGCAGATGCTTAACCGCCTGAGCCACCCAGGCGCTCCTCTGATGAACTATATTTAAATTATAGTAAAACAATGACACTGAGTGAATGTATGTGTGAATCAGATATATATATATACACTTATATCTGGTTATATATATATCTGGTTATATATATATGATATATATATGTATATAGATATACATGTATGTGTATGTAAGTATATATATATATATATATATATATATATATATATATATATATATATATATCTGATTCACACACACACACACGTTAAATACACATGTTATGGGACATAAGAAGCATCCAACTAAGATGTTCCTGGAATTTAATGAAAAAAAGATTATGAGGAAGAGCCTTCTGCAAGTCTTTGTTGAAGGACATCTAATCTGGTCTTTGAGGCATGGACAGAATTTGGGCATAAGAAGAGAGTGGCTTTATAGGTGTTCATTTTATAAAAATTTGTTAAGCTGAACATATACGTTTAACTTCAAAACATTTTGGCAGACACTTTCGTCATTGTGTTTCTAAAGTTCGCACTCTATTCTCTGCTCTTCTGACCATTCCAGAATATGGTATCTGAAATATATATTTTAATTACGCTAACAAAATTATTTTGTCAAACCACTGCTAACAATAATTGGGGTGTACTGATGAAATGGAAAACTAGGATTGGGATTCATCCATCTAAGTCATCTAAAACCCTGAAACCGAGATAATTTTCCCAAAGAAATAGAATCTATAGCTTTCTTTGCCTTCTTTGACTCAATATTTCCCCTTGTAACATATGGATAATATTATTTGTCTCCCTGAGGTGTGTGGCTATTATGGGAGTTACTAGGGCAATTTGTTCAAGTACTTTAATGAATCCAATGTATTTGAGATCAGTTCAGAAGATCTTTCTTCCATGGGCAGGCTGACCAAGGGTTCAGAGACTAGTTCATCCATCACAGTATAAAGGGCCATAGCAGGCTCTACCCAATGGGTGGAGGGTGAACTACTCACCCACTGTCCCTTCGGGGAAATTGACAACTAGGTTGGTGAGTGGCTTGGAGGTCCAGGGATGGCTGTGGAAAGGACAAAGAAGGAGCAGTCGAGTGAGATACAGAAGAGAGAAAGTCCAGGTATCAAATGAGAAAATGGTTCACTCGCTGGTAACCTTGGAGGGCAAGAGATTAGGAATCAGAGGATCTAGGGGTTAAGCTTAAATATGGGGATTTGTATATTCTAGTTACGTTTCAAAATCAACTTACAATAAGTGACACAGACAAAACAGAACCGTTAAAATAAGAAAAAAAGAACAAGAACAAAATAATAAACCAAGGGCAGCAGCTGGATTAGAGACAAGTCAGCAGAGTTATTACAACTGAACTCCAAGAGCCCCAGTAGCTAAGGCAGAAAAGGAAATAAGACAAATAATCTAGTTCACGTGATATAAAGAAAGAGACAAACATTTTATATGTTACTAGCATCAAGACATAGATACGTTATTCAATGGATCTTGTGGTAGGCAAAATAACGGTTCCCCCAAGGATATTCATGTCCTAAACCCCAGACCTGTGAATGTCACCTTACATAGCAAAAGGGACCTTATAGACATTATCAAGTTAAGAGTCTTGAGATGGAGAGATTCTCCTAAATTATCCTGGTGGGCCCAATGTAATCACAAAGGTCCTTATACGGAAAAGAAATAAGTCAGAGGGGCATGGTCCGATGGAGATGTTGCTATGGAAGCAGAGGTCTCAGAGATGCCATTGCGAGAAGGGAGCCACGAGTCAAAGAATGCAGGTGGCCTCTAAGAGCTGAAAAAGGCAAGGAAACAGATTCTCTCCTAGAACCTCCAGAAAGCACCACGTTTGCTGAAACCTTGATTTTAGCCTAGTGAGATCTATTTTTGGACTTCTGACCTCCAAAACTGTAAGATAATAAGTTTATGTTTTTTCAAGGCACTAAATTTATGATAATTTGTTACAACCACAAGAGAAAAGAAGTGCAGATTTTTAAATAATGGGCCAAGAGGAAAATCACTGAAATGTAACTTTTAAGTCACTTCAGTTGGGAGTAAAAATAATATTGCTGAGTTATATAACTTTCTGGTGAGGCTGACTAGATACAAGAATAAAGATGATAGAATTTGGAGTGATTTCTAAGCCAGATAGTTCAAAATCCATCTGAGGTTATGGTGAACAAGTGCAATTCTTAAGTCCTTCTCTAATCCTGCTAAACAGATTCTGTGGCTAGGACCCGGGAATCTATATTTTTAACAAGCATCTATATTACTTATCATTGCTGTAAACAAATTACCACACATTTAGCAGCTCAAAACAACACCCATTTTATTATTTCACAGCTTCTGTGGGTAGGAAATTGGGGCATGCCTTAGATGGTACCTCTGTTTTAGGGTCTTATAAGGCTGTAGTCAATTTGCCAGCTGGGGATGGGACCTCATCTGAAGGTCCAACTAGGGAAGGATCCACTTCTAAGCTCATGCAGGTTGTTAAGAAAATTCAGTTATTTAAGGGCTGTTTGACTGAAGTCCTAGGTTCCTTGCTGGCTGTTGGTTGGAGAATGCCCTCAGTACCTTTTCATATGGGCCTCTCCAACATGGCAGCTTGCCTTATCAAAGCCAGCAAGAAAGAGAGCCCATTAGCAAGACAGGGGTTACAATCTTAGTAATGTAATCATGGACATGGCATCGCATTACCTTAGCCATATTGTTTTGGTTAAAAGCAAGTCCCAGGTCCCACCTGCATTTGAGGGAGAGGATTATACAATGGGGAGAATGCCAGGAAAAAAAAAAGTCAATGGGGGGGGGGTCTTAGAATCTGTCCACCATGGCATCCCAGATGATTCTTGCTTACAATCAAGTTGGGCAGCACCAACCTAGGAGAACAAATGATTAGAAGGAATCAACCATCTCAGCTGGGCTTTTGAAAGGAAGCCGATGTGAAAATTTCAAGGCTGTGGGCTCTGGTGCTGTGTCAGCTGTGTCCTTTCTATAACAAATGCTATGCATTAACATAGTGTCTGGACCTTAAAAACAGTCCTTATCATTCTCCCAGGCCCCTCTCTGCTGCCAGCTCAGTTGCTCACTGTCCCTGAGCTGACCTCAACATCTCAGGGTAGCAGCCTAAGTTGGAGGGAGGGGGTGAAGGAACAAAGGGGGATAAACTGACATGGTAAGAACGGGTCCCTGAAATTCATGAGTTTTGATTATTTTTACTTTCTTGTCAAAAAACGTAAATTTTGCCTTGTCACAATATAAAGAGAATCCATTTCATAATTTACACAGCTGATCTCAAATACTATCCTATTTCAAGCTCCATCACATTTTCCTCAGATATTGAAATGATATCCTGGCAGAAACATTGGCATGTGCTTGCCAAGCCCTCCTGGGCACAAAACTAAACATTTCCCGGCCCCTTGCAGTTAAGTGAGGCCAGGGAATGGAGTTGGCCTGTGGCAAGTAGCCTGCTCCTAAAGCCTTCTGCATGGCCCTTGAAATTCTCCCTTCAGTCACCTGTTGGCCAGATGTTGAGAATGTAGCTAAGGTCCCTAAGGCTCTAGTGATGAGACAGCTGCTAGACTGGGAGAACCTGGGTCCCTGGACTCCTCCTTTTCCATTGTCATTGGTCAACCACACTGGAGTCAAATGTGAGTGAGAAATAAACAGATGTTGTGGGAAGTCACTGTTTATTACAACAGTTGAATTAGTTACTCTGACTAGAACAGCTGTATTATTTTCTTTGTGGGACAGATGTCGCATGCTGGTCCTGGGTATGGAGGGACATGTAATAGGTCATGAGGGTGGTGATGAAGACATAATCCCTTTGTGTTCTTCCCTTCTAAACTATCCATGGATCATTCCAGACACCAGGTCTCCATCTGTGGAAATTGAGGTCTTTTCTTAGTGAGTCTGTATGAACTTCCCATTCTACCTTAAATGCTGATTCTAAAATACTCTTACCCACGTGACTTGAAATCATCACACTGCTAAAAACCCCTGCTGCCAACCTGTGCCCCCATTCTCCGTCGTGGGGGTCCTGTAGGACATTCGACAGCATCCCTCGTCTCTACCCACTAGATGCCAATAGACTCTCCTCCAGTTATGACAACCAAAAATGCCTCCACTCATGGCCACATGCCTGTGGGGGGCTCAGTTACCCTGCTTGAAAATCACTGGTATAGAAGAACGAGGGGCACTTTTGTGATGCCTTTAGCAGGGAACTGTAAACCTTTAGCTGGGTGGGACTCAGGACATTGACCTTCCCTTCGATTTTAGTTGGCTCCAGGTCTCTTCTTTACAAGGTATTCTGAAATTAACCAATGATCTCGTCCAGTCTATCCACCCAGTTGATTTTTCATTTTTCATTTTTAAAACTGAGATGCCATTGACACATATAACATTATATAAGCTTAAGGTGTACAATGTGTTGATTTGATACATTTATATATTACAATATGATTACCACTGTAGCTAGTTAGCTAACACTGCTATCATGTCACATAATTATCATTTCTTTTTTGTGGTGAGAACTAAGCTCTAGTGTCTTAGCAGCTGTGAAGTTTATACTATAGTATTGCTGACTATAATCACTACGCAGTTCATTAGATTTCCAGGACTTATTTATGCACTAGTTGCAAGTTCGTACCCTTAAATAGCATCTCCCCATCCCCCCACCCCAGCCCCTGGAAACCACCATTCTACTCTTTTGTTTTCATGAGTTCAGCTTTTTTAGATTCCACATGTAAGTGAGATCATACAATACTTATCTTTCTCTGTCTGGCTTATCTCACTTAGCATAATGCCCTCTAGGTCCATCCATGTTGTTGAAAAAGGCAGGATTTCCTCCTTTCATGGCTGAATAATATTCCATTGTATATATACACCACATCTTTATTCATTTATCTGTTGACAGACACTTAGGTTGTTTCCTTATTGTGGCCATTGTGAATAATGGTGCAATAAACACAGGGGTGCACATATCTCTTCAATATCCTGTTTTCATTTCCTTTGGATACATACCCAGAAGTGGAATTGCTGGATCATAAGGTAGATCTATTTTTAATTTTTTGAGGAATCTATGTACTGTTTCCCATAGTGGCTGTTTCAGTTTTATTCCTATCCATCCAGTTTAAACTCTGGCCATATGGAAAGGACTTTTTTTTTTCCTCATCAGAATAACTAAAGTTTAAAGTTTAATCTTCACCTAACTCTCTTGGGAATCTGGCTGAGGTAGTTCAAAAAGAATGTGCTATATAGGCTAAGTTTTTAAATTATTGGCTATTTTAATTTAATTTTATTTAAGATTTTATTTATTTATTTGAGAGAGAGAGAGAGCATGAGCAGGGGCAAGGGAGCAGAAGCAGACTCCCCGCTGAGCAGAGAGCCCAACACAGGCTGGATCTCCAGGACCCCGAGATCATGACCTGAGCTGAAGGCAGCCACTTAACCAGCTGAGCCACCCAGATGCCCCTAAAATTATAGGCTATTTTTAAATCCCTTAGATTGGAACACATATTAAACATGATGCATTTCACTGTCTCGACATTGACAGCTATTAAAAAAAACCAAACCAACCAATGAGTGTACACATTTACGTGCATCTTCTTTCTTAACAGAATCTCCCAAGTAAACAATCTCTTTTGCCTACATTTAATGAGATTTTAAGAATGTTTCATTAAGATCTCCATACAATTTGTAGCAACATTTGCATTTTGTTTTCAGTGCTGTAGAAATCAATTGTTTTTTTCTCAGAGAAACCAAAGCTTCCCCAAGCACCTTATCGCTTAAGAGAAACAGCTACAAATGCTAAAGGTTAGTATTTCAGCCCAAAGGTAAACTGAAGAACCTCTCTTATGCTCAGAAGCAAATGGAGTTAATTTCTGAATTTGCTACCAAAAATATATTTTCACCGATGCTCCCTGTGAGTTAAAACGAGTATTATGCAGTGAGTGTGTAGGTATGGTTTAAACAAAGCAATACATACGATGCCTCTACACAAACAGAAAAGTTCTCCAAGTCACTCTCAAGTGTCTCCTTACTGTGACTCAAGTTTCTTTACGTTTCTGTGTCCAGATTTGCAAATGTTATTGTCAAAAAAGCCCTCTCAAAACCACAGCATTACGTTCTAGGCTTATTCTCTCTTGGTTATTCTCTAATAAATGTATTTGGAACCAAGATATGTTATTTCAAGCTACAAGGTCCTCGGGGTGCCTGGGTGGCTCAGTTGGTTAAGAGTCTCCCTTTGGCTCAGGTCATGATCCCAGAGTCCCTGGTTGGAGTCCCTGGATGGAGTCCCGGGCTCGAGCCCCGCGTCAGGCTCCCTGCTCAGCGGGGAGCATGCTTTTCCCTCTCCCTCTGCTCCTCCCCCTGCTTGTGCTCTTGCTCCGGCTCTCTCTCGCTTGCTCACTCTCTCAAATAAATAAACTCTTCAAAAAAAAAAAAAAAAAGCTACAAGGTCCTCAACACAGCACGAGAAATCTGGGTTGTCTTCCTTCTGCCTCTTAAATCTTCTCTCTTCATAATGACGCAGTAATCCAATTTTAGCTTTTATTTTACTCAGCGCTCCATCAAGCAGTACGGAATTCAGTTTGCTTACTTGCTTCCCAAGTACTCAGACTAAAGAATGTGTTACTGTCAAGGCAAATAATGTGATTAGAAGACTTATAAGGAATTAAAAGGATAAGAAAGAAAAAGTCCTGCTCTGTCAATATGTCATCTCTCAGTTTTCATTATTAAAAGGACAGAACATGATTTGTTTTCAGTACAAAGTAGAACTTAGAAAAATCTTTTGTAACTAAGGAACTTTCTCAGCTGCTCCACGGATGACTTTCACGGCTACAGGAATAGCAGGGGTACTGCCCCGAGGAGGAACTGATCAAGAGTTAATGCTAAAGCTTCCTTCTGGTCACCCCAACTCGTTCACGAGGAGCCACATAGCTGAAACCACACATAAAGCCAGCATATATGTAGACCTGGCCACACCAAATTCTTAGCTTATATTGCCGGCCCCGATCATCTCCCTCAAGATATTTGAACCAGAAGAAATATTTTGCTTTAAATCAAGTGGCCCAGATCTCAGCTTAAAATCAGTGATATGCAGAGAGTGGGCAGCACATCGCTACATCTGCCTCCCAGCTGCCAGAAAAGTAAATACATAGAGCAAATTTTATATCAGAGAGGCGAGGAACTTCGATCTCTTAGGAGACAAAAGGCAGCTGAGAGAAAAGCTGCTGAAATCGAGCAGGAAATTCCCCTTCTTACCATGCCCTAGACGTCCTCACCCCTTCCCAAGTTTTTAAAAGTCACCCTACAATGCACAACTCCGAGCTCAGACTTCTCATGTTCCTGTTGTAGCTTCTGACCTTTCAGCTGACCCACTGATAACCCAGCATAAGAGAGATTAACTAACCATATGCTGAAAGGTTCGACCATCCCTTAGGGGGTATTGAACTACATGGAGAACTCTATGTCCTGGCAGGGGAAACACAGTCTAACCCAATTTTCTTACCACGACATGCATTTCATGGGCCTGGGAAAAATGGATCTTTTTACTTGTTTTACCAAACTCCATCAAAACATGACTAGGTGTCGCCCAAACAACTAATCAGACCCTGGATTTTATTGTGGCTCGAGGGGGAAGCAGAAAGACCACTGACATTTTCTTGGCTCTAAAGCTACATGAGGGGACCTCACAACCCAAACACTCCTCAAGGGATACCAAATGTCACTATACTTGATGTGGAAAGGGGTATTAACTCAAGAACCCAGATATTCTCATTCTTGTTTTGGAAAACTGATTGACATATATGAGGGCAGTCATCCACATAGCGTGCTATGATTGTTCCTAGGACCTTCTTAGAGGTTAGTCCAAGATATCTGGCTAATTCTTAAAGTCTCCCTTCTAATGCCAAAAATTTGTATTCAAGAATTCTCTGCGTTATCTTCAGCGGAGAGCTACTGCTCATGCTAGAGGCACTGACTGCCGGGTAATCTCCCACAGCTGGAGATCTCTGTCTTCCGACACAGACCTCCAACACCAGGATGGCAAAAAGCCACAGTCTCTTTCTCAAAGCCTCTTGGTCAAGGTGCCGAAATTTCCAGTCATCTCTCCCAACCGTAAACGGCACTATCAGTTTCAACCACTTCTCTGCTTTTCATCCCCACTGCCCCTACTTTGGCTTAGGCCACCATCTTGTCTTCCTTACGTTATTGAAACAACCTCATTTGTTTTGTTTTGGTTTTTTTGTTTCGATGAAAGTTACTGAGATATAATTTACATATCACAAAATTCACCCCTTTTATGTGTGCATTTCAACGATTTTTGGTAAGTTCACGGGGTTGTACAACTATCACTATAATCCAGTTTTAGTACATTTCCATCACCCCAAAGAGACCCCTCTCTACTATTTAAGAGTTAATCCTTGTTCACACCTCCAGCCCTTGACAACCACTAAGCTTTCTGTCTCTATAGATTCACCTTTTCTGGATATTCCAAATAAATGGAACCATACAATATGTAACCTTTTGTGACTGGCTCCTTTCACTCTGCACAATGTGTTTGAAGCTCTTCCACACAGTAGCACAAATCAGCACTTCATTCCTTTTCGTGGCTGAATAATAGTCCATTGCATGGATAGACCATTTTGTTTATCAATTTACCCACCGATGGACATTATTGTTTATCACTTTACCCACGGATGGACATTAGAGCTGTTTTCACTCTTGAGTTATTATGAATGATGTTGCCGTGAACATTCATACACAAATCTGCAAGTGGAGATAAGTTTCATTTCTAGGACTGGAATTATTGGGTTGTATAGCAAATTGCTGCACAGCAGTCTCTTAACTGTTCTTATCTCACCTCTTGACCCACTTTCATACCCTCTCCTACTTCAGCTAGAATCTTATGAAAGTGCAAATCTAGAAATTGCTTTTCCCGGTTAAAACACTCGACAGAAGCTTCCCATTGCTTTTAGATTAAAACCAAAGCCTTGTTACGTTGTTTATGGAGCCCTGCATGATGTGTTCTCACTTTGGCAGCCCCTAATCCTGTTTTTCCACTTTCCTGGACCCTTCCCCTTCTCTGTATCAGCCAGACGAGACTGGGCTTTCTGAACAGCCTGTGAACTGTCAAGCCCTTAGTGTGGGTTTTTCCCTCTACCCAGAACTCTCCTTACTTCTAGGGTGATGGTTAAGAGGGCAGCTCTGGAGTTAGATACCTGAATTCACCAATTAAAGGTGTGTGACACTGGGTAAGTCATGGCCTTGTGCATCAGATTTCCCAGGTTTAAATTGGGGAATAATGGATCCTGAGTCATAGGGTCCTTGGAGGGATTAAATGTGCTACAATGTGTGAAGCCCTTAGAACAGTCCTCACTGAAAGTCAGTGATGGCCAATGAATTCATATTTTGGCTTAGATCTGACTCTCTTTTAGAAGCCTTCACTGACCCTTTTGTATTGGCTTGCTCCTTTAAGTGTTTCCATAATACTCTGTTCTTGTTGTATCATAGTATCATTGTCATCATGTCATCATTTACTTTTCTGTCTTCCCCTGGCAGTCTCTGAGTTTTGTGAGGCGGACTCAATCACTTCTATCTCTTTGACTGCATGCATCGCACAGAGCATGGCTCTCACTAAGTGCTCATTACAATGGTGGCTGAATTGAAAAACTGCTCTATATTTTTTATGTTCCATCCATTCTTCTCTTGCTTTGTCCAGGTGTCTCTTCCAGAGAGACTTCCATGGACTGTATCATCCAGACTACTGACCCAGCTGCAATTTGGATGGGGCTGGCCAAGAGGAGGCTCTCACAAGAGACAGATGGGTGGGTAGAAGATGAGGTCATGATAATTCCCCTTCCCACCTCCTCCCTGCTGTGGTTCTGCCACTGGTTGCATTCTGCTACAAGAAGAGCTCCTGTCAGGACATCCCACTGCCATAGCTCTAGTTCTCCCTGATACCAGAAAGAACATTCCTTTTCCTTGCCCCTTCAGACCTAGGAGTGGTACCGGCAGCTTCCCACTATTGCTGATCCTTCGGTGCCTACTGTCTCCCCATCAGTGCTTCAATCCCGTCCAATCCTCTGTAAAAAGTTCATTAATGACTATGTAAATTCACTTCAGTGTGTCATCTGCTTCCAGTTGGGACCCTAACTGGTACAATGACTGAGCATAGCCATTATTGCACAATTCACATTCCGTCTGGGTGGCTCAGGTGGCAGAGGGGTGGCAGGGGACTCCTTGTTGTGTGTTGTTGGAGAGGTGGTGGTGGGGAGGAATATGATTTCACTATTGAAACAGCTCGTGATGCTTACAGTTCTTATTTTTATATGTATACATGTCACTTGCCATATGCTAGGATATGTTATTGCCAATGGTTTCCATATGGATTGTTTTTAAAGCATTTTACTGGTGGATCTTGCTTTCCGGGGCACTGTGTAGTGAAGACTGGGCAGCAGCACTTAACTTGATTAATGGAAAATCATAGTCCACCCAGAGTGCTGAGACTCTTCAGGTATCACGATTCCTTCCAGTTCCAGCTAATGGTACACTTCCCAGGCTATTCTTTCTAGTTCTATTTGAGAAACAATACTGGACATGTGATCCCATAAGTTTCATTAGAGGAATGGGTTGTAGACAGCCAAGTATCAGACTCAGGGAAGATCTACAGGTCCAAAGGCTACCTCACTTGTGTCTCTTGTATTGATCTGTCAACATTTCTTGAGCACATACTCCTTACAGAGCATGACCTTATTTGCTCAATTCCCACAAAATAAAAGGCTTGGACTGAACATTCAGATAGTTTATGATACAACTATTGCTTTGTGTCAAATAGGTGTCTTTTTACATCTGAACTTAGAGTTATAAATAACCACCCACAAAAACTTGGCTTTATTATCTAATTTGCACGACTTAAAATGATTCTCTAATATGAAAAAAGCTCAGATTTCAAGAACTCTAAACTATTTTGTTGAAGCCATCAAAATTTGTTACGGGCTGAATGTGAGAGGCTACACAGAGGAATTGATGAATTTTTAAAAGTGTGTGTTTGAAAAAGATAGCCATATTAGTTTCCTGCTGCTGTTGTCACAAATCACCACAAATTTAGTGGCTTACAACAAAACCAATTTATTATTTTATAGTTCTGGAGGTCAGAAGTCCAAAATGAGTCTCTCTGGACTAAAACAGAGGTGTCAGCCGGGCTGTGTTCATTCTGCATGCTCTGGGGGGATTCTGTTTCCTTGTCTCTTCCAGCTTCTAGAAGCTGCCTGCATTCCTTGGCCCATGGCCTTTTTTCCATCTTCAAAGCCAGCAAGGGCCAGCCGAGTCCTTCTCACATCACATGGCTGTGACACTGCTTTTATCCTTACATCTCTGCCCCTCCTGCCTCCCTCTTTCATTTATAGGCCCCCTCTAGTTACATTGAACCCACCTAGATTATCCAAGATCATCTCCCCATCTCAAGATCCTTAACTAAGTCACATCTGCAAAATCCCTTTTGCCATGTAAGGTAACATATTCATAGGCTCCAGAGATTAGAATGTGGACATCTTTGGAGGCCATTATTCTGCCTGCCACAACATCTATTAAATACTTATTTAAAATTTTGTAAATCTTTGTGTTTGGTGTTGTAAATAATGTAAAATGGTGGAAATAAAAACTATTTTATGAGCGTTTTTAGTTTTTCCCTAAGACTGCTAAAAAAAAAAAAAAACCTAGGTACATTCTGTTGCCTTGAGGTCTACATATTAAATGAGAATAAAAATAACCACTTTAAAGGGTTTAAATTGTTGAATTTTAAATTACGAATACCGGCAAAATTACTGATGTAGTGAACGAGCTCAAAATCGTCTCCTATTCATTGCATACCATTTTTATACATATCATTTTCCCTGAGTTAGGAAACAAATATTTCAGTAGTAATAATTATAACCGTTTAGGTTTCAGATGTCATTTGTGATTTGGAAAAGCTCCCTGACATAAATTCATAGTTTGTATCCTCTCATCTTCAAAATTAATACAGAGGAAACACATTTTTTGAGCCTACATATAATTTTTACTTAAGTAGTTTTGGGTTTGGCATTCTACAAGATAGGAACTAGAAAAATTTTTTGGTTTCTGTGGTAGAAGCTAGGAATTCTTCCCCACATTTGCAAGCCAACCATCATATGTGATTTTCCATTTGAGCAACTGAGAAGGTAACTGGAAGATTTGAAGATGGCCAGGTTGTACTTTTTAGCACTGTAAAGGTATCATAGTCATGCCACCGTATTGAGGACAGTGAAGTAAATGGCTACCCAACAAAATTATATTAATATTATGATTCTATCAATCAAAAGTTTAACGGATTGTCAGGTCAAGGGACAGGGTGGTGTAAACGGACAGGGTATCTGCTTTTGTGGTGCTTACATTCTAATACAGGATAAGAGGGAAATAATACACCGATAGATGAATGAGCCAATATGCAAACAATGTAGTTCCAAGAAGGGTAAATGCTATGGTGATAGTGATATACTGGGCTCTGTTTGTGTCAGAAGGGAGGCTACTCTAAGGAAAGATGTCTCTGGAGAGGGGACATTTAAGCTGTCATTTGATGATAAACAGTTCATGATGTGGGTTCTTAAGAGCCCAAACGACTATGGCCCCTCTCTTCAGCTCCAAAGTGGGGTATGTGTACTACTGAGGGTGGGCAAGATAATCAATCGGAACATAGGAAGAAAGGATTAGAAGCTAGATTTGCATTTATTTTTAATCTAGAAAATAAGAAAAATTATTTTGCCAATATTTAAATATTTTACACTGGCTCACTCTCCTCGGTCCCTATGACAGATAGTCACCTGGAGTATTGCAACGCAGTGCCTTTTATAAGAACCTAGTTAAGTGAACTTAAAGGTTATATTATCTACTTTTAACTAGAGTAAATTTCAAATAATGGACCAGTGGCTTCGAAATTTGTCTGTATGGAAACAATGGGTTGAGGTAATACTATTATTGCAATCTCAAGTTTCTTGAGATTGAGAAAATGTCAGAAGCAACTCTTTCTGTCTGCCAAGTAGGCCATCATCAGCCACTTTACGACTCTATTCATAGCCAAAGAGAACTCAGCCACAAATATTTAATATTATCAAGAAATCTATATAGAACATGAATTGACAACCACTTCCATTATAGATAAACCTTACCTAGGCTTTCTATAGGATGAAGCCATATGTGCCTTCCCACAGGGTGAAGACATCACAGTGAACAACACATTTTTAAAAGTTATTTATTTATTTATCTGACAGAGAGAGAGTGAGAGAACACAAGCAGGGGGAGCGTCAGGCAGAGGGAGAAGCAGGCTCTGCACTGAGCAGGGAGCCCACTGTGGCGCTCGATCCCAGGACCCTGGGATCATGACCTGAGCCGAAGGCAGATGCTTAACCGACTGAGCCACCCAGGCGCCTGGTGTTCAACAACACATTTACTTACTTCGTCTTTATTCCATTAGGTATTTTTCATAATATACAAAATGTATAGTTCCCGATTCATAGATATATAATTTGTAAATTGACATACATACATTTAGGATTCATGTGCATTTATTTTTACTTCTAGGCTTGCATAACCAAACATGCTTTGTGATCACTGTTCTAAACTATGATAGTTTATGGCCCTTGTCAGCAACTGTCAGTAACCATGTATGGGACAACCCAGCTCTGAACTCTGAAACAGATTTTCAAGATGGTGTGAAGTTTTGAGTGGAATTAAGGTGCCAAGAATCACATAATCCAGCAGAATCTGGGTGGAGTGGCAATTCTCTAGCGCTTTGGAAGGAACATTCCAGTTCCAGCTAGAAGCTGCAGGGAATCTGAGCTGATACCTGAGGCAGCACTACACTTTCTGTGCCTTCGGTTCATACAGGATATTGGCCAAGTTCCTCTGCAAAGCCATTCCTCAAAAATAGAGTTCCATGAGGCTATGCAGGGTCTGATCAGTGGCAAGTGTTATGTGAGTGTGTGCACGTGCACTAACGTGACACCACACAAGGTTTCCTCAGATCCCTTGTGATTTCATCAAATGCTTTGAGATGCTTTGGCGCATGCCTTATCTTAACACTGGATAAACTGTTGCATAAAAGAGACTGTTACTTTCTTTAGTCAATGGCAAGAAAATCCAAAATATAACTATGGACACATTTTGACTTAAAAGAGTTAAATGTACTTTTGTTAAGGACTACCTTAGATGGTCAGGTTGCTTTTTACGTATTTATTTTTTTAATCAACTACTTAACATAGACTGTAGTACTAATTTCAGAGGTAGAGTTTAGCGCACTTGGCATCAGGGAAATACAAATCAAACCCACAAAGAGTTAAATATATTTTTAAGTGAATGTTTGGCATTGATGAATTTGCAATTTTGTTTGTCCTTAGGCATAGGCATTAAATGCATCAAGTTTTCAGATGCTCGAACATAATCAATTGCCTGTGGTAAAAAGCAACTGGCAATCTGTAAGGATTTCTTGGTGATTAGATTGCGGATGCTTCAACATACACAGCACGAGGCACTCCCAGGAGAAAGAGGACAGTGGAAATTCAAAGGTGCTCCAGCTGTCCATGTCCTATATTCCACATTTATCAGAGTAATAACTGTCCTGTCAACAGATTTCTCTCTCACTCCCTTCTCCTGCTCCCTTTGTCCCCCTCTCCAGCAAGGCACACACACCCACTTCTTGGAACACAGACTAACTCATTCCAGAAACATGAGCAGGGTAGAGTTACCTCAGGCTCAGCCAATGATCAGTATTTTAAGAGATTGGGTGCACTTCACTCTCGTCCTTATCTATAGCTGTTCCTTCTCATGCTTTGAAGGATAATATTACATCAAGAACATTAATAAAAGCATCTTGTGTATGCACATAGATATGGGAGTGTGTGTGTTTAGGTTATAACGCCCAATATCTCTGAGGAGATATGAAACTTCATGGAAGTTTGCCTAGGAGTCACTGCTCCAGGCATTTGAGCTATGGTGGGTGGTGGGTGTGTGCGTGGTGGTGGCGGTGTGTGCGCACACACCGGAAGAGGGTGAGGGAACGGGCTTTCACGGGAAACTCTTTCCCATACTGTGGAAAAGAAGATAGGGTCAAAGCCTCTTGAATGTCTAAACAAATACTACTTGAGGGCCCATGTCAGGCACATGAAACTTAGGAAAGAGGCTACAGATCCATAAGAACTCTGCATTTGGATTTGATTATTTGTTCCTTGGAAAATCTCTTCTATCCCTTTCTCACTTTTACCAAATTCATCCTGAAGGTAGATTCTGGATTTAAGGTTCAGGGAATCTGTAAATTCTAAATCTATTTTAATTAAAACATTTTCAGTTCTAGGCAATTTGGGGGTCAGTGACAAACTAGCCCCTGTCCGAGGGGGGTGGTCAGTTTAGAGTGGGACCCTGCACATCTGGTCAGCTTCGAGAAGGAACGGGGTGGGGACAGAGCCTCCCAATCACTTTGGCCAACACTTTCTCTCCAGAGACAGACTTAGTCACATCAGTCTTTGAATACTGAGGTCCTAGTGGATTTCCTCTGCAGAGGACAATGTCCCAGGGGGCTTTGAAAGCCTGATGGCCTAAACCAAAAGCAAAGAAACCCAAGCACCCCCTCTCTGTCATCACAATAAACATGTACCACAATAGGATGGTTTAATTCATTTTCCATGTGGAAGGTTTTATTAAGTTTAAAGTAGACTGGGTACATAGTTCTTCCCTGCAGCTGCAGTTTATGACGAGGGTAACCCAAAACACATGACCACATGATAAAACAATGTAATGTGGTGCTTCAAGAATTCCGAATGCACAGAAGGTTGCAAAAGCGATCCTTTGTGTAAATAAGAGCTGGCCTCAAATAATGGTAGATGCTTGTAGATTTTAAAATCCAGAGAATCATGTACGTTCCCCAGGATGTCATTCTCAGCATAATAAACATGATTCCAAATGCTTTACACAAATATTGTCACGTGAAGAGCTTGGATGTCAATCATCCTCCAGCACCATCTATTTGGAAAAAAATATAAATCTGGAAATCTCTGGAAGGGCTTTTTTCTTTTTATGAAAGTAAATTCAAAAAAGATTCCAGCATTTCTCTTTCTTCTTGATCTTGCTGTCAGGTCACCAACCAACATCCTTCCTTCTGATGTTGGCCCAAGCAGAAGAAAATTCTTAGATGACTTTTGCAAGTTCCTCAATTCCCTGCAGCTGATTGCCTCTTCTCCTGGCCAGTCTAGATACCTGACCCCTCCGCCACCACCAGTGATCTGCTCCAGCAGTTAGGAAGTTTTGCAGAATGTTCTCTCTTGCTCGTAAGTATAATCCTCTCATAATGCATGAAATATGAAGAGACGGAAGTGGCATTTGGGGGCAACATTTTGGATGATATTCAGGATTGAACTAAGCCTGAAATGGTGTGACTTACTGGAACGAGGACATGCTTTTTAGTTAGAAGGCTTAATTCGTGGTACTCACCCTGCCATTCACCAGCTGGAGGAACGTGGGTGAGTCATTTGGCCTCTCTGAGTCTCACCATCCTCTTAACCTTAAAAGGGACCAAGAATATCTGTCTTACCTACTCATAGGTTGTTGGTAAGAATTGGCTTATTTGTAAAGTGCTACACTTGGGTTACTCATTGGTATGCAATAATTGGTTACTGTGCTGAATAAAGTTAGAACAGAGAGGTACTTCTTGGAGATTATTTGGTAAAACCAGTTCATTTTCTAGATGAGTGACCTGAAGCCAGAGAAGAGAAGAAACTCAAAGTTCATTATGGTTGCATAGTGATGTGTTTTCAAAATACATAAGAATGACACAAACGGTTGTGTTGGTCTGTGTACTTACTCGCTATAACAATTTCCATGGTATCTATATGGAACTGCTTGATAGAATGTGACAAGAATATTTTTTCTCCAACCACTCGTTTCAAACATTCTCTGTTCCAGCTCCCTTTCTCTTTCTTCAAAGATAACCCAGGCAGATTTTTTTAGTTGCCTGTTATTCTTGTATTTGAAAATGCCCAGGTCAGTGCAGTTTGAAACTTCGATCTCCCATTCAGTTTATCATGAACTCTTCCTCTGGACCCCCAGTGCTGGGCCTTGGCCTGAGGGGTTGTGAATAAGGGAAGAGCTTTTTCCAACTTCTTTCATACTGCCCTCTTCCGGATTTTTTTTCTTCCTGTGTTGTGTCAGAGCCCAGGGAGACGTAATATGGGTGGTGGTACCTGGGGCAGACATCTCTGGTAGAAGAGGTCCATTTGTAGTCTTCTGCATTGACTACTACCACTCCTTCCCAGAGGCCTTGTGTATGCATGAACATAAATGCTTCCTCTGACCTGAAGCTCATGGATATATTTTTTCAGAGGCTCCTTGGATGGATCTTCCCACCATACGGTTCTTATATATAAAAGATGTACTTCAGTTTGAACCCACTTCAAATCCTGCCCTTGGTGGTGCATCACACAGGCTCTTGTTGCCAGGAGACCCTGGCCCAATAGGCAGCCATCAAGGGCGAGGTATCATTCTTTGTGTCTGTTTGACTCAGGGGAAACTCAAATACCTCGGCTTCCCCCGGAATGAATGCTCTTTGATTTCTGTCTTGCTATCTCTCTTCAGTGACTATCCTGCCCCTTGGTTCCAGAGAAGAAATCAGCAGATCTGTATACATAGGCAAACAGCCAACGATTGAATGAGATGCCACCCTCCTTCTCTAATAATGATTCTGTAGAACCTTCCCTATCACTTGACTTAAAATTTAAAGATGTTCTCTGATGATTCTCTAATGCATTCCCAGACATTTACCTCTATATATTGAAGGAGGGGGGTGAAGAGATTGAAACTATGTTGAGCCTCTCAACTCTAATTAAGTTCAATGGAATTTGTGAATAGAATGTGGAAACATTTAGTGCCTCTTACATTCATCCTGGTAACTTTACCTACTTAAATCTGCTGTTAAGCCTCTCTAGTGATTTTTTCACTTCAGTTATTGTACTTTTCTTTTTCTTTTTTTTTTTAAGATGTATTTATTTATTTATTTATTTATTTATTTATTTATTTATTTATTTGACAGAGATAGACACAGCCAGAGAGAGAGGGAACAGAAGCAAGGGGAGTGGGAGAGGAAGAAGCAGGCTTTCAGCGGAGGAGCCTGATGTGGGGCTCGATGCCAGAACGCTGGGATCATGCCCTGAGCCGAAGGCAGATGCTTAACGACTGAGCCACCCAGGTACCCCACAGTTATTGTACTTTTCAACTCCATAATTTCTATCTGGCTGTTTTTTGTAGAATTTCCAGTTCTTCATTAATATTCTCTATTTGGTGAGACATCATTGTTATACTTTCCTTTAGTTCTTTGAACATATTTAAAATAACTGATGTAAAGTCATTGTCTAGTAAGGCCAAAATCTGGCTTCCTCAAGGACAATTTCTGTTGACTGATTTTTTCCCCCAGTGGATGGTCCATACTCCATTATTTCTTTGCATGCCTCATAATTTCTTGTTGAAAATATAGCAACCCTGGAATTAATATTCTCCTCTTTCCCTTGAATTTGTTGTTACTGCTATTTTTCGTAGTTGTTACCTTTTTTGTGTGTGACTTTCTTGAATTAATTGTGTGAAGTCTGTATTCTTTGTCATTCATGGCCACCAGTGTCTCTGCTCAGTTAGTAGTCAACTAATGATTAGAAATTTCCTTCAATGCATGGAATCAATAAGTCTCACAGTTTTGCTGAGGGGTTCTGTGTACATGTATGGTTGCAATTTCAACACTCAGCAAAGTAATTTACAACTTGGTCTTAGCCTTCATTTCCTATTTTTACAGAACTCCAAGTTCACACAGAGGTGAGAACTTAGTGCTTTCTCAGGTCTTTTTAGAGCAGGTATACAGCCCTGGGCATACACACAACCTTACATATGCATGTGGCTGTCCAGATTGCCATTAATATGTCAGAGTCTTTTATACCTCCCCAAGGACATCTCATTCTCCAGCTTTTTCTTTAAACCTTTTTTTGGTTAGCCTACTATTTGCTCCAACTGTTATCTACTGCTTGAGGTAGCTGAGATGTTCAACAAATGCCTCTAATTGTTTTATGTGTGTATGTATGTTTTTATTTAAATTCCAGTTAGTTAACATACAATGTAATATTAGTTTCTGGTGTACAATACAGTGATTCAACACTTCCACACAACACCCAGTGCTGATCACAAGTGCACTTCTTAATCCCCACCACCTATTTAAACCATCCTCCCACCCATTTCCCCTCTGGTAACCATCAGTTTGTTCTGTATAGTTAAGTGTCTGTTTCTTGGCTTGCCCCCCTCTCTCTTTTTTTCCCCTTTGCTCATTTGTTTTGTTTCTTAAATTCCACATACGAGTGAAATCATATGGTATTTGTCTTTCTCTGACGGACTTATTTTGCTTAGCATAATACTCTCTAGCTCAATCCATGTCATTGCAAACGGCAAGATTTCATTCTTTTTTATGGCTAAGTAATATTCCATTGCATATATATTCCACATTGTCTTTATCCATTCATCAGTTGCTGGACACTTGGGTTATTTCCATAGTTTGGTTATTGTAGATAATGCTGCCTTAAACATCAGGGTGCATGTAACACTTTAAATATTTTTGTATTCTTTGAGTAAATACTTATTAGTGCAATTGCTGGATCAAAGGTAGTTTTTGTTTTAACTTTTTGAGGAACCTCCATACTGCTCTCCACAGTGGCTGCATCAGTTTGCATTCCCACCAAGAGTGCAAGAGGGTTCTGCTTTCTCCATATCCTTACCAACACCTGCTGTTTCTTGTGTTATTGATTTTAACCATTCTGACAGGTGTGAGGTGATATCTCATTGTAATTTTGATTTGTATTTCCCTAATGATCAGTGATGTTGAGCATCTTTATATGTGTCTGATGGCCAGCTGGGTGTCTTCTTTGGAAAAATGTCTATTTGTGTGTTCTGCCCATTTTTTTAAAGTGGATTATTCATTTCTGGGATGTTGAGTTTGATAAGTTCTTTATACATTTTGGATACTAACCCTTCATCAGATATGTCATCCGCAAATATCTTCTCCCTTTCTGTAGACTGCCTTTTAGTTTTATTGTTCATTTCCTTTGCTGTGCAGATGTTTTTTTATTTTGATGAAGTTCCAATAGTTTATTTTGGTTTTGTTTTCCCTTGCTTCAGCAGACTTATCTAGAAAGAAGTTGCTATGGCCAATGTCAAAGAGGTTACTGCTTGTGTTCTCCTCTAAGATTTTTATGGTTTCAGGTCTCACATTTAGGTCTTTCATCCATTTTTTAAAAGATTTTTTATTTATTTATTTGACAGAGATAGAGACAGCCAGCGAGAGAGGGAACACAAGCAGGGGGAGTGGGAGAGGAAGAAGCAGGCTCATAGCGGAGGAGCCTGATGTGGGGCTCGATCCCACAATGCTGGGATCACGCCCTGAGCCGAAGGCAGACGCTTAACCGCTGTGCCACCCAGGCGCCCCTCATCCATTTTGAATTTATTTTTGTGCTTAGTTTAAGAAAGTGATCTAGGGGGAGCCTGGGTAGCGCAGTCGTTAAGCATCTGCCTTCGGCTCAGGGCGTGATCCTGGTGTTCTGGGATCGAGTTCCACATCGGGCTCCTCGGCTGGGAGCCTGCTTCTTCCTCTCCCTCTCCCCTGCTGTGTTCCCTCTCTCACTGGCTGTCTCTCTGTCACATAAATAAATAAAATCTTTAAAAAAAAAAAAAAGAAAGTGATCCAGTTTCATTCTTTTGCATGTTGCTGACCAGTTTTCCCAACACCATTTGTTGAGAAGACATTCTTTTTTCCCATTGGATATTCTTTCCTGCTTTGTTGAAGATTAATTGACCATATAGTTGTGGGTTCATTTCTTGGTTTAGTATTCTGCTCTATTGATCTATGCTTCTATTTTTTGTGTATGCCAGTACCATACTGCTTTGATCACAACAGCTTTGTAGTATAACTTGAAGTCTAGAATTGTAATGCCTCTAGCTTTGTTGTTTTTTTTTTTTTTTTCAAGGTTGCTTTGGCTATTCGGGGTCTTTTGTGGTTCCATACAAATTTTAGGATTGTTTGTTCTAGCTCTGTGAAAAATGCTGTTGGTATTTTGATAGGGATTGCATTAAATGTGTAGATTGCTTTGGGTAGTATAGACATTTTAAGAATATTTGTTCTTGGGGTGCCTGGGTGGCTCAGTCGGTTAAGCATCTGCCTTTGGCTGAGGTCATGATCCCAGGGTCCTGGGATTGAGCCCTGCATTGGGCTCCCTGCTCAGCAGGGAGCCTGTTTCTCCCTCTCCCTCTGCTGCTCCCACTGCTTGTGCTCACTCACTCTGTCAAATAAATAAATAAATAAAATCTTTAAAAAATATTTGTTCTTTCAATCCATGAGCATGGAATGTCTTTCCATTTGTTTTTGTCATCTTCAATTTCTTTAATCAGTGTTTTATAGTTTTCAGAGTACAGGTCTCTCACCTCTTTGGTTAGGTTTATTCCTAGGTATCTTATTGTTTTGGGTGCAATTGTAAATGGGATTGATTCCTTAATTTCTCTTTCTGCTGCTTCATTATTGGTGTATAGAAATGCAACAGATTTCTGTACATTGATTTTGTATCCTGCAACTTTACTGAATTTGCTTATCAGTTCTAGCAGTTTTTGATGGAGTCTTTTGGGTTTTCTATGTAGAGTATCACATTATCTGCAGATAGTGAAAGATGTATTTCTTTCTTGCTGATCTGGATGCCTTTTATTTCTTTTTGTTGTCTGATTGCTGTGTCTAGGACTTCCAGTACTATGTTAAATAACAGTGGTGAGAGTACAATCCCTGTCTTCTTCCTGACCAGAGAGGAAAAGCTCTCAGTTTTTCCCCATTTAGGATCATATTAGCTGTGGGTTTTTCATATATGACCTTTATTATGTTGAGGTATGTTCCCTTTAAACTTACTTTGTTGAAGGTTTTTATCATGAATGGATGTTGTACTTTGTCAAATGCTTTTTCTGCACCTATTGACATGATCATATGGTTCCTATCCGTTCTTTTATTAATATGGTGTATCACTTTGATTTGCAAATATTGAACCGTGCTTGCAACTCAGGAATAAATCCCAGTTGATCAGTGGTGAATGATTTTTTTAAATGTATTGTTGGATTCGGTTTGCTAGTATTTTATTGAAAATTTTTGCATCCATGTTCATCAGGGATATTAGCCTCTAGTTCTCTTTTTTAGTGGAGTCTTTATCTGCTTTTGGCAGGGTAATGCTGGTCTCACAGAACGAATTTGAAAGTATTCCTTCCTTTTCTATTTTTTGGAATAGTTTGAGAAGAATAGGTATTAACTCTTCTTTAAATGTTTGGTAGAATTAGCCTGTGAAGTCACCTGGCCCTAGACTTATGATTTTTTTGGGAGTTTTTTGATTACTGATTCAATTCCTTAGCTGGTTATCAGTCTGTTCAAGTTTTCTATTTCTTCCTGTTTCAGCTTTGGTAGTTTATACATTTCTAGGAATTTATCCATTTCTTCCAGGTTGTCCAATTGGTTGGCATATAGTTTTTCATAATATTCTCTTATAATTGTTTGTATTTCTGTGGTGTTGGTTGTTATTTCTCCTCTCTCATTCTTGATTTTATTTATTTGGGTCCTTTCTCTTTTCTTTTTGATAATTCTGGCTAGAAGTTTATCGATTTTAATAATTTTTTCAAAGAATCAGCTCTTGGTTTCACTGATCTGTTGTATTGTGTTTTTTTGTTTGTTTCTATATCACTTATTTCTGCTATAATCTTTTTAAAATTATGTTCAATTAGCGAACATATAGTACATCATTAGTTTTTGATGTAGTGTTCAATGATTCATTAGTTGCGTATAACACCCACTGCTCATCACCACATGTGCCCGCTATAATCTTTATTATTTCCTTCCTTCTGCTGGATTTAGGCTTTGTTTGTTGTTCTTTTTCTAACTCCTTTAGGTGTAAGGTTAGGTTGTTTATTTGAGATTTTTCTTGCTTCTTGAGGTAGGCCTGTATTGCTATATGCTTTCTTATTAGAACTACTTTTGCTGCATCTCAAAGGTTTTGGACTGTTGTGTTTTCAATTTTATTTGTTTCCATGTATTTTTTTTTACTTCTTCTTTGATTTCCTGGTTGACCCATTCCTTGTTTAGTAGTATGCTATTTAACCTCCATGTATTTGTGGTCTTTCCAAATTTTTTGTTGTGATTGACTTCTAGTTTCATAGTGTTGTGGTCAGAAAAGGTGAATGATATGATTTCAATCTTTTTGTGCTTGTTGAGGCCTGCTTTGTGACTTTATATGTGAAGTATTCTGGAGAATGTTCCATGTGCACTTGAAAAGAACACATGTTACGCTGTTTCTGGATGGAATGCTCTGAATATATTTGTTAAGTCCATCTGTTTCAGTATATCATTCAAAGCCATTGTTTTCTTGTTGATTTTCTGCTTAGATAATCTATCCATTGATGTAAGTGGGGGTTATTATTAGTTCCTTTATGTTTGTCATTAATTGTTTTATATATTTGGGTGCTCCCATGTTTAGTGCATATTTACAACTGTTATATCTTCTTGTTGGATTATCCCTTTTTATGATTATAGAATGCCCTTCTTTGTCTCCTTTTATAGTCTTTGTTTTAAAAGTCTAGTTTGTCTGATATAAGTATTGCTACTCCAACTTTCTTTTGACATCTGTTTGTGTAATAAATGTTTCAACACCCTCTCATTTTCAATCTGCAGGTGTCTTCAGATCTCCAACGAGTCTCTTGTAGGCAACATATAGATGGGTCTTGTTTTTTACATCCTATGTCTTTTGATTGGAGCATTTAGTCTGTTTACACTCAAAGTAATTATTGATAGATATGTATTTATTGCCTTTTTTTTACTTGTTTTGTTGTTGTTTCTGGAGATTTTCTCTGATCTTTTCTAGTCTTTGTCATTTTTGGTCTCTCCTTTGCACTCAAAGAGTTCTCTTTAAATTTCTTTAGGGCTGGTTTAGCAGTCATGAACTCTTCTACAGTTTTTGTTTGTCTGGGAAACTCTTTATCTCTCCTTCTACTCTGAATGATAACCTTGCTGGATAGAGTATTCTTGGCTGCAGATTTTTCCCATTCAGCACTTTGAATATATCATGACACTCCCGTCTGGTTTGCCAAGTTTCTGTTGAGAAATCTTCAGCTAGCTTTATGGCTTTTCCCTTTTAAGTTAAGGACTTCTTTTGTCTTGCTGCTTTTAAGTTTTCTCTTTATTGCTATATTTTGCAAATTCAATTACTATGTGTTTTGATGTTGGCCTGCTTTTGTTGATTTTGATGGGAGTTCTCTGTGCCTTTTGGATCTAGTTGTCTGTTTCCTTCTCCAGATTAGGGAAATTTTCTGCTATTATTTCTTGAAATACATTTTCTGACCCCTTTTCTCTCTCTCCTTCTGGGACTCCTACAAAACAAATGTTACTGCATTTGATGGAGTCACTGAGTTCCCTAAGTCTATTCTCCTGTTACATAATTTTTTGTCTCCTTTGTTCAGCTTCAATATTTTCCATTATTTTGTCTTCTAGGTCACAATATCACTCCTCTGCTTCTTCCAACCTGCTCTTCATTGCATCAAGCCTGTTTCCAATCTCGTTTATTGCATTCTTCATCTCTGATTCTTTTTTTTTAACTCATTTATCTCTGTGTTAAGGGTCTCACTGATGTCTTCTATTCTTCTCTCAATACCAGTGAGTATCCTTATAATTGTTGCTTTCTCCATTAGGCAGTTACTGATATCTGTTTCACTGAGATCTCTGGCCATGGCCTCATTTTGTTCTTTTATTTGGGATAAATTCCTCCATCTTGGCATTTTGTCTAAGTCTCTGCCTTCCTCTTGGTGTTAGAAAAGCCAGTTATGACTCCTGCTTCTGAAAGTAATGGCCTTATGAAGATGAGGTCATGTAGTGCCCAGGGCCTGGAACATCAGGGAGTGTCTCTGGTGTGTGCTGTGTGTGCTCTGCTTTTGTGTTTTGGCTGCCTACCCTTCAGGTTAGTCATCTGCAGAGGCTCTCCTTGTCTGCTGTGAGCAGTGTTTGGTCCCTGGCCTGAATGTGGCAAATTTTAACTAGGTGTGTTCTGGTCTGCTTGTGAAATGAGACATGACACCAACTCCACCAGAACTGAGGTCCTATAAGACTCTGGTTTGGAGACATGGTGCGGGCAGGGGTTTGTGCTGGTCTTCTGGGGAACGGGCCCAACATTCTTGGACTTGAGGCAATCTTGACTGAGAAGGGCAGTCCTGCCAGAGCAGGGGATATGGCTTTGTGTAAGCAAGTTAGGCAGCCAGTGTCGGTGTTGTGCTGCTTCCCACAGGTGGCTCTGTGTATATGCTGAGGGGCGGGGGCAGGAAATGGTGCCAGCCAGCTCCTTTGTTTCCAGAGAGGCATCTCTGGGAATCCTGCCTCTCAGGGAGGTGCTCTGAGAAGAGCAAATAATCTCCCCCTGTGTGCCCCAGGCACTCTTCAGATCACTGTTTCCACACTGTCTGCCCCTGGGTTGTCTGTCTGCCTTCTCTCCAGGAGCAGTGCAGTGCCCTCCAGGCTCTATCACAGCCAAGCCTGTTGACCTTTAAAATTTCAGGCTTTAAGCCCTGCTGGTTGCAAGAACTCATGAAATTCCGCCCCTCATTTTCCAAGCCAATAGCTTTGGGGAAATGTCCTCCTTGTGCATTCCCCTGTGTGCTCCTCTTTCTCTCTCTTGCCCTTCTCTGCCACCATGCCTCCCTCTCCACCGCAGGACTCAAGATCCGTTTCTCCCCTAAACCATATCTTTGCATTTTCTACTTTCTTTGATATGGCCCCTTCTCACTTTTTAGTTGCCGAGTTTGTTCTGTCAGTCTTTAGGTCAATTTCTGGGGTATTTAGGATGATTTGATAGTTATCCAGTTATGTTTGTAGGACAAGATAAGCTTAGGGTCCTCCTATTCTGCCACCATCCTCTCCTCTCTCCAAGGCCTAAATTTGCTCCAAGACCCAAATTTACCTTAGGTCCTGGAGGATGGAGGGATCACCTGGGCTGTCAATCCATCAGATCCCAGCTCACTATTCTTCCTGCCTGCCTTTGCTTTCATTCTGGTGGTAGAGACTTCTGTTCATGCATATCTGGGTCTCCTCTCCCTTAGAGCTATGGGAGGATATACACTTAACAAACCTTCTTGCCATTTGATAGAGTCATGTAACTAGTAATGGCCAATAGGCTGTTGGCAGAAGTAACTTGTGTCATTTCCCAGCTGTGGAATTTCATTGCCACCGTGAGACCCTGCAGCACTTTTTCCATTGCTGTCATGACTGGTGATGTTCCACATGTTGGTATCTCTATTAGCTTGGGTTCCAGAGGTAGAATGACATAGAAAAGTACCTCTTACATACATCTGCTATTTGTCAAGTGTGATTAAAAAAAAACAAACCTCATTGTGTTACATGACTAGGATTTTTGGGGTTGTTTGTTAATGCAGTATAATCTCTGCTATCCCATCTAGCATCTTACTTCATTTCACGATTTTAAGCTTGACCCCCCTATAGTCCTCTGGCTTGGCCATCTGCACCACTTTAACCACATATGTCACATTCATCAGCATCCTCATACTTATTTGAGACAATAAAGGGAGGCGAGGGGCTCATAATTCCTTTCTTTCCCTCTGAGCCTCCCACTAACATATGAAGCTATGACAGAAACCATGACAAACCATAGTCTGTTCTATATTTAACTCACATTCTCTCTCTCTTTCTCTCTGAGAGATAGATTTGACATGGAACTCAACTATCAAAAAATTAACTGATGAGAATATACACAATACTCAGAGTTCCAATGTCTCTTTATAACTTCAGCAAACCACCATCATCTTAGGTTTCCTTTTGCTGCTCTGTAAAGCAAGGACAAGAATGATATTTCCCAAGGTGGTTATGAGAATGAGTGTGTGTGGGTGTGTGGGGGAGTGTTAGGGGAAATGTGGTATATTTTGCATAAAGTGAGCTATAATTGAAAAAGGCACTCCATTCCAAGGGAGCAGTCAGGAGAACTATAGACCTCCAGAGCATGCTGGAATCTGTTTTCTATTTTCCCACGTTTATTACATGCTAAACTCTTTGGGTCCCCATTCCCCATTGAGATATTTGGCCCCAGCAAAACATGGGATTGCTACATGTATCTACTGATTTAAGAATAGTAGCCAATCCAATAATAAGAAGATCATTCTTATATCAGCCTGAGGGGTAATACAAATTGTGTTTCTGCAAATTCTAAATCTTTTAATTTTTAACTTTTCCTTATTTTGTTTATAAAATAACTGGTCACTTTTCATTAAAACGTTAATATATTTACACAATGTTAAGAAAATAATTCAGTCTTATAAAAGGATATGCAGGGAAAACCACATTTCATTTTCATCCCCCCTCCCCTGCATCCAGGTTGCAGTCCTCCCCAGAAGGAACTCTTACTAATATGTATTCTATGCATACACAGATATAATACATGATATATACAATTACAAAATCTGATCCTGCCCCATACTTATCAACATAACTGGGAGCAGAGTGCACACTGCTCTTAACGTTCTCTAGGCCATTGTTTCTCTTCAGTCCTCATAGACTTACCCATTTTTTTTCTAATAGCTAAATAATATCTCATCATACTTTAGGACTTGACTTAAAGGTGTACCTGGCCAAACTGGAGGGCTGGAGGAGGGTTTAGCTCAAAATCCTAAAATGCAGAATATCCGTTCTGATAGTGCAGGCTATGCCGCATTAACAGACAATCCCCAGATGATGGACATTTATGTTGTTTTCAGTCTAAGGCTACTGCAATATCATGAAGATCTTATTTTACCTTTGCATACATGTGCAAGGATATCCAAAGGATACAGTCCTAGCAATAGAGCTGCAGGCACAAAGGGTATGTACATTTCTTTTTAATAAACTTTATTTATATACAATCAAAAGCATGAAAGTTATATACAAATTTAAAGTGTGAAGTTTGTGTACTTATATCACCACTAACACAATTAAGAAACAGAACCTTTCTGCTTTAATAAGCTTTACTATTATTGAGGAAAGGTGATGCCAAGATCAGGAAGAGAGGACTTCCATGGAAAGCGTGGCTTATTACACTCACAGTTCCCAAGACAGGGAATATATGTCGTGCCATGGGGGAGCCACCAGGGGAATCATCAAGAGTGAAGTAGCAAAGTCAGTGAGCAAGAGAGAGAGGAACTGTGTGTCCAAGTCTTTGTTGTGGTTTTTGCAGGAAGCACAAGGGAGGAGGAAGGACCTTTATTGGTTATTACAGAGGACGGTGTTGACTCTGGATTTGTTCGTTTGTATTTGAGAGGACTCAAATCAGGCTCTAGGGAACAAGGTATGTCTGGCATCTGCATACAGGACAGTTGTTAAAGTATCAAGTTTACTGAATCTAGAAATATGGCTAAGACCATTTCCATTACCGAAACAGTTCCCTCAAAACTCTTTGCAGAAAATCCCATCCCAACCTCTGGTTCCAGGTGACCACTTATCTGTTTACTATCACCACAGTTTGTTTTGTCGGTTCTAGAACTTCATATAAATGGGATCAAACAATGTGCATACCTTTGTGCCTGATTTCTGTTGCTCAGGATAATGTTTCTGAAATTCATTCATGTTGTTTTGTGTATCGATGGTTCTTTCTTTTTTTTATTGTTGAGCAGTATTCCACCGTATGGATATATTACAATTTGTTTATTCATTCATCTTTGTGTTATTTCTAGTTTGGGGTTATTATGAATATTTTTTCTTCAAATATTCTTTCAAATGTCTTTCGTGGAGTTTCAACTTGTATGTTCAACTTTATAAGAGGCTGCCAAATGGTTCCGCAAAGTGGTTGTGCCATTTTCTACTCATGGCATTGTAGGAGAGTTCCAGTTGCTTCACATCCTTGCCAATACTTTATATGGTCAGGTGGCATGTACATTTTGATAAATATTGTTCACCAAATGTGTAGCAGACACTGCAAGTTGCCTGAACCAACAACTGCTCCCACCTTCCTTCTCTCTTACTTCCCATCAGTAGGCTAAGACTTTCCCAGTTTCCCTTGTAGTCATGAGTGTTCAACATATCACAGTTCCAGCCAGTAGGGTATAAATCAAAGTCTGCTGGGACCTATGTAGGTAAGGTCCTATTTACTTAATGAGGGGCCAGATGTGCCAGCACTGATCCCACCCTTCCTCCTCGCTCCTTGCTACTTGATTACAGGCATGGTTCCTGGTGCTACGGTAGGCATCTTGCCACCCCACAACCCAGAGCCCCCAAACCAGCAGCCACCTACCTCCAAACTTCAAATTATGTGAGAAAAGTAAACATGGATTTATTTAAGCCATCTTAAATTCTCTTACTTGCGAAATATCAGACTAACATGTCTCACACTCTTTATCATTCATTTAAGTGATACCAAAGGGGATTGCCAGTTGACATGTCTAATTTGAGAACCCTTGTTTCCCTACATTTCTAACACATGGCATGATTTTAATCTTTAATATTTTGTTGTTTTAATATATATTTATGTAAACATGGCTGAAGTGGGAACTTCATTTGCTTACAAGCTATTCATTGTCTTTTTCTGTGACTTGCCCATATATGTCTTTTGGATATTCATTTGTAAAAGCTCTTTATATCTTAATAAAATCAGCTCTTTACCTGCTGTATTTGTCGTGTGCTTCTCAACGTTGTGTATGGTAGGTTTTTTGTAGGTCAGAAATTTTTAGTTTTTATATAATGTGTTTTGAAGTGAAGATGTTCTACATTCAAATGCTATTTTGCGGGGTGCCTGGGTGGCTCAGTTGGTTAAGTGGCTGCCTTTGGCTCAGGTCATGATCCCAGGGTCCTGGGATCGAGCCCCGTATCAGGCTCTCTGCTCAGTGGGGAGTCTGCTTCTCCCTCTCCCTCTGCCCCTCTCCCCTGTTCATGCTCTCTCTCACGAGCACTCTCTCTCTCTCTCTCCTTACTAGTTCCATGATCCAGGGGCTATTCCACCCTCAATTATCTATCTTTAATATATTTTGTATATGTCTAAGCTGTGCTGGGATTTGAACCCAGGTCTACCTGACTCTGAAATTCATGATCTTTTTACTATGTATCAAAGTACTTAAAATCCTACAGATTACAGGCTGTGTCAGACCATTGGCATGCACAATGTTTAGGTCATCATTCTAAGGGAAATCACACCTGAAGTCACAGAGGATTCCTTAATTATGAGTACCTCCAATCTTCGTGAAAATGCAGCCCTATGTCTTCATCTGTAGGTTATGAACAGATATATGGGTCATCTTTCTAAAAGAAATTATACCTAAAGCACTGAAAATAAAACTGGCTTTCTTTGGTTTAGGAAAAGATTGTACTCATACCTCCAATCTTTTCTAAAAATGTGGCCCTTCTATGATTTCATATGTAGGATATGTATAGATATGTTGTAGGTCCAAGTTGGTCTCCCAAGATCAAATCATATCTCTTTTTTGATGAGCTCTACTAAAATAATTTATTTTAGCTCATGAAATCTTCCAATGCCATCATCAATTGAGCCCCAAAATGTTATCAACAATTAAAATTATTATTAACATAAAAATTTAAGAACCATGGACAATCAGCTTAGTGTGTGCTTGTCTTTCCCTCTATGGCTCTATAAGGGTGGGCATTTCATTTTTCTAAAACCTACATGAAATTAGAATTTTACAGTGCATGCCAAACAAAATCAGCCTTTTCCTCAATCTCATTTCCATCTCAGACTGTGATTTTGCTTTGGCTTCCTTTTTAATAAAGTTGGCATTTTTACCTCTTCTGCATCTGGAAATTCCCAATTGGCTTTGTCACATTGTGACCTGAAATAGTAATTCAGTTGGACTGAATTTGCTTTGAGGAATAAGCCACCACTTTTTACTTTTTTCTCCCTTATGATTTATTGATTTGCAAGATGTGCCATGAAATATATACAGATATATGTATATATCTATCTATACATATGTGTGTGTGTGTATACATACACACCCACACAAACTAAAGTTAAAAAAGAAAAAGAGTTTCATGCATGTTTCAATTTACTATTAATCTGATATCTTCATTTAGGGCAGCTCCAAGGAGTTAGAAGCTGAATACAGGCAAATTCGAGAAGACAAAAAATAATATATATGTAAGATTGTTAAAAATGCAATTGTTTCCATCTCTTTATTGCTTTTGGAAAATAAGCAGTATTTTTTAATGTGTTCAGTATTTAATTTTATGAAGAATGTATTCTCATAAATCAATAACTACAGGTAAATCCACTAGATATCCTATACCATTGTAACTCTTAAATGTTTGAAATAATGTGACAGTAATCAAAGACATCTATAGGGGTCCTGCTTTTTCACCACCTTGGAAAGTAAACAGGAATGTAATTTGCCAGCTAAGAATGGCCACCCTGCTGATAGAACTTTTTTCTTTTGTTTGAGGTTAACAGCAGTGTAGGGTGACCAACTGTTCCATTTACCCAGAACTGGGGAGGTTCCCAAGACGTGGGACTTTCAGTGCCCAGAAAACTCCTGGGAAATCATGATGAGTTGGTTAGCCTAGAGCAGGGAAACCTGTCAAGGGTGTTGCAAATTGCACCCATCTGGGTTTGATATTAGAACACATGACCGTCCTTCATGTGCCCAGAACTGAGATCATCCCTGGAAATGCTCGTGCTATCTAAATGGAAGAAAAAAATTCTGAAACCACTACAAAACCTTAAGTGTTTTAAAAGTTTAAAATGAGTGCTGTTTATAGTTTAATATCTCCAGAGTAATCACGATATTGATATAAACACAATATATTCTAAAACAAATTCAATTAAAGAAAACCAACCCTCCCTAAGATATATGTCAAGTCTAAGATGCACATGAACTTAGTGATTTGCTATAAGGGGAAGAGGGGCATTTACAGTATGGGTGAAAATGGGATATTATGTCCAGAAAGGAATTTAGAAAGTAGCTGCTTTTATCATTATGAACACTGACTTCTCCAAGATAATGGGAGGCCCATTTTAGGTGAAAAAGTCACCAGTGGTGGATATGCTGGTGGCAACTTTCAAAAAAGCTATACCTGAATCTGCTACCATTGTCCACACTCAGCTATGCCCGGGATCAGGGAGCACAGCTAAATGCATCTGGTGTGAAGCAAAGACCTCTGAAAAGGAGATACAGTTGGCCAGTGAACATGAGGGTTAGGGTACAGAACCCCTGGTGCAGTCAAAAATCTGTATATAACTTTTGATTCCCCAAAACATTAACTACTAATAGACTACTGTTGACCAGAAGCTTTACCAATAACAACCAGTCAGTTAACACATACTTCATATGTTCTATGTATTACATATTGTATTCTTACAATAAAGTAAGCTAGAGAAAAGAAAGAAAAGAAAAAGTTATTCAGAAAATCATAAGGAAAATACTTACAATATTATTTACAATATTTACAATATTATTCTGTATTTCTTGAAAGCAAATCTGCATATAGGTGGATCCATGCAGTTCAAACCGTGTTGTTCAATGGTCAACTGTACTTACACTCATAGATTACATATTAAAAACTTTAAAAACAACTAGACACCTCTCTTATCTCTCCTTCACAATTGGCCATTCCATAGCAAGTGTTTGGGTTGATAACTTTCCCATCTACTTTTGGCACCACTGAACAATGTGCACAGCTGAGAGATGAGAGGGAAGCTGGCTCAACTTCTCCCCTTCTACTCTATAAGAAGAATCAGGGTGTAACCCAGATGTCAGCCTGCTGTGCTTTCCCTCTTGATGCTCATGAAATCAGTTGGTATCTCTATCCCAGCTGCTGTAGAGACCCTCCAAGGATGCCTAGGGGTTGGTGGCGCTTGGACTTCTATTTCTTTCTGACTCCAATTCCTGTTTCTGATGAATTAGTTCAGTGTTTGGGCCACTTCACCCTTCCGAGCCTATCCTTTTCAGCGGCCATGGGGATGCACCACTCAGATGGCTCTTGAAGTGAATTCCCAGCTAGGAATATGGCTAGCAGGCGGTGGTCAGCTGCTGTATTTACAGATCAGCCATGGCATTTATGCCTTGCTATACTGCCTCGATGTTACTCCCAGCCAAGGACTGAGCATGGAACGGGACTAGATCCAGGCCACTGTCTGATTCTCTAATGGGCAAACTTTGCTCAGAGGCTCCCCATCAGCCAGGCCACGATGGTTCTAGAGCTGCACTGCAGTCTAAGAGGCGTCTGTCCCAATCTTCCTTCCTTCTTTCCCCTCACAGGTATTAGAGTTGATAAGGGATTAAGGGCTCTTCCTGCCTACTCCTGCTCTCTCTCCCCCTTATCTGTCATTAGCGTTTTCTCCATCTGTGTATCTGCTTCTCAGAGATCCTGAATTGACATAGTTCTTATGGCCTTATGTCAGATGCCACTCAAGGTACCAATGACACAGGTTCCATGGGTAGCAGTTTTTTTGTTGGAGATTGAAGATGAAGGACGACATTTACCTTGCAGTGTACAAATGATGTAAAACTGAATCTTTAGCATCCTTCTCCTTAAAATCTTCTGTTCACACTCCCATCTTAGAATTTCCCATACACTCTTTTTCCATAGGCTCCAACCTCTTGCCACATCTCTCATATTCCCAGTCTTGCCTCATTTCTTGGATCTCTACTCTGCATCCAATATTTCCTACGCCCCCTCGATCTTTGTTAACATCTCCCTTTACAGACCATGTCATTGGGACATCACCTGCTACAGCTTAAGTGGTTTATTATCTCTCTTCCTGAAAGGAACTGTCGGGCCAGGGCAAAAATGACATTTTTTTTCAAAACCCCCACTATGCAAATATTCTCATATTTATGGATAAAAAAAAGAGATATCTCTATAACTCTACCCAACCAGAAGGAGTATTTCTTTACACCTATGAAGTCACAAGGAAAAACGGGAGGGGAAAAAAGAGCTGAATTAGGTCAAACTAATGATATTGTGGTAATGATTTTATACATTTGGGATTTGCTATAGAACATTCTTATCTGCCACAAAACCACCTGTAAACATCTACTGATAGTCACCAATTCTAATGGTGCAAAATGTGGAAGAGATTTGCTAGCTGTTTACCAAGCCCACCTTCTTCTTTTATTGGGTAGTTCTGTATGACTACATGACTGAATTGTGGCCAATGAAATGTGGGCAGGAGTGATGTGTACACCACACACCACCAGGACTGGCTCATAAAATTAATTCCCACTTTATGGATCCTTTGTGTAATCCTACATGATGGAAGGATCCTGGGTCAGTGAAGTGAGGCATGGAGAAGAGCACCGTATGTATCAAGAATTTTGCCAATTTCTTAATGGGTGGCTAGTTTTCTCATGATTAAGTTTTAAGAGTTGCTTATACATTCTGGATACAAGTCCTTTATCAGATATATGATTTGCAGATATTTTATTGTAGTCTGTGTGTGTCTTTTGATTCCTTAACTGTGACTTTCAACAAATTGATTTTTAACTTGATCAAGTCTGTATTATCCCCCCAAAACAACAAATCCAGCCTAGAAATGGGCAGAAGATATGAACATTTCTCCAAAGAAGACATATAAATGGCTGACACATGAAAAAATGTTCAACATCACTCGGTATCAGGGAAATACAAATCTAAACCACAATGAGATACCACCTGAGTTAACAACTCAGGAAACAATGATGTTGGCAAGGATGTAGAGAAAGGGGAACCCTCTTATGTTAGTGGGAATGCAAACTGGTGCAGCCACTGTGGGAAACAGTATGGAGGGTCCTTAAAAAGTTAAAAATAGAGCTACCCTATGACCCAGCAATTGCACTACGAGGTATTTATTCAAAGGATATAAATATAGTGATTTGAAGGGGCATATGCACCCCAATGTTTATAGCAGCAATGTCCACAATAGCCAAAATACAGAAAGAGCTCAGATGTCCATTGACAAAGGAATGGATAAAGAAGATGTGGCATACACACACACACACACACACACACACACACACACACACACAGAAATGGACTATTATTCAGCCATCAAAAGGAATGAAATCTTGCCATTTGCAATGACGTGGCTGGAACTAGAGGGTATTATGCTAAGCGAAATAAGCCAGTCAGAGAAAGACAAATACCATATGATTTCACTCATATGTGGAATTTAAGAAACAAAACAGATGAACAGAGGGGAAGGGAAGGAAAAAGAAAATAAGATGAAAATTGAGAGGGAGGCAAACCATAAGAGACACTGAACTCTAGGAAACAAGCTGGGCGTTACTGGAGGGGAAGTGGGTGGGGGGAAGGGATAATTGGGTGATGGGCATTAAGGAGGGCACATGATGTAATAAGCACTGGGTGTTACATGCAATTGATGAATCACTAAATTCTACCTCTGAAAGTGATAAAAAAAAAGTCTGTATTATCAATGTGTTCTTTTATAGATCCTATTTTGGTGTTGTATCTAAGCAGTTTTTGCCTAATCCAAGATGAAAAGTTTCTGTTGTGTTTTCTTACAGAAGTTTTACAGTTTTAAGCTTTATATTTTGATCACAGATCGTATATGTTGTATATGTGGTGTGAGATATAGATCAAAGTATCATTTTTCTTTTTTTTGAATGTGTATGGACATCCAATTGTTCCATCACTATTTTTTGAGAAGACTATGATTTCTCTGTTTTTTGAACCTATGTCAAAATTCAGTTGTCCATAGATATGTAGGCCTATTGCTGGATTCCCCATTCTATTCCATTGATACATTTGTCTATCTTTTTTAAAGGTTTATTTATTTATTTGAGAGAGAGAGAGAGAGAGAGAACGAGCAGGGGGAGAGGCGGAGGGAGAAGGAAGAGAGAGAATCCCCAGACAGACTCCCCACTGAGTATGGAGCCCAACATGGGGCTCGATTTCAGGACCCTGAGATCATGACCTGAGCAGAAATCAAAAGTCGGCCGCTTAACCTACTGAGCCACCCAGGTGCCCCTATTTGTCTACATGTTTAATACCCCACTGGCTTGATTATAGCAGCTTAATAATAATTTTTGAAATTAGGTAGTGTTAGCCTACCTTTTTTTCTACTTTTAAAATATTGTTTGGATTATTCTAGGTTATTTATATTTCCATATGAATTTTAGAATCAGTTTGTCATCTATAAAAAAGCCTGCTGAGATTTTGATTAAGATTGCATTGAATCTATTAGCCAACTTGGGGGGAAATGACATCTTAACAATATTGATTGAGTCTTCTGACACTTGAATAAGGCATATTTGACTATTTATGCAGGTAATTATTTAATTTCTCTCAGGAATGTTTTATAGTTTTCACTGCGTGTTTCTTTTGGCTATTTCATCCAATTTATCCCTAAGCATTTCATTCTTTTATGCTATTGTAAATGATATTTTAATTTCAATTTTCTATTGTTCCATGCCAGTATACAGAAGTATAATTATTTTTGTATATTGATCTTGTGTCTTGTAACTTTGCTAAGCTCATTTATTAGCTCCAGTGGCTTTTTAATACGTGGATCCATCAGATGTTCTACGTGGGCTATGATGTCATCTCTGAATATAGACGAATTTGCTTTTTACTTTCCAATCTTTATTTCTTTTTCCTTAACTAACTTCTCTGGCTAGACTCTCCAGTGCAATGTTAAATAGAGGTGATGAAATAGACATCCTGATCTTGCTTCTGATTTTAGAGAGAAAGCTTTTGGTCTTTCACCAGAAGTATGATGTTAGCTGTGGGCTCTTCATAGATGCCCTTTATCAGGTTGAGGAAGTTCTCTCCTATTCCTATTTGCTGAGAGGCTTTGTCAGGAATGGATGTTGGATTTTGACAAATGCTTTTTCTGTGTATATTATCATACGGCTTTTTCTTTCTTTTTCTAGTTTGCTAATATAGTGAATTACATTGGTTGATATTCATATTTTATGCCAACTTGCATTCCTGGGATTAACCCCACATGATCATGATGTGTTATGCTTCTTAATATATTGTTGGATTTGATTCGCTAAAATTTTACTTAGAATTCATTTGAGAAGCACTGGTCCAGCACACATTAAATATTGAAAAAGATGTTAGTGACCCCCTCCCACAAATGTACATTACCTCTTCTATAATTATTGTTTTTCTGGAGTGTGATGAACAGAACTACACAAAATACGCCCGGTAGTGCATTTAAACACCTGAGCAAATTTAATTAACCTGTTAAGAGTTGTCATAGGAATTTAGTTTAAATTACATTTAAACTTAAGTTGAACTTCTATTTGTTAGCTACATGAAAATAATGAGCACATGTCCCTTCTTGTTTGTAACAAAGGGTTTCTGGAGCTGAGGGTTTACCTGCAATCTCAAATTTCTTTCTGGCTTTCTATTTTCAGTTTCTATACAAGCAGCAGAAAATACCACTTTTCAAAACCATGGCTAATGGGGTGCCTTTACATCCACACAGGACAGTAGGGTCAAGCTTCCAGTAGCGAGAACTGGGGAACCCATCCAAATACATTACGTTCTGTTAAACCTCACTACTTGAGATCCATTCACCCTTGAGCACATAATATGTCCAATTCACATTCTATGTAAACAAGGCTGTTAGGCAAATTGACACAATTCCAATGACTGTAATCTTCTACCCCATTCTTACATGTCAAGCAAAACTGGGGACAATCTGATGCGAGAGCAGACAATTGGTCTTTAGATTGAGTCCTTTGTGTCATCACCTTCCAACATATCCTGGGTTAGTGTCATGGGCTACTTAACACAGCCATTCAAATTGCCCAAGCCAAAAGGAAAAACAATCCTTTCTGTTATCAACCACAGACTCTTTATAGAACAGCTAGACAGACACCTGGGCAGCAGCTGAGTATTAAGAGGCCCAGGAGAAGGGAGACAGCAAAAGAATCAGCAAATGCTTGTGGGTATAGGAGGAGCTGTACCGTAATATATAATGTAATATAATCTAAAAATCTTTGTATAGAAAACAATGTTTAAGCTTAGCACATTCATGTCTAAGAACCTTGAGTGTTTCCAGTTACATCTGATAGTCGGCTGAAACACTCAGGGTGCGGTAGAATTTAATCTCAGTGGCCTCAAGTACGCGTAAGGCAGGCTTGGTTGGTGTTCCAGTTTGTCTTCTGACCATCATCTGAATGGTCCCATTTGGGGTTCAAAAGAAACTACAATTTAATCTAATAATTTATAATCAGCTTTAGGCATGGTTGAATGGAAATACATTTCTGAAATGAATCAGGGCCCTCCTGTTTGCCTAATTCTCTTTTTCTTTCTCTCGGTCTCTATTTGCTATTAGTATATCCTAGGCAAAGACAGGATGGTAAATCACTAGAAGTTTTGCCGAGTGGGACATGTTTGCTAAGGAAGCGCTGAACTACTTTTCGTGAGCGAACATTTCTAAATTTATGTTGTTTTTGTCATTAAGTGAAAGTGAAGCATTCTTTTCTCTATTTCTTATGACCAACATAATCTGAAGGCGTATTCTTTCATTCAGCTTTTTTGGAATGCCATCTGGGTGCCCAACGCAGTTTCTGTTTTTAAAATAGTAAAGCCTTTGTTTGCAAAGATAATCTCTTGTATTTATTTTTCAGACACCAGTATATCTAAGATGGTGCCAAGCATATTATAAAACTTTCATAAATATTGTGTACTTAGAGCAACACTTTTTGTTGTTTGGACATTTGGTCCAATGGTTTCCTTAACTCCTTGTTTTCCATGATTTTTATCATAGGCAAATCCTTCTTTCACTCTAGCAAGAAGTAGGTTTTCTTTTAAATAAACAAATTAATATATAACTAAATATACATTTTTTTTAAAAAAGATTTTTATTTATTTATTTGAAACAGAGAGAAAGAGAGTGCAAGAGCAGGGAGAGGGAGAAGCAGACTCCCCGCTGAGCAGGGAGCCCCAACGCAGGGCTCGATCCCCAGACTCTGGGATCAGGACCTGAGCCGAAGGCAGATGCTTTAACTGACCGAACCACCCAGGCATCCCAATAAATATAAATTTTTAATAAATTTGTATATTTGATATTTGTACATTGCTGTATGTATTCATATATTGATGTATTCATTTCTTTCTGAAAACATATTTGGCCATAATCATGAAAGAAGAGCATTGCCAGAGACCATACTCTGTGTGTCAAACATTTCTTTGGCAAGACTTTCTGATCTATGCTCTCCCCAGAAGGAGGAAGCACAGAGTGGCAGAAATGCTGAGCTGACACTTCTAATGATGAACTCGCTTGTACTTGAAAGGCAGCTTGAACTGCGAAAACATGTATCTTCAACCAGAAGAGTGGAGGCTACAAGAAGCTAAGTGAAATAAGTCAAGCAGAGAAAGACAATTATCATATGGTTTCTCTCATCTATGGAACATAAGAACTAGGAAGATCGGTAGGGGAAGAAAGGGATAAAGAAAGGGGGGTAATCAGAAGGGGGAATGAAGCATAAGAGACTATGGACTCTGAGAAACAAACTGAGGGCTTCAGAGGGGAGAGGGGTGGGGAAATGGGATAGACTGGTGATGGGTAGTAAGGAGGGAGGGCATGTATTGCATGGAGCACTGGGTGTTATACGCAACTAATGAATCATGGAACTTTACATCAAAAACCAGGGATGTACTGTATGGTGACTAATATAATATAATGAAAAATATTATTATAATAAAAAAAGAAGAAGCAGTAGAGAATGGGCTGCAGCCCATCTTCCGCAAATGAGGTTTGAAGAAAGGACTTCAGAAGTAATCTGGACAACTTGCCCTGTGCCTCAGTCCAGTGTTTAAACACCCCTGGTGTGTGAGGTGTGAATGTCTGGAACATCGAAAGGCTCGCACTTGAATTTCATTGCCAAGAAAGCACCCTGAAGCCACATGCAAATATCGTGTTTAGGTGTCGGCATTATCTGTGCCTCTGTTCCTCACCATTCCATAGTTAATGAAGAGCAAACAGAAGTAATAGCTCTGCCCGTAATCACCTAAGCACTGCCCCTTCCTTTGCATTATTTATTATCATTCCAAGCGACGTGATGCCACCAATCTTATGGCTCTCTATAACCTGACCAGCCCCTCGGGAAATACTGCTAGGGCTAAAGGCTGCCCAAACTAGGCTCATCTTAATAACCTACTACTGGCAAGTCATTCATTGTAGATATCAACCAAGATGAACTCGACAGCAGAGACTGAAGCACAAATAGGCATGCTTGGTGGACACTCAAAGCGGAAAGGAACGAGAAGCATCTGCTGGAATTGTTGGAGGGAAACACCAAATACGCAAGAATGACACGCACCAGGCAGAACAATTCAAGCTGCAAAGGAAGAATGTCAGGGATTCTCAGAAGAAGCAGAGCTGCAGTCACCAAACAAGAGGAAAGAGAAAAGAATGCTTAGAGTCTTGAGAGAAAACATGACTCAGCAATGACCTTGGACTCAAATCCCTTAGCATGTCCACATCTCAACATCCTCCTTTGTACTCCCTCCCGGGGAGTCATACTGCAACATTCTGATGTCTAAGCGTCTAGGAATTGAAGTATATGCCCGCATATTTTTAACGACATCGGTGCTTTATCCAAACTCTAAATTTAACATAGCATCCTTTAAAGTCACACCCCTTGTGTTTTGCTTCACTCATTTGTTCGTGAAAAAAAAATTCCTTTGGAAACCAACTAGCAAGCATAAAAGAAAATGAATGTGGTGAAAGTTGCCAGTAGACCTCTGTGTACGTGTCGATAGGTGGTAAAAGGGATTGTCTGATTTGTTAACACCTCATTTTTGGATCAGCCCCTCCATAAATACTCTTCTCACACCCCAGAAAGAACAAGAGCAGAATATATTTAAACTGGGCTCACTGGATGAGTCGAAAGCCTTGTCAGGAGGTCCGAAGCCTTGAAACTGTGAGTTCTCAGTATATAAGTAAAGTGACACTTCCATTTACTCCAACCCTGCAGTCTGTTATTTAAAGAAACCGCATTCTTATCTCTTCTTGGTTTTACGTGTTTGTTTTGTTTTATTTCAATTTACTGAATTTCCTTAACATCTGGCAAATGTCTGTATGGTAGAGGGGAGAGGGAAGGCAACGGAACAGGAAGAAGGAAATAAACTTGGGATGGGTAAGAGGGAGTTCCAGAAATATTTTCCATGCATGTTTCCATACCGAGGCAATGGTAATGAGAATTTGCTGCATGCCAGGCATTGGGTGAGGCATACAAGGCACCATGCTAGATGGACATCAAAGAGAGAGCAAAGAAACACAACAGCTTGGCAGACACACTGACTTAAAAACCCATTTGCACAGGCTTGAGAGAGCCTGTTGTCTCCTGGGGAGGCTTTGGCATGGCCAGAAGAAAACATCAAAGACACTCCAGACTTCAAATCCCTTCCAAGGGTGCGATCAGCAGGACAGGAAGTGGGCAAGTCATCCTGGAAGGAATTTGGAAGCGAAGGGGCTTATTTAAGGACACCCCAGTCCCGCACAGGAGCGCTCACCATGTGTACGGTCGACACACGTGATATGGTGAACAGCTTGGCACCCAGTCAGTAGCAAGTCTTGCCCTAGCCCCCCACCAAGAAACTGTAGGGAATAAGGCAACAGAAGAAAAGATAATTCAGTAAGAATGTTTTGTCATCTTCGCGGTCAACTTCATATTTTGAAAGGATCCCATGGTACAAGGAAGCCTGCATTCTAAAACAACAGAATCATAAACAAATATTCAGAGATAGAAGCCCACAGGGATGGGAGAAGAGCAAACTTAACCAAGAGAAAACGAACAAGTGGGATTTGCCTGAAATCATATCTAGTACACTAGACTAAAACTCCCGGTAACCCAGCAGGGTTGCTTCATGCTTATAGTATCTCAGTAGGACCGAGGAACCAAAAGTTGCCAACAAACACAAGGCAAGACCTTTAATTCCATGTTGCTGGGAAATAATGACAGACTATGAAATCCGCCCATGTACAGAGTCCAAACGAGACTGAAATTTCACATGTAGCCTGTCACTGCAGTCGGAGGGTAAAAATGAACTTGGCCACGCTTTTTTTCCAAAACACAGAGTTCCTACAAAAGCTTGGGGTAGGCGCTTCCTTGAAGAGGTAGGAACGTTCGTTCAAGCAAACGTATGGGATACACACATGTATACTGATTCCATGTATCATGTGTATGTTGACGAAGCCAAATAACACATGCTGCATACACACATACATATTTATATATTTTAAAATGGATTAAAATAGAAATACACGTTTTAAAAATATATTTTAGATTGAACAAAGCTGAGATTTTAGAGTAAGGCCTCAGAAAATGGGGAATTTTTAGATGAGCCCCCAAGCCCAGTAATCTTTCCTTCTGTATGCGTAGTAAGCCAGGACCCATGGGTGCAGTCTAGCGGCCTTGTAGCATAATGGTCACGCGTGGAGTTTCTGGAGTGAAACCCTCAGGCCTGACATGCCATCTTCACTACTAATTATCAGTAGGACTCAGAAAAGTTCTAATCCAGAAAGCATGGGCATAATATCAGTACTTACCTTACATGGCTAATGTAGGGACTAAGCAAGATGATAGATGTAAAGGGTTAGATTAGACTCCACCACATGTTAGGGTCTCAATAAACATTCACTATTAATATCACAAATCTATTATAAGCTCTGCTTATATACCTTGGTAGCGTCCATGGCAACCAAATGAGCAAAGAGTACCCAGTAGTATTTAACGCGTGCCTCTTGTTCAACTTAGAAATTAGAGTTCTGTAACTTGTTTGATTCCCTAAACCCCACAGTATAAACAGACATATAAAACAGAAAATTTCTTTTCTTTGTCCTATGTGGTCATTTCCATCAGCTACTAAACAAATGCATTTTTTTCAGTTTACCTAATTTTCTATTTAATTTCATCTTCTTAGGAGAGAGTAAATGCCTATTCCTTGTCATCAGTATTAAACCCCATAAATAATTCTAGATGTCAGTACCATATTAGTACCTTAAAACAATGTTCCTCAAGATTTCTCCAAGGAGCAGATCCTCCAGTGTGCGCAGGTACTCTATTAAAAAAAATAAGAATTCTATATTAATTTGAAAAATGTGGATTAAACAATGGTAACTAGGCATGCAGGATTTATCAGAGCTTTAAATACGCTAATATGTGCTAGGGATCTCCAGGAGATGAATATAAAATGCCATGTTTCCCAAATCACTTGTCCACACAGCTCATTTTTCACGGAATTACCTCTTTCACAGTACTATGACCCTCAGATAGAACTAACATACTATGATAGGCACTTTGGGATACCCTATCTTAGAGGAGTGACTTGAAATCTTAGGACTTTATCCTAGAAAGTGGGGTCACGATCTCATGAGAATACAATCACTTTTGTACACAGACGAGCTGCATATAAAGCAATGGTGGCTATAAAATATCAGTGCCCTGAGCCCTAGGGTTGATCCTGAAGATTTTGCTGGTTGAGAAGGTGTCTCCTCTCTCATAACGCTCCCTATATAGGCTCCTCCCACCTCTATAAGCTCAGAAAAGCTAAATTCTTCCAAAGATGAATGTAGTACTATTTTCAGTCAAGACCAACACTTGTTTTAGAAATGTGTTATGCTAAACATGTCATCAGCGAACACAATGAAAGATAACAAAATCTACATTTGTATCATACTTTCTATAGTTATTTAAACCTGCCTTCCACTTTTGTCTCTTGATCAGCATTTCCCAAACTTTAGGATCATAATAATCATCCAAGGAATTTGGGATAAATAGTGATTCTTGGGTTCTACCAGCCCATGTATTTTGAAATGTTTCCCTGGTAAGGCTTATGATCAAGCATCTTTAGGAAATTCAAACCTAGCTGCACATTACAAACTTTATTTTTTTTTAAATCCCAGAATCCTAAACAAAACCTATTGAATCAGAATCTCCAATGGTGGGCCGGGTATCTGTATTTTTTTTTTAAACATCTGAAATGTTTGGAGAGCCAGTTCTCTGCAGAGAACCAAGTTCTTGCCTTAAATTATTTCAGTAGGTTGATAATGCTAAGTGAAATAAGTCAAGCAGAGAAAGACAACTATCATATGGTTTCTTTCATCTATGGAACATAAGAACTAGGATGATCGGTAGGGGAAGAAAGGGATAAAGAAAGGGGGGGTAATCAGAAGGGGGAATGAAGCACGAGAGACTATGGACTCTGAGAAACAAACTGAGGGTCTCAGAGGGGAGGGGGGTGGGGGAATGGGATAGGCTGGTGATGGGTAGTAAGGAGGGCACGTATTGCATGGTGCACTGGGTGTTATACACAACTAATGAATCATCGAACTTTACATCGGAAACCGGGGATGTACTGTATGGTGACTAACATAATATAAAAAAAAAACATTAAAAAAATTATTTCAGTAGGTTGAAATAAGGGAAACACTAACATTTTCTCCATCCTTTGATTTATCTCCGACCTGGTGTCTTGTTTAATGTTCTTCTTCAACATTATACCTTTGAAATATAAGCTTTCAGAACAGAATGGTGGCTAAATAGAGGAGGATGAACTAAAGGGGAACTTCAAATAATTTTGCTCTAGGAGAGTAAGAATATAGAAAAAAACATTTAACTAACCCTTTTAGGAGTGAGATATCAATTCTATTTTCCTTGTACCCCCTGGGCTTTTCTTGAATTTTTGAAATCCTTTCTCTATACCTGGAATGCCTGTGAAGATATTTCTATATATCTATTCTCAAGTAGCATGAAAACATTTTGGAATTCTTTGCTAACTTAATTTTATGATATTTTATAATTTTAACAGATTTGGAAGTTACATAGATGTGAACAAAATGCAAGATAGGCAAAATACACAGCCACTCATCTGGGGGATGAATAAAAAGAGAAAAATCCCTTTCAATACCATCAGTTTCCATAATGTCTTATCAGTTCCATGGAAATTAATTTTGAAGCTGTGTCATACTTTAAAGATTTGATTTGAAGTAAAAGAGTCAATTTCAGTAAAATACCAAAAAGACATCTTCACGTTTTCAATTTCATTAGACTGAATATTGGTGTAAGACATACACGGATCCATGTCTCAATCTACCACTCTGCAACATTGGAGTTGAAATACTAAGCAAATTGTATTTTAGGTAAGAAACTTGCCAGCAATTTGCTTTTACCTTGTGAAAAAATAAAATAACAGTTTCATACCCAAATGTCGGTAAACGGACTATGGAATAATTTGAGTCTAAGGGCTATGAATATTCTGATTTTTATATTCATGCATTCCTTCAGGCATAAATTAAGTAGGCCATGGGGCAGTTGGGAGGGTGACCACAGCCTGACAAACCTTACGGTTCAGCAGATGTGGTTGTAAGATATGGCTTCACTGAAAAATATTCACCACTAAGCAATTTTAGGACTCCACTCTGAGGTTTTGATTTAAAAACTTGGAATTTCCAATAGAAAAGAAGTGGGTGGTACCATCACATTGGCCTTGGGATACAGAAATATTTAGTTGCCTCAAGTAAGCAATAATGTGAATCAACAGTATTTCAAATTGCAATCTTTCTACAAATGTGCAAGTCATGAGCTGAGAAAGTTTTTCAGCACATGCAATGGCCTTATTCAGTTTCTTTTTGGTGACTTCCAGATACCCGGGGGCTTTTCTTGGTGTATATATTAGAAACCTTCATGTGGGTCATTTGCTTTGAAAGATCAGCTCAGTATTTGAGTAAATTATTTGAACAGCATAGTCTTTGATTTAGAAAATAACATGTATTCTCAACTAAATGCAAAATTATTGAAATGTTCAAGATTTTAAAGGAAATATCACATCCACAGTCATTTCCTGGGCTGTGCAGCTGAACACCATCATTTATAACATACATGGAGAAATTCCATTTAAAATCATGAAATGCGCAGGAATCTATAAGTACCTAGATGTGTGGGAGAATAGGGACCAAGGAGCTTCACAAACAACCTAATGTCAACCTCATGCTTCAAAGTCTTGGGTTAATAAACATTGAGTAAGACCAGCAGTACTACTTTGATCTAGATCAAAACTTCCCACTCTAATTCCTTGGCTGTAAGAGGAAAGTGAATTTCCAGATTTCTCTTTGTAAAGAAAAAAAATGTGAAAGATGCTGACATAATTCTTCAATGGTTCCAAAACTTGTGGTTAAATTTATGAAACTCCTTGAGTTATAATCTAACATTTACATAAAGCAGGAGCGGGGGGGGGGGGGGGCTGATGAAATTAACATGTCCAAAAGTTACAAAGGAAACCTCTAAGATAAAGCAGGATTGCAGTAACTTTTCCTTAATGGATTCTGGTTCCACACCTGGGGGACAACTCCTTCTGCGTGAAATACTTAGTTCACAAAACTCTTGATTTGTTCCAGTTTCTCACTTACCTTCCCACTGAATATTCAGAGTATCACTTACTGGTTTTATTAGTCTGAACACTTTGGTTGCCCAATCACGACAATATTCATTTTAAAATATTCTTGTTTACTTGTAGTGCCCTTGAAAACGACCATATGGAAAGCCACCGTATTCACTCATACAGATGAATGAAGACCAAGCAAAAGAAAAGCCATGTTCTCATTGCCTAAGAAGTTGGCAGTGCTCCCTCACTGGACTGTAAGTTCTGTGAGGGTAGGGATATTAAGTGCTTTTTCTTCAGGGTGTCATCACCAGTAGCATGGTGGTTTGCACATAATACAACTCCATAAATTTTTCAGTTTGGTTCATTACATCTGGGGTTATCAGCGTCTATGCATTGGGTTTCCTCTACTTATTATCAATTACACTTCGCAGTGACTTTTCTAGTTAGGCAGTATTATCCTCTTTTCATCAAGTCTAAGGTCCCATAGCAGGAAAACAAAAGAACTGGGATTAGAACCCAAGCTTTCTTATTCCAAGTTTATCACTCCCACCCACATCAGATACCTGAAACAGTATTCAGCAGACAGAAGGAGTTTCAAAGTCTTTTCTCATCCCAGCAAATAAAGTATACTATTTGATTCCTCTCATTTTTACCTGAATATCTGATACAGCAATCCTTCCTTAACTATAAAAAAGGTAGAGTGGTGAGATCCACTATTTCTTTCAATTTTGAAGGAACAGAAAAGTCTTCAGTTAATTATTTAGCGAAAAAGCTTCCCGATTCCCATTTCAATATTTTCCTAATCACATTTCTGTTTGGAACACAGGCACTGAATTTGGAACCTGAAGCCCATTTCCTGTCTAAAATGGTTTTCATTCACTGAATGTGAACACTTGTTTTTTATTGCAAAGTTGTTTACAAAGCCGAGCTGCTGGAATTCATTTCTTTTAATGAACAAAAGAGTGATGGAATATTTAGCTGGAAGGAATTCACAGAGAGTTGCATGCAACTGGCAAAGAGTTTTAAGGAAGAGTTTTCAGTTCGAATGGAGGTTCCTCAGTCCAAATTGGAGGAACATTCAGGTAAAATTCTTCTAATGAAAGAACTGAATAAATGAGAAAAGGAAGTTTGATAACCTCTTTTTTTTAAAAAAGATTTTATTTATTTATCCGACAGAGATAGAGACAGCCAGCGAGAGAGGGAACACAAGCAGGGGGAGTGGGAGAGGAAGAAGCAGGCTCATAGCGGAAGAGCCTGATGTGGGGCTCGATCCCAGAACGCCGGGATCACGCCCTGAGCCGAAGGCAGACGCTTAACCGCTGCCACCCAGGCGCCCCTGATGACCTCTTTAAACTAAACAGAGATGGTTCTCATCCAAAAGAATCGTGCTTTCGGGAAATATTCATAAACGTCGGATCCTTGCTACACACCAGGCATCAGGATCCCAAGTTCACTAGGACTTTGTGATCTGTACCCATAAAAGATAACCAATAATTTTATGTTTTCGTGAAAAGTGCCAAAAGACTACTGCTCCTAACATAAAATTCATCATTTTAAAGTGAATAATTCAGTGGTTTTTAATATATTTACAGCGTTGTGCAATCATCACCACTATCTAATTCCAGAACACTTTTATCACCGCAGTAAGAAATTCTGTACCCACTAGCAGTCACTCGCCATCCCCTCCCCCTCGCAGTCCTAGCAATCTCTATGGATTTGCCTATTCTGGACATTTCAAATAAACGGGATCATACAATATGGTCTTTTACGATTAACTCCTTTCACTTAGCGTAATGTTTTTGAGGTTCATCGACATTGTAGCATGATTCACTTCATTCCTCTTTAGCTGAATCATATTCCATTGTATGGATAAACCATAGTTTGTCCATCTATTCATTAGTTGATGGACATTTGAGTTGTTTGCCCCGTTTGGTTATTATGGAATAATTCTGCAATGAGCATTCGCGTACATGTTTCTGTGTAAACATGTTCCTTTGATATGGTCAACTTAGAAGCAAAGAAAAGCAAGATGCAGAAAGGTGCCTACCACTGTGCCAAAGACAGCAAACGTATCAGTAGTTTGTTCCCTTTGTTCCTGAATAGTGTTTTACTGTCTGAAGATACCACTGTTTATTCATTTACCACTTGTAGGATGTTTGGGTTATTTCTAGTTTTGGGTAATTATGAATAAAGCCACTACAAATGTTCACATACTGATTTTAGAGTGAATATAAATTTTAATTTCTCCTGGGTAAATACCTGGGAGTAGGACTGCTGCGTCATATAATTCTATGTTTAACTTTACAAGAAACTGCTAAACTCTTTTCAAGGAGACCTGACCATTTTGCATTTCTACCAGCAATGTGTCAGTTCCCATGGCTCTACATCCTTGCCAACACTTGATATCACTAGATATTATTTGTTTCTTTCATTTTTAACCATTCTGACACATGTACAGTGATATCTCACTGTGATCCCTTTAAGTTTTGATGTTCTAAATTACCCTAGGTAGGTTTTCTTATATTGCTTTTTATCTGGCAAGTAACTTGTTATTGTTTTTTAAAACAGATATTATTTATTTATTTGAGAGAGAGAGAGAGCATGAGCGAGCGGTGGGGTGGGGGAGGATAAGGAGGGGCAGAGGGAGAGGGAGAAACAGCTCCCTGCTGAGCAGGGAGCCCAACGTGGGGCTTGATCCCAGCACCCTGGGATCAGGACCTGAGCCGAAGGTAGATGCTTAACCAACTGAGCCACCCAGGAGCTCCCATTATTGTTTTTTTTCTAGCATTTTAAAAAACTTGCACAGAAGTAGAGAGAATGGTATAATAAATCTGCATAAACCGTTCACCCAGCTTCTATGATGATCGACATTTTGCCAATTTGTTTCATCCAGCACCACCACCATTTTCTGGTTTGTTTTTTCTGGAGTCCTTTTAAGCAAATCTCATACTTCATCTCATTTCACTACTAAGTATTTCAATATGAATCCCTTGAATAACTTTAAAAATAAAAAAATGTAATCACAAGTAACAACATTAATGATAATTCCTTAATTTCCTCTAATATTTAGCCTATGCTCAAATATCCCCAATTGCCTCAGAAGTGTCTTTTTAAAAGTTGCTTTGTTTAAATTTAATTTGCTTATGATGTGAGGTGGAAGCTAAAAAAATTTGAGGTCCTACCTCCAAATGATTGAGGTTCCACTCAATTTTCAGAAATAGTTTAAGCTTAGTTCAGATTTTACCCAAGTTATAGTTTAGCTATTTCAAAATTATATTTTTATTATACAGCAGCAATTGGAGAGTATAAGGCGGATATTAAGAGTACAGAATTGGCATATCATTTAACCCACAGATCAAAACACTTACAAGATGGCTGCCGCTATTAAACAGTGTGGCCGATTGATTCTGTTGGCCGTGAATACATGGGTTGGCACTTCCAGCCCAGGGTAGGGTGGAGAGGACAGATCCAGAGGCGAGGGCACAGGAAGGGGCTCTTTATTTGGCCACTAACAGAAGGACATGCCTCTCTTACCTGGCATTGTTGCAAACAAGGGTTGTTCATAGTAGGCCCTCAACACGATTAAGAATTAAGAAAATGTCCCATTAAAAAGCGTCTGTGTGGGTGTGTTTTGCATTAGGGACTTCAGCCAAATGCAATTTTGCTTTTGTTTTGGAATAAAACCCAAATAAGGAATTTTTGCCATGCCAGTTTAACTTCTACTTTATTTAGAAACAGATAAGACTTTATTTTGAATTAGCTCCATTTTAGTTCACGGTTGAGTCATAAAAACCTCCAGAGATTACTATGTAGATTTAAAGATAAGCAAGTTGGTGTGTTCTGTTCTAATTTTTAAATTAATATCTCAGTGTAAATTCTTGGTTGTTACCAGACTTTTCTTCAATCCGAACCATCGTGCTGTGTTATATGGCTCCCTACAGCCCCTGAGCTCTTTTTCAACATTTGCACAAATGTATTTGCTTGCTCTATTGCCATTTAGTCCAGATAACAAGGCTCAAGTAAATGTAGCCTGCACAACAAGAATATAATCACTGTTTAAAATCAAACTTCAGAGTGGGTCAACATGGCATAATCTCCTGCCTAAGTGATCTGTAATTCGCCTCTCCAGATAGTCATCTTGGCCCTGGAGTAGCTTAAAAGGTAGTAGCTGCCAAAAATTGTTAACCATTAAACAAAGGTTTACTTTTCTTTTGTGTGGCAGGAACAAAGGTGCACTTTTAAATCTGTGTTAAAAAATGTGTAGGTTTCGAAGAGTTCAATCTGCTCTACAACTCTTGCTTTTAGTATCCCTAACAGACCTTTTAAACGTGCTTGGGGGTTTTGGTTTGGTTTTTTGTTTTTTATTTTGCCTTGATTGGGTGATCTCAGCCAAAGTATGTGTTTTATTTCTGGGGGTGTAAGTTGACGCAAAGAAAACTTGGAAAACAGTCCTAAAAGGAGGGCGTATTACACTGAAATGTATTCCATCAATTGCCAGAATATTTAAGAACACTGAGTCATCACCATGGGTAATGCCCCCTTCATGAGGGCAAAAAGGAGTTTTCATCATGAAGAATATTCATCTCTCTTACCGAACCATGGTGCTTAAAATTTAGCAGTCCACGTATTTGCCTTTCGTGTAGCTAAAAAGTAAACATTAACATTTTTGCTCACTTTTCAATTTCATAAAGTTAGCCCACTGCATTACTTCCAGCTTCAAAGAATTCTATAGTTTCATTTTCAAGGCAACTCTAGAAGACATGGCATTTTAAGCACTAGGAGACTCGAGACTCTTACACGCACAGCCTCTCATGGATTCAATTAGTCACCATTAGAACCTGAAGATCTAAGTTTCTACGTAGTTGGCTGTGCTTAAGGCAGGTTTCTCCCAGGGCATTGTGTCTTTTCACAATTATATTTGGTTTCTGCCAAGTTCTCCTTTTGGAACTTAGAATGTCTTTTTAGACCTTTACCAGTGGAAGGACAATGCCAGGTTTTTCATTAGTGTAATGAGCCCATTCACCAGAGCCAATGGGGTATCTTGTTACTTTTCAAATTCCTTAGAGTAAAAATGTTGGCAAAGTCATTGCTTTCTTCTACCTATTAGAAACTTTTTTCTTTACTTCCAGATAAAAGACACAAAGATACTTGAAGTGATGTTTTATAACTATGGTTTTTCAACCTTCCTGGCACTGTGAACATTTGGGGTCAGATAATTCTTTGTAGAGGAGGCTGTCCTATGCATTGTGGGATGCTGGCCTCCACCCACTAGATGCTAGTAGCTACCCCACCCCACTTGTGACAACCACAAATGTCTCCAGACATTGCTAAATGTCCCTTAGGGGACAAAATCACCCCCTGTTGAGAACCATGGTTTTATAACTAGCAAGACAGGTATTCATTTTCTGTCTTTTAAATTACTTAGGGGCACCCAAGTGGCTGAGTTGGTTGAGTGTCCAACTCTTGATCTTGGCTCAGGTCATAATCTCGGGTCTTGGGATCGAGCCCCGCATCAGGCTTCACGTTCAGCGGGGAGTCTGCTTAAGAATTCTCTCCCTCTCCCTCTCCCTCTGCTCCTCGCTACACTCATGGTCTCTCTCTCTCTCAAATAAATAAGATCTTTTAAAAACATAAAAATAAATAATTTATTAATGCATTCCACAGTCAGCTACTGTGTAAGGAGTGGTGCTGGACACAAGGTGGTACTAGACAAGATCTTTGCATGATGCTTGTCCTCACAGAGTTTATGGATTAGCCTAGGAAGCCCACAGTCTAACCTTATTCCTGACATCCCCATAGCAAGAGTCCTGAACCACGGTCAGTATAGGCTAGGTCCCATTCTGTGAATTCACATCTTGCCTTGGCTCATAACCCTCAAATCCCCAAACCAGAGCATCTGTGTGACCTCAATGGTCACACCAAAGGATGATCCTGCTCTCTTTTGAGCTCTTTTGTGGTACTGAGTTGGTGCCATTCATTATCTACTTCCTGGTTTACAGATGCTATCTAGGTACAGCTCATAACTTTCTTACTCCTAGTGACTGGCACCCCCCTAAGACAGATGCGTGGTTGACTGCCTGGATGGATGGTTGGGTCAATTACTGTGGAGTACCTTGACATCCCAACTACAGCTTGGAGACAATTTTTGTTTTTTAGTACTAGAATGACATGACCAAAACAATTATTTATAAATATCATCCATGTGACATTGTGCTGGAAAAACTGGAGAAGGGAAAGCCTGAAGCCATAGAGAGAGTAATGAAATTATTTTCTATTCTTCATATAGATCAATAAAGTACATTGGTAGAATAATGGCAATGTAAATGAGGAATGAATGAACAGAAAGGAGAACGATTTCAAGGAAAAAAAAATAAAAGTTTGGAAGAGGAAGTGATCACTACAAAGGAAATGAAAGTCAAAGGATTCTGAAGTTCAGAGTGTAGGGATCTGAAAGTATGGTTTCTCCATTAAATACAAATAGAAGTTTTGAGATGAGTCAAAGATGTTAGGACATACTGGGATCATCATTCTTCATGTAATTCTCCTCTTTCAAAAGCAATATTCTTACGAATTTTTTACTCTTACATTAAATTCAGCAGTAATTTAAGAGCAACCAAATAAGGGAGTCAGATGATGGACTTTGTGAATAAGATCACGTGGAAAACAATGACGAGAAAAGCAACACAATACAGACAAAAGAGGACTTATAGGATCCCTTTACCTTTGTGCGAACAGACTGTGGTGGGGCTAGGGTAGAAGCAGGGATATTATTTAGGAATCTGTTACATCAAACCCCAGTGTTAGGGGTGGGAATGATGAGAAATGGTCAGATTAGGGAAACACTGCAAAGACTGAGTCAACAGAATTCATAGATGAATTCAGTATAAAAAATGACTCAAAAAAGACCCAAAGATTTATGGCATGAATTACTGAGTTGAAGAACTTAGGGAAGTAGCTAATTTGAGAGGATATCAAAAATTCATTTGTTACCGTGTTAACATTAAGGAACTCTTTAGATATCCAAGCAAAGATATCAAGTAGCCATTTGGAAATACATTATCTAAAGTTAGGTGCTTGGCTGGAAATAACAACTTGGGGGTAGTATTGCACGGGTTTCTTAACTGCAGACAATAGAATCCCCTCTAGCCAGTTTAAATAGAAATGGGATGTTACATGCACTCTCACGTTTATTACAGCATTACTTAGCAATAGCCAAGAAATGGAAGCAACCTAAGTGTCCACTGATTGATGAATGGATAAAGAAGGTGTAGTGTATATATACAATGGAATATTACTCAGCCATAAAAGGATGAGATTTTTCTGCTTGTGACAACCTGGATGGGCCTAGAGGGTATTATGCTAAGTGAAATAAGTCAGACCAAGAAAGACAAACACCATATGATTTCGCCCATATGTAGAATCTCAAAAACAAAACAAAAAAATGAATAAGTAAAGAAACAAAGAGCAGAATCAGACCTATAAATAGAATAAACTGATGGTTGCAAAAGGGGAAAGGGGTGGAGGGATGGGCAAAATGGGTGAAGGGAAGTGAGAGATACAGTCTTCCAGTTACAGAATGAATAAGCCACAGGAATAAAAGGTACAGCATAAGGAATATAGTCAATGATATTATAATAGCATCGTATGATGACAGATGGTAGTTACACTTGCTGTAAGCATAGCATAATATATAGAGATGTTGAATCACTGTGTTGTACACCTGAAAGTAATGTAACATTGTATGTCAACTCACTCAAATAAGAAAAATAAAAATCATAACAACTAAGATAAAAAGTAACATGTTCAGCTGTAACTGGAATTATAACATAAGAGGAGTAAAAGTTGGCTCTGATGTAGATGTTCCATATTAAAAATGTAAGACTACAGGGGCGCCTGGGTGGCACAGCGGTTAAGCGTCTGCCTTCGACTCAGGGCGTGATCCCGGCGTTCTGGGATCGAGCCCCACATCAGGCTCCTCCGCTATGAGCCTGCTTCTTCCTCTCCCACTCCCCCTGCTTGTGTTCCCTCTCTCGCTGGCTGTCTCTATCTCTGTCGAATAAATAAATAAATAAATCTTTAAAAAAATAAAAATGTAAGACTACAATAACCCTTAATCAGTAAATGTGGGGGGAAAAACAGTTGTACTGTTCCTACTTTTCTTCTATATTATGCATTTAGGCTAAGTCAAAGTATAAAACTGTGCTGAATAAGGGGGCGCCTGACTGGCTCAGTCAGTAGAGCATGCGAGTCTTGATCTCAAGGTTGTAAGTTCGAGCCCCATGTTAGGTATAGAGATTACTTAAAAAAATAAAATCTAAAATATGTGCTAAATGACATATTTTTAATTTATGTAGAATTGTATAGGCTGATCAAATAAAGAAAATTCAATAAAGTGAAAAAGAAAAAGAAATGGAGTATTACATGGTTCCAAGAATAGATAGAACAAGACCTGGATGTTACACGGCCAAACATGATGCAGCCACGGCAAACATCCAACCACACCATTGGAAAGTTCTAATAGAAACACCATTGTTGGTACTACCCACTGTGCCATTAGGGACTGAACATTGGAAATCTATCTGACTTCCTTCAGACAAAGCAGATATGCCTTAGTCATGAAATGTGACCCTCTCTCTCCTAATCATGTGCACCCAGATTTTGCACCGATGCACATGAGTTGAAGAAATTCAGCCATACGTCTTTACTCCAGCTATAAGAAAAACATGCCATTTTAGTTTTACAACCTCTCAAGTGTTAGAAGGAAAGCTAGAGGAGTTTGGAATGAGTGTTGAATAAGTAAACTTGCTATATTTGCTTCAGGGAACCAGTGGTGTATAGATGGTATTTACGGTTATGGTACTGCGTGAGGCCACCTGGGGAGAGAAGAGGGACAGTGGCTGGGCTTAGTCCTTGAGCACCCCAATACTTAGATATCTAGGAGGGAAGCTGAGAACAATCAGGCAGTGAGAAGAAAAACCAGGAAAGTGTGGTGTCCTAGAAGCTGAAGGAGTAAGTGACTACACTGAATGGTGTTTTGAGATAGATTAAGAACAGAGAACTGACCACTGGATTTGAAAACATGTAGATCATTCATGACTTTGACAAGAGGTATTTCAGTGGAGTGATTAGAATGGGTGCATAAGAGATTTGGAGAGGGTGAAATGGAGATGATGTGTATAAAGCAGCAACGATATGGTGATGGGAATTGGAGGGAAAAATAGGACCAAGGGAAGGTGTTCTTTCAAATGGGAGATATTTAAAAATTAAAGATGAAAAAGGCATAACACAGCCACATATCTAAACAATCCAACCAAGTTGTATATTTTGAATTTTCTTTCACAAAAGCTGGTTTACTGCCTGATCTGTGCAAATACCATGTTTTTAAACATTTTGTTCTAACTGGTTGGAATGCCCCTGTGGCAGGATGTCAAGGGCTTTCTGTTTAACGTCTCACTGTGCTCTGAGTCTTGACACAGTCATCCTTTCATAACTGGAGAATAAGCTCTCTGATCTTGTTCACACTTTCCCCGAAGCACTCCGCATTTCAGCTTTCTCTACCTTTAACAAACAAGTTCATCAAAAAATATCACCCTTGTGTGATCCAGAATAGGAAGGCACTTACTTTAGAAAGTGCTAGACTATGAAGGTCAAATCATATAGTGTGTAGCCATTTGAGACTGCCTTCTTTCACTCAGTATAATGCTTTTGAGATTCATCTGGATTGTATCAATAGCTTCTTCTTTTTTTATTGCTGAGTAGTATTCTATTTTATAGATGTACCACCACTTCTTTATCCATTCACCAACTGGTGAACATGGCAGTTGGTTTCAAAATTAAGAATTAAAACAATATTGTGGAATACACACACACACACATTCCATTACGTATATGGAATATTACTCAGCCATAAAAAATGAAATCTTGCCATTTGCAATGACATGGATGGAGCTAGATATGCTGAGCAAAATAAGTCAGAAAAAGATGAATACCATCTGATTTCATTCATACGTGGAATTTAAGAAACAAAACAGATAAACATAGGGGGAAAAGAAAAAGAGAGACAAACCATAAAACAGACTCTTAACTATAGAGAACAAACTGAGGGTTACTGGAGGGAAGGTGGGTGAGGGGATGAGGTAAATGAGTGATGGGGATTAAGGAAGGCACTTGTTTTGATGAGCACTGGGTGTTGTATGTAAGTGATGAATCACTGAATTCTACACCTGAAACAATTATTACACCGTATGTTAACCAACTGGAATTTAAATAAAATCTTGTAGGAAAAGAATAAAACTGGTAAATACATTCACATTCAATTTTTTGTGTGGACAAATAAAGAGAAATGTCTTCAATGTCTTCATTTCTCTTGGGTAAGTATGGAGTGGAACTGTTGAATCAAAATATAAGTGTATGGTTAACTTTAATTTATCCTGGAGGTAGTAACCATTTTATATTCCAACCAGCAATTCATCTGGCATCCTAAAAACTTGCTAAACTCACTTATTAGTTCTAAGAGGTTTTTTTGTAAAATCTTCGGGATTTTCTACATAGTCAATCACATTGCTGAAGAAAAAGACAAGTTTTACTTACTCCTTTCCAATCTGTGCTTTAAAAAAAAAATTGCTGTTATTTCACCGGCTAGAATCTCCCAGTATGATGTTGACTGGAAGTGGTGAAAATAAAAATCCTTGCCTTATTCTTAATCTTGGAAAGAAAATATTCAATCTTGAATAGGAAAGTATGAGGTTGGTTATAGCTGTTTTTGTTGACATCCTTCATCAGAATGAAGACAGTTTGCCTGATGAATACATGTTGAACTTTGTTAAGTGATTTTTCTGTATCTATCGAGATGATCATGGTGAATTTCAATGATGTTTTAATGTTGAACCAAACTTGCGTTACTAGGATAAGTTCCATTTGGTCATAATATAATTTAATTCCTACATTTAACTTGCTAATATTTTGTTAAGAATTTTTGTGTTTATGCTCTTGAGGGATATTGGTCTATAATTTTCTCTCCTTTAAATGTCTTTGTCTGGTCTTGGTAGCAGGGTAATGCTGGCCTCATAATTTGAGCAGGAATGTGTTTCATGTTCCTCTATTTTTAGGAAGTTTATATAAAATTGTGTTATCTTTTTCTTTGTCATTAGGTAAAATTTGCCAGTGAAGTTATCAGAGTCCAGGGTTTTCTTTGTTGGAAGATGTTTAACCACAAATTTAATTTCATTATTTGGTGTAGGATTATTCAGGTTACCTCTTTCTTCTTGAGTGACCTTGAGTGGTAGGTTTATAACATTTGAGCAATTTTTTCCATTGCATCTAAGTTATCAAATCTATTAGCATAAAATTGTTCGAAGTAGTCCCTTATTTCCTTTAATGTCCTTAGGATCTTTAGTGATGTTTCCTCTTTCATCACTAATACTATTAATTTGTGAGTTCTCTCTTTTTTCCTTAGCAGTTCAGCTAAAATTTTTTTATCAACTTCATTGATTTTTTTCAAAGAAACAGCTTTTGCTTTTATTGATTTTCTCTTTTCTCTGTTTTCAATTCCATTGATTTCTGACCTTATCTTTATTGCTTAATCTTTTATTTATTGCTTTTAGTTAAATTTTCTTTTTTCTAATTTACCTAGGTAGTTTAGGAAATTGGTTTGAGACCTTAGTTTTGCAACATTTAATGCTATACATTTTCCTCTTAGTGTTGTTTTAGCTGCATTCACACAATTTATATGTTGTCTAATTTAATTCATTAAAATATGTTCTAACCTCCTTGTGACTTTCTCTTTTTCTAATGGGTTATTTAGAAGTGTGTTATTTCATTTCTAAATATTTGAGCGATTTTCCAGATAACTTCTTATTCTTGATTTCTAGTCTAATTACTTTTTAGTCAGACACATCATTTTAATATTTTTAATTACTTTAAATCTGTCAAGGCTTATTTTATGGATCAGAATATGGTCTATTCATAGTCTACGTTTATCATACTTAGTTTCACTACAGAAATGTTTACATTCTTCACCACAGAAATATTCGTCTGATTGATTTCCTGGGGTTTCCCCAGCCTCCACTATAGGTATTACATAATACACAGTATATGCACCATGTAATCTTCCTAAAACCTGAAAAACTGTGAATTCTAAAACACATCTGGTTTCAGAGATTTGGTATAATTGTGGACTGATTTCTTGTTATATTATTGTACATGTGATTCAGAATATGTTTATATTGTTTTTAGATTATCATTGACATAAAAACACCTAAATTAAAAAATTCATAGAACTTAAAGACTCTAAAGAATATTTCCCTAGACCATGAAGGCCATGGTTCCCAGCCAAAAAACTTAGCAATGATGAATTTATGACATAATAGTGTTGAGTTTTCTTTGGCTCTAGCTGCTTTTCTTAGAAGAGACCTCCTTTGAAATGCTGAACTATCTGACAGGCAAATTTGGGTGGCACTTTTTGTTTTGGATTTTCTTGGACATGATCAGAATTGTCAAAGGCAATTTTACTGCTTTTCTGTGTTAAGTACTAAAAATTCCAAGGACATCCTTGAGGAGACAGAGAAGATAAACAGTTCATGACAAATATCAACCTCATTCTAGATCAGAACTATCTTGCTTTTTGAAATCCTCTAATTATCTATTGAAACCAAGAAAATTGCTTATCAAAACCAAGAAAGTTGGCAGTTTTAGAATAAATTCTTACCAACACTATTCCCAAATCTGTAGTAATGAACCAGAGGAAAAGAATACATTTAAGTGTCCTTACAATTGCAAACCTCAGTCCAGATTTAAATAATGCCAGTCTTTATTAAAAAATTTTGTAGAAAGGAAATGATAAATCAAGGGGGCCTCAATTTTGCAGGATTAGGGGAAAAGCCTCAAGATCAGCAAGTAGGAGTTAAATTAGTAAATTCAATAGACAATGTGTAGGTCAGCCAAACCCACAAGCAGGAGGCAGACAATGCAGGAAGAGAAAGCAGCAAAGTTCTGACACAGTTGGCATTCTTTTAACCACAAGAATCTGAGGAATCAAGAGAATTGTGGGAAACTGACGAGAGATTCTAAAGGTTTATGCCACAACTTCTCTGCACATTTTCCACTCCTGGGTGCCCAGGAACTAAGACCCTACCTTATGTCAATGACATTATAAAAAGAAATTCACACGATAATGAGGAAAACAGTAATTGGGGGTGGAGCAGAAGATCACCTGGTTAGTTCTACCTTGGCAAAGTCTTGATCACAAGGTTAGGTTTGATGTCATGAAGGGAAAGAATATTAAAAATTACTTTTAACTGGGTGCTACTGATGTATTGCTTCTTCTCATGGAGTCTGGGTGGACTCCATGTTAAATAATGAAAGTGATGTGGCTATGCACTCAAGTTGAGTGACATTATCTACTCTTAGATCCCTGCTTAGAAGAAAAAGTTAGGAAGCTAATATTCAGGACTAGAACCAGATGGATGCCCCATTTCCTGGTGCTCTGTGCAGGGCAGGGGATGGGTGTCAGTGACTCCTATTGCTGAAATAGCCCTGTCTATGCTTGGGCTGGGAAGATGGGTGGTATACAGAAAGTCAGAGTCTACACAACATTCTTGACTGGGCACTCATTTTTCACTTATATTTTGCCTAGATTTTTATTTTAAACTAGATCAGGACTTATAAAAAACAAGTTACGTTTATAAACTTAAGCTTTAGGAGGGATGCGACTTAGAAAATCCTGTTCGGATTCCACTTCCATTTCAAATTTAGGAAACATGCACATTCATTTGTCTCAGTCTCCTCCATATATGAATCAAACTTCTGGGGCAGAATGGAGGTTTGCTTAAGTAAAAAGTAGGAATGAATAAAATGCTTTGAAGAGAGAAAAAGGCCAAGTCAGTGCTACAGGCAGTCATGACTAGAATTCTTAAGCCCTGTGAGAAATCAAGCTGTGCACAATTCTGTTCTAGCACTGGCTACTCTTAGTTGCATTCAGTGACCACTTCAAATGAAGGCAAAGTTCAGCTTTCCAAGCTGAGCTATACTCCTGAATGCTTTGGGAACTTGTCTTCGTTTTCTTTTCCTTCAAAGCCTTACAGCCTGTTGACCAGGTAAAATAATAGAACATATGGTCTTTATTTAATTCCTTCGTGCTTACCGCCAAGACAAGAGGAGGTTGAAGGGTGAAGATCTCTTGGCTGTCTCCAATGCTTTCCTTTAATCTTACTTTATTTACTAAGAGCTAATAAAAATCTGAAGTGCTTAACTCTCAAGTGTTGTTTTTCTTCTGGGCATTGGTATTTGATTTGTTCCTTGGCCTGAATCCCCTGCTCTTTTTACTGCTGAATGTGCCATTGTGAACCTCCTTTTTAAGGTTGCATTCATTCTCCTTTCTTTGATATATTTTCAGCTTCCAAAAGTTTGTCTTTTTCCACTCTTATTCAAATTACTTTAATTATTTTAAAATATAATCACATTGGATTTGTAAAGTAAAATAATTTAATTATAAAATAATATTGATATGAAAAATTTTGGAAAAGAGGAGAAAATCACTTATCTTGCTGCCCAATTGCAACAGCTCTTTATTTATTATTCTCTTTTAATATAAGCGTTGTATTTTGCATGCTGACAGAGTGTATAGAATTCTGCCCAAATGTTTTTCATTCCATATTATCCTATCAGTGTGGTTCTGTGTTTGCTAATTCTGTGGGTTACTAGGTTAGATATTCGAGTTGACACTGCCTCAATTGATGCAGCCATCCTGCTATCAGTAGGACATTTAGACTGATAGTATCTATTTCTAAGGCTGTGCTCACAAGGACAGGAGCTTTGTAAAGCAATCAAACCTGCAACAAATCAACATGTAAAGGCTAATAATGTGTGAGGCTTTGGATATGAAAATGACAAGTTATAAAAACATTGTGATGCAGAATTCAAGAAGAACAGCTCTCTTTGGCTATTTTCAGGACATATAACTATAGACTGGGGGAAATGAACACAGATATGACAGGAGTATCAGCATTCTTAAAAAAACTACTAATGTAATTATCCATCCCCATAGAGTCAATTGCCATATATTTTCTGAAATTTATCCCTGAAAATATGCTTCTCGATAGATCCAACTCCCAGGTGAAACTAATTATATCTACATCAAAACTTTTAATATTTGTACAAGGTAAATATTTCCTTATCAATTACATAGTGAGAAGCCTTTTTAATATATTCCCACATTCTAATATTCACACATTTTGGTATTTTATTTGGAGCTTTAAAAAAATTGAATTGCTTTTGTAAGTGGTTTGTATTTCTCTGCAGACAATAAAAATTGAGAATAAGAACTTAATAAATCTAAATGCATCACTACTATCAAGCCTGATCACCTTGTTTTTGATAACCAGGAAATTGTAAAATAGATAAAAACATGCAGATGACATGATACTGTATATGGAAAACCCAAAAGAATCCACTCCCAAACTATAAGAAGTATAGAGCAATTCAGTAATGTGGCAGGATACAAAATCAATGCTCAGAAATCAGTTGCATTTCTATACACGAATAATGAGACTGAAGAAAGAGAAATTAGGGAATCCATCCCATTTACAATAGCACCAAAAACCATACACTACCTTGGAATTAACTTAACCAGAGACGTAAAGGATCTATATTCTAGAAACTATAAATCACTCTTGAAAGGCATTGAGGAAGACACAAAAAGATGGAAAGATATTCCATGCTCATGGATCGGAAGAATTAACATAGTTAAAATGTCCATGCTACACTTGGACAATGCTATCTACACTTTCAATGCTATCCCGATCAAAATACCGATGACATTTTTCAAAGAACTGGAACAAATAGTCCTTAAATTTGTATGGAACCAGAAAAGGCCCCAAATCGCCAAGGAACTGTTGAAAAGGAAAAACAAAGCTGGGGGCATCACAATGCCAGATTTCAAGCTGTACTGCAAACCTGTGATCACAAAGACAGCATGGTACTGGCACAAAAACAGACACATAGACCAATGGAACAGAATAGAGAACCCAGAAATGGACCCTCGGCTCTTTGGACAACTAATCTTTGATAAAGCAGGAAAAAACATCCGGTGGAAAAAAGACAGTCTCTTCCATAAATAGTGCTGGGAAAATTGGACAGCTACATGCAAAAGAATGAAACTTGACCACTCTCTCACACCATGCACAAAAATAAAGTCCAAATGGATGAAAGATCTCGATGTGAGAGAGGAATCCATCAAAATCCTAGAGGAGAACATAGGCAGCAACCTATATGACATCGGCCAAAGTAACCTTTTTCATGACACATCTCCAAAGGCAAGAGAAACAAAAGATAAAATGAACTTGTGGGACTTCATCAAGATAAAAAGCTTCTGCACAGCCAAGGAAACAGTCAAAAAAACTAAGAGGCAGCCCACGGAATGGGAGAATATATTTGCAAATGACACTACAGATAAAAGACTGGTATCCAAGATCTACAAAGAACTTCTCAAACTCAATACACGGGAAACAAATAAACAAATCAAAAAATGGGCAGAAGATATGAACCGACACTTTTCCAATGAAGACATACAAATGGCTAACAGACACATGAAAAAATGTTCAAAATCATTAGCCATCAGGGAAATTCAAATCAAAACCACACTAAGATACCACCTTATGCCAGTTAGAATGGCAAAAATAGAGAAGGCAAGAAACAACAATTGTTGGAGAGGATGTGGAGAAAGGGGATCCCTCCTACATTGGTGGTGGGAATGCAAGTTGGTACAGCCACTCTGGAAAACAGTGTGGAGGTCCCTTAAAAAGTTAAAAATTGAGCTACCCTATGACCCAGCCATTGCACTACTGGGTATTTACCCCAAAGATACAGACGTAGTGAAGAGAAGGGCCATATGCACCCCGATGTTCATAGCAGCATTGTCCACAATAGCTAAATCGTGGAAGGAACCGAGATGCCCTTCAACAGATGACTGGATTAAGAAGTTGTGGTCCATATATACAATGGAATAATACTCAGCTATCAGAAAGAACAAATTCTCAACATTTGCTGCAACATGGACGGCACTGGAGGAGATAATGCTAAGTGAAATAAGTCAAGCAGAGAAAGACAATTATCATATGATTTCTCTCATCTATGGAACACAAGAACTAGGAAGATCGGTAGGGGAAGAAAGGGATAAAGAAAGGGGGGGTAATCAGAAGGGGGAATGAAGCATGAGAGACTATGGATCCTGAGAAACAAACTGAGGGTCTCAGAGGGGAGGGGGGTGGGGGAATGGGATAGACCGGTGATGGGTAGTAAGGAGGGCACGTATTGCATGGTGCACTGGGTGTTATACACAACTAATGAATCATCGAACTTTACATAGGAAACCGGGGATGTACTGTATGGTGACTAACATAATATAATAAAAAAAAAAACATTAAAAAAAACCCCATGCTCTTAGCCCTTTGTAAATTACTCACTGCACTAACTCTTTTTCAATATTGTGCTTCTTAGTCTGGATATCAATTTTCTTTCTCTTAGAAATTCTTTTCATTTGTTAATAAAATACTTAAAATATATAGAAATCCTCGAGATTCTTGATACACTCAACTGCTAGTCAACACATTTTACCAATATCGAAACCCTTTAATAGTGTTACTAATTACTTCTTCCTTACCTATTTCATTTTAATATCTTTTTTCTCTTTTAATACATTTTTTCTTAAATTCTATTTTATTTTTTAATACAATATGGCTGTTTGTTTTGTAAATTGGTGTTCCTTCTTTAAAAAATCCCTTTATTTTAAAATATTTTGTTACTTTATGTATTCTCTTTTGAGCAGCATATAGGTATATTTTATTTCTTATCTAGTCTCACAAAGTTCATATTGAATAAGTATATCAATCTTTTTGCATTTATTTTTATGAACAACTTAAATTGATATTGTCTTCTCTTTCTTCTCTTGTTTTTCTTTTTCCTTTGCTCCTAGTTTTGTTTTCCTTTTCTCACTTTCGTAGGATTAAAGACTTTTTAAAATCTGTTCTTTTTTAAAAAAGATATGGTTTGCATTTATATTATTTCAGGGGCTATTCATACATGTGAACATACCTAGCAATTCTCTATTTTTCTAACAACTTTAAGGTTATTTGGTAGTCCCACCTTTTCCCAAAACACATCAAGAACTTCAATGCCTTAAATACTCATAGCAAATTCCACCCCCTCTTTTTTATTATTGTTTATACTTTTACTTTTATCTGTTTCCAAAAAATTAACTTGTTGCTTGTTAGTTATGCTGAGTTATGCATTTTATTTGTTTCTTATACCCCACATTTTCTTCAGGGTTTACATTTCTGCATGTAGAAGCCCCTCACTCCTTGTTACTTTAGTGAGGGTCTTTGGTAGGGGGTAAATTCACTTAGTCTTTGTGTAACCGAAAATGTCTTATTTTGCTTTTGCTTTTGAATGATAGTTAACTGGGTATAAAGCCCTACGTTGACATTTACCATTAGCACTTTGACGCTATTAATTCATTGTCTTCTGGCATCTATATTCAATTATGAACAGATGTGCTGGGTGTCTCACCTACAATGGTCTGTTCTCCGACTTCTCTCTGGCAGCTCTTAAGACCTTTTGTATATTACCCTTCATGTTCTGTAGTTTCATTACAATATGCGTAGGTATGGATTTACTTCCATTTTTTCTCCTTAGCACTTGGGGCATTCTTTTAAATTTAGGACTCATATCTTCCTCCAATGTAGGTATTTTCAGCTCTTATAACAGTCATTTCCTCCATTCTTAGCTCTCCACTTCTGACACCACCCTAAAAGGGTTGGGGGGTGCATTATGGTACCTTGTTACAGTCTGGTAAAGGTGGAAGTCTGAGCTCTTCACCCTGCCTTTGCTGGTGAGGGTGGGGGTGAAGCCACAGTTTTTTTCTGTGATGTTTGGCTATAGTAGGTAGTTAGCATCTAAAAGTTCTTTATGTTGCTAGTTTGCCCTCTTCCTGGTCTTTTGGCTAGAGAGAGAAGGCTTTTCGTAGGCTTTTTTGTCTGTGCCTATTGGCATTTCCAGGCATCCAGGCTGATGCAAAAAGAAAACCTCAAGTTCCGAGGTCCCTATTCAGTCTGCCTTCTTTCCTCCACTTTTCAAAGTGTTGCTATATTTGTTTTATCTGTAATGTTCTGGGTTTTTAGTTCTACTTACCTGGAGAAATAGGGAAAGGGATGTCTACAGTATCTTCCTGGAAATAAAACCTATGTGTTTAAAGTCTTTTTTTGGTTTAAGATTTTATTTATTTATTTGAGAGTGAGAGAGAGACAGAGATACCAAAAGAGAGCATGAGTGGGGAGGAGAGGGAGAAGCAGGCTCCCTGCTGAGCAGGGAACCTGATTCTGGGCTTGATCCCAGGACCCTGGGATCATGACCTGAGCCGAAGGCTTAACCAACTGAGCCACCCAGATGCCCCCTTTTTAAAGTATTTGTCAGGCTTCCCTAGAAATTATTTTAGGTGGAAAGAACTTAAATATTGATTTAATTGTTATTTTTGGCCATGTTCCTTGCATTGGATTTCCTAACTTGTTTTTATATCTTGATTAACAAGCTCATTTGGAGAAGGAGATTTTGTTTCATCTCTCTCTCTCTCTCTCTCTCTCTCTCTCTCTCTCTCTCTCTCTCAATGATTACCTATCTCTTTCTCCAGACCCTAGACTACAACTCTAGAATCAGGTTTAAAATGTAATTCAGGGCCTGAGCCCTTTGCAGTGAGATAGAGTTACCACAGACCTGGGCCCCAAGCTATTTGGTAATTTGGTTAAGCTCCTAGTTAGCCAGCTATGCCTGAATTCTTCCACTGGCTTGGCCCACAGGTAATTGTGAGTTATGGCCCTAGGCAGTGAGTGACAGAAAGGTTTTAAGTCTTCTTTCATTAGTCAGGGGGAGGAAGTCCCGTATCAGCCCTAGCTGTAAGCTATGAGCCTATCCTAGTGCATCTCAAGTGGAGATGGAGAACCAGAAAGTACTTCAAGTCTCCCTTCCTTTGCAGAAGTTCAACTGTCTGCTATCAGACCCAGATTCCAAGAGGTCTCTTGCTTCACCTCTGCCTACCATTCTGCTTTTCTGTTATATTTCTGGACCATGGAAATGCTACTCTCGTTATGTGTGGTTTTTTAAAAAATCTTTTTGGCATCTCATTGCCATGTGCTGGGAACAGAAACTGTGCACCAAAGCATGAATTTACTAGACTATCTAGACGGAAAATATAAACCTTTCTAAAACGTGTTTTGGAAACACTTGGGGGAAATAGTTTATATAAGATAACAAGCTCCAAAATCCAAAATTAGCTCTGATTAAGTTAGTTTCACAACAGAACCAGTTCTTTCTAAGTGACATCATCTATTTATTAGCCATTTTGATATATAATTATGTAGTTCTCTAACACCCCCTTTACCTCAATCCATCATCCAAATATGGGGAGATGATAACTTTCTGCTAAATTGTTCTTCAGTATTATTGGGTAAATATGAGCCAAATGTTTATAATGATTAAACTAACTTTCTTGTAAATTTTTTTTTCTAGTGCTAATAATTGTCTTATTTTCCTTCGCTTAGCTATCCTTTTACCTATAGTTAATTCTTCCAATACCATATAATATTATGGCAATACAGATTTCCATGCAATCAAATCTCTCAGTTCATATATCAGTTGCTTTTTTCTCCTTTATGACTTCCCGTCTAGTACCCTCCATCTCTGTGTTCCATTAGGACCAGTTACTTTCTTGGACTTCTGACACTTGTCTTCTTTGAAACTTCTCTTTACCATCAACCTTCTCCTCTTTCCTGTGTTGTATCTCCGGCTTCCAAGACTTCACTTTTTTCTTGGTTTACTGCAGTATGACCCATGCTCCAGGAACTTCCTAAGAGAAGATACACTAGAGATACCTTTTTAAAAACCTTTGTTTTGCTTTCATTTTAAGTGAATAGTTCGGCTCATATAGCATTCTAAGTTGGAAATTATCCTCTCCCAGAATTTTTGGAAGTTATTGCTCCATTTCCTTCTAGCTACCGAAGTTTCTAAATCCAAAATAGTTCTCATTCCTGATCTTTCATTTAGGATCTGGTTTTTCGCCGTGGAATATTTTTGGATCTTTTTTTTTTATCATTTATGTTATGCAATTTCACAATGATGTACTGTGATGGGGGTCTTTTGTATTCTTTGAATTATACTCTTCGTGGGTCTTTTCAATCTGGAGATTCATGTACTTGAGTTCTAGAATTTTTTCTTGAATTACGCAGCAGAGACAGCTAAACTCCCATTGGAATTTTGTCGTTCCTCTTTGCTACAGTCTAAATGTTACTGTTCCTTCAATTTTTGTATGTTGAAATCCTAACCCCCAAGGTGATGATAGTAGAAGGTGGCACATTTGGGAGGTGATTAGGTCATGAAAGAAGAGTCTATATGAATGGGATTAGTGTCTTTATTAAACAGGCTAGAGAGTACTTGCTAGCCCCTTCCACCGTGTGAGGACATAGCAAGAAGTTGGTGGTGTGCAACCTGGAAGAGGGCCTTCACCAGAACCTGACCACGCTGATACTCAGACCTTGGACTTCTAGCCTTCAGAACTGTGAGCAACACATTTCTGCTGTTTAGAAATCACCTAGTCTATGGTATTTTTGTTATAGCCTACTGAATGGACTACGAGAGAAAATGGAATTTTGTTTTTCCCCTTCCAAAGAGAAATGGAGCTGAGCTGGCCGATTGGGATGGTCCACACTCCCAGAGTTTTATAGCTCAAGTGATGTGTTAGTAATTCCTTTGGGCAAGATGTGAGGAACACAAGACAGATCGTCAGTGGGGTGTGGTTTGGGGTCCTGTCTAATTGGTCTTTCTACAGAGTAGAAGGATCCCAGCAAAGATAACCTGGATTACCAGGGTATCTCACTTTGGGGTTTTACTGAAAACAGAGCCTGAGCTAATGACTTGAGTGGAGTTAATTTGGGAGGTGATATTCAAAGCAGAAGTGAGGGAATGAGGAAAGCAGAACAGAGAAGGGAGAAAAAGCCACAAAAGAATGAGTTACTGAGCTGGTAAACAGTGTAGGCAACTGGGTCACAAGCCCAATTAAGACCATCTGGGGAACTAGTAGAACAGATCTCAGAAATGTCAAATCAAGTGAAATGGAAGTAAAGCAAAAAAAAAAAAAAAAAAAGGAAATAAAACAATTTATCTATTGACTCTCACTGCCCCTTTAATAAGGGTCACTTCTGAGAGCATTAACATCCCCCTTACACTTCAGGGCAGTGGCTGTTCAAGGCCTGAAGGGTCTCTCTCTGCTTTGGAGAGAGCCCCTAGAATAAAAACAAGGCGATGGTGAGACTGAGATGTGGCATGCTGGTAGAATGCATGGAATGTTTATCCCAGCTTCAGGGAGATCAGTTAGACTAAGAGAACATAGTGAAAGATACCATGAGGATCTGATATGCAGGGCTGGTAGAAGGAGATGACGTAAGTGACCAAATAGAAGAGAGAAGCACCTGCCTAACTCAAGGGCATCAAGGTCAAAGCGTTCAAGCAGAGATCCTCCGAGAAGCCCTCAAAAAGGCCCACATGACCAAAAAACCCCAGCTTTAATCATCTGCCAGGCACAGAGAAAGCAAAGCCAACATTCCTTTCCTCTTCCTTTTTCTTTTCTTTTTTTTATTTTAATTTTTTTATTATATTATGTTAGTCACCATACAGTACATCACCGGTTTCAGACGTAAAGTTCGATCATTCATTAGTTGTGTATAACACCCAGTGCACCATGCAATACGTGCCCTCCTTATCCTCTTCCTTTTTCTAGTCCTCCTCATGCCCAGATCCTTGAGCCATCTGGCCAACATGCTAGGGAACTAGGGAAGGGGAGAAATCCAAGTCTGTGTCCCCTTTCTCTACAGGAGGCTTCAAGCCTGGGAAAGTGAGGAAGTGCTGCCCTTTAAATCAAAGTTTAGAGTTTTCATTAATATCCTGGATTGGATACTGATTTGCAAATCAAGACTGTTTGTAACTCTCCATACCATTAAGAGCTACATGTTAGAATAATGAGCAGAAAAGTTTTTATCTTGAGGCAGGAGAGATTCAACTTTTCCAAATAAAGTGTGGGAGATAAATAAAGTTGTATTTTGATTGCAGTATTGGTTGTCCTTATTTGATCTACATGTGTCAGCCCATTTTAATGAAATAAACTTCACCTTTGCTCTTTTTCCCCCTAGGTGGCCACATTTTCCAAAATGAAAAAGGTGATGAAGGATATGGCAGATAGGGTGTTTGGCTTGAGGCTATGAGGAAGGACCCAAAGGCCTAACCACTGCTCCTAAGGCTTGGTGTGGTCCTGAGCCTGCTTATGCCTTCCAGTCATGTAATACCTTCTTCCTCAAATTCTACACTCCAGCCACACTGAGATTCTGTCACTACCTGCAGGGAACTATAACGTAGCTCCTCCTCAATCCTTCATATCGCTGTTCTGTCTCCTCTCCTCCCACCTCCTCTTTGATACCACCTAATACTTATTACTCACTAGATCTCAACCTAAATGTTGCCTTCTCCAGGAAGACCCCCACCACACCCAAGCATCCACGTTTACATCACATGTCCTCCGGGGGTTAATATAACTCCTGAAGCTTCATCCTTCCTAGCACCCATCACTACCATATTTCTTTGTTTTCTTTGCAGTGCACTCTGTGCCCTCACTCACTACCACAATCTCTGTAAGAGGCAGTCAGTCTGGTTCACATCTGCAGCCCCAGAAGCTAACACAGGGCTAGGCATGTAGTAGGAACACCTGTCAAATGAAATGATCTGTATGTATATATTCAAAAAAGATCCACAAATGCGCACAAATTAAGCCACAAATTTCTTAAAAATCAACGTTGCAGTAAAGAATAAAATGAGAAGACATTGGAACCATCCTGGAAAATTCAGGATTTATGGTAGCTCTATATTCCTCATGACAGTGTTTCTCAAAGTGTGGTCCCTGGACCAGAAGCATCACTGGGAAGCTTGTCAGAAATGCAAATTCTCAGCACCTCTCCACAGTCAGAAACTCTGAGGGGGGAGTTCAACATCTGTATTTAACAAGCCCTCCAGGACACGCTCAAGTTTGAGAACCACTGCCCTAATATTTGAAATGCCCCTCCCTGCAAAGTGCTGAAGTCATATTTGGAAGGAGGAGATGATGTCTATTAAACATCCCTGAAAACCAAGACCCATATGATCTCCTTCTTCTTGATGCCATTGAAGTTAACCATCCAAACTAAAGACCGTCCAACACAATCCATTACCAGAGGATTCAGCTGGAAAGGATTACAGCGAGCAGCACTGTCAACATCTACAAACGGGGTCCAGGTGCATGCATCTGGTACTCCTGGCTAGGAAATCACTGGATTACTTGCTTCATTAAATTCTACATTTTAACGGTCTGACATTTTAAACTGCATGGCTGGGTTTTTAATCAGATGGGCCCATCTCTGTACCTATCTTGGCATGACAACTTACTTCGTGGGAGAGTTGAATTAGCAAGGGTGTTAAGCCTCAGGTTTGGCCCAAGGGAGAGGAAGTGATACTTGAAATGTCTGGCCAATCCATATATGACCTCAAGATGGGAGATCAAAGCCTCCAGGTGGACAAGAACAGTGAAGAGCCATATAGAAACCATCCAGAACCTTCAGGGAGTATTTGCTGATCCCTTCACCCAAGTAGGTTGCATATTCTTAAAACTCTATCAAGTTCAGGGAGATGAAAGTCTTGTATCTTAGAAAGATTCTATTTTATCCATGAGGGTCACCAACAGGACCAAAGGGACAGAACATGACACAGGAAGGAAAATGTCTTTAAGTGGAGTATGTGTGTATATATGTATGTGTGTATGAATAAAAAAAACAAAACACAAACAAGAAACAAAGCAAGAAGAGCCAAGGAAAGGAAGGAAAAAGAGCGAAATTTTTCAGTTCAGGTTAACAAAAAACAAATAATAAATAAACAAATAATGTACCAGACACTATGTTGGGTGGGGGCGGGGGGGGGGGGGAGAGAGAAGGGTAACAATGCTCACTATCTTAGTGCCAGAGGCTATCTACTTATTCTCTAGAGTGCCTCTGTCCAATAGGGAAGTTGGTAGCTACATGAGGCTATTTAACTTAAAAGCAATTGAAACTAAATAAAATTAAAAATTTAGTGCCTCAGTGATACAAGCCAGATTTCAGCTGCATGGAGCCATGTGGCTACCATACTGAACAACACAGATTAGAACACTCCCATCATCCTAGAAGGTTTTCTTGGACAGTGCTTCTCTACAAATTACCCTAAGATCAAACTTGTACTTTTCCCCACCCTTCCAGAAATACCTAAATTCACAGAATATGGAAAACCAAAAGGTAACTGGCGAAGGACACAAGTAATTTTGCTTTGTTGACGAATTAAAATTCTCCCTGAAATTCAGTGCAAACATGGCCTGATTTGTTTGTCTACACGTCTCTCAAGCATACACTCAACCTGATTCAACAGAAGAAATGTTAACCTGAATGACTTCTCTGGGCAAGACATTGCCCTGGGTACCACTTGAAGAGTAGAGATGCATAGAGTATAGTCCCTGTTCTCCAAGGGATGACAGAAAATGTAAGACCAGGACATAACCATGAGATAAGAAAAACAGGTATGTTGGGAGAGGTACGAACTAAGGCATGGGTTCCCCAGTGTTGCTGTGCATATAACGGCTTTGTTAAAAATACAGATGCTGTGTATTTATAGGTCCGATTCTGCTTTTTGTTTGTTTGCTTATTCATTTGTTTTGTTTTTTAGATTCCACATATGAGTGAAATCATATGGCATGTGTCTTCCTCAGTCTGACTTATTTCATTTAGCATAACATCCTGTAAGTCCACACTGATGGTTGCCAGAGGGAAGGGGGGAATGAGGGATGGGAAAAATAGGGGAAGGGGAGTGGAAGATACAGGCTTCCAGTGTGGAATAAATAAGTCAGGGAAATAAAAGGTACATAGGGAGTATCGTCAGTGATACTGTAGCATTGTATGGTGTCAGATGGTAGTTACATTTGTGGTGAGCACAGCATATAATGAATGGACATGCTGAATCACTATGTTGTGCACCTGAAACTAATGCAACATTGTGAATCAACTATACTTAAATTTTAAAAATTGAAAAAAAATACAGGTGCTCCAGCCCAATCTGAAGACAGGAATATTTTTTGACTCTGGGAGAGGCTTCTAGCCACAGACATGTAACTCTTTCATGGGGGCAGACACCTGCAAGATGGCTTTTGGGTACAAAGAGATAGGACAGTAGAGGAGAATGAACATTCTCTTAAAGGTCAAGAGAAGGAGGACTTATAAACTAGCTTTGGTGCAAATATTTGTGTGTTGTTAATAAAACCACTTCAGCAATTTAACTAGTGACTATTGTCAAAATGTCTCCATCATGATTTGTCTTTGAATCTCCAAAAGCCAAAGGAATAGTTTAAAATCTTGAGTTGGAAAATGAACTCAGGAGTTATTGAAACCTGAATGGAATTAATAGGGAAACAAAGTCTTGAAGTCACGAGAATTATTCAAAGGCCTTAAACCAAGCTAGAAGACAATGTAACCAATCCTTTGGTGACAGATGAATCATCTTATTATATTTAATCAAGCTATTAATTAATATAGGGGGATCAGCAATCCTCAAGGGAAGAGCACACTTTTTATAGATAGAACAACTTTGGAATACGGGAAAGCATTCTTGGGGATTGAAATATGTAAAGCTGAGAGTAGCTGGCAAATATTATGTCCCAAGGTGCTGCACTTAATCAGATGGGAAAAATGCTGCGACTCTTAGCCAGTCAGTAATTTTCTGAGCCCACATTGTCACTAGATATCTCTTGGCTCATCCCTTGGCAATAATGGTTTTAACATCAATGGCTGACTGACTTGGGACACGGAGATGGACACCCCTCCTGTGTTTGAGAAAAACCAGAAAAATCAGCATTAAGTTTATAGTTGATTCTGATAACATCATAGCCCAAAAAGCACATCAGTATTAAAACTTAAACTTTTCCATTCCCATCCTAGGCTTCTTTTGTCCATCTATTCTGGGATATTGCAAACTCATCCCTTCCTTCTTTTTCTCCCTTCCTTCCTTCCTTCCTTCCTTCCTTCCTTCCTTCCTTCCTTCCTTCCCTTCTTCCTCCTTCCTTCCCATCTTTCTTTCTTCCTTTTTTCTTTATTTTTTTAAAGACTGGAGATGAAAGGGATTGTTTTTTCTTAACAGGACCAGGCAGGTAAAGAACAAGAATGGTGATTCACTCAAGGCTGTCTTAATTTCCTTTGTTTGAACCTATCCCGTCACCACCACCAGAATGCCTTCTTTAATGACAAACAATTTCCTGCCATACCAGATTCCAAGACTTTAATCCTTGTGAAGGGCCATGCAAATGTTAGATTTGTAAGTCATATGCAATTGTTCCAAGGAATTTTTATTGAGTTTCATTGGACATGCAGGCTAAAATGCAATTTCTGGCTTTTATTAGACTCTAAAAGTCTAAGTTTCAATTAACTCAACAAAGGAAAATTTGGGTGCAATACATAGCAGATGGGAGGCAAGACCATCATGTAAGACTGTACTGGTTGGACACTGCTCAACTCCAGGGAGAGCCATTCACAAAGTCTTCAAAATGAATAGTGTCCCTGGAAGTTGTACCTGCCCAACTGTTCATGACATCCTTATCTGAAAGCTTTCTATAGAATTATCATAGGTTATTTGTTCACTCAATTAAGTACTTATTGGATGGTTATATATAGGTTCTGTACTAGACCCTGGGGAGCAAGACTGATTAAGTCTCTGTCTTCATGCAAGGCAAGAAACAACAATTGCTGGAGAGGATGTGGAGAAAGGGGATCCCTCCTACATTGGTGGTGGGAATGCAAGTTGGTACAGCCACTCTGGAAAACAGTGTGGAGGTCCCTTAAAAAGTTAAAAATTGAGCTACCCTATGACCCAGCCATTGCACTACTGGGTACTTACCCCAAAGATACAGACGTAGCAAAGAGAAGGGCCATATGCACCTCAATGTTCATAGCAGCATTGTCCACAATAGCTAAATCGTGGAAGGAACCGAGATGCCCTTCAACAGATGACTGGATTAAGAAGTTGTGGTCCATATATACAATGGAATATTACTCAGCTATCAGAAAGAACGAGTTCTCAACATTTGCTGCAACATGGACGGCACTGGAGGAGATAATGCTAAGTGAAATAAGTCAAGCAGAGAAAGACAATTATCATATGCTTTCTCTCATCTATGGAACATAAGAACTAGGAAGATCGGTAGGGGAAGAAAGGGATAAAGAAAGGGGGGGTAATCAGAAGGGGGAATGAAACATGAGAGACTATGGACTCTGAGAAACAAACTGAGGGCCTCAGAGGGGAGGGTGGGTGGGGGAATGGGATAGACTGGTGATGGGTAGTAAGGAGGGCACGTATTGCATGGTCCACTCGGTGTTATACGCAACTAATCAATCATCGAACTTTACATCAGAAACCAGGGATGTACTGTATGGTGACTAACATAACATAATAAAAAAACATTAAAAAAAATAAAGTTGCTAAAGGAAAAAAAAGTCTCTGTCTTCATGGAGCCAACACTATATTAGGAGAGGCAAATAATTAAGCAAGCACTCATAACTGAAGCATGGTAAGTACTGTGATACAAGAAATAAAGGATGCCATGGAGCACAGAGGAGGGAGTCAGTTTGGGAAGGAGTTGGGGGAGATTCCTAGAGGAACTGTGGTTATTTTGCAATATTAGCAATGAATAGGAATTAGGCCAAGTGAGTTGTACGGCTGGGATGGGGTAGATGTAGGGGATGCTGAGGAGAGAACATTCCAGGAAGAACATTATGCATGCAAAGGACTGAATAATGTGTGATACGCTGAGTCATCAGCTACTTGCTGATGCCAGTTTTGTTGGAACCAAGTGCACTTGTCCAAGTGACAATGGCAGAGCCAAGCCATGGATCCTGCTCAGGAAAGACGTCATCTCTATGCAGTCACCTGGACAGTTGTGCTTTGCCTCTGTGTGATGACCCTTGTCTCTGATCTTACGCTTTGTTTGAAAGTCATCAGGGTACTTTACTCCCTACTCGACTGTGAGAGCCCACTGAGAACAGAGATGATCTTAGCTCCCAATGTCCTGTTATTCTGTCTCTGCACGTGATAGGTGTCCAATGAATATCAAGAGAAAATAATTAAACCATCATCTAACCTAAAGTAAATCAATGTGAGATAAGGACTTGGGAATTTTATTTTTCCTTTTTCCAAACTTTCAATTAAGTTAAACCAACATAGACAGTTAACCTAGATGGACACTGAGCCTGGTTTTTCTGATTTCAGTTGTGTTATTAGTGAGCACACAAAGAGTAGTTTCCTGATATTGTAATATGACAGAAAAGAACATTTAAACAAATGATGATATTTGCAGCAAAAGACTCATGATCTCATGTTTTGATTCCAATCTTATAAACACTTGAAAGTAGCTTTATAGGTGTCTTGGGCTAATTCTGAGAAAGCATATAGTTCTTGTGCAGTCATTGGAAAGAAAACACAGTATCCTGTTCCAATAAAAGTTTCAGACACGGCAGTAAATCAGGCTCGCCTTTCAGAATGCAGCATTAGGCCATCAGCTTGGGCATAACATTTGGTAATATCATTGAGACACTGAAGGCAATCGTCATAACCCACATGTATCCAATGTTCCAAGGGCAGCTTTATGTTGAAGCCAGAACATGACAATGGCATGTGGGGTTGTTTTTTTTTTTTAACCTGGTATGGAGAAGACCTTAGAGACAGATAGCCTGAAACCCATTAACAAGATTAGCCTTTGCCTTGACACTAGGGGAGTAGCTTTTCTGAAAGCTCATAAAATATTTTCCTATCTCCACTGATAAGTTTGCCATGACAGCGGTGGGGGAAAGTTCTCAATTTATTTTATTCAGCTTAAACATTTTTAAATATGTTAGATTGCAAATATATGCATTGACCTAACTCAACTGCACCATTCCTTTCTCTGATTAGTGACAATGTGGCCAGCTATAGTGGGGATGAGTGACCTAAAAAAGTGGGCTTTTATAATTTGGCTTATATTTTCAGCTTGCATTTAAATTAGGAGATTTTACTTTCAATTTTCTCCTGGTTTTTAGACTACTTTAATTTCTCACAAGATCTGGTTCCAGAATAGCTATGCCAAATTTGGTCATCCATAACGACAGTGGTATAAGTTAGAGAAATATTGGCCTCCAGATTTCTTTGGAGAACACATTCAGATTTAGTGCTGCCAATACCCCATATTTCTTGGGGGGAAATAAGCTAGAATCTTTGATTTCATCTATAGGGATACTTAATAAAAATGAATAAAGTTACCCATTACCCTCTCATTTACTGGTATATTCTCATTATTTTAAATTCTGATGGTCTTGGATTACATAGGGCTATTTCAACACTTAATTTTTCATGGTTTCTTGAGACTTTCAACAAAGCAAATACACTTTTCAGGTGCAAATAATTGACATGTTGCAGCATAGATATAAATATCTTTACAATTGAGCATCTTTCCATATTTGCTTTGCACGAAGTTGTCCAATGAATATTTTTTGAAAAGAACGAATAGTTCCATAAATATTTCTCCATATCAATCAGCCAAAATATGTTAAGGCCAGACTGTGACTTGGACAACTTTCAAACACATACTTCCAATTTCAAAATGTTCTTCAAACCACCCAGCATTTTCAGTTCGCTGTTGCGCTGGTCCCTAGGTCTACGTTCTCTCACACAGGCCAGCCCAGCTCTCAGGAATAGTCAGTAAAGTGACTGTGCCAGAGTCACCTCAGTGGGTGGCCCCATTCTTCAGGCCACATGAATGTTTACCGTGCTCTTCAGGACCCTCAGTTGTTCCACTCCTATAGCTGAGCCTTCAGGCTTCCTACAAAAAACCTTCGCCATAATTGAAGATTCGATCCTATGCTACCTTCTAGAGCCAACCTTTATCTTTGTTGGGAGGTTTTAAGGAATTCTGGTTTAATATTTGGAACATCCTTTTATACTTTCTTGGCTGCCATTTTGCCTCCGATCTTACCCCCAATTCTTGTAACTGGATTTCTTTGTTCCCAGGATGGTCGCTTCACCTGAGGCCTCCTGGCTCACCTCTTGGGCCCAATCTGTATCTCAGTAATTGGAATGAGCTCAACCTCCTCAGAAAAGTACTGTCTTCATCCCTTCTGGGTACCTCACAGTGGTGGAGGGCTGTATTCTCTTGCTCTCCATCAGTTCAGGGAAGAACATTCCTGAAATCTCCCACCTGCCTGCTGCCAAGATAGCCAAACATCCCCATTGGCTCCTCAATTTCCTGCTAATGTGCTTCTCCCATTTGTCAGACACTCCACTGAGTTTCCTAAGCCCTGCTTTCTAGAGCCACCATGGCTGGGTACTGTGATCTACCTGCATGCTAGTTCACATACTCTGAGAAACAAATGCTGACACAGGATAAAGTATGCAAGGATTTCACTGGTGGACACGCCTGAGTGAAAGGAGCTAGGATGGGAAATGGAGAAGGTGAAGAGACCATTCAGATCACGATGTACGGTGACTTATAGTGAAGGAGAGAAGGGGAGAAGGTGGAAGCTCCTAATCTGCCCTTCAGTCTGAAGAAGGTTCGGTAAAGCTGTCGTGAGAGCATATCAACCGCAGTCACCCATCAAAGGGGTACTATGTGTCTCAGGAAGGGGCCTGCCTTAGTATCTCCTCATCATTTAGTCAGTGGAAGGGAGCAGCCTATGGGAGGGGAGCTTCAGCGTAAACCCCACGATTGAGTCCAGCCTGTAGCAGCCGGGCCCCTTGGTCTGTTTATGCCCCCCCCCCATAGTCAGAGGTCTGCCAGCTGCATGTTCATGGCCTTCACAGCCTGTCAGGCTGCACTTTCTTCCAGCCCCTGTAGCTGGGCCTGTAGCTGGCCCCACCCTGCCCACATGCTGTTTTACTTCCGGGTCCCTGCGTCTCCCAGCCTGCTCCATCTAGCCGGGGTCAACAGCCAGCCAGGCCATGCCTTGTCTCGACTAGTACTTTCATGTATGAATTCCTTCTTGGCAATTCTCAGGGAACTTATGTGTGTCTCTTAAACCCAAATCCAAGAAAAAATTCGTGAACACATTAAGGAAATGAGAAAAGGTATTATAATTCTCCTCCAAGAATTAAAATTGAAAAATCAACACAGAGACATAACTGGTTTGATGAAAGCCACTGACACAAAGTCAAAAGTAAGAGCAGGAAACTCTGATGCATGCATGGAGTCGAAGAACAAGGTCAGCATTTCCAGAAGCGGGACAGGAGCACAGAAAGGGGATTGTGAGCTCACCAGTCAGCCTTGCCTGCAGCTGTTGCCATGTTATACATGTGTGTTCATTGTAAATAAAATAGAAATAAGTTTACATGCATCGTATACTTTATACAAATCATATGATTGGTGTTCAAGAAATGACAAGTTTTTGAAGCAAAATAAGTCTTTTAATTGGCAATTTCCATGCATGACTCTGGGTAGTAGTGTTGTTAATCTTATAAGGAGATCTGAATGTAAGGTTATTCTGATACTACCCAATAACACTAGTCAGCATTTTCCAGTGTTTGAATATTTGCTTTAGGCCACGACTCTTTTTAAATAATGCTAATCTGAGAATTCTTCATTTACTAAACAATTTATAATATCTTTAATAGCTAATAAAACGCTTGAAAAATGTTGAAACATTTTAACAATAATGCATACGACAGAATAACATATGGGATTCCCCAGAATTCTAATTTCTCATTCCAAGTCCGAAAGACTGGAAACACTGAGATAAGCTTGGGGGTTCTCCAGGATTGAGGAGAGAAATGCCGATGACTAACTTGAGCTTGCTGCCTTCTCGATACTTATCCACTCAGAATTCAACCGCCTTAGCCAAGCAGAACTTTAATCTCACTGCTCTGTGAACCTAATTTAACTGTTTGCTCCTTCACAATAAGGAAAATAATCATTATTATACAGGCTTTGGTTGTGAATCTTCCATTTTAGAAAAAGAAATACAGTTTTCTTTTAAATTATTTGTCTTCTGTAGGGTTTGGCAAGCACATGACGAAAATGGAAACACAGACATACGACGATTTAAGAAAAAGGAAATCATGTCATCTTATCCATGCTATTGCTGCAGAAGTTTTCACACACTTGACCTTTAATGAATGTGTTATCTCTCCAAAGAGCTATCCCTGAGTTTACTCCATGTCTTGGTTTGCTTGGACCGCCATAACAAAATACCACGGACTGGGGGGCTTCAACAACAGACATGTATTTCTCATAGTTCTGGAGGCTGGGAAGTCCAACATCAAGGTGCCAGCTAGTTTGGTTCTTGGGGAGGGCTTTCTTGCTGGCTAGCATCTTGCTGTGTCCTCGCATGGCAGAGAGAAACACAGAGAGCAAGCTCTCTGGTGTCTCTTGTAAGAGCATTTTTTCCATCATGAGTGCCCCACCCTCATGAGTTCATTCAATCCTAATTACCTCCCATCTCAAATACTGTCACACTGGGGGTTAGGGCTTGGACATAAAATTTGGCGGGTGAGGGATAAAACATTTAGTCTACAACACCCAGCATGGCTTTCCCGAGATTAGTACCAGCTCATAAAAAAGGAACCAGTCGGGGGAGGGTGACCAGGTAGTTCTCAGTCTTTTGCTTGGTGATCTTTATTCCCCTGTGGGTACCAGTCCCTTAGTGTCCTCATGGGGCCCCTCTCTGGAATTTGGGCAGGAAGGGAAGGGGGCAGTGCGCTCCCATGTGTCGAGGGCAGACCATGTGCAGGGGCTCCACAAACATCATTAACTTTTATCCTTCCAACATGCCTGGTGGGAGCTCTCCTCTGTTTTATAGAAGAGAGACATTTGTGTTTCATACAGTGTCAATAATTCATATGCCCGCATCACACAAACGGTAAGGAACAGACCTAGTTTTTCAAAGATACAATTCATATACCACAAAATTCACCCTTTTAAAGTGTACAGTTAGTGTTCTTTGGTATGTCCAGAAGGTTGTGCAATCATCATTATAAAATTCTGAAACATTTCATCACTCCTTCCCCCCAAAAGCCCCATCTCCGATAGCAGTCACTCCTCATTCCCCCCCTACCCCGAGCCTCTGGAAATTGCTGATCTGCTTTCTGTCTCTATGGAATTGCCCATTTTGGACATTTCATATAAATGGAGTCATACAATAAGCAGTCTTTGGTGCCTGGCATCTTTCACTTAGGGTAATATTTTCAAGGTTCACGCATGTCGTAGCATGAATCACTACTTCATTCTTCCTTATGGCTGAATAATATTCCATTGTATGGATCAACCACATTTTATTTATCCGTTCATCAGATGATGGACATTTGGGTGGTTTCCACTTTTTGATTCTTATGAAGAGTGCTTCTAATAATATTCATGTACAAGTTTTGATGTTTATATAAGTTTTCACTTTTCCTGGGCATATACCCCAGAGTTGAACTGCTGGGTCTTATGGAAATGCTATCTTTAACTTTTTGAGGAATTGCCAATAGATCTAGTTTTGAATTGCCGAGTTTTGGTCCGTCTAGTTTCTTCCCATCACATCAAGCAATCATCACAATTTCCTCTAAAAATATACTGAAGTCCAGGTGTCCTCCTGTAAGAGATTCTGACTTAATTGGTCTAGGGTGGGGCTCGGACACTGGTGTTTATTTAACGGAGTGGATTCTCCTTGGAAGCCAAGGGCGAGAATGATCACAATACGCTTTACATACTTTAAGGTCTGTAGACCTTTCAGCTGAGGGTCAGCCTCCCTACTGTTAATAAAGAGAAATAACTGGCTAAACCAGTCTGGGGAAGTGTTGCCTCTCTCTTGACCACATCATGCTTTAAGAGAGTAAAGATGCACAGGTCCCTGAGAGACGATCAGACGTGGCTCGGAAGCATGGCGAGACCATGGCAAACTGGCAGGCTCCTTGGGGCCTAGTATACATCCATGGATGTCAGCGCACATCCCCTTTCTTGAGCTCTAAGATGACATTTCCTGTTAACCTCACAATAGCCCTCCGACGTAGTGATGGCCACGATCCCCATTTTATAGGTGAAAACCCTGAAGCTTGAAGAGTCAGAGCACCTCGTCCAAGGCTCTCAAGTGGTGGAGCTGGGATTTGAACAGAGGACATCTGGCTCTGGGGTCCTTACTCTTAACTGCTTTGTGATATTGACTCCATTCTAATAAACAACTTTAACAATGATAAGAAATACCTCTTCGACTATGGACTATGAGAAACAAACTGAGGGCCTCAGAGGGGAGGGGGGTGGGGGAATGGGATAGACCGGTGATGGGTAGTAAGGAGGGCACGTATTGCATGGTGCACTGGGTGTTATACACAACTAATGAATCATCGAGCCTTACATCGGAAACCGGGGATGTACTGTATGGTGACTAACATAATATAATAAAAAATCATTAAAAAAAAAAAGAAATACCTCTTCGCCTTAATCACTGCAAAAATATCACCAAACACAGTACTCTATATGACCCAAACCTCAACACTGGTGAGAAATGAACCAAAGAGTTTGAAATTTGGCCAAAGGCGCTAAGAAAATAAATACTGATATCAGAAAATTTCAGACATTCTAGATTCCAAACTTGTGTACCTGACCCTAGGGCACAATGTTTTTTCTCTGTACCCGTGATGGACATATTTAATGTTTCTTTTCTGCTCTGAGGATGGGATTCTGATAATGCACCATACATGATAACATCACCCTGAGTCTGGGGGGAGTTTTGAAGGTTGAAAAGCTTGCTAAAAAAGTGTATCAGCACAGTGCAGCCTGGGATCCTGCCTCCTTCCACCAACTGAACCATATCAGTTTCAAAACTGTCTCTCGCAGTAGCCTCTGGTTTTATTTAATTTACTGCACTTGGAATTTGATAAGTTCCTGGCTAGCGTTTGCATTCTTTCGCATCCTCGTAATTCACATATTATCTTTCAGCTTTCGTTTCTTTGAATCTTCTAGTTACTCCTGGAGAAAAGCTGCTTTAGCGTTTTATCCAGTTAATGCCTCAAAAACATAGAGTCAAACACAGGGATATATTCTTACTCAGAAATGTCACTGTGGTCCAGACACTCCTCAATGTCTGACATTTTGGGAGGTCCAATTTTGCTCGTGGGCCTCATCAGGGATCTACAGATGAAAGCATGTCCCAACCCTACAGGAGCTCATATTTTCGTGGGAAGGACAGACAACAGCAAGTTAAAAATAATAGAAGCATCCCAGCCGAGGTCTCTATGTGGTGCTGTCCATGCCCGTGATTAAGGCAGCTCGCACAGACTGTGGAAGCCAAAGAAGTTTTTTAACTGGAGGTTGGGGGACATGATAAGTAAAGAGGAAGGACAACCATATTCCAGGAGAGAGGAGGGCATCCCCAAAGCATCAGCTATGAGAGTACATGTGACCTGAGCAAAGATTTGGGGGCATGGCGAAGAGATAAAAAATGGTTGATCTTTACATAGTCTTAATACATTCCCTGCGTAGTTCTTCCTGCTTACTGACTCCTAGTAAGCTTCTCAGTGCTTGGGACGTAGGCATTACTATTTATCCACTTTAGAGATGAGGAAACTAAGGCAGAGAGAGGTCAGAGTGTCCAATAAGGGATGAAGCTAGGATTCATACCCAGGTAACCTGGCGCCAGAGTCCACGGTTTAATCCTAGCAGGCTGGTGTGCGGAGTATGTGTTAGATCCTGAACGACTGCCAGTCCATCTCAGTCGTTCGTTCATTCAACACATATTCACAGAAAGCTACTGTATGCCACGCATGATGGCACGCTTGAAGACAAAAGACAGAAGGACCCTGAATTCTACCCTTACGGCAACGGTGTGAGCAGGGCAGCAGGCGGGCTGCCATTTCATTAAGATGCAAGGAAATAATAAGACACTCCCTTCCGGATGCTAGAGTCCAACAGGAGGAAAAGCTATAAAAACAGGAAACACTCCAGCAAATAATTCAGGCAAAATCATGAAAAGAAAATTTAGGCTCAGCCTTGGACCTTATAAAGGTACGTCTCATAACGTACAAGGAGGTAAAGGTGGGTAAAGAACACACCGTGCACGTAACGGAGGAGGAACGCAGTCCAGAAAGAGCTGGTGCCAATGTAACGGGACGACAATTTGATACAAAGGGTTAAATGGAGCCAAGGGCAAGGCAGGCTCGCTGGGCCTGTAAGCGGCACCAGAGACACCATGAACATTCCCTGCCTCTCCAACCAAATCTATCATGGCTTCTCCTGGAACATTCCAAGATGTTGCAGCACACAGAAGCGCCTGGGGCCAGCCTTAATCTCTCTGGCTGACCGAGAGAAGCACTGACCTAAAGGAACACAGCTCTGAATTCTTCCGGGAACACACCCAATTAGAATACTCTGGTCTCAAGTGATAACAGCTTCAGCAGACTGGGCATAAAACACAAGATCTCATCAACTCCCAACTGACTGACTTGCCCCACAGTGAACCCCCCCTTACCTCCCCTGCCCTCTCCAGAACTTGTCACTGAAGGAGAAGGGAAACTACGGAGCTTAGAAAGTTGTCCTCTAAAGCTCCTTCTCGAACCAAAGCAGGGACAACATTTTGGGACGCTCTTTCCAAAGCAGATTTTGCTGTGTGACCAAAGGTAGAAGTTTTTCTCCAGGATGTTAAGGCACTTCGTGCCGGGGTAATCAAGTTTCCCTGGGAAGAAGCCGCTGCCCCCGGGTGGTCACTGCCGCCGACAAATTGAACGCAGATGTTTGGCGGGTCGATTCCCTCTGCATCCCGCTCTTTGTGTTTTAGCTCTTAGAGAGATGGCAGTGGGTTCAGCTTGTCCCTAATGCTGGGCCTGTGTACTCATCAGCAGGTCCGTGTGGTCTGCTCCCCTACAAACCTCTAAAACTAGCTGATCACCCAGTGAATCCATCAGTCACCTCCCAGACTGCTTCCCCGTTCTCCCAACCACTGTCCCAGCCAGTGGACACGCCAGTTATAGCCCTTATTTTTTTTTTAAAGATTTTATTCATTTATCTGACAGAGAGAGAGACAGCCAGCGAGAGAGGGAACACAAGCAGGGGGAGTGGGAGAGGAAGAAGCAGGCTCCCAGCGGAAGAGCCCGATGTGGGGCTCGATCCCAGAACTCCGGGATCACGCCCTGAGCTGAAGGCAGACGTATAGCCCTTCTTATTTGAGGAAGGATCATGGGAAAGCTCACAAACTTGTGAAATGCAGATTTCTAAAGCTGCATTCTTATTTATTATTTTGAGAAACAAATGTCTATGATTTTAACCTTCCAAAGGAAGGGGAAAAGAAATGGCCGTGGCTGTTTTCCTAACATGGTGCTATTGGGTGAGGGTGATAGATATTGATTTGCTGGTGCATTCCCACATTAATAGTAATTTTTGAGAAATTATGAGTGAAGAAAGGAGTAAGTTAAACTTTTACAACTTACCTTTACAAACATTCTACTGTTTCTTCTGTTTAAATAAAAGCGTATTTATTCCAATCCCCTCCAGCTACTCCGTCCCTCATTTCCTGTCATTTATAACACAATTCATCTAAAGAACTGCCTACTCTGAGCCCAATTTCTCTTTTCCCTATGTGTTTCATGCTACTTCAATTTCTTTATCTCACTATAAAATCCATTCACATAACAGGCTCCCAAACACAAAACAAATCATCTCTGCTTCTAGGCTGAATCTCATTTTCTTTCCAATCCTCCACTCTCGTTTCAGGACTATGTTCTTCTTTTTTTTTTTTAAAGACTTATTTATTTACTTGAGAGAGAGAGAGAGAGGGAGAGCACACACACGAGCATGAGTCAGGGGAGGGGCAGAGGGAGCGGGAGAATCCTCAACCTGACTTCCCACTGAGCATGGAGCCCGACTCGGGCCTCGATCCCAGGACCCTGAGATCATGACCTGAGCCGAAATCAAGAGTCGGCCGCTTAACCAACAGAGCCACCCAGGCGCCCCAGGACTATGTTCTAATTAGGCTTCTTGTACTAGCTCATGGCTGTGCTCTTTCATGGTGGGTCCTTAGACAGCTCAATAAAATTAGAGTGAAAACACTGTCTACAACTTCATTCTGCAGCACAAATATTAATCTATTGTCAGCTGTTACTTGCAGGCAGCAGTATTTTCTAGGATCAACAAGCCTGTCCAAATGTGGTACAATGCCAAAAAAAGCATCACGATACACAATTAAAATGCTGTGTTTCCGCTCCCTTCAGTCAGGGCCAGTAAACAGAGTGTGTGTCCACGTGTGTGCTGTGTACCCTTTAAGAACACAAATGTCACTTAGTCATCTTGCACTTCTATAATTGTGCTCACTGGTTGTGTTTCTTCCCTAAGTGGTAATAGCAGGCTAGGGTGATGGATTGGTTTGCAAGCGCATCCACTCTCCAGTCGTAAACCCTGCCAGCCACTTCTGCGTAATTACGGGGTGGAGAGAGGAATAAGTCAAAGTTTTAAAATCACTTTCAAAACATGCAGTTATTTCTCCCATCACCCAATCCTTCTCCAGATACTGTTCCCATTTCTTGACTTCCTTTTACAACAAGCGTCCTTCAGAGTTTTGTCTCTATTTCCTGTTTCTAACCTCCCGCCTTCCAATCTTAGGAATTTCCTCTGATCAACCTTCTCCAGGCACCACACAGCAAGGCTGCTCCACTGAAGTTTCACTGGTTACTTCCATAATACTAAGTCCCGCCTCGGATGTCGGTCCTCATCATGCCCGGCTCCTTGGCACCACTGTGCAGAGCTCATCGCTCCGGCCTCCTTGAAACACTTCCGAAGCCTGGCGGCCAGGACACCACACTCTTCTGGTTTTCCTTCTGCCCTCTGGCTGCTTCTTCTCAGCCTCCTTTGTTGGCTTCTTCTCTCCCTGACTTTTTTTTTTTAAATTGGGGTGAAATTCACATAACATAAACTGAACCATTTTAAAACGAACAACTCAATGGCCTTTAGTCCAGTCACCATGTGGGGCATCTGCCTCCCCTATCTAGTTTCAAAACATTCCCATCGTGCAAAAGGGAAACCCACAGCCCCGGAGCAGTCACTCTCATCCCCCCTCTCCCTAGTCTCTGCTAACCATTAATCTGCTTTCTGTCTCTGTGGATCTAACTGTTCTGGTCATTTGGTATAAACAGAGTCATACAATAGGTGACCTTTCGGTTTTGCCTTCTTTGAACGTAATGTTTTGAAGCATGTCAGTACTTAATGTCTTTGTACGGCTTACTAATACTCCATCGTATGCATAGATCACAACTTGTTTCATCTGCTGATGGATGTTTGGGCTGTTTATACCTTTTGACTACTGTGTACCTGATCTTCTTTGTTATCAGAGTGCCCTGGGACTCAGTCCTCCTGCTTCTCTCTTTTTTTCCTTTCCACCACACTCTAGTGGGTCCCTTCTAGTCATGAGACCTTACATACTGTGTGGATGCAGTACATCTCCAACCCACAGTTCTCTCCCTAACTCTGTACTCTTATCCCCGAACTGCCTGCTCCACATCTGTTGGTGGGTGTCTAACAGGCATGTCAAATGTCACTTGTCCAATGTGGAGTTTTTTGATATTCCCCAGCCTGCCATTTGCTGCCAGTTCTCCTCCTCCTAGTTTTTCCATCTCAGTTAACGACAATCCCATCCATCTCTATGCTTTGGCCAAAGAGCTTAGGGACATCCTTGACTCCTCCCATATTCACATTTGCTTCCTCAGCAAATCCGATCACCTGCTCTCATCGCCTCCACTTTGACCACCTAGGTCCAAAGTACCTGGTCCGGTCTCTCCTAGGTTATTACAGTGGTCCCCTGGCTGCTCTCTCAGCTGCTGACAAAACTGGGTTATAACACACATACACACGCATGCACGCACACATACACACACACATAATTACATGTATAAACATCAACTCCTCAGGACTCTCCCTTTTTGAATGTTTTCACAAACTGCTAGCCTGCATCTGATTATAATAACTTTCTTGGGCAAAAGCATAATGATCTTCCAGGAGAAGTTTAAGTCTATCCATTATCATCTGGTGAGAACATTCTTAACTGAAATAAATATGGAAGGAATGACTGATTTATTCATTTTTAAATGTTCTTGTGTTCTGGCTTTATTTTCTTTGTTGCTAACTCTTAAGGAGAAAAACATCAACATAAATTAAGTTTCTTAGGTCCACTCCAAGGGAAAGAAACAAGTTCTTCTTTGTGCAATTTCGACGGTAATCTCCCTCCACCCATTTTAATATATGGACTAACTCCCGATTCCCTGCTTAGCTTCAATTCCACATATGTGAATTAATTCCATGTTGCCTAACAATTTAAAAGGGCAGTAAATTAACTCTATTGAACCCCATTCACAAATAGAGGACAACATAGCAGCACTGAAAACTTAAAGCAGGGTTCAATCAGCATCAAACTATTTTTACTCATCAAATGTATAACACCAGTGTTATCTTCAAGAAAACAAAATTTGTGATATAATATCATTGTCATTGTATCTCGCTATAAGCTGTCACTTTCAACTGGGGGCAATTTTGCCGTGCAGGGGACATCTGGTAATGTGTGGAAACATTTTGGTTTGTCACAGTGGGGAAGGGCATGCGACAGGCATCTAGCGCATAGAGGCTGGGAGTGCTACTCAACATTGCAAAAAAGAATTACCTGGCCCCAAATCCAAGAGCACCAAGTTGGAGACCCTCTGATTGAGAGATAAAATGTTTATTATTCCATGGGACCATAGCAGTATAAATCCAATTTTAAAAGATTCAAATTTTATGAGCAGATTTTTGGTTTTCAGACTTTGGTGCCTTTCACTGAAGGCGCAGCTTTTATATTTTCGTGTCTATGTAAATTAGCATATGTCACCTGTATAGCCACCCATGTGGCACTAAACCAACTTCTGGAAGTACTCTGAGAAAAACTCAGTAGCAACGAATTCCCCGAAACACTGATCTGGCACCAAACTGATACTCCAGAGATGAATACAAAAGCATGAAGCAAAGTGCACATAGTAGGTGTTGACAATATCTAGTGATTTAATGACTCCAATTCAGAATGTGTTTGCAAGACAAGTTTCAGGATAGTTTGTTAGTGTCTACATTTATCAACCTAGTGTAGTATTCAAATCCTTTTGGACCCCGGAGGGTCCCACAATTTCTATAAAGGAAGGTGGTGTGAGATGACTTAGATTTTATTTTTATATCTCTTTCTAATTACAAGTGTCGGCATAGGTATAGATGCAGATATAGGTATAGGTATAACTCTGTAACCACTGGGGATACCTTAAATCGGAAATCCCACACGCATTGTATTCTCTGCTTTAAGAGGCTAACTAAAACATCATTAGCTTCCAGAACATAAATACTTGAAGGACGAATGAATATCTAGTGCAACCACTCCTCTTTTATTATAAATGAGGAAAGAGAAGCTCCCGGAGGTTATAAGACTTTTCCAAGGCCACAGAGCTGCTTAGTGGCCAATCCAGAACAAAAGCTCTGCTCTTCTGTTAGAGTACTCTGGGATCTTCCCAATAGACTAATCTTTCTTTGCTGGACTTATTTGGAATCAAACTTCCCAAAATTGCTGTGTAAAGTTGCATTGTCTAATTTATTATAAACTTGATATAAGTCCCTGAGCAAGTTATTTATTCCCATCCTTTTATCTAAAATTAAAATCCTTCCACTAAGCATACAGCACAAATCTTCTTTGAAGTGAGATGAAAATTATTGTAATACAGACTTAATGAATGTAACATATAATGCTTAATACATAATAAATGTGCAGTTAATGGTTTTTTGTGGGTTTTTTTTTTTTTTTTTGCCATAGCAGCTCTTGAAAAGTTATATCACTTTGAGGACAATTCTTTTTTTCCCCTCAGAACATCAATCTTTTTCACCCCAAAACACACTAAATAAACTATAAGAAGCGATATGTCAACATTATTAATTTAGGCAATGACATACTCACCAATTTACTTGACACAAGAATTTTTGGTCAGAGAACATGACAATATGGACAGATTTCATTCATACCATGTTCAAATAAACCCAAGGAATTTTGCTTGGTCCTTACACCACCCAAGAGGGATGGCCAGATCAAAGGCTATCGGCCACACGTGCCATTTCCACACTTGAAGCACAGTCATATTTAACCTTCACGTTTCCCCAAAAGCATATTTCTGCACTACAACTTTATGTATATGTCTATTATGAGTATAATGCAGCCATGAGCCTCGAAAGGTTGAAAAACTGGTCAGGAAAATGGGTCAGGGGAAAAAACAACAAACCTCCCTAACATTATATTTTAGGTAAAAAGTCTACTTATGCATTTGCCTCTTTAGTATCTGTTTCACCTAATTAATGAAAACTTTTTCATTTAATGATTTTCAGAAAGGAATTAAAGCAGTTAAAGCAAAGTACAGAGTTGAAAGTGATTTGGGATTTTTATCAGAAAGCCGAGTAGTCAAGCACCCTCCATACTTCTAATTCTACAAGTCACCTTTCCCTGTTTCCCAGTAGAACTAATTATTAGAACAGTTGATTCCGGATTTTCTCTTTGCCTATCTTCTCTTTATATCTTTTCCTGCCAGATAAATACTGAAGTGTTGTAACAGACACTTCAAAAATGCCTGGAGTCAGCCATGTGACTTTAATAGGGGGCTCCGGCTGGAGCTTTTTGCAATGAAAACCAAATAATTCTGTGTTCAAATGGAAATGGAAATATTTCATCCTGAATTATCTTTACAAGATGATTCCAGCTTTTACATATGAAAATAACAGTTGAGATTTTTATCTGCGAATTTCTCAGGAGCTCCATTTTCAGACTATGTGGTCTATTTTAAACACACCATATGGATTATGTACTCTAAGAACTACTCTGGACTGAAAAAAAAACTGTGCAAACACAAACCACCCAGTTCTAAAGTCCCAGCTGGCACTTCTGTTACCCATAAGTGCTCTTTTCTGTTTATGTTTCTTACACCCACATGTATATATGTTTGCAGTTGGAATCCTTCACCCTTGTCTCTTAAAAATTCCTTGAGCAACAAGCAGCTGAGAATGGGACTTCGCTCCATTTCTGCAGGTCAGCATTCAGCCCAGCAGTGTGGATACGGCCAACACTGCAGGCAGAAGGCTGCCAGGAGAATGCATGGCCCAGAATCTTCTCCCCCCGCCTTCCCTTCAAACTTGCTCGTCTGGTGTTCCATTCCCTTGAGGCTCAACTTTCTGCTTTTGCAGATGCCACCCAATCTGATGAACCAGCAGTTCCTGAAGCCATATGCCTTACAGGCTGTTAACAAGAGTCCCACAGAATGAAGAGTCTCGTGGTGGAGATGTGGGGAGTCAAAACCTCTCAAAACCTTTTATTTCCAGAGCTTTCCATGTTAATGTTCATTGTAAATATTGTAGATGTGTCAGTGGAGCACAGATTGTTTTTGTAATGTGTTTAAATATGGAACTCTTCCTTTCCTCCTCAGTGTCCACAGAACTCAATTTGGGGAACTATTATTAATGTTAACAGCTTCAGGGAACTTCCTAAGGTCTAATACTATATTCCAAAGCACAAGTCTCAAGTAGGACAGGCAGGCCTCCCACGCGGCTGCTGTGGAGACTATTTTTAAATAAGTGGAGCTATTGGTACATGTCAAGACCCACCACACAAGTGGCTGCCTATTTGAGCCCTGATAATGTACTCCCCTGTGACACGGTCACATTGTCACACATCCAGGAGTGACAGCAATGATTTCAGGGGTGATGAGACATGACAGGCAATGCAGAAAGTAGAAAGTTTTAGCTGTGTCATTTAGGGTTTATGAATTACAAATAGTGGCAATCCGGCAATCCGTTTGGTCTTTTTGTCCCCCACTACATGAGGATTACCTCGAGAGCAGGACCAGGTTGTCCCCAGTTATTGTCCTGGGCTCTACATTATAATACAAGGTCGGGCACATTTGTGCACACAATGAGTATTTGCAGAGTGACTCGGTGATTCAATGATGACTAAATTCAGACATTCTGCTCAGCTTTCGTATTTCTCCTTTCCTTTCTGCAATTGCAATCCCCATTTTTATAGATGATCATGGGAATCTACAGATACGGGAATCATAGAGGACATCCAGTCAGTTGTTTGTTCCCTGTCTCAAAGCTAGCTACATTAGGTGAACGATCAGCTCTCTTGTATTTAAAAACTCTAGTAAAACTGGCTTCTAGGCATCCTTACTACTCTGTTCCAGAGCTGCATGACACTCATGGCTAAAGAAATCATCCACAATCACACATTCTATCTTGTGTAACCATCTAAAAGGTACTGGAGGGATGGTGACCATTTTCTTAGCAGTGTCAAGTTCAACCATACTTTGCCCTAAACACTTCGGCAAAACCACCAAAAAAAAAAAAAAAAAGATTTTTCTTGCTGCATAAACAGATGAAGGACATTCTCTAGAATCTTATTTCCATTCTCATCTTTAAAAAGTATACACACACACAAATATATCTATATGCATATGTGTGTATTTACATGTGTGTGTGTATGTGTACTAATATCTGCCTAATTATACAGGTTCAAGCCATTTTCCTGTCCTTCTCCTATGAACTCTGTTCATTTAATTAGCCACTGAATTTGATCCATGCTGTTCCTGAAATGACACATGCATTGGATCCTCTCCAAATTTCTACCGTTAGTTCCTGCCTTCCTTCTCTTTCATTTAGACTGTACGGTAGGCTCCAAACTACTAGAGAGATATTTCCAAACTTCCCATCCACTACTGCATTTGTGTGGCCCATTATAACTGCTAAACGTCTTCCAATATATTTTTTAATGCTTGTAACAATTTGTGGATCAGGCACTGTGACTTCTGTGTGCAGATAAGGTCACGGTGAATGGTAAACAATTGGCTCAGTGTCCCACAGCCAGTAATTTATTTGTCAACAAGTCATGCTTCCACTCACCTCATTTCTGCCCCCATGGACCTTAGATATTTTTTAAAACATAATTTTAGAAAATAAATTTTAAAAGACTGTTAAATGGAAACTTATTAAATGGGGGAAAACAGATTTATCTTTATATATCATTAATAAGGTTATTAACCACAAAAACCTTAAAATAAGTATTTACTGATCAAAATTAAATATAGTCTACTTAAAACTAGTTCACTTACACTGTGAAAAAATGATGAGATACTTTTTTGTTAATCCCTAAGGGCAAGTGAAAAGAGATGTACTGCCACAAAAGGGTTCTGATATTCCCTAATTGTTGGGATTTGTGGGTCTTGCCAAGTAGTACTATTTGTCTATGCTTCTCTCCCAGCACAGACGACTTTTTCCAGTATCCCCACCCTGCCCACCCTGCCCAGACTCCAAGCCCCAGTTCATATGCCACTCCCACCCCCAAGCCTTCTCTGCTACCCTGGTGGATGTTTGTAACTCTCTTAGGGTATTCATCAGATACTAGCTTACATCACGGTTATCTAGGTACGTGTCCTCCGCCTTTAGAGAACCATTCATTCATTCGTTCATTCATTCACTCACTGATTCAACAAACAACCTTTCAGTGTAGCTACCACACTGAGCACTATTCTGGGCTTGGAAAATGGAGAGAGTAATAAGAAATAAGTTCTGCCCCAGAGTGCAATCTTGTGTGAGCACCTGCCATCTCTGTTGTGTCACATATATTGGGGAATAGCGCTGCTGTGGCTGGTCCAGCATGTCTGAGGGCAGACTGCAGTTTACAGAGTGCTGTTCACTCTGCCACCTTTCTGGTGGAGCGTGAGACTGTAAATCCGTCATAGAGAAATCTTGCATTTCAGCCTTCCATTTAGCCTCTACGGGCTGACTGCACTTCAAACAGAACGGTGCTTCTACTGAGAAAGAGGTATCCCTTACATGAGCCCAGCATTCCATTAACCAATGAAAGTGTGGTTTAGACATGCCATTTCTCCCTGAATTCTTCTCTTAATTATGTAGCTCAGAGGAGTAATAGTAGGGGAGAAATCTGTCACAGCCAGAGTTCCTTCCCACTAATGAACTAATTAGAACTTTTTAAATATTTATATTTATATACAAGAGTGAGTTCACTTTGCAAAGTATACTGAGTTCAGTAGTGATGAGAAGGGTCCATGGCATCCTTGAACAATTAGGAAACCATTGTTTCAGTGTTTTGGCGCTAACTATAATTGTCAGTTCATCACTTATATGATAAACTCTTCCGAGGGCTTCTTTCCACAGCCAGTGTAAACCAATATACTAAGGAAAACAGAAACTAAGGGAACAAAGGGAAAACAAATCTCATAACTTTCAGTAGATCCTGGAAATTACAGACTCCATTATTACTTTACGTCTTGGCCAATTCTTTCAAAGCAGAATTTGAGATGGATCTCAAGTACGTACATAAATTCCAAATAAAACTAGGAAATTGAGGCCATGGAAGGAAGTAGAAAGAAAATGTGCACACTTATCTGATGGAACTAAACGAGCATACTTCTGAGCTTCCTGTTGGCCAAGGATAAAAGGGAATAATGACCAGTAACTGAGTTCTTCATAGTAGAATGGACCACATATATGTGTCTTCTCCTTGGCTGAGCTCCTCAGTTCGAGATTGGATGGTAGTGTATTCATCTTTGTCTTCCAGTTTGTTATATTGGATCTGCCTTTCCAAGCGGAGGTCTGGGCTCCATTAAATTTTACTAAGTTTCCTCTATAATTGAAGATAGTATTATGTTAATAGCTTATAACTGGAATGCCTGTCTTCCTTCCTGATCCCCTATAATCCATTCTTCGGAGAACAGTTAGAGTGAGCCCTCCGGACATATCAAGGCCTGTCTCCCGTGTCCTCACCATCGTCCCAAGGCTTTCAGCCACATTTAAGCCTAGTCTGGACTCCTGTACTCGACACTCATGGCCCTACAAGGTCTACACGCTGCCTCAGCTCCCACCTTCCTTCCCCTCCTCCAATTCTGCTTGAAGCATGACGGTCAACTCTCTATTTCTCGAACACACCCTGCTCATTTCCTCCTCTGGGTCTTAGCTCTTGCTCTTCCCTCTGCCTGGAAAGATCTTCCCATTGATTTTCACATACTTGCCTCTCCCTTCATTCACATTTCATGTCAATGTTAAATTCTCAGGAAGCACTTCCCTGACCATCACAGAACCAGTCTGCACATCACTTTTTAACATGTCAGTAGGTCTTACTCTCTTCACCACACCTACCATCTGAAGTCATCTTGGTGCTTGCCTTTCCTTGCTTGTTTGTCTGCGTCATCACACAAGCACAGAAACCCACAAAAGAAGCCTGTATATCTTGTTTCCCTCTCCATACTCAAAGCTCAGGGCCACACATGGCACATGGTGTGATGAATGAATCAATACATGAAAGCTAGTATGCTGTAAACTGACTTTATTACAAAAAATGTTTAAAATGAAAGAGAAATATAAATATATCATAGCTAATTCCCTTCTCAAACTATCTAAAATCCAAATAAGTGTATTCATCTAATGCAGGGGTCAGCAAACTTTCCTGTAAGGAGCACAGAGTAACTATTTTAGGTTTTATGGGACCTATGGTCTCTGTCTCAAATAGTCAACTCTGTCCTTATGGTGGCCTGAAAGCCACCACACATAGCACATAAACAAATGGGTGTGGCCACGCTCCCTTAAAACTTTGTTTACAGAAATAGGCAGCTGTTAACATCATACTCAATGGTGAAAAACTGAGAGCTTTTGCTCCAAGATTAGGAACAAGATAAAGATATCCACTCTTGCCACTTTTATTCAATATAATAATGGAAGTCCTAGCCACAGCAATCAGACAACAAAAAGAAATAAGTGGCATCTCTATTGGTAAAGAGGTTAAACTGTCACTATTTGCAGACGATGTGATACTATACATAGAAAATCCTAGAGACGCCACCAAAAAACTACTAGAAGTAATAAATGAATTCAGTAAAGTGGCAGGATACAAAATTAATACCTAGAAATTGGTAGCATTTCTGCATACTAATAACAGAGCATCAGGAAGAGAAATTAAGAAAACAATACCATTTACAATTGCACCAAAAAGAATAAAATACCTAGGAATAAACTTAACCAAAGAGGTGAAAGAACTGTACTTCAAAAGCTATAAAACATTGATGAGAGAAATTGAAGATGACAGACAAAAAATAGAAACATATTCCATGCTCAAGGATTGGAAGAATTAATATTGTTAAAATGTGCATATTACCCAAAGCAATCTACAGATTAAATGCAATCTCTATCAAAATACCAACAGTATTTTTCACAAAAGTAGAACAAACGATACTAAAATTTGTATGGAACCACAGAAGACCCCAAATAGCCAAAGCAACCTTGGGAAAGAAGAACAAAGCTGGAAGTATCACAATTCCAGATTTTAAGATATACTACAAGGCTGCAGAAATCAAAACAGTATGGTACTGGCACAGAAAGAGACACATAGATCAATGGAACAGGATAGAGAGCCCAGAAATAAAGTCATGTTTATATGGTCAATTAATCTATGGCAAAGGAGGCAAGAATATACAATGGGGAAAAGACAGTCTCTTCAACAAAAGGTGCTGGGAAAATTGGACAGCCACATGCTGCCCACTGGACCACTTTCTAACACCATATACGAAAAGAAACTCAAAATGGATGAAAGACTTAGATGTGAGACCTGAAACCATAAAATTCCTAGAAGAGACCACAGGCAGTAATTTCTCTGACATCAGCCATAGCGACATTTTTCTAGATATGTGTTCTAAGGCAAGAAAAACAAAAGCAAAAATAAACTATTGGGACCACATCAAAATTAAAAAAAACTTTTGCACAGTAAAGGAAACCATCAACAAAAGAGAACCTACTGAATGGGAGAAGATATTTGCAAATGATATATCCAATAAGGGGTCAATATCCAAAATCTATAAAGAACTTATATAACTCAACACCAAAAAAACAAAAGATCTGATTTAAAAATGGGCAGAGAACCTGAATAGACATTTTTCCAAAGAAGACATACAGATGGCCAACTGACACGTGAAAAGATGTTCATCACTAATCATCAGGGAAATGCAAATCAAAACCACAATGAGATATCGCCTTACACCTGTCAGAACGGTTAAAATCAAAATGACAACAAATAGCAAGTGTTGATGAGGAGGTAGAGAAAAGGAACCCTCGTACACTGTTCATGGGAATGTAAACTGGTACAGCCATTGTGGAAAACAGTATGGAGGTTCCTCAAAAAATTAAAAATAGAAATACCATATGATCCAATATTTCCACTATGGGGTATTTACCCAAAGAAAATAAAAATACTAACTCAAAAAGATATATGCACCCTATGTTTACTGCAGCATTATTTACAATGGCCAAGATATGGAAGCAACCTAAGTGTCCACTGATAGACAAATACATAAGGGAAATGTAGTATATACACCTAATGGAATATTATACAGCCATGAAAAGGATGAGATTGTACATTGCGACACCATAGATGGACCTAGAGCGTATTATGCCAAGTGAAATAAATCAAACTGAAAAAGACAAATACCATATGATTCCACTCATAAGTGGAATCTAAAAAACCCCAGATGAATAAAAATAAAAAGAATGAACAATTAAAAAGTAGAATCAGACCTATAAATACAAAGAACAAACTGGTGGTTGCCAGAGGGGAAGGAGGTGAGGGGATGGGAAAAATGGGCAAAGGGGAGTGGGAGCTACAGATTTCCAGTTATGGAATAAATAAGCCATGGGAATAAAAGGCACAGCATGAAGAATAGAGTCAATGACACTGTAATAGTGATGTAATGGGACAGATGGTAGCTATGCTTGTGGTGAACACAGCATGATGTATAAACTTGTCAAATCACTAAGTTGTACACCTGAAACTAATGTAACATGGTGAGTCCACTATACTCAAATAAAAAAAAAATTAGGTGGCTGTTGGATTTGGCCCACAGGCCATAGTTTGCCAACTGCAAATATAATATGTAGATCATAATTAGTAACAGGAAAATTACAGTTGCTGTTAAAGTGAAAACAAACAAAAATTCAATGTTAAAAAAGTTCACTAACACTACAGTGAAAATGCTTACGTCTAAGAAAAAATGAAACCAAGAGATAAGGAAATTCATGATAAGAGTAAGAGAAGAAAGATCAAATCATACCAATGTCAATGGCCACGTTATGGTTTAGGCCACACTCGTCACAGGCTTCATTGCATGGTTGTGAAGAGATGACCCTCTCTCTAGAAGATGCCAATGAGATCATGCTTGGAAAAATGTAGACAGATCCAGGCACTTCATTAAGGAGAAAATGGGAAAAAATGTCCAAACCATTGGAAAGCTTTCATAGTCACTCGCGTCTGTTCAGAGGCACAGAGCCATAAATAAGGCATGGGAAGCTAATGGTTGGAGAATGATTAGAAAGACCCCATGAAAGGTAACAAGGTAGGATAAATGAAGACTGCCAAGGCCATACAAAAATATTCATGTAGGAATACTGCAAGTACTGTAGAAAGAAGAGGTATATGCTGTTCATCCATCTGGAGATTTGAAAACAGGAAATCGAATAAAACTTGGAAAATACGTATTTAAGCCCTATTTTTCCTACCAAGTTTAGAATAAAAATAACAACGTCCATAGTTTTAAAATCTCTTCCAGTGATTCCAAAAACTGTTTCCCCAAACTTAGGTATTTATATTTATTTAACACTTGACAGTTTTCAAGGTACATTTGGATACTCCGTTCTAATTTGATCATTGAGGCAGGCAGGAAAAAGTCTATTATCCCCATTTTGTAGATGAAGAGACAGCGGTTCAGAGAAGTTAGTAACTAGCTAGTACGTGGTAGTAAAAAGCCCATGCTTTGGAGATCTGAATTCAGATTATTCAAGTTTTGATATGGCTATTTACTAGTTTAAGAAAGAATGTTCTCTGAACATCTACATCTTCATGGACTCATAGAATGTTCCACTTGGAGAATTTCTGGCTATACATTGGATTTACCTGGGGTGATTTTCAAAAAGATCTAGCAATGCCTGTGCCCCATCCCAGACCAATTATGTAAAAATTCCTGGGAGTGGGATTCAGACATCAGTGGTTTTTAAATGTTCTAAGGTAATACCAAAGTTGAGGATCACTGATCTAATACAGAGGTCAGCAAATGTTCTCCGTAAACATTGGATAGTAAATATTTGAGGGTTTGCTGGCCATACGGTCTCTGTCACAACTACTTAACCCTGATGTTGCATGGGGAAAGCAGCTATAGACAATGTGTAAACAAATGGGCATGGCTGTGTTCCAATAAAACTTTATTTACAAAAACTTTATTTATAAAACCAAAACAAAACAGAAACAGGTAACGAGACAGATTTGGTTCAACGGCCATGGTTTGCCAACCCCTGATCTAGTAGAATCTTTGTGTGGAAGAGAGGCCTAGGGATGTTAAATATTTTGCCCAAGGCCTCATATTTCATCAATAACAAGCTCAAGGCTGGGGTTCTGTCCACTGGCCTGCTATGATCCCACTACCAGCTCTCAAATCATGACCTTGGGAATGCTACACTTCACTATACACAAGCTTAAAATATCACTCTCAGAATAGCATATCAATGATTTAGTGAGAAGAGGGCTGTCTTTGGATACAGAGAGCTGTGGTTTTGAGTCCCAGCTCTCCTACTTACTAACAGGGGAACCCTCTAGCAGTTCTCTCAAAACTTGAGTCTGAGTGCCTGAGTTATAACCCAGGGATGAGTTGCTCCACAGAGAATTTCTATGTGGATTAAAGGAGTACTAAATGACTTGGCACCATGCTTGGTACATAGTAAGTGCTCAATAAATAATGATCCCACAATCTGTGGACATTTACTGTCTTTTTTCATTTACTGTTTTAAGATTCACTTTTTTACACATCATGTGGAAAAATTTTTTGAAAGAACTAGAATATTAGGAAAAGATAACTATTTCACCAAAATTTACTCTCACCATCAGGGAGAGAGCAGGGACATATTGAAAAGGGGGTGGGAAGAAAGGTAAAGGAGGTATGTAAAGAAGCTCGCCAAAGAGATTCTGATAGCCATGGTCCTCTCCAACCGCACCATCAATGAGAACCACTAGCCCAAATTTTGAATAATTTCCCATAATTCCAGAAGTTGAGTCGAGATGAAGAGAGTGTGACTTATATTTTTTAATTTGGAGATAAAAGAAATGGGGTGTGGGTTTGTTCATGCCATTTTCCTAAACTTGGTTGCTTGAATATGAACCTAAATCTTATAATTCATTATTTTCCATTGAATATAAGAGACGGTATTAGCCAAATTATGAATTCAAGACTTAGTTGGCATGACACTATTGGTGAATTTACTGACTTGCCAAAGATTCTGGGGTGACCATAAATGGACCATCAGTGGACTATTTTTCAACCGAGGTTTAAAAGAATCCTATGTCATATATTCTAAAATATTGGGTAATCTATTAGCAGAAATTGTTAGTTAACTATCCAACAGGTTTTCCTTACTTCCTTGCTAAGGGAGCACCATTTCATTCAAACATCCCTTACTCTCAGGCCGTCATGTGTCTCATGTGAGGGAGGCTGAATCTATTTTTTAGCTCCACCCATAGACCTGATTGATTGGGGGTAATACATTAGTCCTCTCAGTGACTGGACAGAGAATGGGTATATGACCTTATTATAGCCAATGAGAAATGAGAGGAAATCAGGTAGACGCTTCTGGGAAAGGTTTCCTAATTCTTCTGGAAGAGCAACAGGAGAAACTGTCTCTCTGTTGTCTATAGGTGATGCCTGGAACCCCTGTTGCCATCTTACCTGAAGTTCAACCAATCATTAAGATGACCCAGGCGAGTAGAGTTGAGAACCTGGATCCTTGCTGACATCATAAAGTCACAGAATCCAACGCCCTGAACATGCTCCGTCTATGGATGTATCCTTATGTAAGCTAATACTTCTCTTTGTGGTTTAAGTCGGCCCAATTGAGAATGTCCTGATTCTGAATGCATGCCATTAAAACCTCTTATCTGATACTACTTCCTGGATGCATTTATCTCCCATCTCCTCCAAGATCAGCTTTCAAATTACTCCTCCAAAATACAAAAAAAGCATAGGGTAACTGTACTGCTACACTTGGTAACCTGATGCTCCAAAAGGAAAGCAAACAGTCTTACATTTTGAAGATTTTACAAGAGAAATGTCCTTTATTAACAAATTTCTGCAGGCAAACCTCACAGCTGGATGGCAATATACCCAGAGATGATATCCATTAATCCTTGGGGAAAGCAATGCCTTTGGAGCTCAGACCACTAGAACGCACACATATTTGCCAATCTTGCACATAATTCAGGAAATTTTGTCTTTAATCCATCATTTCTAATTACAATCAAATGTTCACCAGAGCAACCTAACAAATGACAGAAACTTGAAAACATGGCTTCAAAATAATAATGGATTATAAATTATTTTCTCTCATTTCAGTGTTTGAACTTCCTGTACTTATTCATCCCACAATTATTTATTGAGCTCCTGATACGTTCTAGGTGTAGGGAATATAGAAATAAAAAGGGCAATATCAATCCCTTCAGGGGATCAGAGGCTATCAACAGTGTCCGGCAACTTTCTGCAATGATGGAAATGTTCTATGTCTGTACTGTCCAATACAATGTAGCCACTAGGCACTAGCCGCCTGTGGCTAATGAGTACTTGAAACGTGGCTATTGCAACTTGGGGACAGAATTCTTAATTTAATTTTAATTCATTTAAGTTTACATAGCCTCATGTACCTAATGGCTGCCATATTGTATGGTACAAATCTAGAAGGTAAAGCAGCCAAGAAAATCAAAAGTAATGAAAGTCTGTGATCAGTAGCACAAAAAGAGATGCACATAGTCCTACAAAGGTAGGTCTCCAGGAGACAAGCACTCAAGTAATTCAGCCTGGGGCTAGAAAGCAGAAGATACATCTGAGGAAAGTTGACCCTTGAATGCAGTCCTACAGGACAAAGAGAAGTTAATGACAGTCCACCTTCTGTTTCTCTGATGTTAAAAATTTTACTAGCATACTCTACTTTGTCGTGAAATTAACACTCCATTTTAGCAATCTAACCATCCCCCATTCACTAGTTCACATCACACATTTATTTCCTTGTATCAAACATATTTGCTGTACATACAGAGCTTTCCTGAATCACTCCACATTTGATCCAGAGGGATTTATACTCAACATTTTTATGTTAAATATGTGATACAAAACCACCCAGGTGCCAGTTTGAACTGGATATCTGCTAACTTACTGCTGAGTGAAAACTACCAAAATAATTTTATGTGACCCCACTCTATGTGTGTTCTGCTCTTCCAGCTTTTCTAAAGACTGATTTTCAATTTAATATTCAAAATACACATTTGGCAAAATTATTTCTCCAGTTACATAAACAGTAAGTGTGTGGAGATTCATTTTACTTCCTGTCCCCTATAGTTCATGGAGATAGTTTTTTCTGACCCTTCAGCTTTTTCTGAAACCATGAGGCCCACTTGCCTTCTGGATTAGCAAAGAGTGCCAATCTCTGTGAACTGATTTTAGGTCCTGTCCTCCGTGTTCCCTAAAAACAAGCTTCTGTCTCTCTTGAAGGGGAGGAGTTGGCAATATCTGAGTTTCTGAGCACAGTAGGCTTTAGAAGGATAATGGGGACAGATAGGAGAAGTGAAGAGGACAGATGGGGGTAGAGATACTGCTGCTTAAGGAGCAGAAACACTGTCAGGACAATGAGGAAACGGGGAGTGAGTAAATGTGGGAACCCAAGTGATAGCAGCAGGAATGGAATGGCCTGAGCAGAGGTGAGGAGACAACCAGAGGTAGAACGATCAGGTTGGAAACACATGGAATGCTGAGGACAGAGAGGGCCAAGGCTTTAAAGGAGGTTACTAGACAAATAGTGTAGTCACTGGTGTAAAAAATGAGGAGGCAGAGGTGGCTTCTTTAAGGGCTGGGGTGGGGTTCTGTTGTATGTTAGGAGCAGTGGGCTATGGGAAATACAAAGGTGAAGGCCAGTGATACAGAATTCAGAGACGTCACGTCACTGAGAGATGTAAGAGAGATGGAAAGGAGAGGGAAGTGGGGTGCAAGAGACTAGAGAGGGAGTAGCCACATACATAAACTGATGCTCTTGGAGGTTTCCAGGCCTTTGAAGAGTGATATGGGGCCCAGATGAAGGTATTAAATGAGATGATTGGAGGAGAGGGCAGCCTGGGGTGGAGGTGGATGAGGAACCACAGGTCTGTGAACACTGCAGAATATGTCCCAAGAGTGCATTACTCCATGAAAGGAAGCAGGATACAGCGATTAAGACTACAGCCCCAGCCACCATTAATGCTGTTTTGGAATCTGGACTCTGCCACTTCCTGGTAGCGTGACCTCGGACAAATCATACTGTCTTGCTGTGCCACGGTTTCCTTCTCTCTAAAATAGCAATAGCAAGAGTGCCCTGTGTGCATTACTCCGACAACTGAGTCGATATATGGACTACATGGAAGACGTAGAAGAAGGCAGGTGATTATTCGGAACAGGACAGCTTTGAGTGATGGTGGTGGCCGGGACAGGCATGAGAGGTGAGGCGAAGATGAAGCCCGTGAAGTGCTGGAGGTTGAGAAACCGGCAGACAAGTGGGTTGGGAATGTCCTCAACATGAAATAAGAGTGAAGGTAAGAAAGAGTGGAAGGAAGACTGCACGCGTTCCAAGTGGAAGACTGGTGGCATTCAAAATTTTAATATCAACATATATTATTGATCAAATATGCCAGCCTCTACGGTCGGCACTTTACATACCTTTACCTTATCTTCTGCTCACAATAATCCTGCAAAGTCAATGCTTTCCTTTTTAGAAAAAAGAAGTCAGCACTCACATGTTTTATGTATGATGCCAAAGCTGCCACACACAGGATATGAGAAAAGGGGCTCTTGGAACCTGGGCTTGTCTAGCTACAGCTATGATGGGGGCAAATGGGAGTGAAGGCAATAGACTGGCCCTCCACAGCTGAGTAACTATTGAGCTAAGACGATGATGGCAAGGGGAAGGCAAGGAGGAGGGAGGAAGAGGCAATTCTGCAAGACAAACATAGTCAACACCGGTGTCCCTATTCACAAAATTAAAAGAGAACCAATTGGTTTACATGACTCTTTTATGTTATTGCGGTTACTCGCTGAACCGAGAAAGCCTTTTGCGCTTCAGTTTTTTCCAGAGACTAGCATAATCATTCAGGCTGGTTGAGTGTCTGGCGATGTTTTATGTAGTCTTCGTATTTCCTAGCCTGAAAGCCTATTCCCCACGTAATAGTTCCATATTCCTTTTGGAATGTGTAGCATGATATCCCTCCCTTCCTTCTAGCAACCTGTCTTCTATGATATATACCATTTCATCCCTGTAGCAATTGGGAAATGCATTTCTGGAAGCCAGTCTCCTGGCAATTGATGCATCATTTTTCCATTAAAGAGAGTGCTCATGCATTCACAAAGAATTGCAGGTTTAAAGTGTTTGGTAATGATCTCTGGTTGCTTGTCAACCAGAATCTCTATCTGAACATGAAAATACAACATTAATATGATTTGCAACCCTTTCACTGGGTTCCTCATTTCCTCCAGCAACACAGAGTGATTTTTGCCCATGCTTAAAATCCATTACAGGTGCTTACTGCATTTGGTCTCCTTTGGAGGTACACCTTCTAAGTCGGACACAGGAAAAAGTTAAAAATGTCCTAAATGAGTAATCCCCCTACCCTGCCATCTTTTAACTCTGATTTATTCCTAAGCTGAAAGTATTCATCACTAGTTGAGCTAAAATAAACTAACTCTTATGACATATAATTAAATTACTGGCAGATATAAAATTTAAAATTCCTCCACAGTACTTCACATAAACATCAGCAGAATAATTGAGTTGAGGTAAAATATTTTGTTGAAAGGCCAAAAAAAAAAAAAAAAGTCACCTGAAAGAATTTGTTTCTCTAATCTCTGACAATGTTTAATTTTCTTTTCATGATAATTACAGAAAAAAATTTCACTTGTGTGTAAAACCCTCTCTTCTTTCAACTCTTCTTTGCCTCCCTTCTTGTTCCATATCTTTACCAGAAATCGAAAATAAAAACATTAGGAAAATGTTTAAACGTTTAGCTAAATGATAGCCTCTCAAGATCTGGCTAAAAGAAATTATGCATTTACACAGTATTCACAACTTTTAAGCTAAAATTCTAGAAAGAGGGAGTGTTATATTTCCACCCTATCTGATTTTCCTTTTAGTTGGCCCCCAAACAGACTCAATTATCCCAAAGACTTTGTAACCAGGGCACTTTAATTTGGGAGAAAAGTGATTTCTAGGCACCCAATTAAATAGCCGTTAGGAACACCACACACACACACACACACACACACACACACACACACACTCACTCACTCCCTCCCTCCCTCAATCACTCTGCAGTTTTTCCCATTCAAGAATTTGTAAGAACAACCTCAACTCTGCTTCGCTTGGGAGTTTGTCCTGTCTTTCTGTCACTTGAAATTCCAAACTGATATAGTCATCTTGGAAGCCAGAACTGCAATGTCCATACCACATGGAAAAATTTTAAGCCAACTCTTTCAGGATTCACCACAGAATGGACAAGTCAACACAACAGTAGTTCACAGGGCAATACATTTTTCCTCTAAGATTTTACAGTATCATTTTCATATCTACTTCTAAGTTTAAAAAATTCTCTTAACCACCTCCTTCCTTTTTTGTTGAACAGCAATTTTTAAATTATCTGGTGGTTTAATAAACTTCCCTTATTTTTCTCACACTCCCTTCAACTGTGCCGATATTTTTCAGGCCACTCTCCTTTCTAGATGCAGATTTTAAAAAAGAAAGAAAGATTAGACTTGTATTAGAAAAACTGGGGAGTCAACCCGATTCTGCCATTTTTTTTAGCCACATGGACTGCGGTCGTTGGTCCTGCTGTCCCTCTGAGCCCAGGGGCCTCATCTGTAAAAGAATGACACAAATATCTACAGCACAAGTAGAGGATTCAAAGAAATGGTAGTTTGTGAAGAAGCTTTGTAAGTGTCAAGGGTCAATAAAAAAATACATAGGCATTTTTTATTCACATGCATCTCTGTTATGGTAAATATTTGGCAAAAGAATGTGCTGGCCTTCTCCTTCTAGGAACAAAAGGCACTGTCTCATGTATTTGCACTCAGTACTATAAAGTGAAACGTCTTCCCACTGTGATCGCCACAAAATTCTCCTGGCTGTCCAGAATTATTCTAGTCCCAGCCCCCAAAAGATTACTTCACTCCTATCATTGTGGGGTCCACAGTCTACTGATAACATATCCCTAAATCTTCAACTCCCTTCCTGACCTTTCCAAAGGTAGGTAGCTTGCTTCTTGTTGCACCCCCCATGACTCAGGGATGGGTAGAATGACTGGAAGGCAATGAACACGCCCTACTCTCCTCTGCAGTGCCTAGGTTCCTACCCCACCATCAACATGCAATAATATTCCTAGTTTTTCAGTCTTCTACCATATGCTTGCACATCTCTTCTTTGCTATTCACCTTTGTTACATCCTAGGATCCCTTGCCAGGTCCTTTAAGACACAGGGCATTTACCACAGTCTTTCCTTTCAGCGGCCATCATCCTTTAAGGCTCTAACAACCCTACTGAAGCCCTTTCTGATACCACACCTCATAGATCCTTGTCCTTCATAGCGCTAAGTACTCAGTTCTTCAGCACTAACCCTCTAAGGAAGCATCATAATACACCTGACCATTTATTGCTACCAAGATCTCAAACTGTGATCTCAAACTCCTTCCCTATCATGACACCCATTTCCTTGATTCCTCCCTGCTTTCCCAATGAATCATCAGCTGTGGTCAGATGGACCGTGGCCTCCCAAATGGCAAAAGGGAATTGCAGATGTGATTAAATTAAGGATCTTGAGATGGAAGAAGGCTCCTGGATTATCCCAGTGGGCCCAATGTAATCATGAAGGTTCTCAGACTAAGAGGGAAGTGGGAGGACCACAGTCAGACAGAGACTAGAGTGATATAACCATGAGCCAATGAATGTCAGTAGCCACTGGAAGCTGGAAGAGGCAAGAAACAGATTATCCCTTGGACCATCCAGAGGAACCAGCCCTGCTGACACCATGATTTCAGCCCAGTGAAACTCATTCTGGACTTCTGACCTCCAGAACTGTAAGATAATAAATTAGTTTTTATTTAATTCACTAAGTTTGTGGTAATTTGCTACAGCAGTGAGAGGAAACTAATATACCACCCATGCAGCTGAATGGCCTTTTGACCCAGTACTGACAGTGCCAATAGTCAATAATTTCGGTTTTGCCCATTATCTCACCCTAGAATTCCTCTCATTAGGGACCTTCCAGGATTCCTGTCTTGCCAGTCCCCAACCTTGATCGACTTCTGTCCCGATAATGGACTTGCTCATTCCTGCTCGTCAGTTTCTGAGTGATGTTGGAGCGATCCCAAACTAGTTAGGAACATTTCTAAATCTCTGGATTTTAGACTTTTTCTTCCTTTAAGCTTTCTCACCAGTGACTTAGTAGCAGATGCTACAAATATTTCTACTCTGTCTGGGCTTCCAAATCTACCTCCACCCACTTCACTCTTGGATGAGGCTGCCTTTTCTGAGAAGATTGGGATAATCTCCAGCCTTTCAACTTGTCTTTCATCTTCAGCTACCTCGCTTATTCTCTTTTGATTCAAAATCAGTGCCCTTTCTCCTTCTCACATCCACATCCTCTCCATGTCCCCGGGGTCCCATGCCCTCTGCATATTCCTCTACTTCGGTCCGTCTATTAGTTGTGGTCACTGAAGCACATAAAGAGGGGTCATAAGCTCCCCTCCCCTCCTGCATGCAGGTAAGCACCTTCTAAGCCACCCAGGATAAATCATTCTCTAGTTTTTTTCCTTTAGATCTCCAAAGCTAGAAATCCCTATCTTCTCTATTTTCCTCTTACAGTGTTTCCCTGCCTTCAAAATCCAGAAGTTTTCATGTGAGAAAGAATATTCAATTGTTCTGTCTTTTAGAGACACACAGGAAACATAATAGATATAATGACGTTAACAGGAATTCTCTGAGATCATGCAGATTCCACATACCCTATACCAATGTCTTCATAAATATAAAATATTCTTTGTTTTGTCTTGGGAAATAAAGCCACTCTTCCCATGAGTCCCAGAGAACTGTGTCATTTATGTAATAGGCACTCACTAAATGTTTACTGAATTAAATGGTCTGTGCAGCTCATTGAAATGAAAGTTTTTCATGAGCCGATCATCACAGGCCATAGTACTCTTACCCCCAAAGAACTGGATCTGCCTTCAGGTAATAATCTTTCCATGTATGTCTCCATAGTTGGTTATAAAATATTACTTTCATCAATGTAGAACCTTTATCATATGCTTTCTCATTATTGAAAACAGAATTAGGTGCCTTCTGCTGCTGACACTAATACATTCTTGTTACAGAATAGTCCCAACAATTTTTGTTGGCAATTGAGGTCCATGGATGAAGAGAAAGAAGCATAAAAGGGAAAAGTTACTAAAAAACAACAACTGACTTGGTGTAGATGGTGTAGATGTCAAAATTTTTTTGGGAAAAAAAATCTTGCCTATTTAAAAATGTTTAACATTATTCTAGCCAAATAAATACAGAACTAAGCTCTTGTAGAAATATAATCCTTGTGGAAAAGATAGATTTTTTTCATATAACTATTTACTTTTTGTTTAAATTAACTGCATGTGTATATAAAGTACAAAGATCTATATTTTAAAAACATTAAATATATTAACCTCAAAAATTGTATTTTCAATCTATGAATTTACACGTATGTGAAATACACAAACCATTTCAATGATATTGCCAGATTACATTCGAAGTCCCAATTTATGGAAATATCTTAAAGAAATTACAAAGAAGTTAAAATAAGAGAAGCAATATGGTGCAGTAAAAAGAAAGTACATGTATGAGTCAGGATGATCTAGATTTGAATCTTCGTTGCTCACTATACACTTTTTAACAAGTTCAATTCCCTTAATACCAAAAAATTTGGTATAACAAATTCACACAATATGAATAATAGGCCTCAGTCAGTAGGGTTAATATCCAAATGTTTGATATCAAGAAGACTTCTAAATGTATCTCACCGTGTTTATAAATCAAAGTGAAACGATGATTGTTCAGGAGATGTACAATGTCTGGAAAATAAAGAACTCATAGTGAAATTCTGACATAACAGGAAAATGGATTGAAATGAATAGGTCAATAGTGCTACAGACATAAAATACAGATTTTCAATGTGTTTGCCTTAAAATAATTTGGGCTAAAAATGAACTGTGTTCCTAAAGTGAAGTGTGAGTACTTGTTAATATCTTACTCTGTCATTATCATATGGTATTTGAAGAGAAAAAAGTATACATAATTTGGAAATAAAGAAATAAAATTTTTAAAAAACTTGGGAGAATAATAATGTAATTCTCATCTCCCAGGGCTATTGTGGGACTTAAATAAGTCACAGCCTCTCCAAAAACATCCTTCTGTTCAAGGACTGTGTCTAATTCTTTATTCCCCAAGAACGCCTAACACAATGCTTTGAACAAAGTAGACATTCAGTAAATGTTTGCTAAGTAAATCAATGTCTTGGAAATCATTTAACAATGTACACTATCTGTTTTCCTCCACACTGAGAAAGAACCACCCCCTGCCCAAATCAATCAAGTTAATCATTTCCCTTCACGTGAAAACTGCATCTCAATTTCTTTTGGAGAACCTTACATTTTGAGTTTCTAAGAGTTTCTCTTAAGTTATTTGTCTTATACGGTTGGCAACCACATGGCTAAAAAAAACAAAACACAAAACAAAACAAAACAAAAAAACAGATGCCAAAATTTAAGGAAGAGTAAAGCATATCATTTTAGTCATGCTATTGTTGCAGATTCCATACACTTGACCTTTGATGAATGTGTCATCCTTCCAGAGAGCTATTCCTGATTCTACTCCAGCATGGCATTTCTGAGACCAAACCAGTTTGTGAAAAAAGAGTCCAATCAGGGAAGGGTGACTGGGCAGTTCTCAGTCCTTTTCCTTGGTGCTCCTTACTCCCCTGAGGGTACCAGTCCCTTAGTGTTCTCATGGGGCCCCTCTCTGGAATTTGGGCAGGGAGGGAAGAGGGCAGTGTATTCCCATGTGTCAAGGGCAGGCCATATGCAGGGGCTCCACAAACATCATCAACTTTCCTCCTTCCATCATGCCTGGTGGGAGCTCTCCTCTGTTTTATAGAAGAGAGACGTTTGTGGTTCGGGCAGTTTCAATAATTCATATGCCCATGTCACACAAACGGTAAGGACTAGACTTGTTTTTTCAAAGACACGACTTACACACCATAAAATCCACTCTTTAAAAGTACAATTCAGTGGTTTTCAGCAGATTTATGATGCTGTGCAACCATCCCCACTATCTAATTTGAGAACATTTTTATTCCCCTAGAAAGAAACCCCATACCCATTAGTAGGCACTTCTCACGCTCCCTCCAGCCCTAAGTAACCACTAATGTGCTTTTTGTGTCTATGGATTTGCCTATCCTATACTTTTCATATAAATGGAATCATATAATATATGGCCCTTTGTAGCCGGCTTCTTTCACTTACCATAATGTTTTCAAGGCTCATTCATGTTGTAGTATGTATCAGTACTCTGTTTCCTTTTTCTAGCTGAATAATATTCTATTCTAAGAAACACATACTTCTTTTGGTGACTCTGGTGGGACACGAAGGAAAAATGTACTTTTAAAGCATTACACTGTTTGACAAAACACGTTTGAGCTCATAAAGTTCAAATACATTGCAGCACGATATGCAAATGGAAACACCAGTTTACAACTACTAGACTGGCCCAAATCTGAAAGTCACAATACTCTGTGCTAGTAACGTTGTACAAAAGTACCACACAAGTGCTTCTACAGCAAGGAGGGTAGGCTGGTTCATTCTTTCATGAGGGCAATTTGGTGGTATCCATTGAAATTACAAATTCCCTTTCTGGAAATTCATTCTATAAACACATCAGCACATATGTGAAATAATGCATTTGTTTCACCACCATTTGTTGTAGCGAAAGGCAGGAAACCACCCTACAGCACACTCCTGGTAAGCTGGCTAAATAAATGATGGTTGACTACCTTAAAGCAGTGAAAAAGAATGAGGAAGTTCTTTTTTTTTTTTTAAGATTTTATTTATTTATTCGATAGAGATAGAGACAGCCAGTGAGAGAGGGAACACAAGCAGGGGGAGTGGGAGAGGAAGAAGCAGGCTCATAGCGGAGGAGCCTGATGTGGGGCTCGATCCCATAACGCCGGGATCACGCCCTGAGCCGAAGGCAGACGCTTAACCTTTGTGCCACCCAGGCGCCCCGAGGAAGTTCTATACATACCAATGTGGAAAGTTCTCGAAGATATGGTCATACTTGAAAGAGTAAGGTGAAAAATGCTACGTATAGAAGGCTATGTTTTATAAAAGAAGGGAGGAAAGTAGAATGTATATATTTATACCTTATTCATATGCATAAAGAAACTCTGGAAGGATAACAAGAAATTAGTAATAGTGCTAACAAGAAATTAGTAATAGTGCTTACCTGTTTGATGGAAGAGGTGACGACATTATGACTAGGAATGAGTTGGGAAAGATTTTGCTGTACATATAGATGCCTAGGCTGTGGTAGGCAAAAATCTATAGTGTCCCTTCAAGCTTCCTGTGTCCTGGTTACCCACTCAAGCACTAAACTACCTACTACTGTGAAAGGGCTTTGCAGATGGCGTGAAGGTTGTGAATCAGCTCTTCTTAAACTAGGGAGAGTTTCCTGGATGTTCGAGTGGGCCAGTGGTATCACATGAGCCCTGACAACCTGAAGGAGCTTAGAAACAGATTTTCCCCACAGCCTCCTGAGGAGAGCCCAGGTGACTGACACCTAGATTTTGGTCTTGTGAGGCCCTGAGCAGAGAAACCAGCCACATCAACTTAGACTCCTGACCGACAGAGCTGTGAGAGTCTGTGTTGCTTGAAGCTGCTGTGTTTGTGATAATATGTTATAGAATCAAGAGAAAACTAATTTGTATATGGCTGTACTGCTTGTCTTTTTAATATAAATGAAGATTTAATGTTAATGGAAATCCAAACAGACCTCGCTAAGATCATTGCAAATAAGGTTAATTCTCCGGAAGCAGAACTATCCAGTCAAACGTTCACGGTAGTTTTCTTTGTTTTGTGTGCCTACACTTACATAATTTTAGTCTGAAGAGTGCAATTTTGATAAAGATCCCCTGGGAAGCGAGAATTTCTTGTAAAATCTGAATGGCTGCCTTGTTTTCCCAAGGCTCTCTGTGTCCTAAATTTAGAGTCTTCTCTAAAGATATAAACACAGTTTATTTAATTCTTAGAAAGTTAGTTAAAACTGATCAAATTAAATTGATAGAAACTAATGAGACAGACACTTGGCTTAAAGGAGAATGTTTGCCTTGCCTAATCGAAATGTTAAAGGTTAAGCCTGTACTTTGTCTAACCTTTAACTACACGACTCTTCCCTTTGTTATTGGGTATGTTCCAGAGCTTTGCAAAAGGAGTTTATTGTTCTTACATGGAAAAAAAAATGGTCGAATAAGTGATCTTTAATACAGAATTAAGATGAAAGTTCTAAGGACACCATTTCTCTTTATTATCATTTAGCTACTTAAAGCTAAAAAACTGTATGAAAACAAAAACCTTCCAAAATTAAGTATCTTCTGTGAGAAAAAGCAAAAATGTATTTCCTTTCTAATTCGTTAGGAAAGTTCAATTAATCTCACTGTTGAAAAATACCTCCCAATTAATCTCATGGTTAGGTAAAATCTACTTCTTTTCAAAACCATCTTTCCTCTTCCAAAACCTGTGTCCACTCCTTGCTACCACCTACCGCTGGTCAATATCTATCTCAGTGGTTCTCAACTGGGAGTGACTTTGCCCCATGGGGCAACATCTGGAGATATTCTGGGTTGTTACAACTAGGGAAGTGCTTCTAGCATTTAGTGGGTAGATGCCAGGGGTGTTGCTGAACATCCTACTGTGCACAAGGCAGCCCCACAACAGAGAATTCTCTGGCACCCAAATGTCAATAGTGCCAATGTTGAGAAACTCTGGTCTAGAGGGATCTAAAAGGATGGGTCAGTAATGAATAAAAGTATGTGAAGTTCTCTAATTAGGAGAAGTACTGAAAGCCATGTTAGTATAGTATTGTTATGAAAGGGAGAAAGAAAGAAGGAAAGGAAGGAATGAAGTTCCTTCTTTCAAAGTTTCCCAATAACTGAATGGAGTATCATTTTAAGATTTAAATTTTTTAAAAGAGAGTAAAATTTAAAGTTCAGTTTCTCAATCACATGAGCCACATTTCAAGGGATCAGAAGCCATACATGACAAGTGATTACCAGGTTGGGAGGATGAAATCAGACAATATGCCTGGGACACAGATTATATTTAATACATGGGGAGGAAGGGAGGGAGGGAGGGAGGGATTGGCAAATGCCCACATTAAGCAAACGGAAAGAGAAGCAAAACCAAGTGATCAAAGAGATGAGATGACAAGGAAAACAGAGAATCACAAAGATAACAAGACAGTTCTAAGGAAGACTTAGTCAGCAAGGTTGACTGCTATGGAGCAGATGCACTGAGTGATCACTAAGGAAAGGCCATGACCTTCATAGTAGTATATCATGGGTGATCTTCAAGATGTAAGCTTTAAGTAAACAGATGAGCTTTAAGGAAGATTTCAAGGCTTGAGGGCACAGATCTTTGTTTTTATTTATTTATGTTTATTTGTTTGCATGCTTACTTTTTTTTTTGTTTATGACAGGAAAAATGGAGAGTGTGGTTATGGTGATAAAATGATCACTAGGCAAAAAGTTCTCCCCTGAAATAATCAGAATTTCAAAAAATAATTTTAGAAAATTTTCACAATTTCAAGCAATCACATTTAAAGAAGCATTTATCACGTATGACATTTAAGGTAAGGTATGAGCCATCTCATAAAAAAAGAAATGGGGCGCCTGGGTGCTGCAGTCGGTTAAGCGCCCGACTCTTGGTTTCGGCTCAGGTCATGAGAACACTTTGGGAACACTTTGGCCCAGACCCTTGATGTAATTTGGATCTAGCATTCTCCTTTCTGATGTGAGACCTATAGAATCTTCCATGTAAAGGGAGAACATTCTATTATTCTTGGTAATATTAGTAGATATCACATAGAAGATAGTCGCATAAACAATTCTACATCCAATTCATTAGTAGCTGAATGCTCCCACCATGCTATGCTCTCCCACTGGTTTTGCAAGTCAACAACCCTCAGCCTGTCTATCCACTCCCTTCCTGCCCCCTCTTCAAGACTTTGACTTGACACATACTTCTGTCTCTCTAACCCCTCCCTATCCACCACCTTGTCCAACATTTCAGAAGGACGCTGCAGGATCTTGGCATTTAACTTGTGAAAAGTTGCCAGGCCTAACTGTATCAGTGCCCCTACTGAATGCTCATACAGTGAAATTATAGTTCAGTATGAGAAACCCCATCACTTTCGTAAACGCTGTGATAACACTCATTACATCAATACAGAGCAAAAGAAAGCTCAGACTTAATCCGTTTTAATCTCCACTATTTCCTAATATAAAAGACTGTGGGCCTTTTCACATTCTTTTGGAAGGATTAGTGAAGGCAAACATGAATAACAAATTGACATTTCTGAGTTCTAGAAGAGCCAAAAGCAATACAAAAGGAAGGCAGACAGATCAAATTTCTGAACAGAATTATTTTTCTAAGCAGAGTTTAAAAGTTAACGTTAGGAACAAATGTTAAACAGCTCTGCAGTTATTTTTCTTTACCTGGAACATATTTTGCCAAACAGTTAAACTGACAAGTCAGAAAGACACATCTTGATTTTATAAAGACAAAGGAACTCTATGTGACAGGCATAATAAGATATTTTTTTTTAAAAAAAGAAGAGTTTCTTGCATAACAATTTTTATATTCCTCTAGTCATTTCATTGTTGGAGATATCAATTATTTTTTAGTGGGGAATATGTTGGTTCCCATCAAATTACTGAATATTGGTGTTAAAAGAGATTTTGAAATGATCTACTTTGGCTTCTTCATTTTATGAATGAGGAAGACAAGATCTGGAAAGGGTCTCCAAGCCATCCACTACCACAAAATCAGAGATCCATGACAATTCAGGACTAGGACCTTGGTTTTCTGATGACTCATCCAATGATCTTCTCGTTTATCATGGTCCCTGTCCTCTAGCAGATTATGTTTTATTACTGTAGAGTATTAACTTGCTCTTTCATTATAACCCCACAGCAGTTTGCTTCAACGTATCTTGAATCAAAATAGAAAGAACAAACTAATTCTTGGGGCTCCGCTTGTCTTAATGCCCCACAAAGTCACTGAGAAATGCTGTAAGGACTGGATCTACCCAAACCCTTGGATAGCAATTCGTATCTAAGGAACGATATTGCAAAATGAAAAGATCCCTAAGAGACTAGTTCTGTGGCGGGATTCTGGATCCTAACCCCCTGCACCTTCACCCTTAATCCTAGATGTGGGGTTCAGTCTAAACAGGATTTTTCAACCTCAGCACTATTGACTCTTGGGGCTGGATGATTCTTTGTCATCAAGTGCCATCCTGTGCACCGTGGGATGCGTGGCAGCATCCCTGGCTTCTACCCACTAGATGCCAGCAGCACTCCAACCCTGCGCTCTGATAATCATAAATGTCTTCAGACATTCCAGATGTCTATTTGGGGTAAAATCACCCCAGATTGAGAACCACTGGTCTAAATCCTTCAGCACCCATATATAAACCCAGACAAAAAATAGGAACAAAAGCAGAGATGAAAAGTGGGATAAAAAGAAACTCACTGGCGCTTTTGACTATGAACCTTCCTTGGCTCTAAAGCCATTGAAATGTTTTGGTGAAAAAAAAGGAAAGTTGTTTTAATGAACCATATGCCTTTCCTAGCTCCCACCATACTTTCGCCTGCAAGTGTGTTTTTGTTGCCATGAAAACAGAGCCTGCCTGTTTGTAATTATAACATTATTTTGCAGCAAATTTTGGAAAGAACCAATTGGTGCACTTCCAACCTCAAATTCACTCTCTCCTCTTCTCCCTTCCTTAGCCAGGAGTTTGGAGAAAGGAATGAGAGAAGAAGGCCTCGTGTGCTCAGCTCTGACCTCGTTCTGATGCCTGCACTCAGTACCGACCTCTCAGGTTTCTAGGACCTGCCAACCAAACCTTCAAACACCACCTTGGCTCTGCCCCAAGCTCATGATGCCACCACAAGGTTCTCATTTGCCCAGCATTTTCGCCCAAGACCACAAACTTTGGTGAGAGACAGTCAGGACTCAACAAGGATAATGTGGTGAAGGGATGGAGGAGAGAAGCAGATACCCATTCTTAATCAGAATGAGTTACGATCTTTTACTCACAGGCTGGGTTACTTCTCTGGATACATCAATGACAGTCATGCTGTAGAAATTTAATAGAAATGTTTAAGAGATGTGGTTCTTTTTTTTTTTAAGATTCTTATTTATTTGAGAGAGAGAGCGCGCACGCATATGAGCGGGGGAGGAGCAGAGGCAGAGGGACAAGCAGACTCCCCACTGAGTAGGATCCATCTCAGGACCCCAAGATCATGACCTGAGCCAAAGACAGATGCTTAACTGACCGAGCTACCCAGAGGCCCCTTAATAGATGTGGTTCTTATACAATTTCTTCTCTGGCTTTTTATAGTATGAGATATAAATAATAAAATGCTCAAATCTGAAGTGTAAGCCTCTATGAATTTTGACATATATATACATTCATGCAACTGCCTCCCAGACGAAGATATAGAATATTTCCATTACCCTAGAAGGCTTCCCTGCCTCTACCCAGTTAATACCTATCCCTCATCTTCCAATACAAGCACTATTCTGATTTCTATCAATGAAGATTGGCCTTGTCCAGTGTTTTTTAGCCTATAAATTAAATTGCACAATAGGTATTCTTTGTGCCTTTTTATCATGCAATACTTTTCTAAAGTTCATGCATAATTTTGTGTGTCAGTGGTTTGTTCTTTTTTGTTGCTATATCGTATTCCATCATGTAAATATACCACAGACGCTTTTAATGGATATTTGTGGGGTTAAAAAAATATTTGGGGACTATTATGAATAACACTGAAAAAAAATATGTGTAAGTCATTGTTTGGATATATGCACTTGTTTCCCTTGGGTGTATAACTAGGAATGAAATTCTAATATTAACAAGCAGAAAATATCAATCATCAAACTGAAGTTTTCTATCAGTAGAAAGACTTAAAGGGCACAATGAGTGTCACCCATTTATCTTGCATAATGGAAAAATAGACGAACCTTTTTTAAATTAACAAACCAGGAAAAATATACAAATGGAGCTACCAGTAGACTGAACACAGAATTTGTCCTGAAAGTGGAAAACTTTGCGAGTGAGGGGGGCACTCACAGTATTTGCATTGGGACCGTTTAACCTGGACTGTCCTGGGAAAACTGACTCCTCTGGTCACTCACGCTAATTCTGATTGAAAAGATGGATGCCCGGGCCAGATTTCTAATGCCAACTTCAGAATTTACTTCCTTTTTGACCTTGGCTAACCTGTTTAAACCCTCGTCCTTTAGTCAGGACATTGGTCAGAATCTTCTCCCCCGAAATAAATGCTCCGTAAGTGGCGAATCATAAATCATAAACGTCCAGTGCAGTGGAGCCGTGGTCAGGGAAGGATTGAGGGCTGGAACGCAGACGCCCGAGGCTGAGACATATGCTTTCAAGAGCTTGGCTACACCTGCATCTGAAGTGCCACTCAATTAATTTATGAGGTTCTCTCTTCCCTTTCAGTTTCTCTTCACTTCTGAATACATTCTGACTTAAAAATAAGTTTAGGCTAGTCACATATGCTCTATGTTATTTCGCCGAGAAGAAGTGAACTGCAAATTACATCAACTGTTGCGACACATTTGGCAAATATCTTTCTTCTTCGTGCTTCAGTCACTGGACTTACTGTGTGATGAGAATCCCAGAAGCCCAGTGTGACAGCGCCTGAAGTCTTCACTAAACTGAATACCGTGAAATTGTTTCATCGAGCTGACCCTCGACGTCGGGCGAAAGGGGGTTGGAGTTACCCTATGGAAGCTGATGTGCTCGGGCTTACGTGAGAGAACAATGACATTTTATTTCCACCAGGTTTAAAAGTTTGAAAACAACACAACACAACAAAGTAGCAATGCTTTTTGAATATGAGGAGCTGCCAGTTTTCACAGGCATTTGAAACTACATGTGTCAAAAAAACAGGTAGAAAATTGGAAACTAAAGTAGTTTTCCTTGAAAGGAAAAACAAGATATGCTGGCTACATTTAGAACGCACTCAGATTCACTGGACGGAAATGGTTAGTTGCACAGAAAGAGTAAAGTTAAGTGGAATAATGATGATCTGATATTAGGGACGCTGTGCTCCCTACTGCACAGAGCGGCCATGCCGATTGAATTCACTGGGAATCACAGCCTGTTACAAAATTATAGGTTAGAACAAGGACTCGAAATATAGCATGACAGCAGAAAACTACAATAATACTTACAACGTCAATTCCTTGTGGACAAATCCCTTCTTTTATAAAATCACCATTATCTTACTGCTAAGTTCATCTTTTCTAAGAAAGTATAACACACGTTTGGCTGAGTCTATACCTCCTGGCTGATATCAAAGAATTAACCAGGGTGGTCATAGTTTTGCATTTAAAAAAATCTATATCTATGCTAACATACAACCCAGTAATCATACTTCTAGGCATCTATCCCAGAGAAATGAAAATTCATGTCCACAGAGAGATCTGTACGCAAATATTCACAGCAGCTTTATTTATAATCGTCAAAAGTGTAAACAACCCAACAATATCAACTGGTGAATAAACTAGAAACTAGGAAAACTAGGAAAGCCATACCATGGAATACCACTTAGCAACAGAAAAAACCAAACTCTTGATACGCGCAACAACTTGGATAGATCTCAGATAATTATTCTAAGTGGAAGGAAAGCTAATCTCAAAAGGCCACATACTATATTATTCCATTTATATAAAATTATCAAAAAAGCAAAATTATAGAGATGGAGAACGGATTAGTGGTTGCCAAACATTAGAGAGGGGGACGGGGAGTGGGTGTGACTGAGTGGGTAGCATGAAGGAGCCTTGTGGTCACGGAACAGTTTTGTATATTGATTGTGGTGGTGGTTACAGAAATTTCTGTATGTAATAGAATGGAACAGAACAATACACATGCACTGTACCAATGTCAGTTTCACGACTTTGACATTGTAGTGTATTTACATAAGACGTAACCAGTGGAGGAAGCTGGGCACGCAGTACATGGGATATCTGTATTACTTATAGCTGCCTGCAAATCTAATTATTTCAAAGTAAAAACATTTTTAGAAAGCGACAGCCATATCTCTATCTGAACATACACACATGAGTCTTGCCACCTACCTTTTGAGGGATGTTACCTCCCAGAAAAAATCCTTTCTAAGGTGATTTTTCATTAGCAAAAAATCAAAATCATCATTAACAGCAAAGGGGAAAGTTTTGATGTATTTCTGACAATCAAATTGAACCTATTTATGCTAAAGCACCACCAAGTCACATTAAAATGAACCCAATCACGTCAATATTTAACACGGGTTGTTATCACATGACAGACAAGGAAATGTCTTTTTTTTTTAAAAGATTTTATTTATTTATTTGACAGAAAGAGGCAGCGAGAGGGAACACCTGCAGGGGGAGTGGCAGAGGGAGAAGCAGACTTCCCACTGAGCAGGGAGCCTGAAGCGGGGCTTGATCCCAGAATCCTGGGATTGTGTCCTGAGTCGAACGCAGACGCTTAATGACTGAGCCACCCAGACGCCCCTGGAAATGTCTTTTAATTCCTCACTAACAGGGTTGTCTATCTGTACATTTCCGCTCTTGCTTACGTATTGTGCATGGAAGCCTGTAACTATAATGCGTGCATTTTATACTCACTGTTCAAGTAACTGCCCATTTAATTAAAAAATAAAAAGAATAACAATGACAAAACTATCAGTGATACCTATACAGAAGTAATCACCATTACTTCAAACTAGAAACTCGGGCATTTTCTTGGAGGAAGAGACAGCAAAGTCACCAGCTGTCATGTGGCTGCTCCGCTCCCATGGTATGCAGCTACCTGGGAGGGAGGGCAAATCTAGCACGGCCTTCCCAAATGTCAAGAAATGTTCATAAATGTAAGAGAGATATCACACCAAACTCCCCTGAAAAGTCTAATTCTTGTCATCGAAATGGCATAAATTGAAAAGAAGAGACGCGCAAATGGCACATACCTAAATTTTCAAGGTAACTTGCAACTGGATGTTAAAATCATGACAAAGCTTGTTCCTGATATTTTTTTTACATATTCAATGTCCGTATTTCACTTATAAAATCCATTTTAAAATCTATACGTGCACACACACATGTATGTATGTATGTGGGTACACATAGGTGTGCATACACACCCATAAATGGTAACGCTTACCATGGGTCCTTGATCTGAGATGACACTGTCATAGACACTTCGGCTCCTTCCAGATCCCCGGAGGTCCTTCTCACTCTCCATGGGCCACCTCCCCCGGCTGGGGTATATTTTGGCCTCCAAGGACTTCCTGGCACTGCCCTTGTGCTATGGGAGCAATTCTGGCTGCACCACATCCTGACGTACTTGGGAGGGGGCCTTAGCTCATGACTAACAAGAGGGGAGCATGAGAAGGAAGCTCCCCGGCAGAGAGGGGGTGGCAACCTCTGAGGTGTACCCTGCTCTACAGAGCTCCTCTGTGGGGTCTTGGGGGTGGGGTGGGATTTCGCTTGACCTTGCACCCCTGCTTGGCTGTCGTTGAGCCTTGCGGCCTGCTCGACTTCCTTGACCTGCTCCAACTGGAAGCATTTTCCTCCTCGCTCACATATAAATCCTCATTTCAGCATTTCTGGGGACCAAACTGAAAACAAACTCCCCCCCCCACATCAAACATGTTCTGAAGTCAAGGAGTCTCTTTATAATTGATACGAACATTAAATGCAGCTTTTATTCCTGAAAAATGTATTATTAAATAGACGTTGCACCTTATAATTCATGACATAGCTTATAATTCTAAGACTACAAGCTACGTAAGGGCAATGTGGGCCTATTTTATCCTCCAGTGTGCCTCCAACGTCCCAAACATTGCCTCATACATATTTTACTCGGGACATTTTTGTCAAATTAATGGATTGAAAAAAATATAGATTCATAATTTGTCTTGTATTATAATTCAAATTATGAATTTCCTGGAGACTAGGGCATGAATCATGTCTGTATTTCTATTTTCCATAATACTTAACATAAAGTCTTGTCCCAAATTCAGCACCAGCAAATGTTGACTATAATTGGAACACAGATGCAAACAATTTTGCAAAGGAAAAAATAACTATAAACCAGGAAAAGCAGAGCAGAGAGAAAAAAGGAGAGGGAAAGAAGACGTTGGGGACAAGGGGGGAAAGAGGGGTGAGATCACTAACGAAAGATGTGAAGTGGGGGATGCAGGTCAACTTTTAAGTGACAACAAAGAAGATATTACAAAAATTCTAGTGGCTGGAACGAGATGTGAACAGGAGGCATCTGATTTACATTGAATTTGAGCAGGAAGGGTACATGCATTTTTCAAGACCAGCAAATTAAAATCTGGAATATAGCTCCCATAGGGTGCACAAATCTCCATCCAGCAACTGGAGGCAGGAAGTAAGAAGCCACTATAACACAACGGTTTGCACAGCTCACCACAACACCAAGGACTTCAGACACAACCACAACATGGGAAGACTCCAAAAGCCAAGCTAGAAACATTGGTCGTCTGTATTCTTCGGGCCAACCAGCGAGCATTCAAATGCCCTTCCATCTGTCCTCCACTAAAACCACTTATCGGAACTGAGTCATCCTTCTCTAGTATTCTTTAAAGACAGCCAAACAGACACAGGGGTGCTATTTGCAGTTTGGTGAGGACCTGATCAAAGGTAAGGAGACTTTTGAAGCTGTCCTGCTTTAAGAGGTGTCTAGATAAGACAATAGAGTAGAGGAACAAAAATACACCATTTCAGTGGGAGCAAAAGTATCGTTATCTGTGTTTGTGTTAAAGCACATATGTGTCCATGTGTGCTATGATGTGTCTAATCACAGTTGGCAAGTACTGCTGTGGAATTTGCTGAGTTAAGAGAGTCGGTGTCATTGGAAGGGAATGAAGTCCACGTAAAGGACATGATGCTTCCTTTGACACACAGACTTCAACTCATCCCGACGAGTCTCCCCTTTTACCTGGAATGCCCAAACTCTCCATGGAAGGGGTAGAAAGCAGGGGAATGGTGAAGGGTACAGGCAGCACAGGGCAGGAGACCACAGAAACCTGAGACAAAAATTCAAAATCTACTGAGGATGGGAATGGGAGAAGTGTAGGCACAGGCAAGGCCTCAGCTGCACCTCTCTGCCCCGCGTCCTGCTCATTCAGGAGGGATAAGAGCACTGAAGAACATTGAAGCATCAGTCTGTCCTACTCAGGGGCTTTCTCCGTCCATTCCCACCTGGCCCATCTCTTATTTTTTAGGGCCACCATTTTCACCCAGGCTCTGTCTGGAGCTCGGGTGGTCCACTCGGCCCAGCTCACCTTATGCACAGGTCTCTATATGCTCATCTAAGAAGAGTCAGCCATTAGTATGGCAAATGTGACTAGAGTGAGTAATGAGGAAATGTTATGGGAGCTGAGCAGAGAAGTTGAGTCATCTAAGAAGTGCTGCCTTACAATTGGAACCTCTAAATTAGTGGTTCTCAACTAGGGGCAATTTTGCACCCCCCTGCCAGGCAACATTGGGCAATGTCTCGAGACACTTTTGGTTGTCACAACTGGGGGCAAGAATGCTGTTGGTTTCCAGTGAACAGAAGCCAGGGATGTTGCTAAACGTCCTATAATGCGTAGGTCAGCCTCCCATAGCCAAGAATTCTGTGACCTCAAATGTCACTAGCACAGTGATTGAGAAACCCTGGCCTAAAAGAAGCCACTCATAAAGGTCAGCTTGGTGATGCAGAAGCAGCCAGATGATGTGTCCAAGGAGAACAGAGTTGGATAGAGCCAGGCATGGGGCATCTCTGGACTCCAGAAAAACTTCTAATTCAAGGTGATGAACAAACAGGAACTCACCGAAACATCAAGGTCTTCACAGTCAGCATCCAGAGCCCACCTCTTCCCAGCTGCATGAGCTCAGGCAATTACTAATGTTTCTCCATCTTAATTTCTTCATCTACAAGTTCACGGTCCTAATATCTGCTCTCTAGGAATTTGTAAGGGCTAGAGAAGATATTAAACGTGAAGCACTTCTCAACAGGCACTCAACAAAGAGCCCTTCCTTCCTGTTCCTTTTTTCTTGCTCTGGGTGATTTCTGGAATGAACATCTTACAGGCAGAGGGAGGAAGGAGATAGTCTGATCCTCTCGCCACAGCCCAACAATTTCAGGGTTCCTCGATCCTCCTTCACTTCTTTTCTTTATTCTTTCTTTTCTACCTCCTTGGGAGAAGTGAGATTTCCCATCCATCAGCGATCACAGACTCAGGCAGGGGCTTGAGCTACCACCATTTTTTCACCTTGTGACTCAAGAAGACATAGCAGAGTGAAATCACTAGGGATCTATGCACAAAAGAAACCCAGAAGCCTCTTGGAAAATTACTCATCCCAAGAGAACAAAGGGTCAATAGCACAAAGTGTGTTTCAAAGATAACAGGTGAGCTTTGAAAGAAAGGGGTCGTTCTGAGCACAGCATCCATTCTGTATCAGAACTGTTCCCTTGTTCGGTCATCGTGGATTCACCCTGAGTCTCCGGACAAGGAGACTCTAATAAAGATCTACTAAAACCCAAAATTGTTTCTGTAAAATTTCCAACGGCTACTGAAAGCACAAAGGATCAGAGGTTCTGTGACAGCAGAGCAGGAGCTGCCATTGGCAGAGGCGCTGATGGCAGTGGCTGCTTCATTGTGATGATCATGTTGGTGACGTGGCCGCCCCTATCCACCCTCCCGACAGATGGCATTGCTTGTGACTCCAGCGGCAATGCCCTCGAGAGTTATCAGCGGTGGAAAGAGTTCCTGTGGGGTCTTCGATGGCAGTCACATCCCTCTCCCACAGAGACCCAGAGCAGGGGAGGAGAGAGACGGCCTGCGCTCCCACAGCACCAGAGAGGCACATGGCAAGAGTCCGGGGGCACGTCCCCTGGAAGGCCCAGCACTCTGGACAGACAGCTCAAGCAGCGGAGGTAGAACAGCCAGATACTCGCTTGGTATCTTTGGGTTCTCATTGGCATCTTTTCCTTTTTTTCAGAGATATAAATATAGTTTGATAATTTTCTGATGATAAAAGTAACACTTCCTTTAGAAAGGCTGGAAACTTCAAAAGCAAAAAAGAAAAAGACAATTGTCAATCATGCCACTGTTCAGAGCCGACTACTGCTACAGTTGCAGTGCATTTCCTTTGGGCTTTTCTTTGCTATGGATATTTGTACATTGTTGGGAATATGCTGGATGTCCATTTCTATGCCTGTCTTTTTTTCCAGCTCACACTGAGGTGGTCCAAGAAGTTGACATTACAGGAAGACTTGCCATGGCCCCTGCCCACCTAGCTCCATGAGGGGTGGAGGGAGTAGAGTTACTATTCTTATAACTTAGGTCACCCCTAATTGATACTTAGAGGTCACTGTATCCTACTTTCCCACCTCAGTTAAGAAAACATATTAAGTTCAAGTCTTTCCCCTTAGGAAGAGGGAAAGTGATGCCAAGATAGCTTGCCTTGCCTTGAAGCACACTAGGAGACAAAGGAGGACCCAGGATCCTTCCCTTACCCAGACGACCACCACTCACAGTCTCCCCTGCAGACGGCCTGGAACACATACAGTGTAAATAAAGACCTAAGGAGGAAATCAAAGCCTAGCTCTCTACGATATATTAGAGGAATGCAAAATATTAGACCTAAGGCATTTGCATCGACTCTCTCACATTCCATTATTGGTATTTGAAGCTCCTTTTCTTGTTCTTTATGTCTTTTTTTTTTTTTTGGACAGGATGTTAATCCTAAATCAAGATGGTAAAACTAAACCATTTAAAATATATGCATGCTTAGCAAAAGGATCCAAGGGTTTAAGAATCATTTTTTAAAATTAGATTTTTCAATTTGATTCAATAAACATGTATTGAATATCAGCCCTGGAGTCTCCAACTCCATTCATTTGTAGGAACTAAAGGCCCCCAAGAGGCAAGCCCACTGTACACCAACCCCAGTTAATCCAGCCTCCAACCATTAATACACATATTTTCATTGAGTGCTTCCTATTTGCTGGGGGCACTGGGCAAAGAGTTGTTTGAGCTCTGTATGTAATATGACCATAATCAACACACATTTCCCTCTTTACTGTAGAGAAGAAACGTTTCACTTTCCTCTTAAGTCTCCTGTATGTATATATGTATAAATGTATAATTCTTCTATACACGCATATATTTTATAAATACATGATGGCAAATGGCACCTAAGTATGGCTTCAAATGTTGGGAGGTGATAAGAAATACAGGGGACTATGATGACCCCGAGTGCTCATTGCCCACCTAAGGAAGACAGTTGCTACTGATCCTAGCTGATTAACACTCGTGGATTTGTGGGGCCAATGTCAAGTTTTTCAAGAAAACACAAAAATCTGAATTTCTAATTTAAATCTTTCTTTTCTAAAAATTCAGATTTTGAAAAACGCTGTGTAGGTCAAACAAAAAAATAACTAAAATGAGGAATGTACTCTCATACATTATGAGACTGTGCGTAAATTGGTTCAAACTCTATGGAGGGCAATTCGGAAATACCTGTTAAAATTAAAAATGCCCATTCTTTCCGAGTCAGATATTCTAGTCCTAAGTATTTATCCTGCAGAGATACTTTCACATGTGTGAAATGATGAGTCCAATATTTGCTGCAGTATTGCAAGGCTACAAAGCATACCCATGCCCACCAATGTAAGACTAAGTAAATTACAACGCACCCATGCAACAGAATTCTGTCATTATTTTAAAATTGAAGCAGCTTTATACAGAGTGATTTCACTGATAGAGTGCCACGTTAAAAAAAAAACGAGTACAAAACACTACATAAATAGTTGCCATTTGCGTAAAAAAAAATAAAAGGATGCATACATATATAATTGCCTATGTCTCAAGATGGCCAAGGGCCACCAACTCTCCCTCAGACTTGGATGAGAGAAAGACAAAAATCTGTATGACTCTGGATTCAAGGCTTTTGGCCACTCTGCCATGGCCTTGAGGCAGTTATTAGGAGCACCACGCTTGTCCCCTACCATTATCTTCCAGTCCCTGTTTCCGGATGAGCATTCCAATTTCTGAGTGTGGCTGTAGCGCTGCCCTAAACAGCTAACAGAAGCGGTGATCACCAAACTTCACCATTTCTCATTCCCTGGGTGGGATTCTGCCTCTGGCCTTCCCTAGCCACTCCCTCCCTTGCCACTAAATATTGCCTGGGATATGGGCAGCCCACCCAGAATGAGCCCTTCCTTTGCCATGCTTCCATGGGCATCAAGCAATGGACTATCTCGTTCTTCTGAACCAAGTCCTTCTATGGCCTAATTAGAGCACTAAGCCCAGGTGGCAGGAGTAGTCCATGGAGCACAAAAACCTCATTACTTAAAGGGTCAAATAAATCTTACAAATGCTGCATAAACTTACATATTCATAAGCATTGTTAGCATAATAATGACTCTGAAGACTGCCTTGCAGAAAGACCGTTGCCCTTTTTTATCCCACGGTTGTCCAGGATTATTCAGCTAACGAATCTTCCCTCTTTGCTATATGCTTGTGGACATCGTGCAAAACTAGTGTTTTCCAAGTGTAACACACTTGGGAAAATCTATCCCAACCCAAGTCTAGCTTCCATTCTTCCCTCCAGCTTGCCCCTTATAAAAGAGACTCCAGTAAACTTCCCAAACAAAGCCCCAAGGGTTATGACAAACCACACACATGCACACAAAAAGAGAGACTAAATAAAAGGAGAGAAACTCAATAAGGAAGGAAAACTCAAAATTAAGTGTCTAATTCTATGATTTGGTGGTTACGGTCGTCTCAGAGAAAATGAACCTGATTGTGGAACAAGTAATAAATCAGAAACTAGAAGGCAAGCAGGTGGGAGAACAGACAGGAAATGTTGAAGGTCACAGCAGGCAATGGGTTATAAATCAGAAACTAAGAGAACACAAATGCCTGAGAGGAGGTCAAGGTCAATGGTTCCACTCTAGGCAGCCCATCACAAACCATTAAAAAGCCACTGGAGTGAGATGACTACAGACTCTTCCCCCCAACAGAAGCTTCAAAGATTACTACTTCAGGTTTGATGTGAATCCACAGAGGCCAATACAGTTACGCATGTTGCATATCTAAGGGGGACCATTAAGACGGGAGATGCTATAGGTTTATATATTTATTGCCATAATTCCCTGGCAGACTTCTTCTAGCAAAATATTTATATTACGATGATCTAGAAACAGATTATATTCCTAATTCATGTGAAGGTGCCATATGAGCTGGCAGCAGCCCTTCCCAAAAGGTCTACTCAAGCCACAGAAGACCATGGGCATATGGCAGAATGCTAGCTGTAAAAATCAGGTGACCTGCACTCTACACTTCGCCCCACTGGACAGTTTTCTTCACCCTTCTAGGTCTGAATGTCCAAACTGGCTGAAAGAAATTTGGTTCTAGAGGATCTCTCAGTTATTTGAATATGTTACATACATTCTCACCTCTGATTTTTCACACATCCTTTCCCTCTACTTGGAATGAATGCTTGTCCTTCACTCATCACCAGGCTGACCCTCCAAATCCTCAGGTCTCGGCATACATGATAAATATTCTGGAAGGCCTTCACTTCTACCATGGTTAGGTCCCCTACCGAAAGCATCCACAGGCCATCTATCATCCACCATCATTATTCACAACAGATTTTACCATAATCATTTCAGTGTTTGTCTTTCTCAGTAGACATTAAACTCCGCTAGGACAAGAAACATCTCTCTTGTTCAGGGCTGTCTTCTCACTGCCGAGCATACAGAAGGAACTCAATAAATATTTGTTAGATGAAGACATGAATGAGCTCAAAATTTATAAGGAAACCAACAAGTTTCATTTTTAAAGCTTTTTCCAGAACTAGTATATCTGTTCCTTTATCAAAGCAAGCCAAATTCACTTGTCTCATGCTTAAGAAAGTCAATTCTTAAATCCTGATTTCTTATCTCTACCTATTTTTCTAAGAATAAAGTACAATATAGATACAAATATATTCCTGTAAAATTACACATGTTTTGAGGATGTAAAAATTAGTTTCTACTTTAATTGTACTCAGCAACTCAAACGGAATGGAGTCATCTTATAAAGAAACACCCCCATCCCAGTTTACCTGTTCAGTTCATTCAGATTAATTAGGACTATTTTTACTTGAAAGGACTGGGATCTTGACATTAAGCGTGAAGAGTATTGAGGAAAGCTCTCTTACTATTAATACAAAAATATTTCAATAATTTTTTTTCAGCAAACAAGCAAGCTAGAGAACACCGTAAGTTTTATTTGCATGAGGCCCCTCTAAGGCCTCATCCCTGTTCTCCCAGAGGACTCTGTGCTTGGTGCTTCCCATATATGGAAAAGCCAGAAATGATCCTGTCGAACTAGTAGGGAGTAGAAAGATGAGATCAGCTGGATTCTAGTGGGAGCAGGGGCAGCGGTCAAGGAGATGGCATATATCCTTGCAGGAGGGAGAATCTCAGCACATGCACAGACTCGGAGGCCGGACTGCCTGGCTTTCAATCCTAGCACTGCCACAACCACCTGGGGAAACTTACATAAGTTACTTAACCTCATGGTGCCTAGTCCCCTTATCTGTAAAACGGGAATTGTTTCGGTAACCACTTATTGTGTAACTGTATACAGGTAAAATGATTCAATGGATTCAAGACCTTGGAAAAATGCTGACCATACCAATACTCAATATGTTAGATATGATTTTATTATCTTTGTTCTCCATTTATTGGCAGGGACCAGGAGGGAGGTTTTTTTTTTTGTAAGGTCCAGAGTGCACCAAGATTCTCAGACAAAAACTGAAATAGCAAAAATTTCTTTGGTTGGGAGAGCCCAAAAGAGCTGAGATCATTTACAGGCCAGACTAGAATGGCTTGGGATTCTCCACATTCTCTGACCAGTGTGGGCAGTGGCAGCAAGGGAGAAGAGAGAAGGCAGGGTGAAAACACCGGTACCACAGGGAGGGGGACAGAATGAGGAAACAGCAGTCAAGAAGCAGATATGGGAAATGCCAGGAGACAAAGATCATTAGCCTCCCTGGTCAAATGTCTCCAGGCTTTCCTTTTTAGGTGCCTTCTGGAGAACAGAACAGAATAGAGAGTGCCTCATGGTTGGAGGCATCCACAGCCCAAAACCGGTACAGTTGTCCTGAAGTCAGGGAAAATTCCCATTGGACAACATAGAGGCACTGGGATGGCTGTTCAAAAAGTAAGTTTATCCAACAATAAGTAATTTGTTAGCCTACTGTTCTCACTTTATAGTCTTGTACAATTTCCTGCATTAAATATCAGAAACTAATTTTTGCCTAAAATTGTAAAAAACCTTACACTTCTGCATTTTTTTTTAAGTTTTTATTTAAATTCCAGTTAGTTGGGGCGCCTGGGTGGCTCAGCCAGTTAAGCGTCCATCTCTGGATTTTGGCTCAGGTCATGATCTCAGGGTTGTGAGATTGAGCCCCATGTAAGGCTCTGCACGGGGCGTGGGGCCTGCTTAAGATTCTCTCTCTCCTTCTCCCTTGGCCCCTCCCCTCACTCTCTCTCCCTAAGGAAAAAATAAATTCCAGTTAGTTAACATACCGTGTAATGTTAATTTCAAGTGTATAATATTGTGATTCAACACTTCCATACAACACCCAGTGCTCACCACAAGTGCACTCCTTAATCTCCACCACCTATTTAGCCCATTCCCCCCCCCACCCACCTCCCCTCCGGTAACCATCAGTTTGTTCTCTAGAGTGAAGAGTCTATTTCCTGGCTTGCCTCTCTCTCTTTTTTCCCATTTGTTTTGTTTCTTAAATTCCACATATGAGTGAAATCACATGGTATTTGTCTTCTCTGACTTATTTTGCTTAGCATAATACTCTCTAGCTCCATCCATGTCATTGCAAATGGCAAGATTTCATTCTTTCTTATGGCTGAGTAATATTTCATTGTATATATATTCTACATCTTTTTTTTTTTTTAAAGATTTTCTTTATTTGACAGAGAGAGACACAGCAAGAGAGGGAACACAAGCAGGGGGAGTGGGAGAGGGAGAAGCAGACTTCCCGCTGAGCCGGGAGCCTGAAGCGGGGCTCGATCCCAGGACCCTGGGATCATGACCTGAGCCGAAGGCATACGCCTAACGACTGAGCCACCCAGGCACCCCTATATTCTACATCTTCTTTATCCATTCATCAGTTGATGGACACTTGGGCTGTTTCCATAGTTTAGCTATTGTAGGTAATGCTGCCTTAAACATCAGGGTGCATGTATCCCTTTGAGTTAGTATTTTTGTATTCTTTGGGTAAATACCTAGTAGTGCAATTGTTGGATTGTAGCGTAGTTCTATTTTTAACTTTTTGAGGAACCTCCATACCGTTCTCCACAGTGGCTGCACCAGTTTGCATTCCCACCCACAGTGCAAGAGGGTTCCCCTTTCTCCACATCCTCACCAACACCTGTTGTTTCTTATGTTGTCGATTTTAGCCATTCTGACAGGTGTGAGGTGATAGCTCATTGTGGTTTTTGATGAGGGAAACACAGGCAAGAGAAATGCAGCTTAAATTAAATCTCCTTACAGCTTGTAGCCCACTGACAGATCCCTGCAACACGCAGGGCGTGACCTTCCTCAAGGAACTCATGGCTTCCTTAGTGCCTCAATGTTTATGTTTTATTAAAGACTAAAAGTAACCTTATCTCAACAGCAGCTAGTCCCTCAAGGTCCTGAAAGCCTTGCTTCCAAATTCCTCAGAGACTTACGCTATCCCTAACTCCCACTAATTAAAAAAGTATATAATCAGTCACTCCTCACAATCTCTGTGCAGCTCTTTCTGCCCATGGGTCCTGTCCCCATGCTGTAATAAAATGACCTTTTTGCACCAAAAACATCTCAAGAATTCTTTCTTGGCCATGTGCTCATGAACCCAAAAACTGTCAAATTCCATCAGGTTTGATTTGTATTTCCCTGATAATCAGTGATGTTGAGCATCTTTTCATGTGTCTGTTGGCCAGCTGGATGTCTTCTTTGGCAAAATGTCTATCCATGTCTTCTGCCCATTTTTAATTGTATTATTAATTTTGGGGTTATTGAGTTGTATAAGTTCTTTATATATTTTGGATACTAACCCTTTATCAGATATTTCATTTGCAAATATCTTCTCGCATTCTGTAGACTGCCTTTTAGTTTTGTTGATTATTTCGTTCACTGTGCAGAAGCTTTTTATTTTGACGAAGTCCCAAGAGTTTATTTTTCGCTTTTGTTTCCCTTGCCTCAGGAGCCGTATCTCGAAAGAAGTCGCTATAGCCAATGTCAAAGAGGTTACTGCCTGTGTTCTGCTCTAGGATTTTGATGCTTTCAGGTCTCACGCTTTGGTCTTTAATCCATCTTGAATTTATTTTTGTGTTTGGTATAAGAAACTGGTCCAGTTTTCCAACACCATTTGTCAAAGAGACATTCTTTTTTCCCATTGGATATTTTTTCCTGCTTTATTGAAGATTAATTGACCATACAGTTGTGGGTTCATTTCCGGGTTTTCTATTCTGTTCTATTGATCTATGTGTGTCTATTTTTGTGCCACTACCATACTGTCTTGATCAGTACAGCTTTGTAATATAGCTTGCAGTCTGGAATTGTGATGTCTCCAGCTTTGCTTTTCTTTTTCAAGGTTGCTTTGTCTATTCAGGGTCTTTTGTGATTCCATGCAAATTTTGGGATTATTTGTTCTAGCTCTGTGAAAAATGCTGTTGGTATTTTGATAGGGATTGAATTAAATGTGTAGATTGCTTTGGGTAGTACAGACATTTTAAGAATATTTGTTCTTCTAATCCATGAGCATGGAATGTCTTTCCATTTCTTTGTGTCATCTTCAATTTCTTTAATCAGTGTTTTATAGTTTTCAGAGTACAAGTCTTTCACCTCTTTGGTTAGGTTTATTCCTAGGTATCTCTATATACCAATAATGAAGCAGTAGAAGGAGAAATTGAGGAACCAATATTATTTACAACGGCACCAAATACACTGTTGCATTTAGAGACTACTGACTCATAACTAGGTTGTCAGGAGTGAGATATCTGTCTGTCTATCTATAGATAGATCTACCCATCTATCTCTCTATATATACATGCCTCTCTCTCAAGAGGTCACTTAGAAGAGGAAGACACAATCATTAACTTCATTCATACCTGTTGGTTTATTATAATCTGGTTGTTCCTTTCACAAAGAATCTGTGACACTGTTGGAACTTGTCATTAAGTCCCTTGGCAGCAGGAGCTACCTCTAATCTTTGCCGGGCACTGGCTTCTTACTGCCCTGTATTCTCACCCATCTCCACATGCTGTAACTGAAAAACTGTGGCTGGGCTTGCTTATATAATTAGAGTTGTGCCTCTTTGCCAGGTGGTTTCTCCCTCCTCTACTAATTAGTCCAGTTCTCCCTTGAAGGCATGTAGGAACTATCAGTTAAGTCAAATGAAAACAATAGGATGGGTGATGTCAGTTTCTGAAACTGTTGATTACTTTCCATGTTATATCATATGGTCATGAGGATTACTCCGCACTTACGGGTAAACTGTTCAGCTACTCATTAGCTCAATCCAGACACATCAAGGCTTGTCCTGGTTAACTAACCTTTTAAGCCATGTGACACAGGAAAAACAAGTCCTTCTCCAAGAGGTGTTAAACTGAAAATCATACTAAGACCTTACTTTCCTGGTGGCTTTTATAGTCATTTTTCTCACAACACAACAATTCCAAGACAAGGATTGGAACAAAAAGCAACAAAAATAATGGTATCTTGAGTACCTCTTAAGAAGCCAGTTATATTTTGCAAATATGTTATCAGTCCATTTTTCGAGCATCCTAACAGGGCAGTAACAGAATTAGCAAGTTCTGGGAGTAGCGTAGGTTGTTGCAACTCCTTCAACACAGCAAGTCCACAAGTCGCCCTAGCACAGGGAAGAGTAGCTTCAGATATTGGCTATGGGGTATTTGGTATAGACTCCTATTTCCTTCTCCAAGGGTTCTCAAAAACTGTGGTCCGGAGACCAGCAGCGTCAGTATCACCAGGACCTTGTTACAGATGCACATTCTTGGGACTCACCCCAGACACAATGAATCAGAAACTCTGCAAGTAGTAGGCAGCAGCAATCTAAGTCTTAACAAACTATAAGTTGGCTAACTGAATTTAAATAAAAAATACTGGATCATTATGCTGTACACCTGAAACTAATATATTATTATGTGTCAACTATACCTCAATTAAAAAATACTTTAAGATGAAACAAACAAGCAAACAAACTCTCTGGGTGATTCTGGTGCATCTCCCTCACCAGAGGGAGCTCCACTGTCAATCATATAGCCAAGCAGATATGGGCAAAGCCAGTTTGTACAGATTTTGGTGGAATCCTTAAAGCTCATCCTGTTACTATGAGTCTTAGATCACAGAAAACAGAGTGTTAGGATCATTGTTAGTTCTATGAAGAAAAGGAAGAAGGAAAAAATGCACCAATTTCCTGGTAAATTTCCCCAATGGTTTTAACAATCTTTACCATATGCAAAGCATAATGTTCTCAAAGATTAAATACCACTCTTGGGACTTAAAGAAAAGAGGAATAGAAGACCATACTTGGGAAAAGAAATTTCTCTCTTTCCTGCTATGGAAGAAATATAACACTCATTAGGTCATTCCAAAATCTATTACATTGGTTTCTAAGACAAAGAAAACTTTTAAGACAGAGTGGCCAAGATGAATCAGAATACCTTTCTGTAGTGATTTTTCCAGTGCTGACACACAACTTCTATCAAGAAATTTTTCCTAAAGAGATTAACCTAATTACTAAAGTTCTCTTTTACTCCAGTCACAAAGGAAGGGGAGAGGAGTTCAGGTGAAAATGCCTTGAAATCAGAGCCCCCCCCCCGACTTGTGCACATTCCTCACATTTGTCGCATTCTTGAGGCCATCAGACCACCCCTAATGACAAAGAAAAGAAGACTGACTGGAGGCACAAACAGCAATTATTAAAGCCACTTCCAAGTGGATATCTCAGGAAAACACATTTCTTTATAGCCACTAAGTGACAGTAAGGATAAGGGAGGGCATGCCAGCTAATGGAAGAGCATGAACTGAGCAAGATCCTTCCTAAACTTATCAGCAGGAGAAGACTTTGAGGGGATGGAGATGCCTGGGCACTGAGGTCATGAGCTCAATCAAGCCACCCTACCATTTCCCGGTCCTGTCTAAACTCAATTGCTTATTTGGATTAGCTCTGCCACTTTATGATAGATGTTTTAAGGAAATCAAAATAAATTGGTGTGCTAAGTGAAATTATATGACTAGGACTAGCTGAGCAAGTCAATGTGGAGGCATAGCTGCTTTGTTCATTAGCATTGACCTTGGCCAAATTATTAAATCCCTTATTGCTCCAATGACCTCATGAGCCCAGTGGGAATATTATCACCAGCTCATTAATGGATGACTCCGGAGAGAAATGGATGACAAGAGTTAGGAATTGCTGTACTGTATTCTGTAATTTTCTATGTATTTTTATTTTTATCTTCAAGAACAAATTAGAAATAGTCCATATTTCAAGCTCCTGCCACTGAAATCGAATGAGGAAATCACTGAGCCAGTAGACAAGCATCATATTTTGCCTAACATTGAACATTAAAAGGGGACCAATCAAATGTTTCTATTAACAGAAGAGCTTTTCTTCATTCAGTGTGTGTGTGTGTGTGTGTGTGTGTGTGTGTGTGTGTGTAGAAAAGAATACTTTAAGCCAACTACAAAACTACAATGCTGGATTGTCAACAGTGCCTAGGAGTCAGAGAAGTTTGAGATAAGTGAGAGTGACATAAACACCATTAGCATTGGTTCTTTTTGAATAAATATTCTGTAGCTATCTAGTAAGCCAAGTCTTCAAATGAGGAAGTTGCTGAGCCAGTAGAGTAGATGCCATGTTGGCCATCAAGGTGGCCCCACATTCACTGTCTGCCTACTCATGGCGTTTCTTGGAGCCACCTCTGAACCTTTGCCTCAGCAGCACCTGTCCCTCAGGCTTGGCCAGCTGGGGTTGCTGTGCCATGGCCCACAGGCAGGCCAATTACGATTCATTATGTCACATCAAGGGAAGATTTCCAAACACTGGGCCCTCCACCAAGAATGCAGCATCCTCACCCTCCCACTTCAAGCCCTGAGATGTTTTCAGTAAAAATAACCTTAGCTAATCATAACTGCTAGGGAGGATAGAGATAATCTCAGTGAGGTCACAAGGAGCTAAAAAAGTCTTTAGAGATCAAAGAGGTATACTAAGAAGGGGTCAGAACATTCAGGATGTAATGACTCGTCTTATATCCTTCTGTTCTCTCTGAGTCTCAGATGGGGCTGGGATGCTGTGCTGGGATGGGGGGGGGTGGTCAAGCCTTACATCGAATCAATTCCTGGGTCCACGCTGAAAAGAAACCTCATTTTACTGTCTCAAATAAATTAGTAGTATGCACCTAAATCAGAACAGAGAAAGTCATCATTGTGACAGGCTTGTAAAAGGCGGTTGCAGGAAATTGCACAAAATAAGCAGAATAAATATTACTGGAGTGAACTGGATGCTTTATTCAACAACCACCTGACACTCCAACTTCCTTTCAAATTTCACTTTTCCTCCCCTCTCTTTCTTGCCAGATGAATGTACTTCCAGCTGGTCTTAGGAGAAGCAATGGTGTCAAACAACGACGTGTTAAGAAATACACACCTGTCATAAACGCAAGACTCTCTCAGGGGATATATTGAATTGCGTTCCCTGCTTCCTATGAAAAGGTGCAATGAAAAAAATGAACTAACTATCAACTACCAGATGTTTCTAACATCTCTATTAGTTTGGGGAAGATGAAACAATTGCTGCATTGTACAGATGTATACCTCACATAAACATAAGCATTTAGGATGTGGGAAGAAGGCTCAACTAAATGCGTCTTGGGAATAATTGATCTTTTCTTTTTGGCAATGCTTCATAATAACAGGAAGAAATCTCTTCTTCTCCTTGGATTGACACATTTTACACCAACACGAAGAATAAATGGACATTTTTCTAAGGGTATGGTCATATGGATACGCATTTTTAGTTTCACTTTGCTTCACTGCATCAATTACAATTGTCGAACTTCCAGGTGATTCTCATACATGTACATTTCATTATTTGAAAGCTTTCTGGTTACAGAAAGTTCTAAGTACTATAAATCCCATTCTGCAAATAACAAAAACGGATTCCAGTGAGGCGAGATGGTGTGGTCAATGGTATGGGAACTACAGAGCTGTCTGCGCTTTAAAAATATTAAGGAAAAATATATACAAAATATTTGGGTTACTTTTGACTTCATGATATAATGCCAATGTTCAAGTATATGGAGCAGTAATCACTACGTGTCATTCAAGAAAAGGTACAGGAGTATACTGTGTCAACAGCTTCAATTTCTGCCTCTGGCTCCATATTATTGTGTCTCCCAAGTGACTAGGCTTTGAATTTAGCCTCTGTCATCTCGGTTCCAGAGGAGAACCATGGAATGGAAGGCGGGGGGGGGGACATCATTTTGTGCCAAGTGCGACAGGGCTCACACACAGGCTTTACTCAGATTCAGCTCATATGCCAAACCTGATAGATTTTCCCTAGTAGCTGCCTAGGCCCTTTCTGAAGGATTCTGAGATAGTATCTGGGTTTAGGCAGAGACAAGGTAGGAGTCTATTAACAACATTTGCCAGTACTCCAGAATGAGAGGGGGGTCAGTTTATGTGCAGAAATTTTCCAGCTTGGGGCTTGGTAGCAGTTAAGAGAGTGGGCTTTGTGATCGACCAAACCTCAGTTGAAAACTACAAGCTCAGACACACTGGGAAATTTACTTAACTGCCCTAAGACTGTTTCTTCTTCTCTTGAATAGGACTAATAGTGAAAACTACCCAAAAGGGCTATTGTAAAAATTAAATGAGATAATGTGTATAAGGAGTTTTGCCCATTTCATGTCACAGAGTAAGAGCTACAAGAATGACAACTGTGGCCGTGGCAGCAATAGTAGCCCTAACAACAGTAATGGCAGCAGCAGTAGTTTAAGAACATAGACCTGAAATCTTTCTGGTATGGACTAGAGGCCAAAACTAATACTAAAGAGAGAGAGGGAGAGCGTGTATATGAGTGAAAGAGGTGTTCTGACTATCCAAGTAAACTGGCACCAAAAACCATCACTGGAGATCCTGGCCCAAAGGTAATCATCCTTCGATGGAAGTGACCCCCCCTGAGTCTCAGAGGTCTACCCTTCTCTCTTGGGTGCTCCCAGTAACGTGGCATGTGCCCCATCTATTGGACTAAAACTGTGCCAGTACTCCTGAGGTAAAGGGTATGGTTTAAACTGAGTGAAATGAGTACCAGCTTAGAAAGAACTAAGGCAGTGACAGGTGGTCAGGGGCTACTGAAAATCTTTAAGAGGAAGAGAAAACAGAAACAGAGGGAAAGCCACCATCTCTTGAGCTGATCCCTCATACCCCTGGTACCGGCTCTCAGGACTCCACTTTTTGAGCAGCACCCAAATGTGACCCATCAGGTGACTTGAAGAGTTGAGAGCATGTGTGAATGAGTAAAAAAGAAGGAACTGGTGAGCAGATGAATGTTCACAACATGGGTGGGGAGGATGTTCCCTCTGGATACTGGAGCCACTAATTGTAGCGGAGAGAGTTTGAGAGGATCAAAGATTGTGAGTGTTTTACAAAGGCTGTACGCTCCAGTAGACGTATGGTTCAATTTGTTACAGAAATAATGGCTACCTTCCAGACCAATAGTGAAAAAAGAACAAATTCAGAGGGAGGAGTTTAAAAGAATTTTAAAGAGCCCTCTTGGTGGAATAATAAAGGAATGGCAGCTTATAGATCATAGACATTTATTCCTGGAATAAACCTTGGAGATCATATAATCTAATCCCATTATTTATAGATAAAGAAATACACGTCTTATGGATAACGGACCTGTGGAAACAACATATTAAAACCGGAGTTACTGTACTAGAAAGAGGGAGAGAGTCCAGAAATGGACATGCAGACTTTGGAGATGTCTGGGTTCGTGCAGTAATTGAAATCATATATGATGATCCACTTCGCCCCAGCAGACGGAAGAAACGCATTTTGGCTTCCAAGCAGAGCATGTAGAGAGTGACACACCCATAGTGAAATGGCCAAATGGACACCACCCAAACATAGATAACTATATGGTCCAGTGTGTGAATAAACAGAGAACATTGGACATTTGTATTTCACGTGTTTTGGCATAGCAACTGAATTCTAATTACGTTTTACTCTTGGGATGAATTTTCTGCTTTTCAAAGATTGCTAAGGAAATAAAGGCAGATTCAAAATGTACACAGTGTGATACTGTTTGGCTAAAAACTGTAAATATATAAACAAAAAAGAATATAAGAAAGTTTTAAAAGGTTTGCTGGTTAGCACTGAAAACACTTAAATCTGAGGTGAGTCAAATACTTATATTACAGATTTGCAAAAACAATTGATCATTCTTGAAAGCAAACATCTACGGGTTAAAATAGTTTCAATATTAAATAATGTGGCTCTACCATCTCAGATAATTCCAACAAAAATCATGAAATGTGTACACAAAGAGGAGGGAGAAATAAAAACAAGCTAATGACCTCATCTTATGTGGGATTCAAATAATTGTATTTCCTCTATGAAATCGACAATTAGAGATATATAGGCTGTGTTTTTTGATTTAATGCTATTATAATGAAAATAAATTTGGTGTTTCTAGAGGAAAACAGCCCAGGAATTAACTACTAATAGTTATGAACACTTACTATGTACCAGGCACATTCAAGATATTCATTTCTATAGCCCTCTTAATAACACCGTGAAATAGGTACTATTTTATACCTATTTTACAAATCTTATAAATGAGGACATTTAGGTACAAAGAATTTAAGAGCAGGGCACCTAGGTGGCTCAGTTGGTTAAGCAGCCTACTCTTGATTTCACTCCAGTCATGATCTCAGGGTCCTGGGATTGAGCCCCAAATTGGGATCTGTGCTCAACAGGAAGTCTGCTTGAGGACCTTTCTCTTCCTCTGCCCCTCCTCTCTCTCTCTCTCTCTCTAAAATAAATAAATAAATCTTTAAAAAAAAGAATTTAAGAGCTATTGATTCTTGAAATGTTGAAGCGGATCCAAGCTCAGGCGAGCACGTGCCTGAGCTAATGGTCTTAGCCAATATTCTACACATGCATCGAAAGATGAAAACCAACAGGGACAACAGAAAAACATTCTTTAAAAAGCATAAACCTAAAATGTTAGAAGATCAAACATAAAAGTATAAAAATAAACATAAATTTGTTCGACTCATTTAAAAAATTTAAGTAATAGAACTATATGTTATTTATAAGAGAATATATAGAATAAGATATCGAAATATTAAAAATATAAAACTATAAATAAAATATTAAAAATAAAAGGATAGCAAATATGTATCAAGCAATTAAAAGAAAAAACAGAAAACATTAAGGAGGGCACGTGTTGGGATGAGCGCTGGGTGTTATACGCAACTAATGAATTATTGAGCACTACAACAAAAACTTATGATGTACTATATGCTGGCTAACTGAACATAATTTAAAAATAAATAAATTTAATTTAGTTTAAAAAAGAAGACATTAAATTCAGAATATAATGGAATATAACAAAAATAACAATATTACACTGACCAACAGTATAACCCACAATAAAATATAATAGTCCAGATCAGTGCTAATAGAACTTTCCATGACAATGGAAATGTTCTATACTTGTGTTGTCCAATATGGTAGACTCTCTAGCCAATTGTGGCTATCGAGCCCTTGAAATATAGCTAGGGTAGCAGATGGACTGAATTATTTTTAATTAATTAAAATGTTAATTTTAAAAAGCCACATGTGGTGAGTGACTGCGATATTGAACAGCACATGTCTGGGTCTCAGTGTATATGTAGTAGATGTTACTAAAATTAAAAGGAGAGCTTAAAAGGTATATGTTTTAATGTTAGATTATAAAACAATCTTGAAGGGCGTCTAGGTGACTCAGTTGGTTAAGCATCCCACTCTTGGTTTCGGCTGAGGTTGTGATCTCGAGGTTATGGGATCGAGCCCCACATTAGGTTCTGTGCTCAGTGGGGAGTCTGCTTGAGATTCTCTCTCTCCCTCTCCCTCTGCCCCTCCCCCCATGTGTGCACACACTCTCTCTCTCTCAAATAAATCTTTAAGAAAAGTAAAACAATCTTGAAATATTAAATAGACCCAAAACAAATAAGAATATAGATAATCTGAATTTAATTGCTAAAATTACCTAATAGTTACATATAGAACTTTGCCCTCTACAAAGAATGTGTATCCACATTCATGAATGTTTACAAATATCAGCCACAAAAAAACCTCTATTTTTAGATTTCCCCAAAGTGGAAATTTTCCTGGCTACAATGCAACAAACTAGAAATTCATAACATAACTTTAGTTGAATACACACAAAATCCAACAAGTTGGAAAATTTAAAGCATTAATCTAAATTTGTATCAAATTTATAATGGAAATAAGCTCTATAATTAAAGCTAATTATAACATATCACAATATACAGGCTGGGTCAAAATTATACCCAAAGGTAATATCACAGATTTTGTTGATATTAATAAAAGAATGTAATGGAAATGAATGAGCTAACTCAAGAAGTAAATAAGAAGGGAGGTAGATGGAGGTGATGGGGATTAAGGAACTCACTTGTGATGAGCACTGGGTGTTGTATGCAAGTGATGAATCACTATATTGTACACCTGAAACTAATATTACACTGTATGTTAACTAACTGAAATTTAAATAAAAACTTTAAAAAAAGTAAACAAGATTAAGAAAAGTTAGGGAATGGAAATAGAAGAAAGTAATTATAAAACCAAATACTTGAGTAATTGAAAAAATAAAGAAATACAGGGAAAACTCTCAGTCAAGGTTTTGTAAAAAAAAAAAATATTAAGTACCAAACACAAAAATGTGAAAATGAGAAAGGGATATATATATAACAGTATATAACAGTCACAGAGATATTTTTTTAAATATTAAAATATTATTATAATTATATGCCAACACATTTAAAAGTCATAATAAATGGATTATTTCTGGCAAACTATAAATTACCAAATTGACAAAAGAAGAAATAGAAAAGTTCTGATTACAAAAAAAAACTTTTAAAATTCCTTCTATGGTTTCAAGAATTATCTCCCCAAAGTTCTACCATGTCTACAGCGTTCTACAAATGAGTTCTAGCAAATCTTCAAGAGACAGAATACTGCTGTTCCAGAAATATTTCAGTACATAAGAAATATGTAAACATAAGGCTGATTAAAAACCTAACAAGAATAGATTATAAAGAAAATTATAGCCTAAAATATTCATAAGTCCATAGGCAAAAATCAACATTGAATAAAAGCAAATCAATAGAGTACTAAAACAACTGCTGTATATTATTCAAATGACACACCTTGAAAACATGGTATTTATCTAAGATTTACTACGAGGAATTTTATTATTTTGATTAAACATTTGAATATGTCCAAGGAGAAAAACGTTATTTCAAATAGATGGTAAGGGGGTATTTTTTTAAAATTCAACACTTGTTTCCAATTTTTAAAAATCCTAGAATTTAAAAATATAGGACTATTTCTGTAACATAATAATTAATATCTCCGTTAGGAAAACAGTCTCACACTTAACTGTAACTACAAATGCATTCTCATGGAAATCAAGAGCAATTCAGGATGTCCAATAGCACCACACTTCCTAAAACTGTCATAGAAGCCGTAGCCTATGTACTAAGACATGAAAGAAATGAATTCTTATAGCTATTCCCATTGAGAGGGAAAATTTTTACTTTGTGACTTATTTTATCCACCTAGAAAACACAGTTGAAATCTCTGTTTTAGGTTCAAATCATGTTTCAATGTGCTCATTGAAGAAACACTTTAAAAGGAGATTAAAACTCAAAAACTATAATCTCATATACTATATGATGTCATTTAAGTGAAATTCTAGAAAAGGCAAAATTTTAATGACAGATCTGTTGTCTGGGGCCAGGGGTGGGGAGAGGGCATTCATTCTGAAAGGGCATTTGGGAAACTTTCTGATTAGGGTGGTAACAACAGATTATATATACCACACAATGCATTATACTGCATACTAAACATGGGTGACTTTTATCATATGTAAACAATACCATTTAAAAACTTATTTGTTAAAAAGAAAGAAAACCACATAAGCAGCCTATAGTCTCACTACTCAGACACAACCACTATTAATATATTGGTGTGTTTCTCAATGTTTATCATAGATATTTTTTCGTCATTTGTAGACATAATTGGGATCATATAGCCTTTTTGCAGCCTGTTTTTATGACAATATAAGCATTTACTATATTACATGTTTTTCAAGATCACCATTTTCACTGGCTACCTAATATTCAATCAAGTGAAAGGAATTATTTAATGGTTAAAACTACTTAATCATGTATCTATTGTTAGTCATACTGGTTGTCACCAATTATTTACTTATGCAAACATTACTGAGAAGAAATTCTTCTACAAAAAGTTCTTTTTTCCTTCAAAATTTAGAAATATTTTAAAGGATATATTCCCGGAAGTATAATATTGAGCCAAACAGCATAAACATTTTTTTAAAATTTTTAAAAAAAGATTTTATTCATTTGACAGAGAGAGACAGCGAGAGAGGGAACACAAGCAGGGGGAATGTGAGAGGGAGAAGCAGGCTTCCCGCCGAGCAGGGAGCCAGATGTGGGGCTCAATCCCAGGACCCTGGGATCATGACCTGAGCCGAAGGCAGATGCTTAAGGACTGAGCCACCCAGGCGCCCCCAGCACAAACATTTTTAAGGCTCTTGCCAAACTCTAGATTCTTGCCCAAAGAGCCATACAACTTCATACTGCCTCCAGCAATGCTTAATCCCCTTTTCAACCCTTCAGATTTGGATACTATCATTTTAAAAATCTTAAAGACTTCCTAATGACGTCTCCCCATAGCCTTTTAGCCATAATTAATTCCTCTAATTTCTTGTGTGTCAAGCTTTTCAAAACTTCTCTTTCTGTTTCTGTCTTCATTCCCCCTTTTTTCTTCCTTCTTCCCTTGTCACACCCGCCCTGTTCTCTCCCTCCCCACCGGACTGGTTTCTGCTCTGATGTTTTTCTTCTTTATCAAAAGGCATGCTCGTTATAATATAAATCTGGGAAAGAAGGTTTCACCTATGCCAAAACAGAGTAAAGAAGGGAACAACAGCCCTTCCCTGGCACGTGGTACGGAGATAGAAGAATCAAACGCATTTCAGAGACGGGAGTGTCAGAGGCCAGAGACTGCAAGACCATCTTAGGGAAAGGGGATAAGGAGTCTGGGAAAGCAGAGAGTCAAGGAGTTGGGCTTGAAGGCTATCATTTTCTTTCTTAAATCCTTCCCTTAAAAAAAAAAAGGTAAATATCTGTGGGTAGAAGAGTCACTGGGCCCTGGTGAGAAACAGGCACAAAATAATCACCTAAAGGAATAAATAAATTCATAAACTGCCCTTTCCGATTTGGATTCCAGGGTCAGTCATTTCTTTGGCTCTCCTGGAAGCCTTCAATTTGTTCACTATGTCCACTTGTGTCAACCTCCACCTGTAGCAGTCCTTTACTGTCCCCACACTTGGGTGTGTACTGAAGGCTGCTGAACAACTATGTAAGTGCTGTTGGCTACCATTACAAACCTGTCTGCAATCAGGGTCATTCTGCTGGGGATTCATTGTATAAACTACCAGGAGAAACGCCAAGTAAATGTAGGATGAAGGGGCATGGGATGTGATATTGGTGGTGACTTCTTATACCAGCAGATGGGGTAAGGGTCACCCTCCTCTTTGGATTCAGGAGGCAGAGGGAGAGTGTAGAGATGATTCCAGGTAAGATGGGACAAAAATGGCAACAGCACATTAAGGGAACGGAGAACAGCGCCTAGGTGGCTCACTTGATTGGGCATCCAACTGTTGGTTTTGGCTCAGGTCCTGATCTCAGCCCTCCGTCAGGTTCTGTGCTCAGCACAGAGTCTGCTAGGGATTCTCTCTCCCTCTCCTTCCCCCTGCTTTCTCTCTCTCTCAAATAAATAAACAAAATCTTTAAAATAATAAAGGAATGGAGAATGTTTTCCTCCTCCTGGCATTCTCCAAGAAGGAGAAATATGTGCCAGTAGGAGAGTCTGGGAAATTGAATATTCAAAAATCACAGACGGCAAGTCAATATACTCAAGAGCTAAAAATCTAAAAAGAGGAGATAAGCTGACTCTGGTCTTTTGAGGCTATTGCCAATGCTGACAGTCACTAGAAGGATTGTGATTAAAATTCCCTGGTTAGAAAGCATGATTGCTGGAGTGCCTGGGTGGCTCGGTTGATTAAGCAACTGCCTTCAGCTCAGGTCGTGATCCTGGGGTCCTGGGATCAAGCCCCATGTCAGGCTCCCTGCTCAGTGGGGAGCCTGCTTCTCCCTCTCCCTCTGACCCTCCCCCCACTCTCTCTCTCTCTCTCTCTCAAAGAAATAAAATCTTAAAAAAAAGAAAAGAAAACATGACTGCTAACTTCAATCAAGTTCTGTAAAGAAAGGTTTCTGTACATGTGCTAAATGTTTCAAAACATGTCAACATGTAGTCTTGAATGTTCTTATTTAGGTCATCTGTTGAGAGCACAAACTAAGGTGTCTGGACCATCAGTATTATGCTGGTTTGATTGCCTTTCCAAAAATACTTGAGGGTAGTATTTACATAAACTCTTCAGGTTGTCTGCTATCATTTACCATAAGGAATTGTTTGTGGGTTTAACTGTTTAGAAATCTGTAAATGGAAATGAAGACTGCCTGTTTTCTGTAGAGGAGACCCTCTACAAAAATTCTCTTGGTAAGAAATCTGTATCATAAACGAAAAACTAAGTAACGAAAAATTTTCCACTAGTATGCCAATGCACGTCTCTCTTTTTTTCTAAGTGCAAGCTTCCCCTCACGGGAATTGGTCTAAGATGCAGCAGGGTGATCACCTACCAGATCCAAGATGGGTCCACGATCCAGTGGAGTTAATTCTTCTACTTGGCCACGTGGAAAAAGAGAGTCAAGCCAATCAGATTCCTGTCCCCTGGAGATTTAAATTAGCAAATGCAAAAAGAAATGTTGGATTTTCCTTCCTGCTCTTTAGAATGATCAAAAGCCTCAGCTACAAGGCAGTGAGGTAGAAGAAAGGCCACAAGCAGGATCCCCAGAGTTGTGTAGTTGTGTAGTGCAGAACCTGGGTAGCAAACTTAGCAATGAACACAGAAGCTGTGGTTAGGAGGATACACAAGACATAAGTAAGCTGAAGCTATGGGGTAAAGAAAACATAGATGAGGTGGGGAAAAAGGATGAACCAGCCGTAGTGGCTGCAGGGGAGCAGTCCACCCTGAATGCAGATAAAAGGGGGTACATTATCTACAGATAATCTAAAAAGAATAATAAAACTGGCTAACAGCTGGTCTTATTCTCATTATTACCACGCACCTGTGATTCTAAACAATGCCAGTGATAAAATACTACTAACTCCCCTGCCCCTGATTTTGGTAGACCACTGGTCAATGAGTAGTGAAAGGAATAGAAATCCAGAGTAAGGGTGAGACTTCATAAGAAGAGCACCACATGGGGTGTGCTTGAGGTAAATTAAAGAAGCTCAGTTCCTTGCAATCAAAAGGCTAAGTTAATACCAATCACCAATCTCAGGACACCCACCCCATGTGTTTCATGCTTGCTCTATTGTATTTATTTTATGTACATTACACCTTCTAAAACCTTGAATACAATGTTTGCAAGACGAATTAGTAGCTGACATTCCAATGTATGCTGTGTGGAATATTCCAGTGAAAAGAAAATATTTTATAAGATAATACAGCCTTCATGTTAAGGTGAGATAAAATAAAGCCATGGATTTCTAACAACTAAAAGACTCAAGTCTGTTTGAGCATCTCTTCTGGTTTTCTTTCTACCTCCCTGATGAGCCTTCTCCAGTCTTCTGTCTTCTTTATTGGTTTCTTTCTGCCCCTTAAGATGACACCTCCCCAGCCCCCTACTCATATCACCGCTGCTTTGTCCCTGCATACTCTCCCGTGTTTACCGTATGCAAGTCCATGACTTCAGCTACCACTTAATTACTAATGATTCCCAATTTTAGATGCAACACTCACCACTCTAAAGATTTCCCAACTATGTTTCTCTTTCAAGTACTTAAAATTCACTATATCTAAAACCAAATTCATTTCAGGATTTGCCTCTTCCACTATACTTCCCATCTCAATAAAATTCACTGCCATCCACCTCGTAACTTAAATTAGAAAACTTGAGTTATCTTTATTTTCCCTCATTATCCATCGGTTTCAATGTCATAAAGCTCTACTGATTCACCCCCTAAAGATTTCACAGCCCCCCCCATTCTATTCTTCATTGTAACTATCACATGAGGGCTTCATTATCTTCCATGTGAACTATGCTATCAACTTCCAAACTGGTTTTCCCATCATGAACAATTCTTCACTTCTGCCTCCTCCCACTGCCACCAGGATTCTCGCTTGAAAATAGATCAAAAATATCTTTGTCAGTTTTCCAATTAAAACCTTCTAGAGGTTCCCTATTTTCTATGAGGGAAAGTCTAGATTAATCAGAACTATATCCTAATTCCCCCCAAAGTCTGATATCAACTTCCTTTAATTTCATCTTGTATTTCTCCCTACTCCAGCCTTACCACCAATAATCCAATTGAAACCACCTTTGTCATATACCAAACTTGGTCTACTTCTTGTAACTCCTTTTCTTTGAACATCCTTTTCCCTCTACCTTGTCTGGACCATAATTACCTACATATTTCTATCAGTCAAGATCCTTGGGTCCACACCATAACTACTCTAGCGAAAAAAGACACATTTATTATGGGATAGTAGTCACTCACGCCATCTTTTGAGTGGTATGGGGGAAACTTACAGAATCTTCAGGAAAACCAGGGGCCAGCTTATTTACTCTGAAGCCAAAAACAATATCCAACTGTTCTACTCTCCTCCAACTGACACTCCCATCACAGCTTTCCTCTTTCCTGCATAGATCACCCCAGAACTTTACTTCTGGCTCCAGAAGAAAAATCCCACATACTTACTCCTTCTGTCGCTCACTTCTTTTTTTTTTTTTTAAAGATTTTATTTATTTATTCGACAGAGACAGAGACAGCCAGCGAGAGAGGGAACACAACCAGGGGGAGTGGGAGAGGAAGAAGCAGGCTCATAGTGGAGCAGCCTGATGTGGGGCTCGATCCCATAACACCGGGATCACGCCCTGAGCCAAAGGCAGACGCTTAACCGCTGTGCCACCCAGGCGCCCCCTGTCGCTCACTTCTATATCAACATCTCCTATAAGCACCTCTGACTGCTGAAACCTAGGTCATGGGCGAGTGTCTAGCTCCAAATGAGGCTGAGGGAAAGTTTTTTGCCTTCTATTTTGGGAGGCAAAGAGTTTTCCAATTATTAGAAGAGTGTTTAAACGGATCTAGGCAGCAACCATTCACTACATCCTTCCTCTCTGATGGCCAAATTAATATTCTCCTTCCAAGACTCCTCACCACATTCCCATTGGGCTCCACTGGGAGCACTGGGCTCCCAATTTCATAGAGCATACCTGTGCCATGGCATGCTATATTGGAATTGTGTGTTTGTGTTTCCCTCACTCCTAAACTCCATAAAACGCTTGAGTGTCATGGGTGTGCTTGATCCTTTTTTGCATTATTCTCTTCTCCCTGTTTAACATGTAGCCAATGTCTGGCATATGGTAAGCCCTTAATAAATGTTCTTTTGGGGAGAAAGTAAAAAACTGGATAAGTCCTATTCAAATGTTCTTTATCTGCAAATATTTTAGTGATACACATTTAGCTGAATTCTCTTTTACTCAACACTCCCAATTCCAGGGAATATTTTAAACTCTGATTTAATAATATAGCATTGTAATGTACAATGTGTCTAACCAATATTTAAAAACTTTTAAATAGTTTGTGGTTTTCTAATATGCTCAAGGGAAATTGGAACTCTAGCATGAGTCTTCCCAAGATTTAACAAAGCATAAGCAATTTGAATTCAGAATCCCATGATATTATTAACAGAGATATGACTTTGAAATGGAAACATAGTAGTGGCGAAGAGTCCAGAGAGGGGACCTCAACTGTAAAAGTCATTTAAAATGAGTTCTGTTTGTTTTGTTAATAACCAGGGGATTTGTATCGATGTTACTTTGCCTTCACTTTGACATCATAAAGTGGTCTCCATGGACCTGCTGACAGCTTCATGAGCTGATGGTGACAACAGTCTACGTCCAATGAGAAGGAATAGGCAAGTAGGGAGTACGTATTTTTATAAGTGAACATAAAGAGAATAGTAAATAAGCAAGTTTCCTTTCTTTCTTTGAAATATATATGCTTAAATTTTTGAAAAAAAATTGGTCATTTGGAGCCAATTCCAGGTATTTAACATTGATCTTTGACAGCCACTTAGTCAAAATTAACTGTTATGAATCAGTTAGTTCCATGAGTGAGACAATTCACATAGGGTCCAAATTGTGGCTTCCCACCCCTGTCCCCCAGGTTGTGCAATGCAATGGCCCTGCAGTCTTGTAGAGTAGACGGTGTATGCAGGCAATGGGAATGAGGTGGGGGCGCTTCGTGGCACCAAATATGAAATACCTTAGAAGACACTCAGAAAAGATACATCCTAGGGCCACTCTGATCACTGAGAATAAAGGTAGAAAATCAAAGTCAATCCTAATATTTAAATCCATTCTTCTTTCCACATTTTTAAAGGTGAAAACATAAAATGAGAAGCTTGACACTGAGCCTAAATCATCCATCTCCTCTCACATAACAAACCTCTTAAAATTTCATAGGAAAATCCTGCGAACTTCTTTGCGCTGAATGTGTTCACTGTAGTAGCTATACTTGTGGTGAACACAGCACAGTGTATACAGTGGCCAAATCCCTATGTTGAACACCTGAAGCTAATGCAGCATTGTGTGTCAATAAAAAAAAAAAGAAAGAATGAATGAAGCTTGACATTTTAAAAATTCTTAATATAATAAAATTTCCTGGTTAAATTTTCTTTTAAAAGAGCAGAAAGAATCGGTTTAAATTCCTATAGTATGTTTATTATCATAGTAGTATACAGGGCTACTTTAAACATATTGAGAGCCCTACAGCACAATATAGATCATTTACTTTCCAATTACGACTGCCCGGGTTTAATTCCATGGTAGACTTGGCAAGCAAGGAAGGATGGACTAGTATTCACCTGTGGTCTCCATATAGTGCTTGGCTTAATTTCACCAATGTACAGGGCAAGCTACGAGGGGCCATTAATTAAAGTCCAAAAGACCAGGTGGGAGATGAATGTTTATTCAATGAAACTACTATTTTCTCAGGCTGTTTCTACAGTGTGTGAATAAGGATTTTCACCATCAGATGAAGAAAAGAGAACATTTCAGAAATGTCTGTACTTCCAAATATTAGGCTGAAATTCAAACACTACTCCTAATAAATTTTGACAGTGTTTATACATGCTTTTAATCTATCGCTTATATATTCTTTCTCTTCTAAAATGATTAATCTGTTAGTGCTTGTGGCTTTGGCAAATAGCACAGCTGTGGTCACGCCAGTCTCTACATAGTTAGCACTTCTCTTTCTTCCTATAGCACTTCAGTATTAGATTTCTCTCCCTCGCCCTTTTATCCATCACCTGTTCTTTGGTCTATTTTTCTTACTATTTCTGTTTCCCTTCCCCTCTTCTGTCTTTCTCCATTATGGACTGTAGTAATATAGAGCTAGGATATATTTTTATTTATGAAATATCTTAAATAGGGGCACCTGGGTGGCACAGCGGTTAAGCGTCTGCCTTCGGCTCAGGGCGTGATCCCGGCGTTATGGGATCGAGCCCCACATCGGGCTCCTCCGCTAGGAGCCTGCTTCTTCCTCTCCCACTCCCCCTGCTTGTGTTCCCTCTCTCGCTGGCTGTCTCTATCTCTGTCAAATAAATAAATAAAATCTTAAAAAAAAAAGAAAGAAATATCTTAAATAAAATGGAAATGATAATATTAAGTTCACTGGGTTCTTGTGAGGATATGTGTAAAATGCTTGGAGCCGTGCTGGGTATGGAGAAAAGTTGTGTACATATAAGGTAGCAACCTTAATTTTTGGTAGACATTGCACAGAATTTTACAATCCTTGTTCTTAATTTAAAAGCAGCTGAGTGGTAAATAGGTGATGGGGCTGAAGGAGGGCACTTGCCATGACAAGCACTGGGTGATGGATCGAAGTGTGGAGTCACTAGATTGTACACCTAACACTAATATAATACTGTATGGTAACTAACTGGAATTTAAACAAAAGTTCAAAAAAAAAATAAAAGCCGAGGAGTGAAATGTCTAGCATTTCTCTGATAAAAGCAATCTGAATAATCTTCTCTTTAACTGTTCTTCAGTTTTCTCTCCTGCTCTTAATGAATTCCTAGAGTCCCCGACTTTTTAGAGCAGCAGCTCCTCGTCTACTGGGGATGGCAGCAAAAGCTCTGGCCTTCACTCCAGAAAAGCGCCCGTATACACAAACTTTTGCATACATTCCAGGGCTCTCATCAACATCTCTAGTTCATCTATTGGCCACTTAGTTGTCCATAAACTATCTCAGAGCCTATACTCCAGAGGAAAGGTTTTCCTATCCTGCCTGGTACCAGACTACACAAATGAAAAACAAAACATGTGCTTATGACAACACCAAAGCAGGACAGAGAGAGAGAGGGAGGGAGGGAAAAGGTGTGTGTGGGAGGGGGAAGGGGTTCTTGGAAAAGACATGGGTACTAATATTTCCATAATAACTAAACAAAATCATTACCTTGGGGAAAATGTAAAATATCATGGGACACTTTTGCGCTTATTTTAGGGTGTGGCATTACTTTATTTTGCATTATATTGCAGGAGTTCAACTTTTCAGGTGTCAGGACCATGACCCATCCACGCCCTACCTCAGGACTGAAACCAGTGTGATCAAGTGGAGAGAGCAGAGATTCTGGATGTTTGTGTTCTGACTCTCTTCTTTCACTTCCTTGCTCTGGATAAGATATTACATTTCACAGAAGCCTTGCTTCCTTGGTTCTAAGAAGATAATGCTACCTACCTCTCAGGCTCATCGGGGAGAATACAAGATTGGCGTGTTAAGGATCATAATGCTTATAGGCTTCCTTCTCATTTGTTTCTTTTTTAACACTAGAAGTTTGGTGAATGAATAGATGATGGTAAAGCTTGCTTTCCTCATTATTTGAAGAGCAACTTCAGAGACTGTCACAGCATGATTTCTGTGGCTTACTGATCCTATATGAATGGCAGGTTCATTTTTTTTTTTTTACTGCAAAATTTGACTTTAGAAACATTATTGTGGGATAGTACTATTCTGAGAATGGGATATCCTTAAAGAACAGAGGGAAACTGTCTGTGTGCCAATTATCTTAGAGGTATAGAGAAGGTATAGAGACAAAAAATGAGAAGGGGGACAAGAGTGAAATAGTAAAAACGAGGGTCATATACCTATATTCCTTTATGTATTTTATAATAGAGAACAGCACAATTAGCATGAATCCTCTGATACTTCTACATTTCTATTTTAAAGACGAATTCTTAGAGTGCCTGGATGGCTCAGCCAGTTAAGCATCTAACCCTTGATTTAGGCTCAGGTCATGATCTCGGGATCATGAGATCGAGCCCCGCGTCAGGCTCCATGCTCTGCGTGGAGTCTGCTTGGGATTCTCTCTCTCCCTCTGCCTCTGCCCCTCCCCCTGCTTGCATGCTCTTTCTCTCTCAAAATAAAGAAATCAAATCTTCCAAAAAAAAAAAAAGACAAATTCTCATCCTTTTACCCTTATTCATGTTTGTTTTCTACTTGCTTCATGATCTAGGAGCTGAAGAAATAAAATATCACATCTGGCAATGGTTTTTTTCATGGCAACATGATTAATTGAGAATTCCACACAAATTCCACCTGTTTGTGCTGTGTGCAGTAATTAATGTATTGTAAACAGGCAATTTTTTATCTTATAAAAGAATTGCCACTGAGAGGAAAAATTAATATTTCCTTAATTCTTTCTCATCCACAGCTTATGCCAAAAGTGCACTTATTGTTTTATGTACTCTTAAATATTTCTACAAAATCCATTGATCAAATATCCACTCAGAAAACCTAAATGCTGAGATGGATAACTCTGAGTACAATAGCCCAAGTTCCTTTTGAATGTCCTCTCTACCAGGCACTGGACAAATGCATAATATGAGAGGCAGAGACTTGGGTAGCACGTGATGGTCCTTTGGAGGACAGAGGCACACTGCAGAGGTTGAACAGTGCAAACAGGCCAGCACCTTGGAAAATCATTCCCCCAAATCTGTGTTTAAGGATTTTTTTCTTCCTTTCCAAGCCCTTCCTAACCTTGATAGTGACTGTACTTCTCTTTACCTATTTCCCCACCTTTCCTTTGACAAAACCAAAGAAGACACTTGCTCTTTAAAATTTGCCTGTCTCAAGTGCACTGAAAGAGACACATAAGCTCTGCCCTGTCTTTTGTTTTCCTTCTTCTGGGATGGTAGCTGTTATATGATTTTCGTTTGAGATGCTGAATTTATAAACACATGAAATTTACATGAAATGCCAACTATTTCCACTAGTAAACATTTACTGAACATCTACTATATGCATCAACATTAGGCACTGGGAACACGAAAATGGGTTATGTATAATTGGTGCCCTTCACATGTGAACTGTCTATCAGGAGCAAGAGATGCTTAAATAAGTTATTATAAAATGAATACCCTCTCTAATCAGCCATGTGCCCAAGAGTTTGCTGGCACAGAGGATGACATGATGAATTCTGCTTAGAAGGAAGGGGTATCAGAGATATACTCTCATAAAGGAAGAACGTGGAAATGAAAGGGTTCCAACAATGGCAGACCAGATCACTGGAACCACCCATCCCCCTATAAACAGTTGGACATGATATAAAAACAGCTGATTTAAGGCATTAAACTGCTTACAAAGGAGTAAACAATTTTAAGGTCAAGGAACTAGAAACAGAACAGCAAAGAGGTAAGCCTGCCATTTGGGGGTTCCTTCTCCCTTAGGGACATCTGTCAAGTCCAAAAGAACGGACTGAAAGGCTGAGAAGTTGAGCAGAACTTCTGACAGTTTCCTAAGGCTAAGGGAACAAAATTGGGAGTCCAGGATCACCAAAATGAGTGACAGCCTGTTCATCATGTCCGGCTGTGGCATGGAGCCCTGAGGAGGAGCTGTAGTAGAGTCAGGGTAAGTTGGAAAAACACCAGCCATCACAGCGACTGTAATCCACATGCCAGATACATGGTTATATGCAATAAATAACTATTGAATGACTGATTAAATGATCAGATCTGTGAATCAAGGAGGTGATGGCCCTTCTTTTTGCCAGTTGCCCCATCAGAAAGCATATAGAAGCTGGATGGCCATGTGACAGAGGCAAGGGGGAACCAAAGTGCCAAGAGAATGTGAATCCACAGAGTTGGGGTTCTGAAATAGGAAGATTTAGACAAGAAAAGAAAGAGGGTGGAAGGTACAAGCAGCTTGACCCCCAACTCTGACCAACTTTGTCCCACTTGGCAAACTGAAATAGGGAGAGAGGACGAGCTGGGGAGAGGGTCAGGGAGTGAGGAGGTGGGAACAGAACTCAGTTAAGAAACAGGAAAGAAAACCTCATTCTATTAGATAGCAATCATAGTTTCCTACGGTTGTACAGAAAAGATATTCCTTAAATCCACTATGATATTAACTAATTATGTTAACAGCAATTTCACTGTGTACCACATTGGAACTAGTTTTATTTTAACTGTGGTTTGTGGAAACCTCGCATCTCTCTTGATTCCCAATCCCCCCTGTAGGTCCCCAGTATCTAAGGGTTTGAATCTCCAAATTGAACTGTTTCCTTATCTTGTGAAAATTTTTTTCCCAAGTTCTAAAAACTTAGGATTTCATGTTGACTGTTCACAAGAAGTGGGAGTTGTTCAAATCTGTGCACACTTTCTTGAAAAATTAGAGTTGTGAGGGAACAAAGGCCAAGTTTCCATTTTGTAGCTGAATGATAAATGAGGCAAACCTAACAGCTTTTATACAAAATACAAAATCAAGATGTGTCTTTCTCTTTCTCTTGTGATGCTTAAAAGGACAAGCTGCCTGCCTTAAAAAGTGTGTTTATTCACACAGCAAGCCTGGCTCTATTGAACTGTGTTCTGTGGATGCCACGTGTTTATAAATATCCTGATCCTCAGTTTTTCCCTCTTCTGTCAAGTGGATATTCTGTATGGTACGCATTAATGCAAAATTCTTTAAAGGGTGAAAAATCAAAAGTCAGGAAATGCCTAGTTAAGGATTTGCAGAGCAATGAGAACTTGGCCAAATTACATACCCTGGGCAAATTCTGACACAGTTTTTACCACATGAACAGAACTGCATTGAGGGTATAAATTTACAAGGGAAAGAGGGATAGAAAAATTACATTCAGGCCACAACACCGACGTAATTGGGCTGTAGAACCTTTGGAATTTCCTAACGACTGTTCTAAAATTTGGGCTTTGCACATAGATATTGTGGTAACAGAATTTGTATTCAGTTTCCATGGGCTTATCAAAGGAAGAAAGTATTCTAGGGAAATTTTCAACTTAGCAGTCCCTACTCCAAAGTTCTTAATTCATGTATCTTTATGGGACTGCAATGGAACAACAACAACAAAACAGAACAAAAGATTAATGTCTTTATGGGCTTTTGTTTTTTATATTCGTGTTGGGAATTTTTCCTGAGAAAATGACCATTCTGCTAAAAGCAATTTTTAAAAATTTATCATTCAGAAAAAATGAAAGCACACATATTTGTGCTTTAAAATTTGTTTTTCAGCAAGAAATAAATGGGTAAAAGTGACTGTAAAAGTCTGAACTGGGAAACTATCATTCTCTCATTTTTTTTTCCTGACCAAAGCCTTAATGACTAAAGAACCAAGTTTTCATAAAAATAAATCCTTAGCACTTCTTCTTGCTCCATACACACAAATAATAACCATATGTGGTAACATGGGTTTCTAGATAAAGTCAGATCAATTCTTTCATATCCGCTGAGAATTAGAAATCAGAGGCGATCTAACACAATTTCCCTACCAACTCCCTGAAGAGGTTGAGAATTTTCAACAAAATTTGTTATTAAATTCTGAGTCTGAAAAGTCACATTTTTCATGGCTATACCTGCCCCCAACATCAAAAGTTCCTTTCAACTGCACAGATTCAAATGGATAAAAAAAGAGTATATGAATTATCATGCTTTATAAGTTTGAGTTTCAGAAAGAGGGTAGAAATGGATCAATTTTCCACTTACCTCTTGGACTGCATAAGAAAATTCAATATACAGAACTGAAAAGCTCCTATTGGGTTAAAGTCAGAATTTCATTATTACATTTATTAAACATTGACTATAAATGCTTATTATTGACAACTGTTCTCTTGAATAACAATTACAACAGCTAATGCTATTTGATTCCTCATTGTGCTAAGCCCTTTGCCTACTTAACTCATTTAAGTGATCCTTTGTACAGAGATGGAAATAGCTGCTTAACAAGGTTTAGGAACTTGCATGGCAGGTGCCTGTAATGGCAAATGGTGCACACTGCTGGCGCACACCAAATTCGGGTGCACGGCTAGTGAATACTATTCAATGGGAAATACAGAAACCACCGCAATTCATCTCTTTCTTGATCCAGCTAAATCACAGCGCCTGGAGAGTGGAAGTGTGAGAAACATGAATTTAGATTCCCACTATTCCAAATGAGAAGTTGACTACTGAAGAAACAAACACTGAAATGTTTGATCTTTCACCAGACAGAGGGTGTTAATATATCACAAGTGTTTTAATGTTTTTAAAGATTGTATTTTTTCATTTATTTTAGAGAGAGAGACCATGCGTGCATACACACGCACGTCCATGAGCAGGGGAGGACCACAGGGTGAGGGAGAGGAAGGAGGAAAGAATTCTAAGCAGACTTCATCCTGAGCGGGGAGCCTGACTCGAGGCTCGATCCCTGGGATCATGACCTGAGCCGAAACCAAGAGTCAGACGCTCAACCGACCAAGGGACCCAGGTGTCCCTATCAAAAATACTTTAATTACTCTCAGGAACAGAAGGGTAAAAAGAAAAAATCCTCTCACTCTATGATGTGCTAAAAATTGACAAGTAGCAGCTCTTGTTTATTTGGTCAGGTTAGCTGAAGGTCATTTTTCAAGAGAAATGCAGGTGACTGGGAAAAAGAAAGTCTCTTCTTTTGTGGCATTTGTTCACACGAGAACAAGCTGATTGAATTTTACCATTTATAATCTTGTTCATTTATAGATAGCCCATAAGGGGGAGGAATCTGAAAATGCAATTAAGTGAAAATGTCATTTCAAGAACCAATCTCGGCTGTCTTTATTGAACATTCAATTCTTTCCTTTAGATGCATTTTCACTTTTGTCCAATGTATACATTCACATATTTTTATTTTTTTTAGAAAGTAGCTTTCTTTTTTTATTTTTTTTGAAGATTTTATTTATTTATTTGACAGAGAGAGAGACAGCCAGCGAGAGAGGGAACACAAGCAGGGCGAGTGGGAGAGGAAGAAGCAGGCTCCCAGCGGAGGAGCCTGATGGGCTCGACCCCAGGACCCCGGGATCACGCCCCAAGTCGAAGGCAGACGCTTAATGACTGAGCCACCCAGGCGCCCCTAAATATGTGAATGACATATTTTAAAAAGTCAAATACTTCCCCAAGGTTTTAGCAAGGTCCATAATAATAATTGATTACAATAGTTACCTGCCTCCTCGACTCCAATTTTTCCCTTCCCACAGCCAGTAGGATAGATACATATTGCTACTCTTAAATTTTTCAGTCCTAGTCATTAGCTATGACTTCTACCAAGGAAGATGATGATTTTTGTTCTTGCTCCATCTCACTGCCACCCCCTACTCGCACATACAAGTCCCATCTCCAACCCTCCAATGTATTAAAAGAGTTTAGGACATGCTACCCCAAAATATGGCACCTCGCCATATTGAATATTTCCAGCTGAAGGAATGTGAGAAAAGGCACGTGCAGGGAGAACTTTCTGATCTTTCCCCGAAGCTGGTCAGAGAAACATGTGGCAGGTGTCCTTCCCGCACCTGGAGGGAAGGAGCAGCTTTATCTCAGATAACACACTTAGCACATACCCCTTTAAGTCCTATCACATTTTTCTACGACTTCGCCAAACCTAGCATGTAAACACTCAGGTTCAGCCATTTCTCTGCGTCTTCATTTCCTTATAAAGGGCCCATGTCACATAAAACTTATATTAAATAAATTTGTAAGCCGTTCTGTTCATCTGTCTTTGTTAATCTAATTTTCAGACCCAGCTAGGGACCCAAAAAGGATCACAGAACTTTTCCCTCCTCTATGGTACTTATCATGCAATTTTGCTTAGGATGTAAATTGGGTTTTACATTACTATGACTTTGTAAATCCTATTTATAACTGAGTCATGTTATATACACTATTTTCTCATGAAAAATTTATTTTTTCTTAAAGTTATCAATGGTCTTGTGTTTGATTACTTAGTTTTGTATATACTTACTACCAATATACCTTCCAATTATCCTCAAGCTGTGCACATCTTTCAGAACACTGGGACAATTTTACATCTTTGGCTAAATCCCTCCAGTGTCCGGAGCTGCTTCCATCTGGACTGACTGCTATCTGCGCCTGCATTAGTTATCTACTGCTACAAATTTAGTGGCTTAAAAACAATACACACTTATTATCTAACTTGCCCTGGACCAGAGGTCTATGCTTGGCATAACTTGTTCTCTATTCAGGTTCTCACTGGGCTGAAATCAAGGTGATGGCCAGGGCTGTGTTCTCATCTGAGGCACAGAATCTTCTTCCAAACTCCCGTGGCTCTTCAGTGCCTTGTGGTTACAGAACTGAGGCCACCCACCATTCCCTGCAAGGTGATGCTCTCTACAAAATGGCTGTCTGCTTCTTTAAGGCCAACAGGAGAAACTCTGTGGCTTCAAATCTCTCTGACTTCTTTATAACCTCTAGTCTCTCTTTTAAAGGACTCAGCCAATTAGGTCAGATCCACCCAGGATAATCTCCTTTTTGATTAACTGAAATTCAGCTGGTTAGGGGTCTTAATTACATCTCCAAAATTTCTTCGCCTTTATCACCAACGTAACATAATCATGGGACTGATATCCCATCTTGTTCACAGGTCCTGCCCAGACTCAGGGGAGGGGATTATTCAGGATATGTTTATCAGGGGGTGGGAATCTTGGGAACCATCTTAGAATAATTCTGCCTACTACTATACCTAATAACTAGAAGTCATCCAGAAATCTCCCTTCATTACCATCATGGGAATCCCCTTAGCCTTTCTCTTAGGCTGGAGTCCCTGTTTCCTGAACCCTATGTCTCTTCTTTCTTGACTAACTCCAGTTTCGTAGAAGCACATTTCAGCTTTCTGGAAAGGGCTGCAGGGGAAGTAAGTCTTGTTTCTTAGGAACTGAACACGGGAGTCTATGTTTGAAGCTGTTTTGCCTCAGAATTTTGAGTGTGCTATTCCTCCACCGCTTTCCAGCTTCCACTATTGCTATTGTTAAGTCTGATGTTCTCTAACACTTGATACTTTGGATGAACTTCTTTTTTTTTCTCCCCGAGAGCTTGCAGAATCTATTTTCTGTCCCCAGCTGCCTGAAATCTCTTGATAATGTGCTCTGGTGTTGGTCTACTTCATTCATTGTTCTGGACACTTAGTAATCTGTTTCAATTAAAGGACATTCATGTACTTCAATTCTGAGAAATCTGTTTTGAATGATTTTATTGATGATTTCCTTACCTTTGTTATCTCTATCCTCTATTCATAGAACTTCAATTATCCTGGAACATTCCAGAGGAGTCTCTATTTTTTTTAATCTTGTATTTCTTATTTTCCTCTCTGGTTTCTATTCTACTTTCTAAGGGCTTCCTTTCAGTATCTCTGCCAATAGTTTGGGCTATCATATTTTTAATTTCTAAGGTTTTGTGTTCACTGAATATTTCTTTTTTACAGTATCCACTTCTTGTTTCATAGATTCATATCTTCTCTGAAGATATTAATAATAGTTATTACAGATTTCTTTCTTCCCATTGCATTGGTATTTCAACTTATTTTTTTAAAATAAATGTCTGGCAGTCCTTAGCCATCTGGTCATATTTAAGAGTGGGGCACTAAAAAAGAGGAGTGGGAGCTCTTAGGGAAGATGCTTGTCAACAGTGTTTTTCTCTCTAGGGTAATACTTGGAAGACCTCAGATCTGAATATTTTGTGCTCATTTCCCTTGGACGTTAGGTTTCCAGAAAAGAAGCCTCTGACCTCTTGCCTAGAAGGTACATGTCTGGCTGCCAAAATTATTGAGTCCTATGAAGAAAGAAGGCTAAAGATCTCAAGTCCCATATATAAGGTTTATCTTAATCCCTATGTTTTCTACTTGGTTTCTCTGTCTTAGCTGTGCCTGGTATTGTGTTCAAAGATCATCTGCTTATCCTCTCCACAGAATAACGCACGAGTCTCCTGCCAGAATGGGGGAAGGATGTTTGCTCAGCTGCCTAAATTTGGAATGGAGATATGAGGTACTAAATTATTAAACAGATTTTCAACCATTTCTCCACCTGCCAAATCCTACTCCTTTGGAGGATTCTGCAATGTACATTAGGTTATTTCTCCCCTTCCCCAACTTCCAGTTTAGGATTCAGCTTTCTCACGTCTGCTAAGTCATTTAACTCCCATCTATCTGCCTACCAACTTCCAAAATTTTGTCACTGTTGTCTCCTATCTCATCCTTTGTCCTTGTCTGTTTATATCTTCCTTAAACATCCCTTTACTCTCATTTAGTGGGATTCTGAGAGGAAGAGGAGTTAAGGTACCTGTGCGTTCAATCTGTCATTCTTAACTACTTATATGCAAGACAATCACAATCAAAGCCCCAGTGAGTTTTGGGAGGTCATCTCACCAAATGATCTGAGAGCCTGTTTGGAGGACTACATTTGGGAGAAAGCCAAGAAACTTCTGGGAAAAAATAAAGAGACGTTTCTCTACAAGACATTAAAATATAAATATATAATTATTAAAGTGGAATCATATTGGTGGTTATAGACAGATTAATAGAACAAAACAGTAAAACCAAATATATAAAAATATTTGGTATATGACATCATAATATTTCAAATTGGTAAGAAAAGGATTAACCAGCAAATTAGTCAGTTGATAAACAATATTATAACAAATGATTAACAATTTTCATATACATACATATAAAACCTTTATCAGAATAAATTCTGAAAGTCCCTCCCCTTCCCAGGATCAGACAAGAATCCCGGGGGCTGACAAGGATTTCAAGGATGTTTAGTATGTGGTTGTAACTCTGCCATCTGTCTTTGTTCTGGCTCTTATGGCCCATCTGAAGGCAGTGGCTTTTCTGACACCATCTCCCCTCAGCCCCACACCCTACTTGGGATTATGACAGCCTTTAACCACAACTCCCAAGATCACTGAGCTTAGTATTTGGTCCACAGGCCCCCACATTGCCAGCCCTGTCAGAGGTCCTGCCCCTTCTTCAAGGCCCAGTTGGGAGTGGAACACCATCTCCACTGCTCTCAGAACTCCCAGATCTTATCCATGGGGCTTAGGAATTTTACTTTTAAGGGCTGATCTGCTGCCTTACTTCTTGAATTCTTTGAGCCCTGATCTTGGTCTCCCAGGCTTTTGAAAACAGAGGCATCTAATCTGTCTCCTGAAGGAAAAAAAAAAAAAAAACAAAAAAAAACAGGATACAGACCTCCAGAACAGCAAGTCCCAGAGTTACGGTTCTCTCATCCTGGTTAAGAAATCATTCCAAAACTTTGCACCTTAAGCAATAGTGACACTTATTTTGCTCAAAACTCTGCAGTTTGGGGCTGCTCATAGGATGAGGACTGGAATATGGAATTATCTGGAAGCCAGCACACTAACATTTCTGGCAGCTGATACTGGCTGCCAATAGGAAACCTCAGCTAATGTTATCGTTCAGGAATGAATACATGGTCTCCTCATGTGTCTGAGGCTTCCTCACAGCATAGTGAGCATCCCCAAAGAAAGAGCCAGATACAGGCACAGCAGTATTTATGACCTGGCCTCAGAAGTAATGCAGTGTCACTTCCACTGCATTCTACTCGGTGAGCCAGTCTCAAAGTTCTACTCAAGTTCAGAGGAGGAGAAAGAGATTCCACCTCTTGGTAGGAGCGTGGCATGGTTCTGGAGGAACATGTGGGACTGGATATATTGCTGAGGCAATTTTCAGAAAATACAATCGGCCACACCTAGTTTCCTACATTAAAAAGAAGAGGAAGAAAGAATATTTTTTTTAAATTTGTGTGTGTTAAAAGCCCACGGGCAAGAAAAGATACAGTTAATTTCTCAGTTAGTTTACCTTGCCCGTCTGGTTTCATGGTTGAGATACAAGTGCTAACAGAATCCTTGGCTATGTTAATTCACTCCACTTTGCTGCATAGTCATGAAATGGGTCCTTAACTCGAGCCAATCACCTTGAAAATAAATGATACTGCTAACAAGGGCAACCAAACCGAACAAAGCCAACAACAACAAAATGGCTCGGTGTAAATCCATTTCCTCTAGCACGTGATCTACTAAAGATACACGGGGACTTCTTTGCCCAAATGAGGGCAGCCCATAAACACTTACTACAGTAGCAAAAACTTATTTTCTGTTTCCTTTTCAAATAAATCATTTGTATATTACTGCTTTATTGAACTTGTTTACAGAAGACCAGATCACATTTTTGTTTTTGTTTTTAACTAAGAAGAACATGTCATGTTATTGCTAAAATGCAACATTACTGTCTTGGCAGCTCCATTTGGCTAAATCTTTGTGGAGACTCTCTTGTTTGGTTTTCTATCATGACTACGCTATTAAAAAATGTATCTGTGAACAGTTGGCAATTGCCTATCATCGTGTTTTTTTTCTTTTTCCTTTAGAAATTGAGCGATCTCCTTAGGATTTTTAGCATTTGGAACAACTGCATTTCCTTTATATTGTATTATAAACATTTGACAATCCAAACCAAATTCCAGGTTAGTCTTAGTAAATGACATGCCAAAAAGTTGCCTGAGAGTAGCTTCTATAATTCATAGGTGATATATTCGTACCTGGAGTTAGAAGAGGAAGAAAGTCTGATTTGCTTATATCCTTTGTGTTCCAAATAAGTAATCAAGCTTTGTCCCATGTATTGAGGGTCTTAATAAATCAGTCAGAAAATAATTTGCTAATGACTTCAAATCTATTGTGAACTGGAGACATGGCTCATTTAATTCCCAAATCTGACTTTGACCAAAAGAATTTCTTGGGAAATACAGATTCCTAGGGTCACCCTTAAGAATTTGAGGAAGTCTGGGGTGACGCCCCCAGAATCTGCATTTTAAATAATGTCCCTGTTAGAGACTGCTACAAATGGACCCACTAAGCGAGGTGAAGTTTAATTTGTAGTTTTCACAACGTAATAGAAAACTCTTACTCTATGCCAGCCATAGTTCCAAATGCTTTACAAATATTAACTCATTTAATCCTCACAACAAACTAACAATGCAGGGACTCTTGTTTCTCAACTTAAAGATGAGGAAACTAAACTACAAAGAGGTCAAGTAACATATCCAAGGCCCACAGCTGAACCCAGGCGGTCTGGCTCCAGAGTCTGTGCTCACATCTACTACGCTTTGCTGACTGTTGAGAGACATACACGTAAAAATAAAGTATTTAAAGGGCGACTGGGTGGCTCAGTTGGTTAAGCGTCCAACTCTTAATTTCAGCCCAGGTCATGATCTCAGGGTCATGAGATCCAGCCCCATGTCAGGCTCCACACCCAGCTTGGGATTCTCTTTCTCCCTTTCCCTCTGCCCCTCCTCTCTCTCTCTCTCTCAAATAAATAAATAAATAAAAATAAAGTATTTAAGGTCATGGAACTATAGGACTAAAGACCAAAAGATTAGAAGTTGTCAGCTTTCTTCTTTTACAGCCCTTTGTAACTCAGCTTATCATTGCAGGCTGAAGGCCATGGAGTTTGAGACAATGTGGCCATGAAATACCACATGCCACCAGCAGGAGGAGATAGTGCTACCCAATTGTTGGCCATCATAATTCCCATAATTCCCATTGTAGCAGTCATCCTTATCCTCTGAGTTCTCCACTGGGATGGCCTGGAGCTCTCCTCTGATCTCTACCCATTCCCAACTCTTGCCAACGTTGTCCCCTGAGTGATAGGTACTCTTTCCCATAGACCCACAGCTACTAGTGCCTGGGATCCTCCCCTGAGGGACTCATCATCTATGACCACAAAGTCTGTCCTTCCAGTGACTGACACTCTGACTCAGCAGCCAGATCACATTACCTTGGGCATATTCACCATTCAAAACCAAACCCACACCTTTCCTCGACGTGGTATCCTCAACCTCACACTAGCCCATACCTCCAGTGTTCAAATCCAGAAGATACACAGCACCCCAGCATGCTTTATGGGGTATTCCACAACCCAATATCTGGAAATAAGGTGACATCTCATATAACTATATTTATAGCTTGTTATCATATCTAGAACCACCCATTCCTTCTCCGAAAATGAGGACAAGCCAAAAATGAGACTTTAAAAATTTTAACTTATATATAAATAATTTATGATGGCTTTGAATTAGACATTTTCAACTTTTCCCTTAAAAAGCTGGACCTGTCAGGTCCCATAATCTGGTTGTAGAAGTTTAACTCCATGAATTGAATTTATATAAAATATTTATAAACATGAGAGATGTGTTATGGAAGATGAGCTCATTATGGTACTTTTTTAGCCCATCAAGAGGTACATTAGAAAACTAGGATTTGTTCTTGGCTGCTAATGCATAATGAATAAGTATAAGGTTAAATGTTTCATTCCTAAGCATTTGGGTCATACATAACCAATTTGATAATGTGTTTTCTTGGTTTTATTTCTTACTTGTATTTTGTACTATAGGAGGCAGCAAAAAGAAAATACATCAACTATCCATTCTTATAAAGCAAAACTTGAAGAGAAAAATGACTTGCCAAGGTAGCATGGTATGGTAGAAATATTATTGGCAATGGAGTCAGACCAAACAGGACTCAAATTCAACTCTGCAACTTCCAGGTTATTTAGCTTTTCCAAGCTAAGTAAAGGTTCATGGCCATATTACCATATTAGAAATAGTTCCCAGTAAAGAATCTACTACAATGAAATTGGACTCACTGAAGAAAATTAACTGGTTTCTTAAATATGTGCTTTGAACCTTAGGAAAGAATGGTAGCAGGTACATATCAACCCCCACTATATGCCTTTCCCACATGTCTTAATTATATCATTTTATTAACTTGTTTCAGGGATTTGATAAGGTGAACTGGGTGGTTTTAATACTTGAGGTAGGAATAGCTAAGCAAAAGGGAGAGCAATTGTACTGTAGCCGTTAAATGAAAGGGTTATAGAAAATTAGCTCAACTCCTCTCTCATTTCCTGGCATACCCTATGAAGAGGTCAGTCAGGGGATGACAAGCTGCCTTGGGCGTGAACTGCCACTTGAACCAATTAACTCCACTGAAGCGTCCCACCTGGCTGAGAGAGCCTCAAATGAGGGTCATGGCGGACCACAAATACGAAACTGATTACATTGAAGAGGTCACCAAGGGGAAAATGCAGGGGAATACTTATCCTGCAGGCAGAAATCAACAACAAAATAAGGAACTCATGATGAGTAGAAGGGGGAATCAAACTTTTGCTGTGATTTTGAGTCTTAAGTTCTCTTGTAAGCTCCTGGCTTTTCGATAATTTAAATCTACTTACATAACAGAACTTTCATCGAAGGTCACCCATGAAATCTGGCCACCAAGCTCAACTACTTTGCTTCCATCTTTCAGTTCTACTGGCTTTGCTCCTGCTGGACACATCTTCCTTCCTGAAGTGTTCCCTTGATTCCAGGAAAGTTTTTTTTCTGGTGTTCCCACTTCCTCTCTGGCCATTTCTTACCTGTTTTATTCCTTTTTTCCTCCTCCCCAGCCGCTTTTTTTAAATTATTTATTTATTTTAGAGAAAGAGAGAGTACAGTGGGGGGGCAGAGGGAGAGGGAGAGAGTCTCAAGCAAACTCTGCACTGAACGTGGAGCCTGAAGCAGGGCTCCATCCCACGACCCTGAGATCACCACCTGAGCAGAAACCAAGAGCTGGATGCTTAACCAACTGTGCCACCCAGGCACCCTTTCCTCCCCAGGTTTCTAAATGAAGGCATATTTCACAGCTTAGTTTTTGGCCCTCTTTTAATATTTACTCTCTTTTCGTTAGTCCATTCACTTCTTTGGCTCCTACTTCTCTATTTCAATCCTTGATTGACTTCTTAAGCATGGTTCAAAATTTCTAAACTGCTTGTACACATTTCTGACGGATGATCCACTGGCCCCTGAAACTCTGCATCATGCTCCCATTTTTATATTCCTTGCCCCCATAACCCCAAATTCCCCAACACAGTTCCTCTCTGCTGCTCAGACTCACAAACTTAAGGTCACCCAGGCATCTCCTTCTCATTTGCCCTTGCGCTTTAACAGGTGCTCATTACCACAGATTTCCACCCACCCCCCGGTTTGCCCAGGTCTATGCCACTCCTCTTCTTGCACACTGACACTGTGTGTTTCACAAGCCCCGTCCCCTATTACCTCCTGCCTAGAGTTAACACATCTCAAGTGTTCTAGCTGCTCAAGGGAGATTATTAAATCTTGAATGCACTAATTATGTATCTTCCAAATAACATAAGGCAAAAGAACACTGAGTGATTATCAGTTCACGGAAAATAACCCAAAAGCTACTGAAAGACTAAAGTGAATGTTGTATGTTTAAATAGAAGCTAACTATTGTAGAAAGAATTGATATTTACAAGGAGTGGGACTCTTTGAAATAGACAAAGCAAGGGTATAAATCCATAGTTTCTTCCCTCCCCTAACCAGTCAATGTATGGTACTGATATTATGGCAACATAAGAACATGTATCAGATTTTCCCAAGTGCTTTTTATAGACCATCTGAATTAGAATCATCTGGAGTATCTGTTAAAATGCTGTTTCCCAGGCCCCATACTGTACCCTACTTTTGTAGTGAACGTAAAACATGGTTTTTAAACAAGTTCTCCCTATGATTCTTATGCACATGAAAGCTGGGGAGCCACTACAACATAAGCAAAGAAAAAGAAGGCTATAACATTATATAAAAAAATTATAAATCACATTTACTTTCTTTATATTTGTTTCTATTTTTCAAATTTTATAGTTTTATAAGAAAAGTAATAAGTGTGATTTTAAAACAAAATTTGTAGACTATCTCTGAATGTCACCTACATATTTTAGGCAATAACTCACAGATAAATTCTTTGAAAATGTTAAAAAGATTCTATAAGAGATTTGAAACATAACTTTTCCATATACTCTCAAAACTACAATTAAACTCAAAAATGACTTAAATAATCTAATGGGATTTTTTTTTATTCAAAAAGTTTTCAAAATTCCAGATGTGTAGGAAAAAGATAATAAAATTATAATACCATTGTTCTTTTTTAAAAACTCAAGTTCTCTTGCTAATAGTTAAGGATACTGATTTATTTAAAACATAACATGTTTCTGCTTCATAACAACATCTGTATTATTTTACATTTTTATTGGCAACTTTCACTGTACCCTGGTGATTTCTAAAAATCCTCATACTTCCCTGCTGGTCAAAGTTTCCAAAAAATAATAAACAAATGATTATTAACTATGATCTTTTTATTCCATGACTATATATTCCATAAGAAACACTTGAAAAAGCTGAACTATTAACTTTGGGGAAAATCGGGTCCATATACCGATCTCAACTGCAGAGATATTTTGTGAAGTGGACAGATCATCAAGAATAGATAGTAAAACGCCCACCACAAGTGTATTATTCCCAAGAGAGAGAGTCAGCATCTGGTCTTCCATCAGCATTAAACACACTCCTAACTTTTTCACCTCACAAAAGTAATGTCCCTTGCTCAGAGAGAAGCTCCTATCATGGCAAGCGTTGCCTCTTGCTGAAGTTTCTAGCCAAGCTGTTCTCAACTGGGAATGACTTGGACCCCCAGTGGACATTTGGCAACATACAGCAATTTTGTGGTTGTCAGATCTGAGGAGAACTACTGGCGTCTGGTGGGTAGAAGCCAGAGATATTGCTAAACATCGATAAAGCACAGGACACTGAAATCATAGCTGGTTGACCTGAATGGTGCAGAGACAATGCTATGAACGCCCCAAACTCTATTTCTTGCCCACCTGGCCTCGCTGCTACAGAGTTCCCAGCCTTCCCCGCAATGCCGCCAGGCATATGACTGAATTCTGGCCCACGTAACGTCGCTGCACGTGATGTCTGCCACTACTAGGCCAGGCCCCTGAATCCTCACCCTGCCGCCCCCACCCTGCTAGGTCTCCATGCATTCTTTCTTCCTGCTTCTACCACTTGGTTGCAGATGATCCCATCAAATCCTGAGGCCTCTTGCAAGGGGAGAGCCATAGAACTTATGGAATCTGGGTCCCTGAATTTCTGAATGTAGTAGAGCCTTTCCCCAGACAATGTCAGCCAGGCTTGGATTACGGCCTGGAGATTTGCAGGTCACTGGTCACTGCAGAGTGCTGCTTACCTTAATACACTGACTGCCGCTATACTTACACGCAGCTTTAAGAGCTAGGTTTGTGAAAAAATTCCTCGATATTAGAGGAACCCTGTCTCAGAGAGGCCCTATACATAACAATATCCCAGAAAATTCAGGGAAAAAAAGACCTCTATGCTATTATAAGCATAGCTGGTTGAGATAATTTAATCAAAGGCATAACCACTTACAAACCAAGAACCAACTAGCATCCTGCGTTTAGCTATGGAAGATATAAATGGATCATGTAATTGCATTCACCCATACACATTATACACATCATTGATTGTGTGTTAATGTGTTTAAATCTTGTTTCAAAAACAAAATATCCTGCCGGCATGCTCTGAGTAAACAGACTCTTAGAGAAAATGATGAACAATGTCTGGGAAGAAAGAAGGAAAACCTGAGGAAAAGGGACTAAGATTTTCACTCTAAAGTGAAAACTTGGAAAAGATATAAGGCTGCTTGGGTAAATAGAGAAATTATAGAAAGCAGAAATTTAAGAAATGGGTATTTTAAAAGCCAAGATAAACAAAACATGATGAATATTAACTCACTGTTGCCCTGCTTTTTAGAGGCCTATATTCCATATTTGGAAGAGAAAATAACCAAGTGAAACAGGATGACTTGCTTTTCTCTTTTAAGTGACTATTCTATTCTATGTTGAGGGATTTGGCTCCGCTTCAGTTCTCTGGAGGGGGCTCTATTTTTAAAAAAGACTTAGATTGTTATCTTTGAAACCATCTTCACAAAGGGCTCAAATTTAAAGTAGTAAGAAACTTTGGTTTCAAACCTAGAAATGCATCTGATTTCATTTTATTTTAAATTTTATCCTCAAGGAGCACATTACGTATTTTAAGTCACTGTGGAAGGGGGCTTCCAAAAATCTTTCAGTTCACAGGAGTATTCACTAGACTGCCACATTTTCATCCACTTACTAATGTCTGAATGCCTGTAACAGTCACACTGCTGGTTCAATCCACTGCGCGAGTGCGTGCGTGCGTGTGCGTGCCTGTGTGTGTGTGTGTGTGTGTGTGTGTGTGTGTGTCTTCGCAGGCACACATGCGTGCTTCGGGTCATTTTGGTGCATCAGAGGCAGTTTTGTGTTTCTTCAGATTTGGAATCCCACACTACTTCAGGGGAAAAATGCATTAGCTAAGCTAATATACAACGAACAGATATTTAAACAGCTACACATAGTCCAACTCCAGTTTACGCTTCCGGTAGTAGAGGTCTGTGCACTAGCAACACGACATTTTGCTAAATTCTATTTCTCTTGATGTCTACAAAAACGCAAAAGAAGTATGGTGCATTTATAATTATATTTGCAGGCTTTTGGAGTATATTTCTGACGGGAAAGGATTCCTAGTTTCGCCACTTATCGATAGGAACCAAATCTGAAGCATATAACTACACATCTGCCGGTTGCAAAAATCATCCATCGACTGGCCTCTGGCTTCCCACATTTCAAGCCTTGTTTTTCCTCTCCTACCTATATACCTTCGTGCCAGGTGCCGTGGGGCACACGCATACTCCAACACAGTCTGCAGTCCTGCGCCTCAAGTCACGACAGAGTCAGCAGCCTGGACAGAGGCCTTGCTGGAAGCCATCCCTGCGCGAGCAAGGAACTAGTGCCAATATACAGACGAGACTGGTAAGAAATCGACATTTCCACCAATAATTACGGGGGTGTCAACACGCATGTCTCTGCTGGGAATCTGAAATCTGTATCTTTCATCCATGTGTAAAGATATCAAAACTTAGCTCTCTGTATCCCCAACTCCCCTTAGCTAGATCCCTTAAAAGCCCACAGCCTCTCAAACACCTCTCACCACAAAGGGAAGCGTAATGGAGAGGATTTTTTTTTTCTTCAGAGGCTCAACCAACTGAGTCACCCAGGTGTCCCTGAGGCTCATTTTATTTTTTTTATTTTTATAATAATTTTTTATTATGTTGTGGAGGGGATTTTGAAATGGGAAGAGACAGCAGTCTTAACCCACCGTGGTTAAATTATCTCATTTTTGCAAATTTTCTAAAACAAAACCACATAAACATTTGAAAACACCACAGGGGCTACTCCCACCGTTCCAGAAGGGACCCATTCAGTGGTGGGTCCTCAGGCTTAAGTTTTATCAGCTTTGGAATGTTTCTACTTCTACACATAGGATTTCTTTTTTCTCTTTGTAAAAACATTATATTATGGAAACTTTCAAACATGTGCAAAGGTTAGAATATATAACAACCCACCATGTACCCAGCTCAGTTTAAACAACTATCAACTCAGGGCCTTCTTATTTCCTCCATAACCCTACCCACCTTCCCACTCCCACCCCCCTTACCCCGACTATTACCATTTCACCTATTATTATTTCTGTACATACATATATATTTAAAGTTTATATCTCTTGCATAAGATTTTATGCCAAATTTATCAGTGGCTGTAATATAATGAATATTTTTTATTTCTGCAAGGAGAATTACATTTACTTCTACTATTTTCAGAACAGGGACCAAGTCTATTCAACGCTACTCATTTTTAACATTTACAACGAAGACAAGATTTCCTTTAACCTTAAACTTACACAGTGTTACGTGTCAATTATATCTCAATAAAGGTGGGGGGAAAAAGATTGTATTTGAACTGACAATGACCTTTCCTTCACAATAGAGCCATGAATGAACTTCTGCTCCACCAACTCCCACACGTTCCATTTTTCTTATTGCTCATAATAGTCATTCATCTATCATCGTATATACATACATACAAATACACACACAGAGACACATGTAATCTTTCTTCCTATATCACATTCTTCTAGCCTAAACTAAACCAGATTTTTCAGTCATGGGGAAAAACCTGTAAATAAGACATTAGAGGAAGAAATAAAAACACACGAAAAGTCCTCTAACATGTAAACAGTTAAGGGAAACAATGCCACAGCCCCTTCCACACATGTGCAGATTCTCAGATCACATTTTACACCATAGGTATACGTAATTCCATGCCTAAAATAAAAGTGTTTGGAACTGTCCTTCCTAGCATTTTAGTCAAAGTCAAGAGAAGGAATTTAAGTCGGTACCCTTAGTTCAAGGAGAAATTTATAAGATTTTACTATTTTCACTAGTTAAAATAAAGCCTGTTGGGATACACCAATTTGGGGAATTTTCCTTGAGAGACATAAATGTTCTTGCATGAGACAAATAGTGTATTAGTATGTGAGAGAGTGTTGGTACACGCCTTGCCTTGAGGACTGCTCTCATATTACAGAGCTTTGATAAATTCCTTATAATTTGAAAGTCTGTCCTGGGCTGGAATCCAAGGACTCAGAGGTAAAGGAGATGAGCATAGGCCCTACCCTCACAGAGCTTGTGATTTACTGAAATAGATGACTACACCAGGAATCACAATCAAGTGTGACACTTGTCACAACAAAGGAATTACAGAGGCTTCAGGAGGGCGGGAGAAGGGAGTTGAAACCAGGGGTGGCCTGGGGAAGTATGTGTAAGCTGAGACTCACAGCATTCTTCTTGGTGCAATTTTATTTACTAAAAGTATGGCCCTATGCAAAGCAGAGGAGAGGTCGGGGGAGACAGTATGGGGGCCAGGAGAACACGTACAAGACCACTGACACTGATATGGGCAAGAGAGGATGGCATCCCGACCCAGGACCATGGCAAGGAAAACGGGCAGAAGTGGACAGGTTCAAGAGCTATTTCAGACCTGGTATCCACGGAGTTTGGTAATGGATCAGCACGAGCGGTAAGAAAACAGGGGGACCTGGGTATGCGTCTGCGAATGAAGGTGATGATTTTTGTTTTGTAAGGTTAGACAAGGAGTTGAGCTATCTGGCTTCAAGATTTCTATTTCAGTTGATTCTCCAGAGACAGACAAACATCACAAATTAGAGCTTGGCCGTGCAATTCGTGGAAGTTTTAAGAATGTGTACACATGGTGTAATTACCGCTACAATCCGAAGGCGCTGCTTTGTGCCTTAAAGCTGAGAAGCAAGATACCTTTGTGTGTTCAGAATGTTAATTGAATTACCTTCGACTTTCGTTTATGTTCCTTAAGTACAAATTCATAAGTCAGGCAAAAGGGATCACAGTTATGTAGTACCATACTTAACTACCCTTTTTATAAGCAAGGATTTTTATGCCCAAAATAAACAGAGGCATACAGACATAAACCCATAAATTACACGCGCTAGTACTTTAAAGGACCGTGTATTTGCACAAGGCCCGAGAGAGCTTTCCTAAAAGGGACTAGGTCCTGGGAATTCTCTCTAAAAGTGATTTATTTCTGTCAACATTCTTCTTCAATTTAAACACATGCATTCACATATATTTAAATTTCTCCAGACATTTGACTTTAAAGCTTTACGTCTGATGTCCTGAGTGAATACCTTTAGCAAAGAAGCAATAAAATAAGTTAAGGCAGCTCTTCTCCTCGAATCTATCCTTCTTGTACAAGTCTTCCTCTAAACACCAAAAGATTATTTGATAATATTTCTTCAGACTATTTCCTGTAAGATATTTCTATATTTATATGTATAATACATGTCACATGCGCGTATATTACAAACTATTCAAATGTTTCAGATTGCTTTGAATTTTTTTCTTACAGAAGCGTTCTTTTCGCCTTTCTGACAATGCAGATTTCAAACTTTATAAATGTGCATATAAAATCACTCTCAACACTTATTAAGCGTCTGCTTGCATAGCTGGACGTACTAGTGCATGTCAGTGCATATTATTACCACAATAAGCAACTGTCGCAAAACATCAGACAACTTTAACCAAAAAGTCATGATGCTGAACAACTTCACAGTTGCAAACAGAAACAGACTCATGCAACCATTTTCTACCTTTGTAGTTTATTAAGGGGACAACTGAGAACAAAAATAAGCTTTTGGTCCCTGGGCATCATAACAGGAATTGCCCGCTCTCCAGCCCTGCCAATCCATTCACCACAGAATCCTGACGATCATCTTCAATATGAGGATGTTGCACATGGCCCATGGTACACGGTAAATTATTTCACATCCCAGCTTATTGCTGAGTGTCAAGAAAGCCTTCCCATTATTTATAGTTTCTGTAAAATAATCTTCAGTCCCCAGGAGGAGGTAACTTTGCATTAAATGATGAAACTGCACTTTGGGATATGGACCCTATCAGTGTGTAGCATATTGGTATATTAGCCCTAATACAAAAATCTCATCTGTTAGTTTAATGCAGAGCTTTACTTTCTCCACACTTATAACTTACAGAAAGACATGTTGAACAAGTTAGCTATGTCAATACATGTCTGTTAAGACCATGAGCTGAATTCCAAAAGGATTGGGAAAAATTTTTTAAATGCTCTGCTTACACTGCTGCTGTGTTAACATTGCTGACCCGATTAAAAGCACACAGGGACAGCTCTGTATTGGTAACATTTTATAGGATTTACATGACATGGTACCTTAAAAGGGAGCCAAAATGCGTGTTTTGATGTTTCAGAAGTGATTCTGGCAGAGTGAGTAGGATTCTCGAGCTAATCAGAGTGATGCCTCTTGGAATCCGGATCGAGAGAATCTCAACATAAGAAAGAGAATGAGCACAAACGTTGTCCAGAACACAGTGAATTTCTGTGGTGTTCTGCGAACCTTGGGGTACCGAGGAATCTTGCTGGTATGAAGACTGATGCATCCAAAGAGAAACGGCCCCAAATTATTGCTGACATTGACCTTGTGGCTTCCAGGCAGGCGGCCCACCACACACCAAACAGCCACACCCAGGAACAGCGCGCCTTGGCTCTCCCTTTGCTGCATGGTGAAAAATCACCGGCAGACCCTCTTATCTGCTTTCAGGGTCTGTTCCTCAGTTCCTGCTCCCTCCCTGCCTTTACTCAGCTCCAGACTTCTCGGCTCTCATTCCTGTCTCCTGCTGCCAGTCCCACACCTGCACTTTGGACAGATTTGGACACTTGAATATTTGGCTCTTGGTCTTGGATACGGTTTGAACTCACTCTCCGGCACCCATGCCTTTGGCTACCCCTCCAGCCAAACTCTGGTCTCTAGTTCTCTGCTTGGCCGGTGCTGTCACTAGACTCAACCCTGACCACATCCTGAAGGTACTCTACCAGTCACAAGATAGGCTTAGTGATGCTGACGGAACGGACAGCCTCAAATTCTCTGTGTTCTAAAGCAAACGTTCATTTGTAGGCTTCTTCCACGTGCTCGTCATGGGCCTGCCGTGAGTCTGCTCCAAATCACCCTCACTCAGAAGCTCTTCCACTTGAACACCCCTAGTCCTGGGGGCGGGGCGAAGGAAGTGTGTACCACTGCAAAGCAGCTCTTAAACACGTGCCCGGAAGTGATAGGTTTCAGTCACATTTCGTCGCCCAGTGCAAGTCGTATAACCCTGCCTCATGTCAAGGAGGCGCAGAGGTACAATCCCACCCACAGGCAGGAGGACCAAAGATATTGCTAAATGATATTAACTATAAACATGGATACCAAGTTTCAAGCCACAATTTTCTGATCTATTTGTTTGTGGAGCTGGAGTACTGACTGCAGGGTTGGTTAGCGCATCTGTGAACTCCTACCCACTCCTAGAGAAGGCCTTCACTTCAGGTTTAATTAACACATGAATGGGACTGACTGAGAAGAGGTAGGTCCTTGATAAATGAACTTTTTATGCTGTAACTACTGTCATTAGTACTAACCTTTTTTTTAAAGATTTATTTTAGAGAGAGCCGGTGAATATTGAGAATGAGTCAGCCCCAATGTGAGTCCATGATAGAAGAGTTAAAAGCCAGGTCCTGTAGGCCACCCAAGGTCAACATAAAACAATCACAGCACTTTTCTTACTCATAGCATTTAACAGTCGGGTGCAGACACGACAGGACTTGCTATAAAAAAAAAAGGCACAAGCCCACACCTAATGAGTGATCGTATCCTTTCATCTGTCTCTAGCCAGCGTTATCTCATGCTGATTCACCCAAAACCTGCCGATGTGTCACTGCTCTAATCTCTGTGTCAGCCTGTAATTGTTCAGGGTCAGCCCTTAAAGCACCGGGGATTCCCTTCTAACTGCACAGAGCCTATCAACTGCACCGCTTGCTAGAGCTCTACCATTAACTGCTTGATTATCTCATTATTACCATTTCTGATCTTAACTTCTCTATGCAAGTCCGTGCAAACACTTTCCTGGGAGGCTCCTTTGAAATGCTCGGAAACGACTGGGGGCATAGTGATGGCAAGTGGTATTATGCAGTGGGAACATACCTAAAATAGTCTTAATACTGCCTAAAATAGCACTTCTCATGCTTGAATGTGCATAGGAATCACCTAGGAATACTGTTAAAATGCAGCTTCTGATTCGGTAGGTCCGGGATGGAGCCCAGGGTTCTGCCTTTCTAACAAGCTTCCAGGTTACATGGTGTTGCTGGTCCATGGTCCACACTTCAAGTTTAAGGAGCAGGTATTCCTTTCTCTATGGTTATGTTCTCTGTCTGTAGAAGGTGCCTCTCTCCTTGTGTGCATTCTCAGTCCAGGTTTCAACATTCAACTGCGTTAGGGTCAAAACATACAAGCTAGCGTCCCAGCAATGGACAAAGGATAGCTTTCGAAATTAAAAACAAGCATTCCAGTGATGGGTATTAAAGAGGGCACGTATTGCATGGTGCACTGGGTGTTATACGCAAGTAATGAATCATGGAACTTTACATCAAAAACTAGGGATGTACTGTATGGTGACTAACATAATATAATAAAAAATTATTATAAAAAAATAAAATTAAAAAAACAGCATTCTGGAAAGGCATTCTAATTTTCATGTATTAGCTCAAAATCAATGTATTAAATCGAAATCATGCATCTTCTCTGGCGTATTCCCATCACCAATCTGTAGGACTCCCATTGACCGGCAGCTCCCACAGAGTAGGTAGCAGACCTTCCAGAATCATCTGGGACCAGAGCAATGGACCACAGGCCACGTCTCACTGACACTTCAGCTCACACTGGTTGGCAGGAGCACTCTGCCTGACAGCCAGGGAGGGAAGAATGCAGGTCAGTGAGTCCCTCCCTGAAATGGGCCAGAGCCTGCTTCCATAATCAGGTGGGGAAAGAACCTCTTTTCTGAATGACTGCTAGGTACAATGTTGCTCCTTAGGCAGATACAAAGGAAAACAGAGTTTGCTCCAAAGTGACCTTTGGGCAATAGGATTATAAAAGATAGTAAAGTCATAATGACAGTATATTTGGCATCCCATGGGGACATATTTTGAGTCTTAAGTCTTTTTTTTTAAGTATTTAATTTAAGGGGCACCTGGGTGGTCAGTTAAGCATCTGACTCTTGATTTTGGCACGAGTCATGATCTCAGGGTCCTGGGATCGAGCCCCATGTTGGGCTCCCTGTTCGGCAGGGAGCCTGCTTCTCCCTCTCTCTCTGTCCTTCCCCCTGCCTGTGCTCTCTCTCTCTCTCTCAAATGAATAAATAAAATCTTTTTAAAAATAAAGTATTTAAGTTAAAATATTATCTCAATGCAAGAGTTCCAGACCTTCTTTAGAAAGATACACTTGAATCACTGAATCTCGATAATTCAGAATATTCATAATTTCTCCATTTTATTTAAACATTTAACTTATCATTCAGAATGAAACTTTATATGTAAAACAAGAAATACCAATACTGAATGTGGTATGGTATTCAAGAGTTATCGCAGTTGATCTGGTTTATTACTAATTGCATTAGTGGCATTAATCCTTGGGCACACAAAGACTTTGTCAAAGAAACACGCACAACTAAAACAGACACGCACACACAACATGGTGGCAAAAGCAGTCTTTAAACTGCCCGTAGTTTTGCGAGTTTAAGAAGATGAGCCAGTCACAGTGAGGCAAAGGTCAGGAGCTCTAGGTTTTGTGTAGGCAGCTGAAAATGTGAAAATAAAGTCTAAATGGAGGCAGCCAGCTACGTGTTCCCTCTCAGGTTCAGGGATCCGCCTCTATACAGAGTCTGGGTATTTACTAGGAAACAGGGACACTGAGCAGTTCAGCTGAGACAGCTACATAAGCATGAACCCGCGGCCGACTACTTATTTTATTTTCACTGCTTGCCTTTCCTGCTAGAAGTCTTCCTTTGCCATCCTGGGACACTTTACAACAGCCATTCAAGATTGGGGGGGTTACTATTCCTAAAAACAAATTCAGCACTACTCAACTCTACAATACGAGCATTCACCCAGGACTGGCCCAATATTTTGGCAGCAATTATAAAATGTATACGCTCAGGCAAGCCTAATTCTCTGAACATGGGTTTAGCTGAAGAATCCGTGCTTCTCTCCACACTTGAAGTGAGGAGCGATAACATTTCTTTCATTTTTTAAAAGATTTTATTCATTTATTTGAGAGAGAGAGAGAGCACAATCAGGGGAACAGGGGGGGACAGTAGAGGGAGAGGGAGAAGCAGGCTCCCTGCTGAGCAGGGAGCCCGATGCGGGGCTCGATCCCAGGATCCTGGGATCATGACCTGAGCCGAAGGCAGACGCTCAACCTACTGAGCCACCCAGGCGCCCCTGAGGAGCAATAAAATTTAAAGGTGATCAGGTATCTGGGGATAATCACAGCTAAACTGAACCATGACAGAAAAGCCCTGGGTTCCTTTGCGATATAGCATAACCACCACCACCACTGCCCTCCCAGGCGCCATCACCCTCATCAATACACCATCCCCACCATCACTACCACCAACATCATCACTACCACCACCACTACCCCACCGTTATCACCACCATTACTATCATCATCACCATGACTACCACCGTCCTACACCATTGGTAGTACAGACAATTGTCGAGCTTTATTGAAACAAATTTTGGCAGTAACTATTAAATCTTAAAAATTCATATCCCATTTGAATCATCAATTTCTCTCAAAGGTATCTGTCCTGCAGAAATACTTATGTCAAAAAATGCATGGAAAAAGCTTACTATTACAAAAATGTCAATTCTTGCCGATAAAATTCCAAACAAAGTCCCAACCGGATTAATTTTGGGCAAAGAGACACACTGACTCTAAAATTTAAGTAGAAACATTGTTTGAAACAAGGAAAAATTATGAACACGCTAAGGAACTTCAAAGACAAATCTGTTTAACAAATATTTATTAAATGCCTATTATGTGCCAGGTATTATTTTAGCCAAAGGGATAAGCAGATATCAAACCTTACCATGCTCCTACTATAGAACACTGGGCTACATATAATAAGAAAAAAATGCACCTGATCAACTGATATGGAAGAATCTACAAGACATACTGTGAAGTGTTTAAAAAATCATGGAACAATATAAGCTGTATAACACTATTTGTTTTCTACAATTCATCTCGATCTGAGCATGTAAATATATAAATGCATAGAAAATAATCTAGGGAGATATCTAACAGGCAAGGGATGATTACTTCTGTAAAGGAAAACAGGATTGAATAAATCTTGGACAATTCTGGTTTGGTGTAATATCTGGATTTTTACAAGAAGAATGTGTTTATCACATACATGCCTAAAATGCATCAGATTACCGAAAAAATACTAATGAAACATTCCTTGTCACAATCTGGTCTAGAATATATTGTACTTAATAGAATGTTTTCAAAGACCTTCTCATTTTTGTTGGTCATTTTCTATGACTTCAAATTCTGTAGGCTGATGGTAGACAAGCTTACTTTTGTTAAAAGAAAAGGCAGGAAGGCAGGTGGGTAAGAGAGAGAACAAACCAGGAGGGTGTTCACCATCAGTGAAACTTGGGTTTTAGTCCCTATTCTGGTACCTGATAAACACGTGTATTCTCAGAATATATACTTTTAATAGCAAGCAACGGGATTCTAACAAAAAGTGGCTTAAACAATAGAGATTTGTTAACTCATACAACCAGAAATCTAGAAGCAGAACAGTGCCAGGCAGGACAACCCCTACAGCTCTCCCTTGGCTTTTTCCTCATAGTTGCAGATGGCTGCCGTAACTCAACAAAGTACCACGTCCTTCCAAGACAGCAGTCCAATGTAAGAAGGAATGAGGTCTTTGGATTGTGCATGTCTCTACTTTATCAGGGAGAATAGGTTTTCACAGCACTCACCACAAATTTCCCCTTCCATTTAATTGGTCAGAACCAGGTCACATGACTGCCCTCAAATCAATTACTGGAAAGGAGGTAGAATAATCATGTTCAAACATATTATGTCCAATCATATTTCACATCCAGAGACTGAGCCCTCCTTTCCTGAGCGCATAACTTTACCTGATACCCACAGTAGTTCTGAGTTCCACTCTTAACAAAAGATAAAAAAGAAATCACCACTGGGCAGCCAACGAACTGCTACAATAAGTAATTAAAGATTCAGTTTGTTTATCTGTAAATTGGGCAAAATGATCTATTCTCATAATTGTTTGAAACACAAAATGCGATAGCGTATGGGGGCGCCTGGGTGGCTCAGTTGATTGGGCATTGGCGTTTGGCTCAGGTCATGATCCTGGGGTCCTGGGATCGAGCCCCATATCAGGCTCCCTGCTCAGCAGAGAGTCTGCTCCTCTCTCTCTCTCTCAAATAAACAAATAAATCTTAAGACAATAAATGAGATAGCATGTGCCAAGCACACTTGGCTTATACTAGCTGCTCGATATATGTCAGTTTTTTCCTGAACATTATCCATCAATAATTACAGCATTATTTCCATAAGGAGATTTTTAAAAACTAGACACCAAGCAGACCAGAAGGTGAAGCATCTAGATACAGTTTTCCATTCCTTGCATTTAGGCGTTCTGACATACATAACACATTCGTGTCTGGCAACCGGACGTATCACTGTCTGTCTGAGGATTGTTACCTAAGATGCCAAATTCGTTTCTGAAAAGAGTCCTGTACCAAGGAACAAGTGACAGAAGTCATTAGAGGAGATATAAGCTCAGGGAAAGCCTTTTTCAATATTAACTTCAAGTTTATCTCTTGAAGAAAAAAGGGATACAAATAGGTACTAATCGGATGCTGTAACCTTGGATGGTGGAAGGACAGAGAAAGCTCTCTGGGGCCCCTTTTATAAGGGCCCTAATCCAAGACTAACATTCCCCTCTTTACAACTAAGGATGACTACATTTACCTTCTTGTGGAAAAACACATCCCTGCAAATTCCAAATAACACCAAAAGTCCCCTGAACATGATGGCAATTAATTTAAAATTATTCCACCACAAACTATTTGATGACAGATCTGGTATATGGACTTCAGCCATGGCGGGAGGTGAAAGAGTAAAGAGGACTCAGCGTTGGGCTTCTCTACAGCCGGGTGGACAGATTTCCCTGGAGCAGTGGTTCTCAAACTTCTGCGTGCATCCGAATCACCTGGAGGGCTGGTTAAATCAGATTGCTGCATTCCGCCCCCAGTAGGTTTAGGGTGGACTGTAAGAGTCGCCAGTTCTAGCAAGCTCCCAGGCGATGCCGATGAGGCTGTTCAGGACCACTGTCGGGGAACCACTGCTCGGAGTGATGCCAGAGCCATGAGCATGAGTGATGGCCTCGGCCACTCCCTGAATCCCCACGTGTGAACTCAGGCTCAACCCCAGTCAAATGACATTGCAGAGCAGAGCTGTGAAATGTATAGCATTTCTGAATCGTTTCAAATTATTTCCAGGTTGCAGAACTTGAGACTGGAAGACTTCATTTGGGGAGAGACCCCTTCGAGGAAGCTTGAAAGGAGAAGAGGAAGGCCACCTACCAAAACAAGTCAGCGTCCCCCTATCTCACCTGCCAACTTCCCAACAAAGGGAAAACAAAATAACACTCAAATTCGAAATGCTTTTAAGGGTTTGCAAGCATTTCAAGTACATTATCCTTCCTTTCTTTTATGCCCAATAAAACTATTTAAACAGAGACCTCAAGAATTTAGGGCTCTTTTGCGTCTTCGCCAAAGGACAATTCTGCTTGATTGGGCTCCATTCCAAAATCCAAGAGCGTGCCCCAGACGAACTGGCTACATGAGCCTGCTGTCAACTGCTTTGCCAATAATGCACCAAAGAGCCGGATTCGAAAAAAAAATGTTTCTGTCATTTGATGCAACAGATTTTTCAAAACAATATTTTAAATTTGCATACCAAGCCAAATTCCCTCTCGGAGGAGGGATGGAGCTCATTCCATTGTGTAAGACAATCCTCATTCCCGCGCGGTGATGTCAGTGCTCAGTGAGCAATGCGCTTGCTGCGATTCTTTTTCTTGCCATTAAGGTTCCTATTATAAAATTTTAACCAGTTCAGAATCAAGCAAGATGTTGCAAATCTTTCTGTTAGCGTTTTTGCAAAACCGAAAGAGACACGGCTGTCACCAACTGCCTCAAGCACAATCATTTAATGACTTTTCCCTCATGGTATGAATGGGGTTTCTGAAATCTATCTTCACCTCCCAGGACTTTCTTCTCTTAGGAATACTGATTTGGATAGTTGATTTTTGCCAGCCTTTAACATTCGGGGAGCAGTCTGATTGTTTGTTAAAATGATAGGAGGCACTTCAGGGCTCGAAGACTAAACCCTAGTAGGATTTTGAGGTTAATGGGAAACACACTGGGCATTTTGCTAGTTAGGGGAATACTGGGGCACAGGCAAGATGAAGGACAAAATGTACTCTAACACGTAAATGACACAAAATGGCGTGAGGTAATATAGCACAGCAGGGAGAGTCTGGCAAGAGCCTCTTCTTATGATTACTAGGAAGAAACACCAAGTAAAAGAGTTGCAATATGCCATCTATCTTCCTATCTATCTATCTACCTATCTACCTACCTTTTTCATCTATCCGCGTACATACCCCAAAATTTTAAGATTAAAGGAAAAAACTTGGATTTCCATTTGAACTCTAACAATGTGCTCCTTTTTTATAACTGTGAAAAGCTTGAAAAAATATAGAACAGTGAAGAAAAAACAATATCAACCAGACTAAATTAACGATTGATCACATTCAGTCATTTTAACTGAGTTAATTTTAAAATGGAAAAAAGTGGGGGGGCGCCTGGCTGGCTCAGTTGGTGGAGCACGGGACTCTTGCTCTCGGGGTCATGAGTTCGAGCCCCACCTTGAGCACAGAGATTACTTAAATAAGTAAATAAATCCTTTTTAAAAAAAGAAAAAAAAAAGAAATGTAGAAAATACTGAAATCCCCTTGATTTTTTTCCCCTTGTCCCATTTGCCTCTAACTATTTAATTTGTTGGGAACCCTTTCAGTATATGTTTTTATACTTTTATTTTATAGACATATTTCCCAAATGTGGGTTCAAAAATGCTGAACATGGTCTTGTATGTTTTCTGATATGTAAACAAATGCTATCAAATCAGCACTTATGATACCACGACTTGATTTTTTTCGCTCAGTGTTATACTTTTGAGCCTATCTATTCTGATACAGATAGACCTAGATCATCTTTAATGTGGCATCACATTCCATTCTATAAATACACTACAATTGATCTTTTAGCCAGCCGATGAAACCTTCAGGGGTTTTCCATTTTTCACAATTACAAACAATGCCACAAAGAAGAGTCTTGTCCCTGTTTCCAGAGGCTATAGTGGAAGAGGTTCTGCTGGGAATGCATGGAGGCAGAGCTCCTGGGTCATAATGTCTGCACATTTTCAGCCATGCTAGACACCATGGAAATGTTCTTCCAAGGGCCAATAGCAAGAGTATTCCAATCAGCAGCACTGATGGTTTTCCCTCATTCTTGCCAAAACTCCAACTGCGCCATTCTTAAATTATTTCTCTCATCCAAGGGTCCCCAATAAACAGCAAAGATGAGTTTTCTCCCTACATCAAGAATGAGACTGCAGTAGACATCTCTTATCTCTGCCCACTGGCATCTAGAAATATCCAGAAGCTGAACCCCCCTTTTCTATACAGAACTGCCCTCCAACCCAGTGGGTTGTTAGTCACACGGTCATAAAGAAGTTTCTTCCTAGATCTAGTGATCCATCCAAAGGTAGAGATGAGAATATGGACAACGAGAATGCTCCCATCTTTCAGGAACTTGAGGAGTAAGGAACAAACTGCCTTTGTCTACCTGAGGATGAAGCCACAGAGAGAAAGGAAGACTCGAGATCAGGTAGAAATTCCACTCGTAGGTATATTCCAGAAGAACTGAAAACAGGGGCTCGAACAGATATTTGTACAGCAATGTTTGCTGCAGCAGTATTTGCAACACCCAAAAGATGGAAACAATTCAAATGTCCACGAACAGATGAACAGATAAACAAAATGTGGTCTATCCCCATGATGGAATATTACTCAGTCCTAAGTAGAAATAAAGTACTGACACCTGCTATGATAGGAATGAACCGTGAAAACATTATGCTAATTGAAATAAGCCAGAAACCAAAGGACAAATCTTAAATGAAATATCTAGAGTAGGCAAGTTGATAAAGACAGAAAGATTAGAGGTTTCCAGGGGCTGGGGGCAGAGGGGAATGGAGAGTTACTGCTTAATGACTGGTTACAGAGATTCTGTTTAGGGTGATGGAGATTTGGAAACAAATAGTGGTGATGGCTGCATAACACTGTTAATGTAGTGAACGCCATTGAAATGGTTAAAATGGCATATTTTGTTATACATATTTCATCACAATAAAAAAATATTAAAAACCCCAAAACCATTAAAAATGAAAAAAGATTAGATAGGCAAAAAGAAAGACACACACAAAAATATCTCCTAATCACATCATTTGAGTCCCTGGATCCTACCATGCCTGACGTCGGAACTAATTCTTTTCCCTCTTAGTTACATAAATCGATATATTCTATTTTTTTCTTTATCTAGTTTGAACTGGCTTTCTATGGCTAGAACAAGAAATAATCCTAAATCAGGCATAACAGCATATAATCAGGGAGGAAAACAATGTGATCTTAACAACCACTTAGGTTCTAAGCATCTTATTCAAACCTCTGCTGTTTGCGGGCAATCAAATCTTACTCCACTTGAGTATATCTGTGTGTTACTAGGAGGTGGTAATAGCTTAAATAAACATGATAATCATAATCCCCTAATTTCATTTTGGTGCTGATACAAGGTCTATCCCAACTAAGTTTTTTCCAGATACACTTCTCCTCTAGTTAATGTGCTAAAGAGAATTGAGGGACATGCTGAAGAGGACAGAAAAGAAAGAGTCCGCAATAATGAGAAGATGGATATTACAAGTGATTCTTTTACTCTACTACCAAACAGAAAAGGAAATGATCCAGAATCCTAAGGCAAAAGTAATTGTCACATTTTAAGCATTTATACTGATCTGGAGAGCAGCTGCTCCCTTTCAGAGAGTCACCCTCCCTTCTCAGACGAACTAGGAGTGCCCTCCTTTTTTATAAAGGAAGCTAAAGATTCCTGCCTTGATTTCTTTTTTTTTAATAAATTTTTTAATTATATTATGTTAGTCACCATACAGTACCTGCCTTGATTTCACCTGCCCTTTAGTAATAGAACCGACAAGGCCTACGTGACAAAAGAGAAGGCTGGCAGGGGAAAGGAACTCCTTCTCTTTGATTTTTCTCTTCATTTTGCTTGATGTTTTGATCTTTGCATAAATTTAAAATAGACAATATAAATACAGCTAGATGAAAATAACTGAAGGTACACAAAATGAAACACGTACTTTTAGCCCTTAATAAATTCATGCAAACAATTACACTTTGAATCCAACAGTTTCTCCTTTCTCAGGAATTACATATATGGCAAACCTGGTTAATTTGCCTATAGTCTTGCTCATAATATGATTTAAAATGAAGCATAAAAATTTTTAAAAATTTAAAAAGTAAAATTAAAAAAAAATAAAATTTAAAAATTAAGATTATAAAATTTAAAAAATAAAATTAATTTTTAAAAATGAATAATAAAACAAAGTAATAAAAATAATAAAGTAAAATGAATCCACTTGCAGAGAGACAGGCTATGGGATTAAAAGTATTACTTATTGTAGAATTTCCTTAAGGACTGAAATATGAGTGGTGGGCAACAAAATTGTGAAAGGTCCCCAAATCAGTAATAAGAGTGATAAAAATCCTAAATGTGCAATAGTCTTCGGGACAGGCAAGAAAGCCAGAAGGGATTTGCTTGTGTGGAGCAGGGGAAGGGAAGGCACGCCCAACAGGAAATTGGCAGACACTCGTGATAGCGACAGGCAAAATCCAAACATCAGTAATAGGTTAAATTGTTCTATAAACGTTTCCCCAGTGGCCAAGTGCTAAAAATGCAAATTCATAAGGAAATTAGGCAAAAGACAAGAGAAATGAATTATTTGTTTAACATGAAAGGAAAAACACAAAGCTAGGAAAGGAATACTACAACATTATGAAAGTAGAAATGTCATTTTTACCCTATATTTATTTCCTTTTTCTCTTTTCTTCCTTTTCTTTTTTTTTTCTTTCCCTTCTTTCTTTTTTCTTTTCGCTCTAAAATGGCTCCATAAGGATTGGGAGGAGGGGAGTGGCAAAGGAACCAGGGAATCTCTTTTGGAAAAACAAACAGGGTTTCCAAAATTCATTTACGCTTCTCTTCATCCAGTTTAGTCCGCTTCTCTCCTTTCTAGATGCTTACGTGGATGCTTTCTCTGCCTGGTATTCATAAGCAAGACATTTCTGAAATATATAGCTTCATACCAGTAATGGGGTGGAGTAGAACAGCACACAAAGGAGCTTGCGTTTCAAATACCAGCACAAAGAACTGCTTCTTGAAATATGTAACATTTCTAACTCCGGGAAGGCACAATTGGCTGCATGTGTCAGTGGTACGTAAGACCTTCCAAAAGGACGCAACACGAATGGACTACAGTGTATAGTTTAGATCTCATTATAGCACAATCAAAAATATGAGCAGATATTTCCACCTCTGACACCATGTGAGTTTTTCAGTCTGCTTCGTATTCATGGGGGTCAGTTGAACAAATTAATACCACAGTTGGAAGGAAAAATTATTTGGCAGAAAGGAGGGACAAAGAGTGGATAGGAGAAGTAACTGACATGGAATGTCATTTGATATTACCAGTTAAGCTCCAGAATTGGGGTTTTGAGGATAATTCCAAACAAAATCCCAGACATTGGTTTGGAAACTGTTTCTCTATTCATCTGTGTTCTACTTTTGTGGCGTTCCAATGAATGATATCCCAAAATTATAAGTGTTTTCTTCAAACCGAATTTCCTGTGAATTGGCAACAATTAGTTTAATTGAAGGAAATATGATTAATTTTGAGAAGGATATGTTTGCTCTGAATCTTCTTGAGGAAAATCTATTCTGCTTTGCTATAAGTATGAACCACAGTTATAAATAATTCATTATACAATGCAGTTCTATGATAAATTTGAGGGCTCATTTAAATACCGACATATTCTCTGTAATATTAGGCTACAAGAATTCAATGTATTACAGGGAGTATTCTTTTTTTTTAGTTTTTATTTTAATTTATTAGTCAACATACAGTATTATTAGTTTCAGGTGTAAAATAAAGTGATTGAACACTTCCATCCATCACCCAGTGCTCATCATGACAGGTGCGCCCCTTCATCCCTATCACCTAGTTCACCCATCCCCCCACACCTCCCAACTGGTGACCATCACTTTGTTCTCTGTAGCTCAGAGTCTGTTGTTGGTTGTCTCTCCCCCGCTTTGCTTGTTTTGTTTCTTAAATTCCCCATATGACCGAAATCCTATGGCATTTGTCTCTCTCTGCCTGACTTCTTTCACTTAGCATAATACCCTCTAGCCCACGTCTTGACTTCCTTCGCACAGTTTCTCATCACCTCCTCATTTCTGCAGGTGTTCACTGCATCCATTCATTGGCTCACTCTCTAGAAATGCAGAGCTATAAAATTTTTACTTCAATATATTAATAACTATCATTTATTAAACAGGCATTCCAGTTCCTTTATATATTATGTAATTTAACCCTTGAGACAACGTTTTCATCTCCATTTCAGAGCTGAGAAAGCCGAGTTCCTCAAGTGTTGGCTAACTTGACCAAGGTTACATTCAAACCCAGGCCTAACACCGCAGCCTGTGCAGTTTTCACTACGCTATGCTATCTCCGACCAAAAGAAGCTGACAGAACCATCGTAAAGGGAACTACATTAAAATACCAACTACATGTTCACTGAGGATGAATAGAACAAACTATATCAGACAAAATACCTTTTCCAAAATATTAGCTACAGGAGCTTTAAAAAATGTTCTAGAACTACATCCCCTTAATCCTAAATCATGACTATTACTCAATTATTTACATTTAAATTTTTGGAGATTGAACGCTTATTGTTTTAGATCCCAATTAAGGGCTTGCCAGCATCTTCATAAATACAGCATTTAAAACTTGTTAATAAAAATTCAAAGCATCTACAAACTTTAATTTCTCAGTACAATATTTATATTGGGTTTAAAGACTATTTTCTATCAGAAATTGGCCACATTCTCCTCATCCTCCTTGTGCCTGTTCTCCTCTGTACTGCTGAGAAGCCTTGGCAACTTACCACAGATCAAAATACAGAGAAAGAGGAGAAGGAAGAGTAACATTCAACCTCAGCAAAGATCACACTCCTGCCACCGCTGCCCAGCAGCCCGAAGGAGATCCAAGGGGAGTGGCAGGGACCATTTCAGCGGAGTTACCTGAAGTGGCTACATTGGATCACCAACTCATAGGTCCTGAATTAGCTACTGACCCCTCCTTTTGGCATTTCACAGAGGTCAAAAGTGAAACTGAGATTTCCTTGAACCAGACATGGGAGAAGAGGAGAAGACTTGTATACCCACTTAAGAATCTGACAAAAATCGATTTTTACTGAACGGGGAGATATGAAAATATGTATAAATAACATTTTCTTCCTGCCTTGTCAATTTTTGCCTTTCTAACTCACAAGTTGGTACAGCCACTTTGGAAAACAGTGTGGAGATCCCTTAAAAAGTTAAAAATTGAGCTACCCTATGATCCAGCCATTGCACTACTGGGTATTTACCCCAAAGATACAGACGTAGTGAAGAGAAGGGCCATATGCACCCCAATGTTCATAGCAGTATTGTCCACAATAGCTAAATCGTGGAAGGAGCCGAGATGCCCTTCAACAGATGACTGGATTAGGAAGATGTGGTCCATATATACAATGGAATATTACTCAGCCATCAGAAAGAACGATTACCCAACATTTGCAGCAACATGGACGGGACTGGAGGAGATTATGCTAAGTGAAATAAATCAAGCAGAGAAAGACAATTATCATATGGTTTCATTCATTTATGGAACATAAGAAATAGCAGGAAGATCGGTAGGAGAAGGAAGGGAAGAATGAAGGGGAGGTAAACAGAAGGGGGAATGAACCATGAGAGACTGTGGACTCTGGGAAACAAACTGAGGGCTTTAGAGTGGAGGAGGGTGGGGGATTGGGATAGGCAGGTGATGGGTATTAAGGAGGGCACGTATTGCATGGAGCACTGGGTGTTATATGCAAACAATGAATCATGGAACACTACATCAAAAACTAAGGATGTACTGTATGGTGACTAACATAACGTAATAAAAAATTATTTAAAAAAAATAACATTTTCTTAAGTGACTGAAGCAGTAATTACCGTTGGAATACAATGTGGTATCTTTTTGCCAGAGAGTAACACATATTTGAAACAAGGCTCTCCAATGCTATTGTGATTTACATAAATCTAAGAATAAAGGTCTGTTATGAGTTCCATCATGCATGTTTCCCCCTGACAGAGCTGCAGAGATCATTTGTAGCAACACAGACAGCTTACAGTGGACAAAATAAAATGGAATGAAGTTTTTTTATGTAGGTCCAAATTCATCCCTCCATTTTTGTGTGTGTGTGATTTAAAGTATTATTTTTTTTAAGATTTTATTATTTGAGATGCAGGACTCGATCCCAGGACCCCGAGATCATGACCTGTGCCTTCACTCAACCAACTAAGCCACCCGGGTGCCCTGATTTAAATTATTTTAATAGATCTCAGAATACAAAATAAGGTAATACATGATCATTGTAGGAAATCATATAATACTAAGCTATATAAACAAAGATAATACCCTAACTCTTACCAAATCCCACAACTTTGTTAGCAGTTTCTACGTATCCTTCTAGATCTTTCTCAGATTCATTGTAATATGTGCCTATTTCCTTTTAATTTCTTTTCAAAATAGTATTGTATTATTCCACAATTTGCGTTTATCACTTACCAATAAATCACTGATGTTCTTCTGATTAATACATGAAAACACTCATCCTATTTTCCTAGCTGCATAATGCTAACTAGAGCGACCAGTAGAAATAAATGACCAAGTCCCTAGATTCTGGCCTTCAATTCCAATCCCCACTGAAAGGTATCAAAGTTTCTCGGGAAAATGGCCAATTCCAGATCTCTTTTGGCAGTAGAGAAGATATAAGACGAGCCTGAGACATCATGTAGTGCCAGAAATCAGGGAAGATCTCAGAGATAAGGCCATTTCAAAAGGACACTGGAAGCAGCTTAAAGAGGCCCCTACCGGTCAAATCTATGGCAATCTGAGCAGCCAACAGAGTAACTGCGGCCAAGGTGATAAGCAATAGCTGTACAAACTCGGTCTGGCGGGGGGTTAAGTCATCTGTGCCAGCATCTGCAGCCAGTGAGAAGTAGTCAACGTTGACTGTGAGTTTTCCTGACTCCAAAGCCAGGCTTCTACTGTACACCATGCCTCTTGATCGAAGCAGTGCTTAACTGAAGAATGCAGAAGGGAGGAGAATAAAGAGACAGCTAGGAAGAGGCAGGTAAGGAAACCTGAATTTAATTTTCCCTGGAGAGGATTTTCTAGTAAGTGGCCCCATCCAACAATAGACACCCACGGAGTGGCTGGATAAGATGGCGTTTAGAGAGACCACTGAGGTCCTCCAGCACTCATGTTCAGATGTGCCAAGTGCTCCTCTCTCGTGCTGGCACTTGCCTTTTATATCCCTGTAATAGTGGTGAATCCCCACCTTGGGCCACGGTATCTTTTCCACCCCCGGTACCTCTGATACGGAGATTCCGAAAGACCAGACTATTCCTTCAGTTCACCCTAGTGCCCTGTGGCTACGGGACTTCAGTGCTTCCTGCCTCACAGCCTTCCCCAGCAGGCCACCTGAACTCTTCCCAGAGCTCTGCACCCCCCACCAGGGACGCTGCGCCCCGCCCCCGCCCCCCCTGCGGTTGCAGAGCGGAGCCCGCCTCCCACTACCCACTCACCCTGGGAGGGGTTTTGACCATTGTCTCCCCCATCCCCAAACTCTCCTGGGACCTAGAGAGAGAAAACTAGTTTATCCTTCAGCACCAGCCCTCGGTTCCCCCTCCTGGGTGGGTATGACTCTGGCCGACAATGAAGAATTATGCAGACGGCTTAGAGTTATAGCTTCTCTTCGGCAAAACCAAAAAGGTCTGCTTTCGTCATTTTTCTTCCCCACAACTGAAGAGCAGTTATCATCAAAGGAAAATCAAGCACCCATCTCTAAGCAAAGAAATGAACCACAGAAACTTCAACAGTGGTATCTTTTTCACCCAAGGCTTAAATCTCCTAGGCCTTTCCTCTGACTCACTGTTCGCAGTCCCCTCTTGGCTCCTGCCACCAGCAATATGCACACTTGCCTCCTAACGCTGAGGTGCGCTGGCTCGTGTGATGGGCACTGAGGTGTGTTGTCCAGGTCCCCCTTCCAGGAAGGGCTTGTGGCCCCTGCTGACGGGAGGGCTACAGGTAGACAGCCTTCAGCTGGCAGCAACTGAGCAGGAGAGGGCTGTCAAAGTCAAGGTCACATCCTTCCTAGGGTGGCCTACACCCAATGATGGTTGATCAAAGTAAAGGTATAAAATCTGTGCTATTTGGCCCCCAAGTGGCATCATTATGATGGGCCATTTTATGCCACAGCTATCCATGGGGAAGGCCAAGGCTGATTTGGCCTGCATTGCAGCCCAACTTCTCCCTCTACCCAACCTGGTTTCCTTCTTCTCCCCTTCCAGGTGTTGACCCCTTTTAGACATGTGCACACTGAACTCCTTCTCATGGTATGCTTCCAGGAGAAACCAACTCATGACACCCTGCTACAAGATCCCTGTTAGATCAACCGTGGGCCAATATTCCCATCCCAAACTCCACATGTGGTCTCCTGAATCCATGCAACTCTGGACGGAAGGCAGTCTCCTTCCAGATAGAGCCCCCTGCCTCTGATCATAGGCCACTCAGGCTTCATCAGATGAGTCAGACACTAGCCCTCTGGGCTCCTCAGATGCAAGAAACAGACCTCACATGTCTCAGCTTGGTCCCAGAGATGCTCCCCTCCGTAGGCCAGGGGCTAGAGGTAGGGGTCCCCTGCCCTCATTCTGGAGGGTAAGAAGCTCCCCCCTCTCTCCACACACACACAAAAACTCCTCTTAACTCTTACCTTCCATGTCAATGACTCCTTTCTTCATGTTTCCCACGGTGAACTGAGAATTACTGTCCTGGTGGTATCGTGGAACGTGGTGGCCATTGTCTTTCATTCCTCAGCCAAAACCGACCCTAGAAGAGACCCCATTTTAACATGTTACGTTATGGAAATGCTTGAACTTGGCAAGGATATCTTTTGGAAGAACTCTAGCAGTGGTCTTCTCTGAGGAGGAAAATGGATGAGCAGGGGAGAAGGAAAGGATTGAGACATGCTTTTTACTGTCTTTTGTGCTTTGGGATTTTTGTACCATGTACATGCATATTATACCTATTAGACTGAACCTTATGGAATCACCAATATTTGACAATTTAAAAGAAATTTTTTTCAAGATTTTATTTTTCAGTAATCTCTACACCCAATGTGGGGCTCAAATTTAGAACCCTCGAGATCAAGAAGCACATGCTCTGTCGACTGAGCCAACCAGACACCGCTGTATTTGATCATTTTTGATCTACGATTTTCTTATTATCTTGTCTAGCCTCAGCATAGTCAATTAAAGGAAACCAGAGGTGGCCTACTTGATGTTTCTCCCACCATCAGATTATAATCACGGTAAGTGGCCTACACTGTCCCTTATCTCTTCCTCTCAAACCCTGACCCTGCTATATCATTTTCCTACTAACGTTCTTACACTTTAAGTTTGTTTCTGGAAGCAGAATAGAAACGGGATGCAACCCAAGGAAGATAATCAGTAACAGTCCCACTCTGTCCCCACCCTATGTCCAATACTCTCCTGAAGGCCCCAGATAAATAACTATCTTTCAAGACTCTGCTCAGATACTATGTTCTCCCTCTAGTCTTTTCGCAATTTCTTCTTGCTGCCGATAGCCCACTGAAGAGAGACTGACCATTCTGCTGTGCAGATGCCTATCAAAGGCTCTATCACAGCATTGGCCTTATGTTTACATACATCTGGCCCCTTCATTAGACAATTTTTTAAAGAAAAAAGTTCATGTCTTCATACCCCAAATTAGAACAGCCCCAGATTGGTCCAGTAGGTTCGGATAAACCAGGATCAATAAGCCATTGCTAAATGAATGAACGGCCTTTTTGTAAAAGCTGGCACTTTTCATAGCACAAATAAATTCAACAAATACTTTGTGCTGTACATTCCTTATTCGGGTTTGAGGGCAATACTCCGTGTAAATGTACAGTGGGATACAACTGTGAATCATTAGCTTCTGCGGACTTCTACTCAATGGTCCGTATATGATAGATGTCTTGGAGCCCTAGTCCTAGCACACAGGAACGCGCTCTTTCTGAAAACACACCTTGACAAAGAAGGGTAGCCAGTGAGACCCCGGCTCCTACAGACGATAATTCTGTTATGCTTCATAGCCTCCAAATTTCTATCTTGCTTCTAAGTGATGAAGAATTTTGAGTCTCCAAGGAGGACAAATAACAGGAGAAAACTTTGTCAGGAAACGACAGGCCCTCAGGGCCGGAGTTTAGAAAACACTTGCGCAGGTGAGGCTGTTTTCAAGAAGTTCTGACTATATAGATTCCTCTTTGTCAGAGTCACCATGTATCAGCCTAAGACAGGTCCTGTATTTTCTTATTACAAGCATGCACTGTGTTCTGCATCTGGAGCACTTGCCAAACCGTAGATTTATTTCTATTTCTATACATCTGTGAAAAGAATGTGTGTTCTGTTTCATCAGGGAGTTCCTTGAAGTCACAGGTTGCTAATTCCAAATGAATAGAACCAGTGATTACTCTGGGAGATACGAGCTCGCCACTACGCATGTAACAGACGTCCATTACGAAGAGCTACACATTTGTTCCATGTTTACACTAGAACACAAAAAAGGAAGGTCCAGCCACTTTGTGAAAGAAAGAAAGGGAAAAGAAGAGAAGAGGAAAGAAAAGACAAGAAAAGGATGAAAAGAGGATGAAATAGGAAGGGGGAATTAGAAAATACTTTGAAAATGTTTACTCAGGTGCCAGGTTAGATGTGTGGAGACGTGCGGGATGTCTGCAGGGTGGCAGGTAAAGAGCCGAGCGGAGGCAGAAAGTGAGGGGAGAGACGGAGAACCCGGGGGTAAACGTTCCTGGCTTCATTTCAGGGTGTGGATATTAACTCAGTTCATCTCACTTGGCTGACAGAAGCACTAATGCCAAAACCGGCACTTTCATCAGCATCAGCTACACAGAAGATGGGATTTCAGAGGGAGGCACGAGAAAAGGGAGAATGATGTATGTAATTTTATTCAAATAATTAAAAACAAAGTTGGCAGTCTATCTTCCTGTCAAGAAGAATAAATATCAGACTATGGAGTGGGAAGGGGCAGTGCAAGAGGCTTCCTGCTGCTCCATATTAACTCTGGTCCAATACAAACTTTATAGTCGACTCTTCACAAAAACATCCATTTAAAATCATCCTCCTATGGTGGTTTTTTTTTTTTTTTCCGGTTACTCTGTGAGCAGAGCTAACACAGCAAGAGGACACGAGCCAGGAGTAAGTGCGGAGCCACACTAGAGCCCTTAGTTTCAGAGCCACAAATACAGGGTTCGTATAACTGAGCTACTTTTCCAAAATAAGATGAGTAAAAGAGAGGTTTCCAGGACTTTCCTTTCTCTCATTATTTGCCTCCTGTCCTCATAGGCTCAAAAACGAAAGCAGGGCCCGGCCTACAGTAGGATCCAAATACATACATACATACATACACATATATATGCACACACTTTTTTAGTGAATTAAATGAACAGGGGCGGGACTTAATGAATGACATGTGCACGGGGATGGATAATATTTACCAATGGAGTCATTATCTTATGTATTTGCAGGCTCACTGGATCATAGCAGATGCAATATCATAACCCAAAGCTAAAGAATCCTCTCTGAATGTCATAACCTGGCTATTACGTGTCGTACACTGTAACTTTCCAGAGTTTCTCTTCAATTGCAACTGTTTAGAGGAGAGGGCAAGCTCCATTTTGTTACTAACAAAGAGAGAAGATTAGCTTAGGCAAGTGATAAAAAACATAATAGTTCGAACAGACTCACCGAGGAAGGCTTTGCTTCTAAAGCATTTTAATCACTGTTCCTCTACATTTCCAGTAATGTAACAACTTGCTCTTCAATCACTTCTAAAATGTTGAATTTAGGATGCAAAAGACTCCACAGTTATTATCTAAACCTTTCTTCTCAGTATTTGAAGATGAGGACAGAAGAGAGCACCTCCTGCATTTGCAACACTCCGAAGTCCAATCAGAGAACAGAGCTGCTCCTGAGAAAAGGCCACGTGGGGACTGGACTTGCGGGAACCGCGCAAGCATGGGAAGAGCAGACTTGTCTACCTTGAGCAATGCAGGGAGCAAGACACCGCAGAGGTGGCCAAAACGATTAAGGAGGAATTCAGCTAATTACGAATGACACGCTGCTATGCCAAGTCAGAAGTGTTGTTGGTAAGTGGGTACTTTCAGACAGCTAAAAGGTTCTTTCAGGCATCCCAAATTGCTCTGCCAAAGCCTTAATATTTTAGTCTAATCCCACTGAGCGAGCCAAGTTGATGATGACAGTGAAAAAGGCTTTCCTTTTTGAAGGAAGCAGGAATTAGGGTAATACAGGGGTCAGCAAAGTTTTGCTGTAAAAAGCCAAACAGCACACGTTCTTGGCCTCGTGTGCCACACGGTCTCTCTTGCAAACGTTCAACTCTGCCACTGCGCCGAAAGCAGCCATCGGCAGTATGTAAAGCAACGCACGCAGCTGTATTCCAGGCAAACTGTATTTATGAAAGCAGGTGACAGGCTGGATTTGCCTTGCAGCCTGTAGTTTGCCGACGCCTGAAATAATATGTAGATGGCTTTCCAACAGACTGAAACCTAAGAAAAGATGCAGATCTCAAGGTCAAATTGAAAATTATAGTGCTTCTTAATTCTATTTTAAAATGCGCTTAGCAGTACCTCTGATTCCTGTATGGCGTTGGCCCGCCAATAGCATTTTCCTTAAATGCATCGAGGTGCACATCTTTTATCTAACTATTAGCATAAGCTTAGATTCAGTCAAGAAAATCAACTCACTCTAAACATTCCAGGAATAAAGAACTTAATATATTAATTAGGGCTTACGTCAATGTCGGAATACACTGGGACAGTCGGGTCAAGAAAGTCACCAGTGAAGGCCTGGGAAGCAGACACTGAATATACCTCAGCCTGGCATAGCAATGTGGGCGCTTATCCAAAGCTCTACGGAAATCTCCGGGTTGTGAGGACGTCTGAGAACCCTTGCATCGACTGTCTCGGTCCGCACCAGCAAAGCAACTGGTCCTCAGTCTCCCCTGCAGAGCCACTGTGAGCCTCCTGCCTGCCCACCGTCCAGCCGCGAGCACCCCCGAGCACACCAGCTTCTCCTTCTCTTTCACCTGAAACACAGCGGGCGTTACCACCTTGGCGACCCGAACGCGGGACGGGACGGGGCCGGGGACCATAGGAGACGCAGTGCCCCACTTTGCTTCAGGAATTCAGAAGACATCTCCAAAGCGGTGGTAGTGATGCCTCCTTGACAACGGAGAGTCCAGCACATTCCACCCCTTTGTCAGTGCAGTGTCCCAACACTCTCCTTTCACCCGTTTTTAACTTCCAAATAAGTCAACAACATAATGCTTCCGTCCTACTTGAATCAACTATCCCCCATACATCCCAAACTCTCTCATGCTGTGCCCCAAAGCAGAGCTACAAAGTCTGATTTGTTATTTCACCCATAAATGGTTGAGGGTCATTGTCTTCTAGTTCAGTCACGATAGCTCGTTACTCTTCTGCAGGGTTAAGGGTTGAGTTATAGGTTGAACTCGTTCCTTATATTACATAATAGGCAGAGGGAAGAAGACCAAATTTTATTATATGTACAGACACATCCATATGACAACAGGAAGAAAATACCCCTATCGCCATCCTCGTTTCTACAAATGACCACACGACAAAGTTTTTAGACCTTTCATTTTCTACTGTTTGCGGGGATCACGGACACCCAGCACACGCAGGTGGAATCGTCATCCACCCTGAACACCAAGCTGGGATCTGTCATCCTCTGGTCATCATCAGGTGACCCCTCTGTGCACTAGTCTAGCCCAGCTCTCTCCAACTCCCAAGCACCCCAGCAGAGCCCAAGGCCTCACCTGCTTTAGTCACCCCACTCTTGGCAGCTGCCTGGCTCAAGGGAGGCAAACAGATTAGAGATGGGAGTGCTGAGGAGGGGAGCAGGGTCTGCCCATACTGACAGACTCCCATATCCACACACTCCCCCCACTTTCCATCCCCACATTTTAACCTTTCAATCTGGCCCCTGGTCCTCCTGATGGGTACAAAATTTAACTTTGCCTTCAATTAATGTAATCTTTCATCCCCTCTCTCTCCCTCCCTCTGAAATCCAATAGATCTTAGACTGCCTTCACTCAAATTACACCTAAAAGGCGTGTACTAACTCTCTTGGATCGAAGCTGGGTAGCTGAGTTGATTACAGACCGGGGTTCATGGATTTAGACTCTGATGAACACATTTTGCTTCGTACCAAGGAAAAGCCTGTTTTGGAACTTCAAAGCCTAACTGCCCTAGCCAGCTAGTTCTCAAATGTGTGCTGGTGGTCAAGGGCAAGGATAACATGTGTGATGGTTCAGTGCAAGCCCTACTCCCCCGTTCCTAAGAAACCAGTAGATTAGACTTCTCCTTTAATGATAGATGTTTTAATGGGCAAGGGATGAGATTTTTCTTTTTTCAAAGAAGGAAAAAATGGTCAAAATGTTGGTATCATCTAATAAGCCTTGCCAGTAAAAGCCCCCAAAATACCCAGGTTAGAATGCCAGTTTCCAAATCCTCTTTCCTGCCACATGCACGTGTACACACACACACACACACAAAGAGGGAGAGAGAATTTAATAAAACAGGTCAAAATGGATTTCAACTAGTGTAAGAGAGTAGGTATCAGTGTCAGAAGGACATGGGCTCCAGTTTTGCTCTGCCCCTATTGTGATTCCTTTATCATATTATTTAACATCTCTAAGCATCCTCATTGGTAAAATAAGGACAAGTAAAATTTTGTTAAGAAAATTATTCCCAAACTTTAAATGAGGTGAAATGAGCTGTGGCATGACCTTTCAAAATCTTACTGGGGCAGTAACCTGCCTACCTAAGACTTACTTCATTCCCTAGAGAACGCGCTTGTGTTTGACTTTCTGTTTTTTTACTTGATTAGAATTCAGATGCTCTGAAGTTACATGTTAATTCATAGACTTCTGTCCAATAAAAAAAGATAACCCCTAAGGTCATGGTTTTATTGCCTCGTAGGCAGTAATCAGTTTTTAATCTATCCTAGAAATCTTATTCCAACACTTATTTTTCTCAAAATGCCTATAAATACCAAGTCCCTCATAATGCTCTTGGAATCGGCTTAACCCATTTATGGTTCTGATCATTAATGCGCTGAATAAATTCTTGACAGGTGTTCATTCTGTATTTGTATGAGATTATGTTTTTAGTTCTTTAAAAATTATACTTTTGACAGTACCTACCTTACGAAGTTACTATGAGAATTAAATAAAATAAAGCAAATAAAGTAATTAATAAGGCCCTGACACATATTAAGCAGTTAATGAATGTTAGCTATTACTATTAGCTATAATTAAATGCAGCATGATCCACAGGAAATAAAAAATGTAACATATCCAAACTTCACCCAGAGACACCTATGCAGCCAAATCAAAAGAAATAAATTTAAGAGACTATTCACGCTGAGCTCTAGCTTGATTTCCCTGGAGATTTTTGAATCCTCCAGAATGCAGCCCAATGAATGAAGCCTTTGAATTAGTAGCCATTTTCGTGGATGGAGCCAAATCTTATAATTATTGGGATCCATAACTGTACACAGAGTAAGTACCGTGTCTCATAAAGATGTATGATTTTTTCCACCACACACGACCAATAACAGAAAATAAAATGAAAATTGGGTTTAGGGTAAAAAATAATATTTTTACCCTCCATCCTGCTTTGATATACCCAATTGTTATCCCTTATTTTATTTCCTTCCATTTAAGTGGAAGGAAGGGTTATTCCCTGTTTTGTCCCAAAAGTCTGTGACAGCTATGTCCTTCATCTCTTCCTTTGTCTGATTCCGATAACTGCCAAAAACAATGGTGTTTTCCCATGGAAAAGTTGTCCCTTTAAAGAAACTAAAGGATAATAAAGGGACAACTATGACCAATTTCTCCAACTTCACTATGATTTCGGTTGCTATTTATGTTCAAATAATTTTCTCAGATTATAAATCCTGAAAAAGAGCACTCGGTCAATTTTAGTTTTTGTTGTTTGGATTTGGAGGGGGGGAAGGGAACACTTTGGAAGTAAGTCACGACCTTTCCATAGAGATGTCTAAAGAAGAGTGAGAAGCCACCTATAGAAAGAAACACAGATACTGGGGCATAAAATGTCCACACACAAGCACAAGGGAACCAGATGGAACTGGAGGTTACTCTGCACTATACACAAAACCACAGAGAGGCTGGGTCATCAAATACTTTTTAAATACCTTCAAACACTGAAATACAATGCAGGAACCTACTGCACTCAGTTAAAAACAAAAGCAAACAAATACATATAGGGACTTAAATCAAGGTGAAACATTCAGCTGTTGTTCAGTTCCAGTGACCAAAGAAGAGTAAGTTGAATTTCAAAGAAAGCGAAGAAGGTCAAGAACACATGTAGTAACGGAGCGTTCTCTGTATTTGCAGAGCTTACTTGGGTGTCTGCGCAAGTTCAGACGTGAACACAAGTCCGCCTCATCAGCCACACACACATACACTGGCATGTACGTATGTACACATGTATTTTATATACATTCACACGATCGGACGCACGTTTGCCAGCCTGTAAAGCGAGAGAATAGCACTGAGCAAGTTGAGAAGTCAGAGTTGAGGCAGCCCTCATTCAAGATTATTCTAGTCCGTGGCTACTCAAAATGTGGTCCCTGGACCAGCAGCAACAGCCTCACCTGGGAACTTGTTCAAAATGCAGAATCTCAGGCTTGCCCCCAGATCTGCTGAGTCAGAACCTAGCTTTTAACCAGCCTGACTGCCGGTGATTTGTAGGCCCAAATGAAAGTCTCGGAAACGCAGCCCTAGAACCGTGCTAACCATTTCCAAAGCTATTAGCCGCCTGTGTCTCTCCGGTAATTGAAATGTGATTAGTGATGCTGGGAAACTGCATTTTTCATTTTAATTAAAATTAAAATTTGGAAAATAATACCTGATTCAGTGACTGGACTACTTTTAAGTTAAACACATTTGGAACAACTCAGGTATATATGAATCTAAATACAGATCAAGTATTTCTGATAAAAACTCAGCATCTGAAGTGAAAAGTACTGTAAAGTATAAACGGCACACAGATTTCAAAGACTTAGGATGAGAAAATGTACATAAAATGTGTAATTGATCATTTTCATAATGATTATAGGTTAAAAAGATAAAATTTCAGATATGCTGTGTTAAATTTAATATATTAACATTCATGTGCTATTTTTCCTTTTTAAAATATGACTACTAGAAAATTACAGCTCACATATTATTTTACTGCCCAGGGCTGCTTTAGATCCATGGTTCTCCAACTGTCGAATTACTGGTGCCTGGCTCCCAATCCCAGAGATTCTGATGGAATTGGTCTGGGCTGGGCCTGGGCATGAGGGTTTTTACACTCTCCCTGGTGATTCCATTCATCTGCCAAGGTAGAGAACCACTGCCCCCAGATTAGCCCAGATTGATCAATCCCAACTGATAAATAACGGCCTCAGAAGGCCCAGAAGATCTTTTGGGCGCTCCCATCATCCCTCAACAAAACTGTGGAGTTGGAAAAGTAGTGCCCATCTCGTACCTAAAGAGTGAAAAAGCATCCCCCCTGATGTCATCTGGGCTGAACGCTGGGTGACAATGTTCTACATCAACTTCAGGCAGAATCAAACATATGAAACTCAGTGCTTTTTCAGTGTGGCCAGAAACCCAGCAGCAGTTCTTCCAGTAATCCACTCCCATGTCTGATGTAGGGGATCTCCTACTTGTGCGTGTTCAGAACGATCTGCTGGGTAGTTTGTTTACAAGCAGCTTGCTGGGCCCTAGCAATTCACCATAGCTCTGTGGTAGGGCGACCAACCATCCTGGTTTGCCTGGGACTGTCCCGGTTTTGGTTTTAGCCAGAAAATCCCACATTCTGGGAACAGCTCACGTCTGGGCAAACTGGGATGGCTGGTCATCCTACCCCAGGGAAGCGGACATTTAACAAGCAGTCCGGGTGATACACATGCATTCCAGCTGAGCACGGTTTGAGAGCCACTCCGAGAAACACAGACGCTTGAATACTTCTTAGTGAAGTTCTTTCTCGATTAATCAATTGCCCTGAGAAGACAACCACTGAAGTTACACAAAGAATCAGTTCAGCAAGTAACTGATTGGGGAAATTGCTCTAATTTAATTAAACATAGTAAATTATTTAAAACTATTTGGAAGGAACAACTACCAAAGAAATCACCCTGACAGCCTTGAAGGGAACTCTTTCATTGTCAGGAATTCAGCAGAGAGGGGCTGGGGAGGCATAGTACGTGTGGCATGAAGTCGTGTCAGTCTTGACTTTGAATCATTGTTTCTGTCATTTGCTAGCTGTGCAACTTTAGGGAAGTTCCTTAACCTCTCTGTGCCTCAGTGTTTTCATTTGTAATGATGAAATGAGTAATTTATACTGACACTGAAGGTTAGCCATGAGAATAAGAAATAATGCATTGCATCAGACAAAAGCCAGCTGAGGAACATTCTACAACATACCTGACCAGTACTCCTCAAAACTGTCAAGGTCATCAAAAATAATGAAAGTCTGAGTGAATGTCACAGCCAAGAGGAGACATGACCATCAACTGTACTGTGGCATCCTGGAAGAGATCCTGGAACAGAAAAAAGGACATTAGGGTAAAAACTAATGAAATCCAAGTAAAGAGTGGATGTTAGCTAATACTAATGTATCAAAATCGGTTTATAGCTTGTGACAAATGTGCCATCCTTGGGTAAGATGTTCATAATAGGACCAACTGAGTGTGGGGCATATGGGAACTCTGTATGTCTCTGCAACTTTCCTGTAAAAATAAACTATTCTAAAATTTAAAATTTATTACCAAAAAAAGGCCTAGCAGAGTAGTACCCAGGCCAGAAGGACATGTTAATAAGAGCTGTTACTATTACTGTGACCTGTATTTGTAAATCATATGAGGAATAATCCCAACAAGAAGACCACCATCTTGATTCAACATTTTTGGGGGAAACTAGGAGCTGTTCTTGGATATTGGAGTTGAGGGAAGAGAGGAGAACAGAGGAACAAAGGGGAGATGAAGAGGCCATGGACACTGTGGATTTTGTCTCCAGCAGGCCCACACCTGTAACTTCTGACATGGGACCCAATTGGTTTTCTTCAGAGTCTGTTATTATTTTCTTCATTCAGTTGTTCTCTGTTCTGAGCCTAACCTCCTCTCCCCCTCTGCCAGTGGGCACGAGTGCGCGCACACACACACACACACGCCCCACCAGAACGTCAACTTGAAGGCAGAGGCCTTATCGGTTTCGTCACTTCTGTATCTACCCAGCACAGCACCCGACATGGGGTAGAGAGTATCTGTATTTGCTGAATGAAGGACACGATACCACTGACCATCGAAGGGTGGAGGGAAAATGCTCTTTTTGGACTAGAACTAGAAACCTTTTCATCCACGCTTTCTCCTCCTGGCCTCCTTGTAGCTCCGCTACCGCTCAAATAATAAAAGTGCCCAAGCAAATAAACACAAACATCACCCCTGCAACCTCGTGCAGGGGGAGGGGGAAGGGGGCCCCAACATTTGGGTCCAGATCGGCTGTGCCATGTGGTAGTTTACGATTGCAAAGATAGGTGGTAGAGCTTAAACAGAAATACCGTAGTAACCGCTTCTCCTATGTTGTACCTCATGTTTTCTATTTAATCTGAGCCTCACACAGATTTGGTAGGCTAAGCAGGGCAAATGTTTTTGAGCTCCACTGGAGAGAAGTAAACATTTTTGAAAAGGAAGGAAGGGAGGAAAGGAGGAAGAAAGGAAGAGGGAGAGGGAAAGTGAAGAAAGACCTGTAAGGTGGCCACAGCATTCACACAATCACTGGGCCATTGTACTTGTCCCCCGGGGCCGCCACAACAAACTACCATAGCCGGGGTGGCTTAAGCAGCAGATATTCATTTTCCCACAGTTCTGAAGCCTGGGAGTCTGAGCTCCAGGTGCCACCGGGGGTGCTGCCTTGCTGTGTCCTCATCTGGCGGAGACAGGGAGCTGCGGTGTCTCTTTCTCTTACAAGGACACCAGCCCTGGCAGACTGACACCCCACTCTTTGGGCCTCATTGAACTTTAATGACCTCTTAAAGGCCCATCTTCAAATACAGGCACATGTCAGGTTAAGGCTTCAACTTGTGAACTTGGTGGGGGGCACAAGTGAGTCCATACAAAGAAGTTCTCTGACGAGGGACAAGAGGGCTAAGAGGGAGAGCAGGGAGGGACATTTAGTTGGGCCTGAGGTCAGCAAACTAGGGCCTGCAGGCCTACTCAGAAGGCCCCCTCTATTTTGTAAATAAACTTTATTTGGTGCATGGTCACACCCACCATGGACAAACTGCCCAGGCTTCTGCTCGGGGGGCACAGGTGAGCAGCTGCCGGAGTCTGGCTCACGAAGCCCCAAGTAGTTACTCTTCAGTCTTTCACAGGAGTGTGCTGACTCCCGGGTTAGGCCAATGTAGGATTGCTTGTTTTATCTGCAAGATGACTCCCTAGGTTGCACTCTTGCCACTTCACCAATGAGGCGGGGAAGGCTCACAACGAGAAGTGACTGCCACATTTATAGCCAGCAAGCCAGGAGAAGATCGTGAACATTAAGAAGGTTGCCCTTTCCGGGCCGCCCCACCACATGACCTAGGAATCATGTGTGGATGTGGCTGCCGGGCCTGTGGCCTGGATAAATGGTCCCACCAGCACCACGGCTTCCCTCTCAGCCTCACACACTGTTGTCACTCAGGCCCAAATATCCGGCTGTCTCCATCCACACCTTACTAGTTTCTGCTTAGAACTACTTTGGGGGGCGCCTGGGTGGCATAGCGGTTAAGCGTCTGCCTTCGGCTCAGGGCGTGATCCCAGCGTTACGGGATCGAGCCCCACATCGGGCTCCTCTGCTGGGAGCCTGCTTCTTCCTCTCCCACTTCCCCTGCCTGTGTTCCCTCTCTCACTGGCTGTCTCTATCTCTGTCAAATAAAAAAAAAAATAAAAAAAAAAGAACTACTTTGGGTCCTTGGTTTCTTGACATTTTATTTTCTTTCAGTTTGTTTTGTGCCAGGGCACGTGTTTCATATGAAAGCAGACCACGTGCATTAAGGGAACCCTGCAAATAATTATGTAGACCTTAAGGGGTTTCCAAGGATAATTTTGGGGCTGTTAGTCCTAAATGCAATTGCTGGTCCTTTCCATTATTAGACAGTATGTTCCCTTTTCAGCATCCGACACTGAACTCAGGGTGCTTTCCTTATTGTATCTACTACAGCTCGGGTTTCTGTTTATAGTGGCCTTTGTCAATAGAAAACAGTTCTTAGATCCTCTTTGAATTAGTGGAGACAGTCCCCAAATATGAATCCGGAGCCTTTTCTTTAGGCCTATGGAAGAATTTAAGGAAGCCAAACAGCAGCTGGGGTTACTCTTACTATTGGCTAGAGGACCTCTCACCAGGACTCGGCTTCCTGATCGTGCTGCGCACCCAGACGAACGCCCTGCGTGCGGCGTGTTGCCGCTCTCGCGTAGCCACATCAAGTCCTCTGAGCAGCGGCCTCGTTCCCACTTCACATGGTCCTGGGTGGGCTGCCAGGTACAACATTCCAGGCCCCTGCAAATCATATCGCCCCATTCTACCCTGAGACACAGCAGCTGATGGAAGGGAAACTATGTGACCCAATACTAGCCAAGTCCCCAGAATATTAAAGAAGTTGGGAGAGAGCCATCCCCACAAAGGGACGCTGTGCTGAGGGAGGGAGGCACAGCCCCCCCAGATCCAGCCCTTCTTGAGGTCTTACGCAGCCCCGGACTTTCCGGGCCTGTGAACCAATACATTCCTTTGTCTGCTTAACTAATCCAAGTCAGACTTTTCACTCAAAACCCAAAAGGTCCTCACCAACATAACATACTTCCAGATCTTCCGAGTGTCCTTGGAAATATGCATCAGCAACTCCCAGAGGGCACGGGGCACTGGACGTTGGGACCCACAAGTCCCGCTCCTAGCTGCAATCTTAGAACTCCTGGGCCATGCCTCTGCCAGGTCGGAGGGCCTTAGAAATGGACAGCCTATGGGACATGGGACGTAACACCATTTCTCGGATAGGTGTGTGCCTTCTGTGACGCACAGAGCACAGGCTGGGCTTGCTTTCCTGAGTTCTACATCTCCCTGTCCTTTGGCCCGTCTTGGAGTAGAAGCAAGACAAAAACCTTACACTGGGACACCGATGGTATCGATCTGGGGAAAAGAAGACCAAGCAGGATTAACGGCTGGGCCCACAACATTGACACTGCTTGACAGAGGGAGCTAGCCACAGTCTGATGCCAGGGCTGGACCCCAAAGCTACCAGCGAGCCCAAGCACGGCCAGCATGAGGAAGGAGAAATACAGCCCGACGCACCCCACCAAGTGGCTGCAGAATTACCCCTTTGGCGAAGACCCATTGTTTTCCCTCCTTTGTTTTCCAAAAGATACCTCTCTGAACCTGTCTAAGCTCTGCCTTGCTAGATTCCTCAACTGTCACCTAAAGAGTTAGCTATGAGTCAGAGTTTCCTGCGAGAAACTCTGCAACCTCCCCCCTCTCCAGAGGGAAGGACCCGACCGAGGCCTGCCCACACCAGCCAAAACTCTGAGCCAAGTGGCTGGGAGATGCCTTAACGCCATGCGCACCGCGCTCTGCGGGCGTACGTGCGTTTGCTGGTACTGATAAATGAGCACACTTTGCTGTCTCAGTTCCTTGCAGTTTGACTCGCCTTCCTCTGTTTCAGACTGATGGGAACTGAAGTCAATTCTTAAGACCCACAAGGAAGGAAAGCTCTTTGCGTTAAAGGCGGTCCGCCAAGGTGCTAATTCCATCTTTGGTAGGTTTTTCCCAGGACCGTGCTCCTCATCCAGGAATTTCTCTGAGCTTGGTGGTTCGCACGTCCAAATTCCAGCTTTGAATAAATAAACCAGCTAAAGTGCTCGGTTGCCTCGGGGAATAACAGGGCAGTTTCTGAGCCTCCATCGCCCCCCAGTGGCAATTTTTTTTTGTCAGGGATATTCTAACTCCAAAAGGCTTAGGATTCTTCCCTCCCAAGCTGTTTAAAAAAGAATTTTTTTTTTAATTCTCACAGTGAAAATTATGAAAAGTTTGTGTGGAGGTGTGTTAGTAATGTCAAACTAATAGCTGCTGGGTCATGGGGTCACACATTCATGCAACGGACAAGAAATATGCAATTGGACAGATCTCACCAATTGGCGTGCCCCTTGAAAAAAATTCCTATCCTATCATAGCTGCAAAGTCCAGTAGGAATGTGATTACCTCAAATTAGTTTTTTTTTAATTTAGAGGATCCAGACCCAGGTTTCCTTTTTTTCTGGTCCAATTAAACCGCTATTAATAACTATGATTTTTGGGACTTGTGCTATCCCTCTGTAAACTTTTCCACCATAAAATGTTTTGTAACATTGTCCAAGGAGGTGAGAAAATATCCAAAGCCAATAAAAGTGAAGGTTTATAAGCCATATATGTATAACGTTGCAAAAGCCAACATTAAACCCACACAAATTATATAGAAATGTCACTGTCCGGTTGGCAAAACTTTCAGCAGATTATACCTGAAGAGGCAGAATGAAATGAATAAAAGTTTTAGTGATTTCAAACTTCGAGCAGATGAAACCCAAACATAGGTGATAGAGGTGCCCTAAGTCATCAGACAGAGTTTACTGGCACGGAACAGTCTCAATAGTCAGTAGGGACTGATGTACGAGATTGAATTCATCACCCACCCATCCACCCACCTACTATCCCATCTGATCCTCATCCATTCTTCCAGCCACCCATCAGCCCATCCTTCCACCTAGTTGAGAAAGGCATCCTATGGAAAACAAAGGAGAGCAAGCGGGTCTTCAGTGCAGGGATGATGTTGCAGCCACTTAGTAGCATGCTGTGGGCTTTGTTTCTCTTTCCTGATGACCCGGATCTAACCATCTCTACGTTAGACAGGTGCAGACACCGTGTGAGGTGCCAAGGAGAAAAGACAGATAAGAGGCAGCAGCTGCTTTCATGGTTCCAGAAGCAAAAGAGAGTTTTCAGACTTTTCAATCTGGTCTCTACGCTGAGGCTCCACTCTCAGAGAAGGTGGAAGTGACCAGCACCAAATCACTAAGTCCAGAAAAGACTCTCAGTGGGTGGCATCCAGACGGCCTAGAGTAGAGATGAGAACTCATGCCACTGCAGCCACTGAATGTTTTCGCTGAAAAACAGAAGGTGGGCTCTTTGGGATCCCAAAAATACAAAGTATTTTGTGGAAGAGAACATACGTTACATATGAAACAGCCAAGGAACACTTTTATAGCATAATAAGCCCACAAATCTGCATTAAATACAGTCAGTGCTTTTTATGGCTGGCAAAATGTATGTCACCTCGTTTTCTAGAAAAGGAAGAACTAGAATTGAAGAAAGCAAGTCCAGACTAAAGAGGTTTACCTTCAGCTCAGAAAAGGGAAGGTTCTTGCCTCCCTACCCACAATGGAGTCCATATTTCAACACAGTTTTCAGATCACAGTGAATTCTTTTGGTTTACTACCTACTATGCCTCGTCCCCATGCCCCTTTTAGCTTAGAGGCCAGGCTCATAGTCCTGTAAATAATACTATCCTGGTGCTAACCTCCTACATGCTAAACATTCCTGCCACTCCTACGTCCTGAGCGGAAGTGCATGTCCCTCAGCTTCCTTTACTCAGATCTTGTTTCCTTTCAGGACAGAACATTCTCCTCCTCCACCCCCACTTTGAAGGATAAACTTCATCAAATCTCTTTTAAATCCCAGTTGTCTGGGGGCCTCATTATTAGTGCCAAAGCATATCTCCTTGTGCGTGTCTAGCATAAGATCTTGCACATAGTAGGTCCTCAATAATTTGTTAAAAGCAAGGGAAGGGGGGGATTGTGGGGAGAGAAGGATGGAAGGAAGGACGGAAGGAAGGGAGAGAGTGAGGAAAAAGAATAATATAGAAAAAGAGGAAAGGTAGAGAAAATAATTATTTTATAAGGACACAATGTTCCCACTAATAAACACCACCCAACAATGAAAATCTCCCTTGTCCTCCTTAGCAAATGACCTAAGCATGCTGCCGAGGTTTCTCTTCAGGGACATAACTTTCCCAAAACAAATTCATCTATTGGAGCTAATGATTCAAAGTGATGGTTTTCAGTGTTTCCTCATACTTTGGGAGCCAGGCTGCGCTGTTCACCGTTACAATAAAATAATAGCCACACGCAAACATACACACATTAATTTTCAGGAACTCTCTAAATGAACAGATAGAACGTTCTTAATTTTTTTTTTAAGATTTTATTTATTTATTCGACAGAGATAGAGACAGCCAGCGAGAGAGGGAACACAAGCAGGGGGAGTGGGAGAGGAAGAAGCAGGCTCATAGCGGAAGAGCCTGATGTGGGGCTCGATCCCATAATGCCGGGATCACGCCCTGAGCCGAAGGCAGACGCTTAACCACTGTGCCACCCAGGCGCCCCAGAACGTTCTTAATTTTAACCGTTTCTCCACCACACATGGAGGTGGAATTCTCACATATGCTGTCAAGTGCTCATAGAGAACGAAGCAGATGAACACACAACAACGATAACAAAAAAGTCAAGCCAAGTTCCCAGAAATGGAATTTCTTGTAAATATTTAACCACCAGTATAAGACACAATCGACTGTTTCTATTTCCCCTGATACAGTACATATGCATTGCACGATGTTCGCAAGGACAACCGGCGCATTCCCACATTAGCAGCCACTCGTCACGAAAGCAGGCTCACCTGGGGATGAAGGGGTTTGCACAGGGGAGCTCTTGCAGGTGGGCCTCCAGCCACATCGGTGCACACGCTCCTCTCTCGCCTCGGGTGGCTCAGTGCTCAGCACGGCAATACTGCAAAAAGCAATGAATTAAAGTAGAAGACCACTTTGAGCAATTATAAAGGAATTTTTAAAAATAAGCCGAGTATATTATTATTATTAAAACTGTTATGTAAATAAAGGTAGGGGCGAATTATAATTGTAAATAGTGGAATAGTCCTACTCATCTCTTCTAGTCGCTAAATATAAAGCTGAATTCATTTGGGGTAACTGAGAACTTTAGATAAGTTCTCTTGCTTCCACATGAGAGAAGGGAGAGAAGCAGTTTTCTCTCACTATGAGGTAGTTGAAAGTACAGCTTCTTGAACTATCTGCAGTGGAGGACTAGGGGTTTTCTTTAATTTCTAATCACAGACCAATATTTTTGTAAAACAACAACAAAGACAAAATATTACTAATGAAGTAAAAAGCAAACATACAAGAAGACACAAGCCTAAGTTCGGATTCACCAGATATAAAATCACTCTTTTAAACTGTGGCAAAAATTTCCAAATGCTTGCTCTTGACCTCTGTATTTTTTTTTTTTTATGAACAACACATACGGTACTCTAAAACCTTGCCATCCAAAGCATGGTCTTTGGACCAGCAGCACTGGCGTCCCCTGGGCACTCACTCGTGAGGACACAGACTCTCATCCTCCACCTAGACTCACTGAATCAGAATCTACATTTTAACACGATCCTGAGGGGATCTGTGTGCACACTGAAGTAGGAGAAGCACTAGTCCAAACTATAAAATCAAAAGCAACTGTACAGGCACGCAGACATACGCATATTACTTTAAGACCACAGAATGTTTTATGATCGACTCACCATATTTTATATAATAGGTATTTAATAAGTGCACCCTTAAGCAAAGTTTAAGCCATTGTCAGCTAGGCCTGGCCTCCCTATCCCCTGGAGCTCAAGATCTGATCCACTGGAATCTCCAGATCCATGGAAGATCAAGTTTCCCTAAGTTACGTGATACTTCCCAGGGACTCATGTTCCCATGGTCATCTCTGCTGTGGACTCCTCTTTCTGCCTGTGCTGGCTCAGTTCACGGTAACTTAGATAGCAAACAACCCCTTTATCATCTTCCATGGAAGTCCATTCACCAAAGCATTTGTTGATTTTTTTACAACTCATAATAAAACAGAGACATATGGAGACTTTGTGAACATGATTTAAGAAAACTGTATCTAAGCCAGTCTAAAGTTAACACGTTTCCTGGATAAATAACGCTAGAAACATTGCCACAAGATGATGAAATGCCTACCACCACTTCTATTATTTAATATTTTGTGGGAAGTCCCTAGCCCATGCAATTGGCAGTGCAAAGAATTCGAGGCGTTAGAGTGAGAAATGAGGAAGTGAAGTTATTAACTGAGATGATACGAAAGAAGCCCTGGAAAACCCAATATAAACAGAAAAATAACACCAAAGACAATAAGAAAATTCAAAACATTGTAGAACATAAGGTGAACGCAGCCAACAGCGTTCATAAATATGCCAACGGAAGTTTGAAGACATAAGGAAAGAAGGGATTTCCCTTCCACTGCAACAAGAGTTTAAATGCCAAGAAATAAGCTCACCAAAAAATATTTAAGATTTGAAGAAACACTTAGAAATGGTATTGAAGGGACACAAAAGAAGAACCGAATATTTGGGAGGGTCCTGCATATTCTTGCATAGGATGACTCATTTTTCTAAAGAGTTCTGGTCTTCTTAAATGAATATATAAATTTAACATAATCCCAATGAAATTACTGTGCAGGTTAAAAAAAAAAAAAACTTAACCAGCCAACTACAAATTTCATTCAGCAATATACATAAGCAAAAAGTATCAAGAAAAATTCTGAAAAAGAAGTGTAATGAGAGGTTAGTGATTTGCCAGATGGTCCCAATACTTCAGTGAATGTGGTATTGGTGTGTTCATGGATATGACAACAGCTCAGACTAAAAAATCTACAAATAGGTCCAAAAATACATGGGGATTTAATGTCTTAATAATGAGGAGACATCTCAAATCTAAGAATGGGTGAAGGGGTGTCTGGAGGGATAGTTTATTGGATAAATCATCCTGGGACAACAAAGTAACTGTTTGAAAAACAGAGAGGGGGATTGTCGCTGTAATTTATTCCTTACGCCAGGATAAATTTCAACTCTATTAATGTTTTAAAATAAAAAGTGGAAACTTGAAAAAATATGAAAGAATTTATTTAGAACTTAAAAGAAAGTACTTCTGACTATGCTATTAATACTCAGAAACCATAAAAGAAAAGACTGCAAATTAAGGTGCACAAAAATTACTCAAAGCAAAACTCACCGTAAGAAAAAACCCAGGAAAGATGACGAACAGAAAATAAGTCTAACTTATTGTCATGGACTGAACGGTGTCCCACTCAAAATTCACACATTGAAGCCCTAACCCCAAATATCACTTTAGGGCTACTAATCTTTAGGAAGGTAAGTAAAGTTAAAAGAAATCATATAGAATTAGACAAATACCATCTGATTTCACTTACATGTGAAATCCGAAAAACAGAACAAACAAAACCCACAGATACAGAGAACAGATTGGTGGTTATCAGGGGGGAAAGTGGGTTGAGGATAGGCAAAAAGGGTGAAGGAAGCCAACTGTATGACGATGGATGGTAACCATTATTGGGGTGATCACTTTGTAGTGCATGAAAATATCGAACTCAGCAGACGTTGACATTGCAGTCCTGAGTCTGAAATCTGTAGGACAGGCTGTCAGAGAAATACTTCCTGAGCGCCCACCATATGCTGGACATGGAGCCAGTATCAGAGTCCATGGAATGGGTGGGACATGGTCCCCACCAACAGCCTCGCCAATACCTTAGGGAGCAAGACAGACATACATTCAGACAATTGCATTTATTGTGGCTAATTCATAAAGTTACTGTGGGAATATAAGGAAAATGTATTTAGCCATGGCCTTTACTCTGGAGGAGATGACCTCTGAATTGACTTCTTTTTACCACTTTATTTTTATTTTTATTTTTTTAAAGATTTTATTTATTTATTCGACAGAGATAGAGACAGCCAGCGAGAGAGGGAACACAAGCAGGGGGAGTGGGAGAGGAAGAAGCAGGCTCCCAGTGGAGGAGCCCGATGTGGGGCTCGATCCCACAACGCCGGGATCACGCCCTGAGCCGAAGGCAGACGCTTAACCACTGTGCCACCCAGGCGCCCCTACCACTTTATTTTTAAAGGTACAATTCAGTGGCATTAAACACGCTTACAGCTTACAGTGTTGGGCAATGGTCACCCTGAATTGACTTTTAAAGGCTAAGTAGGGGTTATTCCAGTGTAGCAGACACTGTCACGTGCTATAGAAGAGCCCTTCTCTCCCCACCTCCATTTTTTTACACAAATGGTATCATATTTCACAGGGTGTTTTCACTCTCGTTTTTCTTTACCTAAAATATCTTGGAGGCTTTCCATATAGTTACATAAAACATTCCTTTTGCTTTTTATTTAACGGTTGTATATTATTCCACCATATGGATTAATATAATTTATGTAACTGGTCTTCCATTAATTATATAAATTTGGATGGTTTCTAATCCTTTCCTATTACAAACAATACTACAATGAGTAATAACAAACTTACATCATTTCTCACATCTTTAAGCGTATCTGTAGAAGATGAAAGAAAACGGAATTGTGGGAAAGAATAGAGAACTGTGGGAAACAAGGGGAATTGTGGGAGAGAACAGGGAATTGTGGGGGACAAGAGAAATTTTGGGAGAGAACGGAATTGTGGGGGACCAAATTTTGGGAGAGAACAAAAATGTGGGGGAACAGAGGAATTGTGGGATAAACTAGAGAACGGTGGGGAACAAGGGGAATTGTGGGAGAAAAGAGAGAACTGTGGGAGGGAATGGGGGAATCGTGGGCAACAAAAGGAATTGTTGGAAAGAACATAACTGTGGGAGAAAACAGGGAATTGTGGGAAAAAAGGAGAACTGTGGGAAACAAGGAAAATTTGGGGGAGAGAACAGAGAATTGTGGGAAACGGGAATTGTGGGAAAGAACAGAGAATGGTAGGAAACAAAGGGAATTGTGGGAGAGAACAGAGACCTGTGGGTGAGCAGAGGAATTGTGGGAGAGAACAGAGAATTATGGAAAAAAGGGGAATGGTGAAAGAACAGAATTGTGGGGGACCAGAGGAATTGGGGGAAACAAGTGGAATTATGGGGAAACACAGAGAATTGTGGGAGAAAACAGGAACTTACGGGAGAAAAGGGGAATTGTGTGAGGCAAGAGGAATTGTGGGAAAGAATAGACAATTGTGGGAAAGAACAGAAAATTGTAGGAGAGAACAGAGATTTGTGGAAAATAAGGGTAATTGTGGGAGAGACCAGAATTGTTGGGGACCAGAGGAATTGTAGGAGAGAATACAGAATGGGGGGAAACAAGGGGAATTGTGGGAGAAAACAGAATTGTGGGAAACAATGGGAATTGTGGGAAAGCATGGAGGATTGTGGGAGACAAAGGGAAGTGTGGGAGAGAACAAGGAACTATGGGAAACAATAGGAATTGTGGGAAAGCATGGAGACTTGTGGGAGTCAAAGGGAATTGTGGGAGAGAACAGGGAATTGTGGGTAACAAGGGAGGCTGCTGGGAGAGGACAAGGGATTGTGGGAAATAACAGGAATTATGGGAAAACATGGAGACTTATGGGAGTCAAAGGGAATTGTGGGAGAGAACAAAGAATTGTGGGGACACAACTGGAATTGTGGGAGAAAACAGAGAATTGTGGGACACAAGGGGACTTGTGGGAGAGAACAGGGAATTCTGGGAAACAGGAACTATGAGAAAGCATGGAGGATTGTGGGAGACAAAGGGAATTGTGAAAAAAAAACCAGAACTGTGGGGGACTAGAGGGTTTGTCAGAGAGAGCAATGGTATTGTAGCAGAGGAATTGTGGGAGAAAACAGAACTGGTGGACAACAGGGAATGTGGGAAGGAACAGAGAATGATGGGAATCAAGCAGACTTGTGGGAGACAACAGGGAATTGTGGGGGACAAGAGGAATTGTGGGAGAAAAGAGAATTATGGGAAAGAACAAGGAACTGTGGGAAACAATAGGAACTGTGGGAAATCATGGAGACTTGTGGGAGACAAATGGAACTATAGGAGAGAATAAGGAAGTGTGGGAAATAACTGGAACTGTGGAAAAGCATGAAGACTTGTGAGAGTCAAAGGGAACTGTGGGAGAACAGGGAATTGTGGGTAACAAGGGGGAATGGTGGGAGAAGACAAAGAACTATGGGAGACAAAGGGAACTGTGGGAGAGAATAGAGAAGTGGGGGGGGAGCAGAGGTATTATGGGAGAGAACAGAATTGTGGGGGAGCAAGGAATTGTGGGAGAGAATAGAGAATAGTGGGAAACAACAGGAATTGTGGGAAAACATAGAGAATTGTAGGTGACAAAGGGAATTGTGGGAGGGAAGAGAGTTATGGAAAGAAGAGAGAATTGTGGGAGACAACAGGGAACTACCTGCAATGAGGGACACTGTGAAAGAAAAGAGAATTGTAGGGGACCAAAGAGAATGAGAGGGAAAATAGAGAGTGGTAGGGGAGCAGAGAAATTGTGGGAGAGAACAAACTTGTGGGGAAGAACAAGGAATTGTGGGAAACGATGGGAATTGTGGGAAAACACAGATCATTGTGAAAGACAATGGGAATTGTTGGAGAGAACAGGGAATTGTGGGGGACAAGGGGAATTATGGGAGAAAGAATTATGGGAGAGAACAGGGAACTGTGGGAAACAATAGGAATTGTGGGAAAGCAAGGAGACTTATGGTAGACAAAAGGAATTGTGGGAGAGAGCAGAACATTGTGGGAGAAATCAGAGGAATTATGGGAGAGAACAAAATTACAGGGACCAGTGGAATTGTGGGAAATAACAGGAATTGTGGGAAAGCATGGAGAATTGTGGGAGACAAAGGGAACTGTGGGAGATAACAGGGAATTGTGGGAAACAAGGGGACTTATGGGAGAGAACAAGGAATTATGGGGGACCAGAGGAATTATGGGAGAGAACAGAGAATTGTGGGAAAGCATGGAAACTTACAGTAGGCAAAGGGAATTGTGGGAGAGAGCAGAGAACTGTGGGAGACAGCAGAGGAATTGTGGGAGAGAACAGAATTATGGGGGAGCAGTGGAATTGTGGGATACAACAGGAATTGTGGGAGAGCATGGAGAATTGTGGGAGACAAAGCAAACTGTAGGAGATAATAGGGAATTGTGGGAAACAAGGGAACTTGTACGACAGAACAAGGAATTGTGGGAGAGCAGAGGAATTGCAGGAGAAAACAGAATTGTGGGGGTTGTGGGAGAACCCAGAGAGTTGTGGGAAACAAGGGAAATTGTTGTAGAGAACAAGGAATTGTGGGAGAGCTTAAGAATTGTGGGAGAGAACAAAGAGTTGTGAGAAACAATAAATTGTGGGAAGGAACAGAACTGTGGAGAGACTAGGAAATTGTGGAAAAGGGGAAGAATTGTGGGAGACAAGGGGAGTTGTGGGAGAGAACAGAATTGTAAGAAGAAAAGAAGACAATTGTGAGATAAAACAAGAATTGTGGGAGAAAAGAGTATTATGAGAGAAGAGAGAATTGTAAGAGATAATGGTGTATTGGGTAAGAAAATAAAGAATTGTTAGAAATAGAGGGAATTGTGAGAGAAACAGTTGTGGGAGATAAGGGGAAAAACTGTGGGAAAGAAGAGACAATTGTGGCAGTGAACAGAGAATTGTGCTTGAGATGGGATCGTGGGAGATGTGGAATTGTGGAAGAGAACAGAAAATGATGGGCAAAAATAAAGAATTGTTGGAGAGAACAGAGAATTGTACTTAGAGAGGGAATTGTGGGAAACAACAGGGAATGTGGGGCAAAAGGGAATTGCTGAAGTGACAAGGAATTGTAGGAGTCACAGGGAAGTGAGAAAGGGAAGGGAGAATTGTGGCAGCAAGTAGAGAATTGTGGGGAAAACAATTGTGAGAGAAAAGAGGAACTCTGAGGAACAAAGAGAATTGTTGGAAAGAATAGGGAATTATAGGAGACAAGGGGAATTCTGGGAAAGAATGGGGAATTCTGGAAAAAACAGGGAATTGTGGGTGTGATAGAAAATTCTGGGAGACACATGGAATTATGAGAGGGAGCAGAGAATTGTGGGAAAGAATATCATTGTGGAGGAAAAACAGAAACGTGGAAGACAAGGGGAATTTGGGGAAATAACAGAATAGTTGGAGTGATATGGAATTGTAGGAGAGAGCAGGAAATTGTGGGAAAAATAGAGAATTGTGCTTGAGACAGGAAATTGTGGGAAATCAGTTGCATTTCCATACACTCATAATGAACTATCAGTAAGAGAAAGTAAGAAAATAATCCCATTTATAACTGCATCAAAAAGAATAAAATACCTAGGAATAAATTCAACCAAGAAGGTGAAAGACCTGTATATTGAAAACTGTAAGATGCTAATGAAAGACATAGAAGAGGGCACAAATAAATGGAAAGACATTCCATACTCGTGGATTGGAAGAATCCGTATTGTTGAAAGGTCCATACTACCCAAAGCATTCTACAGACTCAATGCAACCCCTACCAAAATTCTAAGGGCATTTTTCACAGAAATAGAACAATCCTAAAATTTGTATGGATCCACAAAAGAACTTGAAAAGCCAAAGCAATCTTGAGAAAGAATAAAGCTGGAGACATCTCACTTTGATTTCAAACTATGTTGCAAAGCTATAGTAATAAAAACAGTATGGTACTGGCATCGAGACAGACATATAGAAAAATGGAAAAGAATCAAGAACCCAGAAATAAACCTATGCATATATGCCCAATTGACTTACAACAAAAGATCTAAGAATATACAATGGGGAAAAGACAATCTCTTGAATAAATGGTGTCAGTAAAACTGGACAGCCACATGCAAAAGAACGAAACTGGACCACTATCTTATACCATACACAAAAATTAATCAAAACATGAAAGCCATGAATATGAGACCTGAGACCATAAAACTCCTAGGAGAAAACACAGGCAGTCAGCTCCTTGACACCAGTCTCGGAGATAAATTTTTGGATTTCACACCATGAGCCAAGGCAACCAGAGCAAAATTAAGCAAGTAAACAAGGAAAAATGAAAAAAGGGAATCATGCACAAGACATGGCATTGTGGGAGCTCTCAGAAGTACAAAAGCAGCACTTTGTACACGTAAGCAACTGGAGATTTGGAAAGGAGACTTACTTTACAAGAACCAGTCACAAATTCGGTTTGTCATTACAAAAGAGCTTCAATTTTTCATCTCTGCTAAACCCTTGGGTCTGACAACAGAAGTTCATATAACATTACCAGGGACTGGCTAAGCCACACGCACTGCCTTGTACAGGCAGATGTACACATACATACACACACTCACACACACACACGCTTGTACACATACACACAAACACACACGTACATATAAATATACATGCACACATATCTTAGATAGTTCAAACATGATAACAGAAATAAACTAATAAAACGGTTAGGAAATTTTTTGAATCTTATAAAAAATAAAACAAGATGAAAAACTGATAGAATAATGTAAGAAAATACAAGTGCCAGTCTAGGAATCCAACATATGAGGAATAGAGGTTCCTTAAAAGAGAACATGAAGAAGGAGGGAGTGGAGCAAGTTATCGAGAAAACTAATAATACAAGAAAATATCCCCAATGTGAAGGTTATGGGTTTCCAGAATGAATGGTCCCATCGGGTGCCAAGCCAACGAAAGCAAAGGGTCTATATCAGGGCACATCTTTTCAGGCCACTAGAAGAAAGAAGTTGAAAATATCGTTGAAGGAAAAAAAGAAATGACATTCGACTTTTCAACATCAACAATGGAAACTAAAAGACAATGAAGCAACTGCTTAACAATTCTGAGAAAAATGTTTCTAAACCTAGAATTAAATATCCAAACTATCAATCACATGGGAGGGTAAACCAAAGACAGCTTCTGATTCTCAAGACCTCAAAAACTGATGTGCTCCCAAAACAATGCAAAGAAGAATACAGGGTATCCACGAACCAGAGAGCCACACAGGACAGGCACAGGTTGAAAGGAAGTCCCCGAAGACGACGACGAGCAGAAGTTACTTCCAAACCGTTTAGAACTGGGCAGTGGCAGAGGTGAGGCGCTTATCTGTGAGTGAGGTCTCAAGGGAAGAAAGGGAAACATACACATTAGTTGACATATTTAAATGCATTGGGAGGAGATTTACAATGCAGACGGGAAGCTTAGGGTTAACCTAAAAATATAGACAGACAAAGGGGAAAAAGGCAAGTATTAAAGTCTATTGAAAAAGTTGTACGAGAAAAAAATTCATCTTTGGTCATAACAAATATTTTCACAGTCACAATAATGTAAATACTAAACTGTAATGTCTCCAAAACCGTAGAACAATTGGCACATGGGGAGGGACACGTGTGTTTGTGTTAGCATGTTGTTTGGAACATGGAAGGAAAAGTAGAAGAAACAGTTAAGGTCTTTGCCTGAGGAGAGTAGGAATTGGGGTTGAAAGTGTCCCCCCAGTCTCCCTACCCACCTACAGCTCTCCTTGAACACCCTATTTGGTAGCTCCTTCTTTATAAAGCATCCTTGTTACTTCTTTCCTTCCTATCCACTTTCTGCACATGACCCTCCAAACAGTCACTTCTTCCCTTTTGCCTCCAATAGTCTGCACATACATACACTGAGATGTAAACATGGTTATTTGTTTGCATGCATGCCTCTCCCATTACCAGAGGTTTGGGGCCTTTTTGTGCCATATGCCCCTGTGGATTGTCGGGAAGCCTATGAGCATCTTCTCAGAATAATATTTCTATGTGCATAAAACAAAATACAAGAAATCACTAAAGAAATCAATTATACTGAAATATAGTTATCCACATATTTTAGAAAAGCAGGTTTTGATCATTAAAGGTCAGGTTCCCCAGGAAATATACACTGATACAATATAGATTTTAAAATGCTGTCTTGATCCAGTTTGGAGGCCCCGGCTAGTGGCTGGTCAGTTCCCTGATTTGAGCAGCTAGGTCCACACTTGCCAACCACCTCCCTTTTGGGCTCTCATACTCAGAGCCACTATATGCTGTACACCTGCTCCGGAGCCTGCCTCACCTGTTTCTTCCCCCTCTCCCCCTGGCTCAGAAGGACTCCAGTGTTTCCACATGTGGCAACCCACCATGTGAGGTATACCCCTCTCTTGGGATCTGTGAGTATAATAAACTGGTTATTCAATGGCAATTCTTTCCTGATCTGTCAACCTCACCAAATCTAAATTACAATAGACTTATTAAAATGGCTGAGACTCCAAGAAATGTGCATCAGAGTGCTCTCGTGAACAGCAATGGGAGACTGACTGGAGACGTTAGACCGTGATGCAGTCACAATGGAAGCCTCAGCCACTGACACTGGGATGGCCCTTCTGAGGCGAGGGCCTGGGGCTTATATACCCTTGCAGAGGCCACTTGGAGGCAGCAGCCTGTCCCCAGGGAGGGGATGTGCTTTTGCCTGATGCAGTTCTCTTTGGCAGAGGGCAATTCCTGGAGAGAGACTCAGCCCAGAGGTGTCAGCTGCTAACAGCCCCCAGCACGCTGGAGATGGCCTGCCTGGCCCTGGAGGGCCATGTGGGCAGGCTTCACAGTTCCATCACAGTGATGCAGAAAGGCATATGCTTCTTAGTAACACTTTTAAGTAACAAGATAAAATTATCTTAATTTCAAAGTAGCGATGAATAGTACTCTAAGGCAGAAACAACCATCATTTATGACAATTTCTCTGTGATTTCTATTAGGGCCACATATTGCTAACACTACTAGGATTTGTTGCCTGCATTCCTGGCGGAAAAAAATACGAAATATCTGTTAGAGGTAAGTGAAAATACAGACCTTCAAGTTCACACACCCAGTTAAGGAGGCCTTGGGAGCCGGAACCTTGATTTGCTCATTTTGGGATTTCCAGAGTCGGCCACAGTTCTGGACACCTACTGATGTTATTTGAGTCACTGTTATATTTGAAACTGATGGGATACAATTTAAAAGACAAACTTTAAAACTAATACCTCTAAAGCAACCCTTCTGCAGCTTCAGGGAGCTACACTGGAGAGCCTCGTTCTATGGAAGCCTCTGGCTCAGCCTGAACTCTGCCTGCCCGCGCTGGCTTGGAAGGGCGGGGCCAGGGACCGGCGCTCGCCCTTATAGGTCGAGGCGGGAGGGGGCGGGCCCGCTTCTGCGTACTCGACGGAAGCCCTTCCTTTTCAGCCTGCGCCCCGCCTCCCGCGCGCCCGGAAGTCCCGCCTTCGGAAAAGGAAGTAGCGGTGCGCTGGGGCGCCGGCGGTGACCGCGAAGATAGCGGTGACCGATCTGGGAGAAGGCGGCCGCGGCTTGGCGGTTAGAGGAGGGGCCGGCTCCTCGGAGCGGCTTGGGACTGGAGTCAGGTGCGCAGTGGCAGGCTGGCTGAGGCCGGTGGGTTTTGGAGTCCCGGGACTGGAGCAGGTGGGACGCGGAGGGACCGTATGAAGACGACTTTGGCCGTGTTCCCCCGTTGGAGGTCCTTTCCTTCCTCCCTTCCTTCCTTCCTTCCTTCCTTCCTCCCTCCCTCCCTCCCTTCCTCCCTCCCTTCCTTCCTTCCTTCCTTCCTTCCTTCCTTCCTTCCTCGAATCCGTTTTCTGCGCTGTACCCTGCCCTGAATTCCAATCCTTTTCTCAGCCCGGGTCTGGGGTTTCCTCTGGACTCCCCTCTGGGTCACCACGTTTAGGGCTTCCTGTTCCCCAGACCTACACTCCCTCTCTGTGACCTAGTTTCCCAGGGACCCCCTTCACCTCACCCCGAAAATCCGCACATCTTAGAAACGTGCCCCTAAAGAGTGGTGTGGTGTAAATTTCACACTAGTATTTCCCAAAGAGGTTAATACATTAAAGCTATCCCTCGAAGTGGATACCCTGCCCTGTAGATTTACATCGGAATGACAAGGAGGAGGAACAAGGGTTGGGCAGATAAAGAAGACCAAGGGAATGGTCAGAGCCCAGGCATCAGCATTAATCTGTCTCTTTGCTTTGGCACGTTTGAGTTTAGAATTGTTTGGACTCAGCCCGGCAGCTCCGACCATGGGTTTGTCTGCATCTACCCCTGCTGTTGCAGTCCAGAGCTCAAACGCTTCAGATCATCAGACGGCATCCCCGCCTTCAGGATGTCCCATGCATGAAGGGAAAATGAAAGGTAATCGACCCTTTGTCTAGAAAATGAAACCAAGAGAATTCTCAAAAGGATTTTAAGGAAGAGGCAGCATAGCACACTAGTGAGGCAAAGTGAGTTCTGTCCTTATGGTGCTACTTACAAGGTATGTGACTGTGGACAAGTTACTTCTCTAAGTTGCAACCTGTCATTCGAAAGATGAGGATATAATAATATTTCACAGGGCTGTTGTGACAATTAAATTAAGATAATGCATGAGAGTGGAGTGATAGCTCCATACATTAGCCCTTACCCCTCAAAGTTTGCAGTCAGTGGTTCTCAACCTGGGTGGCCACCCCCGTTCCCCTGGCGGACATTTGGCAATGTCTTGAAACATTTTTGTTGGTCAAACTGAGAGGCGGTGGTGCGTCCAGTGAGTAGAAGCCAGGAGTTCTGGTAAACATCCCTGAGTGCACAGTGCGCCTCTGCCACAAAGAATCTCCTGGCCCCAAACGTCAAGAGTGCTGAGGTTGCGGAACCTTGGTCTAGATCTGCCTTTATCTGTCAAGGCAGCTTTACATCCCATTGCGTTATTCATCTTTGTAAAAGTAAGTCACCACTCATGGCCTTGCTGTTCTTTCCTTAGGTGCAGAGGTGAGAACGGAGAAGCTATCTTTTGTTCCTCCCTGGTCCACATTTGCTTGAGATTGTTTATATAAAAGTATCGCCTAAAAAACCCTTCCTTGTGTTGTAGTCTTACATTCCCTTGGTCATTCAGCAGGAATTGACTCACTGCCCACTCTGTGCCAAGCACTGGTGGGTTTTGTTTTTGCACTGAAAGAAGAGCAGCGTATAGAACACAACAGTCCTGTGCCTAATGGAGTATACATCTCATCCCCGTAATCCTGTGTGGTAGGGTTTCTCCCTATTTTATATTCAGGAAACTTAAAAGCCACGCAGCTAATAATTGGCAAAGTCAGCAGAAACTCTGTGACCTTGGACAAAGGCAGACCCAGTGCTTTTCCAGGGTTTCTCTGTACAGGAAGAATGGAGACAGAGTTGGACAGAACTGTTGTGTTCCTGCTCTGAGTGTCCCCGGGTAGATGATAGAGCCCTGAATATGGTTAGATTTCATTTACTGTGTATCCGGAAGAGCGGTCAGTCAGATAAGTAAAGAATGTGGATATTTGTAGGCGACTAAAGGGGCTCCTGGTTATAGGAGAAATGTAACAGTATTTTCTCACAGCCAGCCGGGATCAGTTTGAGTGGTGGAGCGGAAAGGTGGTAGAGCAAGTCTCCCTTCACCCCTCAAGTGGACAGCAGTACAGGGTCCTAGGGAATGAGGGTCTGCAAGGAGAAACAGAGGAAAGGAAGTGAAAGGAAATCTGTCTTTGGCGTGTATGGCATCCAGCATATTCTCGGCATTATTGCTGGTGCCTGCCCCCTCTCCTCACTGTAAGACCAGCTTCTCAGTCTCCACACTTGCTTCCAGTAGCACTCTGGATTCTTGGACATCAGCTGCCCTTCCCGCTGCTGCTCTCGTAGGTTCAGACCTTCCCTCTTAAGTGGCATCTGGATCCTGTGTGACTGTGGAACATTTTAATATGTGCCTTTTCTTGCTAAGTGCTTGCTGTCAGCTGGTGGGGAGTAGAACCTCAGCCAAGGGGTAGTTTTCTGTGCTTCTGTCCTGGAGCAAAGCACAGGCAGAGGGGCATTCAGACTTTTCTCCAGGAGCCTTCTTGAAGGCTCCTCTGCTCATTTCCATCTCCTGTCTCTGGTACCTGACAGAAGGCGTCAGTAAGTCTGGCATCCTGTGTCCTGATCAGGGCTGGGCCTTGTCTGGAATCGGAACTGAAAGTCAGGGAAACCCCGTAAAACATGGCTGGGCCTCTGCTTAGGTTCCTCTGCAAAACAGCTCGCTGCTAGGAACCCACACAGGTACCTTCTAACCCATCGCTAAAACCACAGAATGAACAACACGTCTTGCAAATGTTGAGGTGTTTTGTTTTGTTTTTGTTGTTGTTGTTGGGGGCGTGACACAATAAGGGAATGGGTACCCATTTCTCTTTCAAGGGAAAGTAAATTTATAGAACCTTTTCCTGGTCTTTAGGATATTAGAATGTTAGCTCGCTTAGCTCTTGGCAGCTTGGAGCAGTAGAAACCTGGCTTTGCCTTTGATGGTGATCACTGGTCAGAAATCCAGCTCTTTAGGGCGGGGATTCAGAGAGCCAGATGTCCTCCTGCTTTTGTGGTGACACTGTTTTTTTTTTACTTGATTTATTTCAGGCTGTCCAGTGAGCACAGAGCCATCTAACCCAACTTGTGAGAACAAAATGAACTCTGTGCCTGCCCACCAAGATCGTGCGTATGAGTATGTGCAGTGTCCTGTTACGGGTGCTGTGGCTGAGAATAAGGAGAACCTAGATCCTTCTAATCTGGTAATTCACACTCAGCCCCTCTTCCTGGAACTTTTTATGCAGAGATGCTTTTATGGGCTCCCAAGACAGACTGCTCACTGCTAGGATTAATTCTCCTTTACTTTTAAAATAAAGAAGTCTGATATTCCATCCACATTGAAAATCCTGAGGGCATCACTAACTGTAGTTTCAGAGAGTGCCTGATAAAGGAGACACTGATGGCGAAGTGCCGGAGTACGTTGACTGGAAACGAGCCACACCAAAGGAGTATTGCCTTTAGGGATAGTGGAAGGCGGGAAATCCCATTAGGAGTGCAGCTAGAATTGCTAAAGGTGTTTCTGGTCTTGGGAAATCTCATAGGCACGATGCCTGATTAGGGCTCTGTTTTCCAGCACAGCCGGGTACCAGCCTGTGTGAGAGTCACTGGTGTGCTACAGCGTCATGTGGCAGCCACCAGTGGAATGCCACTGAGAAAGCAAGGACAAGACAAGCTTGGCCTCACCACATTTTGTGATAGACAGTGTAGGGATTGGAGGTTTCCTGTTTGAAATCACGTTTTCATGGAGGGGCAGACTCAGATCTGTACTCTGGAAACCCAGAACAGGGTTCTCAGAAGGCCAGAGTTATCAGAAGTATTTAGAAATCTTGGCTAACATTTGAAAGAACTAGAAATATGTAGTCTGAAAGAGAAGGGGTGTGGGATATATGTGTGTATGTATGTATTATAACATTATATATATAAAACATTACCGTTAACTGGGTGGTTTGTAAACAATAGACATTTCTTTCTCAAAGTTCCAGAGGCCGAGAAGTCCTACTGGAAGGTGGCGGCAGATTCAGTATATTTGGAGGGACACGAACATTCAGCCTCAACACTCAGTAATGACCCTGCCAAGCTATAAGGGAACTGCTGTGTTGAGGAAGGAGGTGGACGAGATCAGGGCTTCTCCCTGGAGCACTGTTGACGTTGGAGGCTGTTCGGTTCCTTGAGGTTGGGCGCTGTCCTGTGCTGTAGGATATTAGCGGCATCCCTGGTCTTAACCCACCAGATGCCAGGAGCACCCTCTTTTCCCAGTCACGACAACCTAATATGTCTCCAGACGTTTCTAAAAGTGCCGGCATAAGACTGCTGTTCTAGATAATCTCTAATAGCCCTAGTGGGTCAGAACATGGGCCTTTTGGAATCCCATAGACCTAGACTCTCACCCATGGGACTGTTACCTGTAGCAAGAATATTAGTCAGTAGCAGTCAGCATTTCTTTTGGTGACATCTGTACCCTTGTGCTAAGCACCCTACACGCCCTCCGGGAGTGTCAGTGTCCCCATCTTTAGAGCTGAAGCCACCGAGAACGAGCGAGGACGCCGTTTGCCCCACCGCACACAGCCAGGAAGCGGCAGGTCCCAAACGGAACCCCAGCTGCCTCTGACGTGCGTGCTTCAGGCCGCCGTGGTGGGGGCGCAATGAGGTGCTCGGTGCGGCGCCTCCGTACCCGTGTCGCGCGCTGCCGTCATCCTAGCCGGGGCCGTTTCGTGACTTAGTAACACATGCGTGTGTGCTGGAAGAAATTCTCGGCCAGGGGTTGCCAACCAGCTGGGATCTTGCCCCTGGGAGGACACTGGTTGTCACAGCTTGGGTGGAGGGTACCACTGGGTAGAGAGCAGGGAGCTTGCTAAGTCCTCCAGTGCTCAGAACAGACCCCCGTCACCAGCGGAGCCTGGGGTGAGAACCCTGGTCCAGGCAGGGCGTCTGCACCCTGGTGTTGCTGCCCCTTGTGTCTGGGAGGAAGGAGTCTTGCCCTCCTTCCCGATGGCCGCTGTGGTGCGTCACTGCTGCTCTGGAACGCAGTCAGCCCTGACACTGGAAGCATCAGCAAGATCCTAAAAGTAAAGAATATTTAAAAAGAAAGTGGTGGTGTACCTATATTTTATGATACTTTTCCTCAGAAGAGAGAACAGTCATTTTTGAAAAGCTCGTCATAGAAAGGTTTTTAGAAACAACTACAGCCGTGGTATTAGTTTTTACTTCTTAATCCTCGGGGAGAAAGAGACAGAAAACATAACCACGGTGTGTATTTACCATTTGTGAGAACTTAAACGAGAAGGAAACACTTTGAACTCTGACTCTTCGAAACAGCCAAATTTTCTGGGAGGGCTGAAATTTTGCCGTCGCTGGCTTAATAGGGAACGTGTTTCTTGTGTGTGAGGTGTTGCTTTCCGAAAGTCATTATCATTGTTTCCGCTTTATGTCCGATTTCCAGCACTTAAAAACTCCACTTCATTTATGTAGATGCCACCACCTAATCAGATGCCGGCCCCCGACCAGCCGTTCGCACTGTCTACCGTGAGAGAGGAGTCCTCCATTCCCAGAGCAGATTCGGAGAAGAAGTGGGTTTATCCTTCCGAACAGATGTTCTGGAATGCGATGTTACGGAAAGGGTGAGTGAGCATGTTACTGAGAGTATAAATTTGCTCATCAAATTCATCTAAGAATTAAATGTTAAAGAGGTTTTCATCCCCAAATGTAAGTTTTTATAAGCTAATCAGTATATAATATTCAACTGATCTTTCAGACTTAAAAGAATTTAAGAGCAGGGTCAGTGTATTAGTCGGGATTCTCCAGAGAAACAGAATTGGATGTGTGTGTCTTTATACAGAAAAAGAGATTTATGATAAGAAATTGACTCACGTGACTATGGAGGCTGAGAAGTCCCACAATCTGCAGTCAGCAGGCTGGAGACCCAGGAAGAACTGATGTTTTCACTCCAGTCCAAAGGCAGGAAGAAACCAGTGTCCCAGTTCGAAGGCAGTCAGGCAGGAAGAGTTCCCTCTTATTTGCAGGAGGCTCATTCTTGTTTTATTTAGACCTTCAGCTGATCAGATGAGGCCCACCCACGTTAGGGACAGCACTCTCTTTTACCCGTTTAAATGTTACTCTCATCCGAAACACCCTCACAGACACACCCGGAATAATGTTTGACCAAATATCTGGCCCCCCCCCATGGCCTGGTCAACTTGACACATAAGACTAACCCATCATTGCCAGTAGTAGTTTTTAAAAACACTGTTATGTAAGATACTTAGAAAAAGTTGGGGAATCATCAGTCAGTGGTACTGACCGAAAAAGTGTCACCTTATGGTTCCTTGATACACGTGTAAGTGGTTTTTTGTCACTTGGTGAAATGCATATGTGGATTGATTGTACGGCATTATTAGTAAGGTTTATCAAGTTTTACCAGACGTTCTTTCCTAGGTGGAAGTGGAAGGATGATGATATTAGTCAGAAAGATATGTATAATATCATCAGAATTCACAATCAGAATAACGAGCAAGCCTGGAAGGAGATTTTGAAGTGGGAAGCCCTTCATGCTGCGTAAGTATGTTTGAGATCTTAAAAAAAACATCCTTCCAGCATCTTTCTTATTTCATCTCTGCTTTCTAGAGTTTTAACCTTTTATTCAAACAATGTGTTCCTCTAATCCAACATGGTGGGTGGCGGGCCTGTTTCAGTGACTGTTGTGTGACAGACTCTTCCCACGCAGCTGTATGAAATGGCAGGCATTTTATTATGTTTGTGAATTCGGTGGGTCCCAAGTGCAGAAAGCACAGAGCAGGGATGGCTTGTCTCTGCTCCCAACGTCTAGGGCCTCAGCCAGGTTCTGATCAGGGATGCCTTGACAGCCGTGGGCTGGAATTCTCTGAAGACTGGAACATTTACTTGTCAGCTGATTGATGCCGGCTGTCAGCCAGGGCACCTACCCACAGCCTCTCATCGTGGCTGCTTTGGTTTCCTCACACCATGGTGGCTGGGTTACCAGAGCTAGAATTCCAGAAAGCTCCAGGGAAGCTGCATCCGCCTTGATGACCTGGCCTTACCCGTCCCACAAGCCTGCCCAGATTCAGGGGGAGGGGCCGTAGACCTCACACGTCTCGGTGGGAGGAATGCCACAGCCCATGGAAGGCACAGCACGTGGGATGGGAGGTGGCACAATGCTCTCTGCCCTGAGGCTGATGAGAAAAGTGGTTCCGTTCCCTTAGCAGCATTGACTCCCCAGTAGGACTAAACATCAAGAGTTGTCTTGGCATGCGGGCCTTTTTCTCGGAGAGAATGGTAAGTGCTGTTGCGTGTGTTGGCAGTGATGGACCGTCGGTCTGTCCGAGCGGTGGTCCTCACGCTTGAGCTGCACCGGCATTGCCTGAGGGTTTACTAAAACACTGAGTGCTGCGCCCCCATCCCCAGGGTTTCTGACGTGAGGCCCAGACTTGGCATTTCCAGAACAACACAGATGCTACTGCTTTGAGGAGTCCACTTTGAGAAGGGTAGGGGTGGGGAATGTCAGCACAGAAAGCCAGATTGTATCATCACAGGTGGATTACATTTTACATTCATGATAGGAGCGCCTGGGTGGCTCACTGGGTTAAGCAGCTTCGTTCAGCTCAGGTCGTGATCCCAGAGTCCCAGGATCGAGCCCCACATTGGGCTCCCTGCTCAGCGGGAAGCCTGCTTCTCCCTCTCTCTCTGCTCCTCCCCCTGCTTGTGCTCTCTCTCTCTCTCAAATAAATAAAATCTTTGAAAAACAATAAAAGTAAAAATAAATTCATGGTATAATGTGATTAACTTCTTGGCTAAAGTCCACTGAATGATTTTGTTAAGATGTTCAGTTTTTTTTTAACATTTGGACTCTGAAGTTCGTTAGCACTCCCTGGGTGTCACTGGCTGGTCCCCAGGCCTGGGAGGGGTCCGTGTGAGGAGGGAATGGCACAGCAACCAGGATTCCCTTCTCGGTACCCTGAGGCCAGCGGGACTCAGATTTGTCCTCCCCGCGGCTCGCTAGCAAGGTGAGCCGCAGGTGTCCGATGTGTGCTGGAGCGAAAGCCACCTGCTAACTACTCAGAGTGGGACGTTGGAGCAGAGAGAAGACAGATGAGAAGATTCCACTTTGTCGCTTTCAACCCCTCTTCTGGTCATATTCCAGGGTCCCTCAAAATTAGGTCGGCCTTTTAAAGACACCTGCTACAGCCTCCAGGGGGAAGCTTGCCTGGGTTGAGTTTACTTCTTCGCCAGTGACCTTCTTGAGAAGGGACGCTAGTGAGTAGTTAATAAAGTGAGGAGCAAAGTAACTCCGATGGGCCTCACGTAGGTCTCAGTCACACTGGGGCTTGTTTCCTCCGTCGCACGCCATGAGGCCCAGCAAGGCTGAAGCCTCTCCCTGCATTGACAGTGGCTGACAAGCTAGGGGGCCTGTCGTATTTACTTAAAGAGCTGGTCCGGCACTAATTTCATTTGTTCTTAAGGATTCTTCCAGCATTTTTCTTCATTGGTTTCAAATGAAAGAAGAGTAGAGGATTTTCTTTTATTTAAAAACCCTGCTGTAGGCTGTGAAAGTCAAATGTGTAATGCCCGGTCTTCACATGTCTTTTTTTTCCCCTGAGAATGTGCCTGTGTCCCCCCAGCAAATGGAAAGCCCGCTTCCTGCGTCCTGGAAGAACAGTGCAGATCCTCGGAATGCAGTGGAGGGGGTGCAGCATACTCGATCCAGAAATAAAGAACGACGTTTTTAGGGAATAGGGATATTTCTTTGAATTGTGTTGGAAGTTCTCTCACTCTAAGCGTGAAATTATGTAAAATGTGACATCACATTTTTCAGTGGAGGGAAAGTATTTTAACAGGCCGTTCTTGTTTGGGAATTTCTAGGGAGTGTCCTTGTGGTCCATCGTTGATCCGGTTCGGAGGTAAAGCGAAAGAGTATTCACCAAGGGCAAGAATTCGTTCCTGGATGGGGTGAGTGACGGTGCAGAAATGTACGTTCCTCACGTCGGGGTCTCAGAACTGCAGGGCCATCTTCCAAGACGTTACCAGTATTCAGCTGGAGAGTTCTTCCTCTCCCTCGACTTTGCCTGTTGGTGGGCAGATTTCTTCGGGTTTCATGCGTTGTTCCCTGATTATTGTAGCCCTGAGTTGAGTTGTCTTCTGTGTTCTCGGAACTGTCCTCTTCCTCCTCCCGTGGTCTCTCTGCGTCTGAGCACTTAGCATCCCCCCCTTTCCTTCCAGCGTAGACTGATTATTAGCTCATACTTGGATCTCTGCAGTATCTCAGCCGACCTCCGTGGCCTGGGTCCCTTTCCTGTTGACCATGTTGCCTTGCAGACAAATGACCCGTCCCGTGAACCTGGGCTCGTCATGGTTCTTCAACACTGTAGACGGGTTCTCTGAGCCTCACCGCACCCCCCCCCAGCTGGATGTTTGACCCCGAGAGCAAGCGTTTTCATGCTCACGAGCACGTTTTCATTTCAGGTACGAGTTGCCTTTCGACAGGCACGATTGGATCATCAACCGTTGTGGGACGGAAGTCAGATATGTCATCGACTACTACGACGGCGGGGAGGTCAACCAGGACTACCAGTTCACCATCCTGGACGTCCGGCCCGCCTTGGATTCGCTCTCGGCGGTGTGGGACAGGATGAAGGTCGCGTGGTGGCGCTGGACTTCCTAAGTGCTGTTTTGTTAGAGATGGGAAAATAGAAACTATTTTTCTTCCGAGCAATACATTAAACTATTTTCCCCAGACCGCATTGCTCTCATGATGTAATGGGAATGGCAGGTGGGTGAGGACACCTTTGACGCCCCATAGAGAGGGGGCCCGGCCCCGTGTCCTTTGGTGTTTACCTTGCGCAGTTTATAGCAGGTCGTTGCGGGTTTCCTTCCCTCTTGGCTTAAGTGGGAAGCAGTCCCTTGGTTTTTCCTTCAGCTGCAGTATTGCCGGTGTATTTAATCTAGAAAAGTGAACAGTGTCTGAAAAAGAATGTTTCTTGTCATGTGAAGAGAGCGGCTTTTTTCCTTACTGTTTCTCAGGAACACTTGAGACGTAGCCCCGGCAGCCCGTGTTCTGTCGAGGAGTTTTTAGCCGGCCGGGTGTTTGAACGAATACTCTTCATTGCAAATAAGTGGTTCTGCTTTCGCAGAATTTACCAGCGTGTCGCTGGCCCTGCGAGAGTAGCGCGCCCTTAAGAAAACGCAGAGCTGTCCGCTGGCAGTGCTCTCAGCAAAACGAAGGCGCGTCTCGGCTCCGGATTCTCAGTTGTGAGAATTTTTCAGGCTGGACCTTGTTCTAGAATAGTTTCAAGTCCCCCATGGTTTGATGATGCACGTGCATTGGAATCCATGTTTTCACTTTGTCAAGATTTGAATTCCCGCTATCCTGCCACGTGCCTCTGCTCCCAGCAAGCATGTCTTGTTGCCGGTGGCATTTGACGGTTGACCCCGCCTCGGAGTTCCATTTCTCCTCCTGCCGGCAGCCCTCCCTCCAGCCGGCCTCGCTGGGACCTGGAAGGCTCGGCACAAATCGCAGCACCACCATGGTCCCTCTCGAAAACACACTTCTGCTTTGTTGAGTGTTAGGATGCACGAAAAGAGTATTTTTCCCAGATACAGAATGTTTGTATCAACTCACTGTCTCGGCGCAGATTTTTTTCTTTTCTTAAGGGAGCTCTCAGTTTGCCGTTGAAATTCTTTCTACCGGCGATTCGTCAGCCGGTGGTTCTGCGTACAGCAGCGTGAGATGACTGTTGGGGGGTTTTCTTAAGTGTTGATGATAATCTGTTGATTTCCCTGGAGTCTAGTGTTGAGGTAGTAGAAGGAACTGGAGTCTGCAGTGATTCATTTGATACCGATTTCTTTGTTGTGTCGGTTTTGTGTGCTGGTTTCAAAATCCAACAACTTGAAACTCTTCTACATGTCAAAATGTTTGTATATTTTAAAATAAAATAAAGCTGATAGTTCACGGGTTTGGATTTGAAGAGTCACTTCACGTGTCGCAGTCGTTCTGCAGAGAGAATCTTTACAGAAGTGATGCTGTAGTCTCGCTGTTAGTGGCTGTTTTCTTCTCTCTCAATCACGTTTTAAACTACCGAGAAAGAATTACTGTTGGCATATTTTTTTGGTCCTCGGTGCTACCGAGGAAGTGTCGGGTAAGGCATCATTATGGGAAACAAAGTGGTGTAACTGGAAACTGAGCCATAGGCAGGGGTCCCCCCCTCCTAAAGAGCTGTACTGGTTCTTGAGGAACCCCCCTGCAGTAAACTGTCAGGCAAAGCTGAGGACAGCGGGAAGGAAACCCTTCCACCACTCCTGGAAAAGACAGCCTGCTGGGTGTTCCAGAGCTCCTTGGGGGCTCGATCAGACTTGCTCGTGTCCGGGGGCCAGTACTTCACTGCTCGGACAGGAGGCTTCATTTAGAACTTGAAATTCATTTTGGATGCTCTCCGGGGTTTTAGGCTACGTCTTCTCTCTGCGGTGTTAGCCCCATTCAGAATCAGTACAAACTCCTGTCACGAGGCCAAGTGTTCGTGGACAAGGTGGGGTTGGAGCTGGGCTCGTGTACTAAACTGGAGCATCCCTGGCCGGCCCCTGTGTAGAGGCAGCCGGGCCCCCCATCGTCCCCGGAATACGAAATGCAAAAGGGGCAGCCCTGACCCACGAGGTGCTCAGTCTTTTGAGGGGCAGTCTGTAAATGAAATGGTAAGTTCGAGAATTCCAATTTAAAGACAGCCTGTGGTAACCTAGGGGGTGCAAGTTGTCCTAAGTCTTTTTGCATATGTATTGAATATATAGTTACCGATTGCTTTACTGAGTCACGAGTGCAGTTCGTCGTCTACCAGAGCTCCCTGCTAGCGAGACTGAAGAGATGCGCACGTCACGCCTCCCCTCTGCAGGGACTGTGGGGCTTGCACCGTGGACCGCTTGTGTCTGCACAGGCTTAAGGCCATGTGTGGTGACAATGCACGTCCTTCAACAGATAACATGCGCCCCTGTGGGCACAGCAGCATTATTTGCAGTAGACAAGACCTGGCGACAACCTGTGTCCACCAACAGATGAATGAATAAAGAAAATACGTATAGATATGCAGTGGACTACCACTCAGCCATAAAAAAAGGAGGAAATCTTGCCATTCGTGACAACATGGGTGGACCCTGAGGGCTTTACGCTAAGTGAAATAAGACAGAGAAAGACAAATAGCATATGATCTCACTTATATGTGGAATCTAAAAAACAAAACGAAACAAAAAAACCGAGCTCATGGGTACAAAGAATAGATTAGCGGTTGCCAAACATGGCCGGGGGGGGGGGTGGAATTTGCGAAGGGGGTCGAGAGGTACAAATCTCAGTTATAAAATAAGTCATAAGGATGTAATGCATATTTGAAAGTTGCTAAGAGAGTGGATCTTAAAAGTTCTCATCAAAAGAAAAAAGAATTCTGTAACTGTGGTGAGCATTTCCCAATATATGCAAATATCCAATCATTACTTACACACCTGAGACTACTGCCGTATGTCAATACACCTCAATTTAAAAAACGCAAGTCCCGGAAGCAGACGACTGGCTTAGAGTCCAGCTCAGGCCTTCACTTGCTGTGAGATCTTAGTATCTCTGGGTCCTGGCTTTGTCGCCCTTAAAAAGAGTAATAAAACTGTTTTAGTCTGTTCAGGCTGCTATTAGAAAATGCCACCGGCCGAGCGACTTACAAACCACAGAACCGCACGTGTCACAGTTTTGGGGATGGGAGGTCCGAGACGAGGGCGCCGCGGCTTCAGGGCCTGGTGCAGAGGGCTGGCTTCCTGGGTCGCTGGGGGCCATCTTCTCCCGGGTCCTGCTCGCAGAAGGGTCGAGAGCACGAGAGCACGCAGCAGTCTCCTTTCTACAGACGCTAATCTCATCCCAAGGCTCCACCCCCCTGACCTAAGCACTTCCCAAAGGCCCCACCGCCTAATACCAACAGCAGACGGATCTGGCGTGGGGGGCACAGACGCTCAGACCCTTGCGCCCACCTGCGAGAGTTGTTTCCGGGTGCTGCGAGATGACACCTGAAAGCACTTAAGCAGAGACCGCAGGGGGACGTGCTCCGTGAATGTCAGCCACGCGCTCATCACCAACGAGGAAAGGATGGTTCGAGGGAGAGGCCGGGCAGAAAAGCAGCGCTAGGACACATAGTCGTCCGCCCCCCGCCGCTCCCACCCCTGGGGCCAAGGAGCATCTGCCGGCGGGTGGACTAGCAGGGGCTCCTCCTGATGGGGGCTAATTGGAAGGATTAGCAGGTGCTAGTAAAATCCGTCCAGGGACAAGGCAGGTAGCAGTCTTTGACCGGCTGAAAACTGGAAACCAAGGCAGGGGGACATTTGGTTTCCTTCATATGCAAGTCCCACGAGAGAAAAATAAAGGTTACAATGAGGCTCCTGTGCTTCCTAATCTAAAACGTAGCTCACTGTGTCCTCGGGGTCACAGAGGTCTCCGGATTTAAGACGGATATGACAAGGGTATGGTTCCTGCGTGTAAAAGGGTACCGAAAATTATTTCCAAAGCCATGCATTCCTCGTAACTTGAGGTAAAATTTTGAAAATGACACAATTTCTTCAACACGCAGCCTATTAAAGCGATGCCTGTTAGTCACTCCTTCCCGCTCTAACGGGAGTGATAGACTTACTCCCGCGGCGGAGGCCGTGCCCTTTGCAGAAGCGGCGAAGCGTCCGCCTCACGCTTGTGTGCGCCCTCGTTCTGAAGAGAAGCTGGCAGCGCTTTCTGCGAGGTATTCGCCCTGGTGTCACACTCACATAGCAAGCGGTCCGAGGTTTTTGTGGGATCGCAGCAGCAGCTGGAGCAGATGTTAATGTTTCTAAGACAAGTTTCTTCTCGGGAAGCCTGTGTCTCCTCGGGGGGTGAGGCATGGACACATGGGCGCTAGCTTGGACTGATAACTTTTACTTAATGCTTTCACACGCGTCATGCCCCGTGTGCGGGGGCCACGGAAACGACAACCCTGAGTGCTGTAACGTAGGAACTGCGTGAAGAGAGAAGACTTCACAACAGGAGTGAGTTGACTCCCCAAGGACAATAAAGGTTACCGTTTTGGAGCTCTGCTCCGAATCATCATTTAAACACTTTGCTTTTCTGTCTACATTTCGGATAAGTTCATGTGGCTGGTTCCCGTGGCTCTCCAGTGGTTTGATATGGAATATTATCAGGATGCTTTTGCCTACAAGTAGCAGAGTCCTTGCTGGGACTCCTCACCACAAGTGCAAAGCTGGGTGTGCACCTGGTCGATTCGAGCTCTCTCATGCTGGTCCCTTCATGCTTAACTCCAGCTTCATCCTGATAGGGTGGATTCCTTTCATCACCCTCACATGGCTCCTAGCTCCCACCTGATCTTTATAATACTTGTCTATGGCCGGTGGGTCTGATGTGGGGCAGGAGGGGGTGTCTCCCCCAACCATGGAAAATAAGGTTCCTCTTCCCGCTCACTGGGCCAATTCGGCATGAGGTCTGTGTCCGGCCACCTCCCGCCCTGTACATTCCCGAGCATGTACCCTTGCACATTCTCGTGCTTAGCCTCAGATGAACCACTTAGAGTAAACTGCCGTGCCCACAGGGGGATGATTTCACTATGAATTTTTAAATCCCCCACTTACTCATCGTTTCATTAAGGTGTTTTTCCTTCATTTGGGCCCTTTTCTGATGCCAGGGTTTCAAATCTGGAGCAAGGGGCTAGTGTGATGGCAGAAGGCAGAATGGAGAATCGCCGTCGTGTGCTGGTTCTCTGTGGGGGGGGGGATGGGGACAATCGCTTTAGATCCGGAAACCCCACCTTCCTCAGATTATCTTCAGTGTTCCTTCCACACCAGATTTCTCGGTTTCACGCGGCCTACTTCTCTTACATTCAGATGGGCTGGGTTGGGCCATGTTTGGGGCTGAGGCTGTATAAGTGAAGGGAAGATAATGTGGTTTGAAAGCCTACTTTGAACTAGATTTCACAGAACGTCAGTAGACTTGCTCGACCTACACTTCGGCTACTTCCTAGCTAGCCACTGCTTTCCTTTCCTTCTATGCAATGTGCTGGCTTAGAAATAACCCAAATGCACAGATGACTGGATTAAGAAGTTGTGGTCCATATATACAATGGAATATTACTCAGCAATCAGAAAGAATGAGTTCTCAACATTTACTACAACATGGACGGGACTGGAGGAGATAATGCTTAGTGAAATAAGTCAAGCAGAGAAAGACAACTATCATATGATTTCTCTCATCTATGGAACATAAGAACTAGAATGATCAGTAGGGGAAGAAAGGGATAAAGAAAGGGGGGGTAATCAGAAGGGGGAATGAAACATGAGAGACTATGGACTCTGAGAAACAAACTGAGGGCCTCAGAGGGGAGGGGGGTGGGGGAATGGGATAGACCGGTGATGGGTAGTAAGGAGGGCACATATTGCATGGTGCACTGGGTGTTATACACAACTAATGAATCATCGAGCCTTACATCGAAAACCAGGGATGTACTGTATGGTGACTAACATAATATAATAAAAAATCATTATTAATAAAAAAAAAAAGAAATAACCCAAATGTTCATCAACTGGCGAAGAGATAAATAAGTGGTGGTCCAGCCATACGGTGGAATATCATTCAGCCCTAGAAAACATGAAAACACCATGCTCAGTGAAAGAAGCCAAATACAAACGGCCACATGCTGTGCGTTCCGTTTACAGAAATGCCCGGAACAGGCAAATCCATAGAGGCGGAGAGCGGACTGGCGGATACCACTGCTGGGGTGAGGCGGGAACGGGCAGTGACCGCCAGTGCGTGCAGGGTTTCTCTCGGGGGACGAAAATGTTCTAAAATTGCTGCTTGCACCCCTCGGTGACTCTACCGGCAAACTTTAAGTGGGCAAACTGTATGTTGTGTACATACAGCTCCCTAAAGCTATTTTTAAGAAAGAAAAACATGTCCTGGCTGATCCCTGCAGCTAGCAGAACCCCACGCCGCTCCTGACTGAGTGGTCAGTTTACCAACAGCCAGTAACTTAATTTTAATGAAGCAAAAGAAAAGACAATGCAATGTACATGCATAAAGCAAGTCTATACACGCTGATAAATGGCTCAGAACGGATTGAAGGAGAATCACTAAAAATATTGCCCTGAAACTGCAAAGAGTTGGGAAAATATTTGTAAAACTCCAGAACATTCTTTGTTCATGGCCTCGCAGCAGTCTCTTGAGGTCGCCGTGAAGAAGCTGGAAGGGGACTGGTACACGGATGAGGCTCACCTACGAGGGATGAAGCGGCGCCGCCCCCCCCCCCCACGCTCAGAGAGGCGGCCGTGGCTCCACGCTGGACGCTGAACAAACCATGTATGTTTATGTGTTTTCCGTTAAAATGTAACAGGAAAAAATGATAAACAACATGAAGTTATTGTCTCGCAGTTCTGGAAGCTACGAGTAAGATCAGAGTGTAGATGGGGCCAGGCGCTGAAGGTGCTGGGGGAAATGCCTCTCTCCTAGCTTCTGGTAGTTCCTTAGCTTGGGGCAGCAGAACTGAGTCTTCACATGGACGCCTGTCTGTGTCTACATCCCTATTTCCCCTTTTTATGAGGACACCGGCCACATGGGATTAGCACCCACCCTAATGACCTCATTTGACGCCAATCATTTGCAAAGACACTATTTCCAAATAAGATCACATCCACAAGTACTGTGACTTCAACATCTTTTTGGCGGATGCGATTCAACGCAAAACATGGACATCTGCGAGATGGCTATGAAAAACCTCACCCAGGGCCAGTGCAGCTTGTCCCTCTGGCGTCCGAGCTCTGTCATTGCTCAACAGTGACCTTGCAAACCAGCAGTGGCTTGGTCTCTCGCAAGTCTTCACCCTTCTGCCAAGCTCGGACGCGCTCAGCGCTGCAGCGGCACCCGCCCCTCCCCAGACGGCTAAGCAGCTCAAGGAAATCTCCTGGTGCGGGGGGGGGGGGGGGGCAAGACAACCAGATGCACAGCGTCCTGCAACACATCAGGAAGGGCAAGAGCCAGGTGGCTCATCTGACTGACTTTCCCAAGCAGATTCGGGGCCCAGACCCTTGATCTTGGACCAAGCAAAGGACTTTAATAAGGCTCCTGACACTGACTCGCCCTGTTTCTCTCTTGCAGGAAGAAGCATGTTTCTAATTCCTTCTCTAATTCATTTTACCCTTGTGGAGACCCACTCAGAACCCCAGAGTTGGCATCAAGACTACTTTAAACTGAACACATTTGAGATTCTACTGATGTAGATTAAAAAAAAACCTTCTCAGCGCTTCAAGTATCTAAGAACAGCAACGTCTTGGAAATGAAGCCACCATAAATCCCCTCTCTGGAGGAGTTTTATGGTCCTGAAGGAGATGGGAAAATCACTCCTACCTGTATAGACAGACATTATCACAAACTTCCATTTCTCCCATCTGTTCTCCTAAAAACCCATTTGTTTTTCTCATAGAAGCTGTTTCTCCCAAGACGAAACCAGAGAGGGAGACAAAGCATAAGAGACTCTTAATCTTAGGAAACAAACTGAGGGTTGCTGGAGGGGAGGGGGTGGAGGGATGGGGTAATGGGGTGATGGACATTGGAGACGGTATGTGTTGTAATGAACACTGGGTATAAGACTGATGAATCACTGACCTGTACCCCTGAAACAAATACATAATATGTTAATTAATTGAATTTAAATTAAAAAAAAAATAAAGGCATATCAACCAAATATAAAAAAGAAGCAGCTGTTTCTTCCAGCTCCCTTTTCTCTACTAAGTTAGATAACTAAATTTGTAACGTGAACCATTTAAGGAAACAGCTACCCTTTTGTGGGCTCCCATTATGCATATGGAGTAAATGCTTTTCTCCTGTTAAGCGGTCTTTTCCTAGTTTAATTCACAGGCCCTGCCCACAGTGCTTAAAAGGGTAGGAGCAGGGGCGCCTGGGTGGCACAGTCTTTAAGCGTCTGCCTATGACTCAGGGTGTGATCCCAGCGTTCTGGGTTCGAGCCCTGCATCCGGCTCCTTGGCTGGTAGCCTGCTTCTTCCTCTCCCACTCCCCCTGCTTGTGTTCCCTCTCTCGATGGCTGTCTCTCTGTCAAATAAATAAATAAAATCTTTAAAAAAAAAAAGGGTAGGAGGAAAGGGTTTTTCCCCCTCATCTACAGCCTCTGAGGAAACAATTAACAGCCTCCTCCCAGCACCCCCAGTGCAAACTGGAAGGTCGGTCCTCCTTTTCGCTCAGTTGTCATCCCAGAGGCAGGAGCTCCTCCCCTGGGGAAGTTCCAGCTGAGCCCCTCTCCTTCACGAAAGAGACCCAGGGCTCCAAGAACTACAGAGCTTTGTTCGTGTCACTCAGAATTATCCAGGTGGCAGGCTGGCGCCCCTGGATGGCCTGCCAGCAGATTGTGGGTCTTCCACCCTGGAGTTGTGTGACCTTGGGCCACTCATTTGACGTCACTCTGAGTCCTCTGTGCCCCCTGGCAAGAGAGGATAGTCGTGGTTCCTGTCTATCGCTTGTGGGGGTTAAATGAGCGACGGAGGAAACACTTGGGTTTGAGCAGCTGTTAATAAGTATTAGTTAATAGGACCAGCATTTTGCAGCAGAGGGTCCCAATTTGTTTCTTCTAAAGTGATCTCACGTGGGACACCAAGTCTCGGCTACGTGTTGACGATTAATTCGGTGCTGCTGCAGGTGGTTTCTCCCTTAACCTTCGGAGGGATCCTGCGGGCGAGGTGTTGTTAGGCCCTGACTGCCCTGAGCAAATGGAGAGTCAGTCCAGTGAAAGCGGTTGGCCCAAGGTCACCCAGCTCCTGAACGACAAAGCCAGGACTCAAACCCCGTCCTCTTTGACCCTGAAGCCCACACTTTGAAAGGTCACTGTTCTTTCAATCATTAAGTGAGCACCAAGCAGGAAGCGTGCAAATATACATTTACTTGCCACGTTTACTATTCCATTTTCTTCTTAAGAATGGAAAAGTAACATACCCAAGCCGCCGGCCCCTGTCCCAGGTATTTGAGCGCTGCGTGACGCGTCTTTGTGGGGCCTGGCTGGTTAGGAGACAGGGTCTCTGTGCTCGCCATCAGCTTCTCCCCAGACTGTGTCCCCATTTCCTCCAAAGCCTTTTTATTTGGCCAACATACTTCAACGTCTGCATTCGCTGGGAGGTCAATGCACTTGCATTTTTTGCTCCGTGGCAGGGGAAAGTGCCTCATCACACTCCCAGGCGGACGTTCAGCAACATTTATCAAACACCGACCGTGCACTGGCTCTCTGCCCGGTCCTGAGCACACAGTCCCTGCCATCAAGGACAGAGTGGGAATGACCTCGAGATGAGACGGGCAGCAGTCCCGATAACGCACAGCAACGCTTGTTAAAATGGCCACGTGTGCCAAGTGCCTGCCTAAGCTGTGATTCAGCATGTTTACGGGAGGGGAAGAGTCAAGCTAATTTACAAGGAAAATAGCCTTTGAACGACGAGGAAAAGCAGGGAGGAGCACTTGAGGCCCTTGGAACAGAAGTATGAAAGTGCATCCTGCGTGTGGGATGGGGGGTGTCCCCCGGCGGAGGCCAGAGTAGGGGGTACGGTGTTGGGGAGAAACGATGGGCGGAAGGTCGATGGAGGCTGGATTGCGAGCGTTGTGATGTTAGGTGAGGAGTGTGGGCCTCGTCTTGTGGGCCAGAGGGGGAGGAGGGCATCCGTGGTTCGGCAGCAGGGCCGTGCCCGTGACGAGGTACGCGTTACACGCCATCTAAGGGGCGGTGGCGTGGAGGAGCCGGGAAGAAGGAGCTGGAAGGGAGCCCAAGAACCGGAGGCTGAGAGGGTGAGAGCAGACCCAAGGGAGACGCAGTAAGGCTGGGACCCCCGGAAGGCTGGGGTAACATACCCTGGGGGGGGTGGCTGGAGGCTGCCGGGAACGAACGGGGCTCCGCACGGAGTCGAGGTGTGCAGTTGGTCCTTTGGGACTGGCGAGGCTCTGGGCGACACCCAGTGAAGACCACAAGCCACTGGGGACCGAATGGGCCATCAGGGCTGGAAGTTCGGGTTGTCGGACTTAGCCAACGGGCACTCTATTCAATTTGAACGTCAGATAAACAGTGAATGACTTTAAATACTTTTTACAGTCAGTATGTCCCGTGCCATATCTAGGGCAAGAAATCTCTTCTTAATATAATTACACCTCAGACATGGCACGGACATACACTAAAACACAGCCATTCATTTATCTGACAGTTAAACTGGGTGTCTGTCCTCGATCTGATATGGTGACCCTACCTGAGAGGTGCCAAGGTAGAAGGCTCTGCATCCCCAACCCACCTTCCCCCTTCCTGCCAGCTCAGAGCATGGCCTGTGCCCCCTGGCGTGGGTTTTTCATTACAAAACCTGGGATGTCGCAGGCAAACTGGGACGATTTGGTCACTCTAGGCTGAACACATATTGCCTGAATTGAGTTTTGAGAATCTTCTGACCCTTCTGCCACCTCCGGGGGGCCTTCAGTTGGGGCTGGAGCTGCATGCACCTGGGTGCACTGGGGGCCTCAGTGGGCCAGGGGTGCACACCCCAGCGACCCCTCTCAGCAGCCTCCCATCCGTACCACGCCATCTGCTGCCTCGGCTGTGCTGAAGATTCTCAACCCTTACTGGAATTTTCCTTTCGCTTTGCGTTCATTTTTTTCTTCGACATTTGCTGCTGATTTAGTCCCATTTTAAAATTGTCTGGTCGAGCTGTGGTCCTGTCCTCACCTCCGTGTGCCTCTTCTCCGGTCGTTTCCTTTCCTTCCTCTCTGTTCTATGGAGTCGTGTCCCCACACCCCTCCAGCAATCTGCTTATCAGCCTCCACCGGCCTGGACTTTGTTCCCACGTCTCCTGACACTGCTGCTCCCCCGCCCAGCCCGCGCGCACCACGCGTAGTAAAACATGCGTGAGGAAAGGAGCAAGCTGGGCTGATTGAGTTTTCTTCATTTGCACCAACTCCCTTGGTACAAGAGATTTTTTTTCTATAAAAAACCACAACAAACGTATGTTAATAGCTACTTAGATGGACCAAGACAAATTCCCCTTTTGGCCATTTCTGCCATCGTCCTTCTGGCCCCGTCGCCAGAGACACACACGCAACGGCCAAGTGTTCAGAGTCAGAGGCGTGGCGGGTCTCAAGCTTTCTTCTTGCTCCTCGGAGTCTCTGCTCACAGGAGCCAGTGACTTGAACAGCCTGTTACATGGTTTTGTCCAACTTGGAAGAGCTTGGATTTTATTTTTTTCTTGTCAGGTATTGTATCATTTGCAAGGTCTTATAAATTACTTCAATTTCCACTCAGGTTCTTGGGTCTCGTGTGTGTTTTAAAACAGGTTACTTTCAATGGGATAAGGGCATCTAAAAACCTAGCTTTCACTCCTTAAGCTAAAGATACGGCCACTGGGCTTAAGCCACATAAAGAGAAGGGGAGAGTGAACAGTCATAACACACACACACAGTTTATTTAAAACACACCCTGAGCCCTGTTTCTTGGACTGGCTTTTCTCGGCCTGTCAACAGATGGACAGACCTTTGGGTCACAGACATCAGCCTCAGAACCATTTGGTCTGCAAGTTTTAAAAAACAGAACTGTTAGGGCAGGAGCCAGGTGGGAAGAGGGTCCCATACATGTGGCGGTTCAGTCCAGAACGGCGGGAAAGAAGTGGCGAGCTCATGGTCAGACTCAAAGCCTGGAAAACACACAGGGGTTAGGAATAGGAGGAGGGGGGGTGGCCCAGAAAGGCGACTTGCGATCCACAATCAAGGAGGGTTTGCTCGGCTGCATGTGGGCAGCCAGAAAGAACCCGAGCCCGGTGGGCAAATCCTTCCTGAGTCCCAGCCGGCGGCAGAGCCACAAGACAGCCGGTCATTTGCCCGGTAAGAAATGTTAGACACCATGTCTAGATGTCATTATTTTGGCCCTGAAGTAAATGAAGCATCTAAGGCCTTTAGGACAGATGTAACTCACAGGACCGTGTTGGACGACACCCGGCCCGCCTGCGGCAAAACACTGCCTCACTGACACCTGAGTTTCAACTGAGAGACAATCAGCCTTCACTTGCAACAATTAGTGTGACTTTCTAAGTGTGTCAGTGTCCCCAAACCATCCGATAGCTTTTACTAGCTCTTTAGCTGTGTATTTATTTATGACACTTCGACATGTGGAGAGCGGAGCGTACGTCTGGAACGGAGTGGCGAGTTCATTCATTCGATTTAATGCCAGGGAACAAAGCCTTTGTTTAACTTTTTATTCATCATGGCACAAGATAGAACTTTAAGAAACACCACGGAAAATGTCACTGCTGACATGAAAATTAAGAGTAGCACGTTTCATAAAAAATTCTTTTTCTATAATACACATTCCCTTATGAAGTGAAAAAAAAAATCACATAAAATACTGAAGCGAATCGCCACCTGCTGGTCAAAAATGGTTTTGCGGTTGAAAAACTTGAAACTACGGAAGTACAGTAGGCGCATTTTACGATACACACAAAATTACCAAAGAAAACATGTCCTCAGCCTTTGGCACGATGTAAATACAAAGCTGGAGTTCTTGTCCAAACATGACTTACTCTACAAAGCTTTGCTCATAATTTGGTTAATACTGATTATGGGGCAAAAGGAAAAACTGTTCTGTAATTTGAATACTCTGTTGGGATGCTTAAACGCTTTATAGTTGGATTCCAGTTTGTGGTTTTGAAAAATACATAAAAATTATACATTATAAATATATATTATATATGGTCTATATAAAATTGAATTTGATCTAAAATGGGAAGGACAACTTCTTAGTCTTTCTTCTTTAGGCACGGCCTTTCTCTTGTTTGATTAACTGAATCCTTTCTAAACAGATTCTAAAAATATATTCCATAATGTATCAAATTTAATATCTTCCTTAAAACATATTCAATATGAAAAAGCATTCAGTGACTATGTTTTCTTTTCTATCTCACTACTATATAAAAATATGGCTTGGCATATTCTGTTTTGTTTTCTTAGCGTTTTTCCTAGGCATTGAAGGATGGGCTGTCCCCAGCTAAAAAGCTATGGCAAAAGCACAGAAACCTGCTTGTGCATATTCTAGAACATTCTATAGAATCTCATTACTCAGTATTAGTGAAGTGATTTTTAAAAACTGTTCCTTCTGTTTCTGTGAATATGTCATATATGATTATTATACATAATCTGTTACAGAATATACAACAGCCAAAACTGAAGTCACATAAATACAATTAAGCTATATCAAAGCAAGGGTTTTATCTTATACAAAGCCAATGTGAGTAGTTTTTAGGTTGTGATATCACCATCTGTTTTTGTTTTTGTTTTCTCCTAAGGCTGGCTATGCAATAGAAGTTTATTATAAATGGCAAGGGTACTAGTGCTCTATATCTTTAAGTGAACTGGGCTTCTCTTGTGTTATTTTCTTTTAAGTGTTAAAGAAGAAAAATCATTAAGTGTCCAATTGTCCAACACTGACTTTTTCCCCTACTGAGTGAAAGAAGGCTGTTTGGGCCGTGGGGGCGCGAGCTCGGGTGGGCTCATACCAGCGTTTCCGGGAGGGCATCGGGGTTGTCGGTTGATAAGAGCTCCCAGATCTGCCACCGCTCTCTCTGCCAATCGAGCCAGTTGGGTTCAGCCAAAGTCTTACTGTTCTGGTCGCTGGCGGGAGTGGAGTAGGCGCTGCTCAGTTTTTGCTCAGCGGCTTGCTGCTCTCGCTCAGCTGTTTGGCTTCCCTCTTCCAAAGCTGTTCTGGAACCTTCTTCTGGCCTCTGAGGCCTCCACAACAGTGGCTCTCCTGGCTGGTGGGATGCCACTACAGCTTGCTTCCCTGGACCAGGATAAGGAGGAGGGGGCCTCTTGTCATGCTTCTCACTCTCTCGAGGTCTCTGGTGCAAAGGCTTGGCTCTGCTCTGCGGCCAGGGCACATCAAGCTCACTCTCGGTGAGGTCTTCGGCGCTGCTCAGAGTCAAATACTGCTCTGACTTCGGTGTGGCCTGCTCAGACCTTCTGCTGCCACCCTGGATGTGGGGCGTGCTGCCGACTCGGGACACAGGAGGGCAGGCCCTGCACTCCATGATGGTGGCCGTGGTCTGAGTCCTCCGAATGACCTGTGAGCCACTTTCCAGTTCTGTGGGGCTCCCCTGCCACCGGGGCCAATTCGGGGACAGGTTCCCTTGAGAAAGGGAGCATGGCCCCGGTCGTAGGGAGCTGCTTTCAAAAATGTCTCCATAGGAACCTGGAGGCCAGAGAGAAGGGCGAGAAATGGAATTAGTGTGTAGAATCCCTGCTGGGATGTGTCCTGTTATTTCCTTCCCACGGCCACCTTCAAAAATTGAGAAAGCACAGGACACTCCTGTTGCCTAAAGCAAAACACGTCCTAGTAAAGGAAATGACAAATAATGCTTTGGTTATCGGCATAATTCACACAGCAGCTCCAGATACAGGGGTCTAGACTGACAGGCTAGCTGTGAAACTAGACTCAATAGTCCTTGTCACTCATTTGTTCCAGGAAAGGCCCCTTTCACATGGCTTCTGAACCTGGAAGGTAAAGGAAGTGTTCTCTTCTCGTTTGGTGCAGTTTGCAGTCCTGAGGAGGAAGCAACGATAACGCTTTGCTGTTTCCACCATGTCAATAAAATGTGTTGGGATACATCAACTGAACCTAAAATGCCCCACCTCCGGCCGGAAGGTAACGAAAACAGCAGCAGTAGACATCACCACCACCACTGCGGGCAAGACTGGCTCGTGTTCACCATATCTTCCCCTTTCCAACCCGGATGACATTTCCCAGCCTCCCTGGCAGTTAGGGGGCCACATAAATGAGGTCTGGCCAAGGATGTGGAGAGACATGATGTGAGCCATTTCTAGGCCTGGTCCAACAAAAAACCAACGCCTGCTAGTCTTCCTGGCCTGCTTCCTTCCACCCACTACGAGGCTGGGATAGAACAACTGGGAGGCCTCTTGGGATGAGGGAACCAGCGGCTAGATGGAGCCTGAGCCCCTGAATGACTGTGTGGAACAGAGCTCCCCCGGCCCTCCTCTCCCTGCACCATCCACGCTGGGGGAGAAACCTGTGACGGGTTAAGGCACTGACATTTAGGGACTCTTGGTCACAGCAGTTAGCTTTCCCTAGCGGATGCAACGCTCTCCAGGAAACTGAAGGGAGAGCACGAGTGCATTTCACAAACAAACAGGTTCTTGGCACCTATGTCCCCGATGGCCATTTCCTCTGGCATTTGCTCAGTCCTCTCCCTTAATAAAAAGGAGGCAGGGAAAGAGAAGAAGATCATTTGGGGCAAGAGATATGAGCATTTATACAGGGACTGATCAGAGTTGAAATAGCAGAAGGAAATGGAGTGGAACATCTTAGAACAGTTCATCCTTGGGGGAAAAGGTAGTAAAGCACTTCATAGGATAGAACGCGATGTGGTTAGATAATGGATCAGTACTAAACTCGGCTGGCTTAGAGGCTGTTAAATTAAAGACGCACCATGCTTTAAAAATGTAATATGGGAGGGGGTGCCTGGGTGGCTCAGTCAGTTAAGCTGCCAACTCTTGATTTCAGCGCAGGTCACGATCTCAGGGTCGTGAGATCAAACCCCGCATCAGGTTCTGAGCTAGGCGTGGAGTCTGCTTGGGATTCTCTGTCTCCCTCTCCCTCTGCTCTCTCATTCTCTCTAAATATAAATAAATAAAATCCTTAAAAAAATAAAAAATAAAAAAATAAGAAACACCAGCAAACATAAATAGCTAATGACATAAATGACAAGTCAATTGGGGAAGTTCAGCTAATTAATAGAAAAACTGGAGAATAATGGTGAGAAAGAAATGCAAATGAAAATAACAAATACAATTTTGTTTTCTTTTTTAAAGAGATTTTTAAAAAAGATTTTATTTATTCATTTGACAGAGATAGCCAGCGAGAGAGGGAACACAAGCAGGGGGAGTGGGAAAGGAAGAAGCAGGCTCCCAGTGGAGGAGCCCGATGTGGGGCTCGATCCCAGAACGCCGGGATCACGCCCTGAGCTGAAGGCAGACGCTTAACGACTGAGCCACCCAGGTGCCCCCCCCTTTTTTTCTGCATCTATTGACATGTTGCATGCCTGCATTTTTTTTAAAGATTTTATTTATTTATTTGACAGGATAGAGACAGCCAGCGAGAGAGGGAACACAAGCAGGGGGAGTGGGAGAGGAAGAAGCAGGCTCCCAGCGGAGGAGCCTGATGTGGGGCTCAATCCCATAACGCCGGGATCACGCCCTGAGCTGAAGGCAGACGCTTAACTGCTGTGCACCCAGGCGCCCCTTTTTTAAAAGAGATTTTATTTATTTATTGGAGAGAGAGAGTAGGAGCAGGGAGCCCGACGCGGGACTCGATCCCACCCGAGCCGAAGGCAGATGTTTAACCGACTGAGCTACCCCAGCACCCCCAATTTTGTTTTCAAATTAGCAAAAATGCAAACCCAATGACGTGCAAGACTGTTGAGGTGGGCCAGGAAGGGACTGTAGCTCTGGATGCTTGGAAGGGTGCATAATTTGGACCCACTGCCCTATTCTGGATATGGAACTTGCTTTCCAAAATTTTGTGAATCTATTAATCATTGAAAATACAAAACATAAAGTACGTGAAAGAGGTTCCTGACAGCATAACTTATTACAACAATGACCCCAAAAATGGGTTGTGAAACTATGAATATGTACTCTGGAATACCACGTGGCCCTTAACAATAAAAATGGCAAATAACTGGGAAATGGAAGTTAGGCAGATTATATCAAGTTGCACAGACAGAACAACTGTAGCTATGTTAAAAACCCCTGCAAAGGAAGTAAAATGAAATATAGTCAAAGATTGATGTATTTTGGTGGAAAGGCTCAGTATAGCTTTATCTGTTTTTCCCATTTCCAGCATTTTCCAAATAATGCTTGGCAAGCACGTAATACGATAGTAAGGCAAAAATTAAAATTAATTTAAAAAGTAAATGCAGTGAACGGTCTTTAAAAGATAGTATGTCACCTGTCATTCCTGGGTCTTTGGAACCACTTTTTAATGTTGAATGCCAAGTTCCCCAGATATTGAAAGGCTCCTCTGACATATCTAGGAAAAAAGTGTATAGAGAAAGGTATGTCACTCACAATGAAAGGTGAAGAGCAAAAATCAATAAATATTTTGGTAACATAGCGCCACATTCAAGATTGTGGTGGCTACAAGACAGTAATATGGTGCATGGCTGCCTTTCAGGGGGCTTATTCCATTTGGGATTTACAAAAACGCTTTCTATATAATGGTCGTGGTACCCTGAATCAGGGCCCCCAAAAATGCCTGTGTCATGATTCTGAGAAACTGTAAAGACGTTATATGCCAAAGGGACTTTACAGGTGTGACGAAATGATGGGTCTTGAGATGAGAAGATGACCCTGGATTATCTGGGTGGGCCCGACGCAATCACAAGGGTCCTTATAAGGGGGAGGCGGCAGAGAAGACACTACACTGGCTTTAAAGATGGAGGAAGGGCCATGAGCCAAAGAACACAGGCGGCCTCTAGAAACTGGAAAAGGCAAACAGATTGTAACTTAGAGCCTCCTGAAGGAACGCTGCCCTGTGGACCCACTTTGGATTTCTGAAGCCCCGAAGTGTAAGATAATAAATGCATGTGTTGTTTTATCTTTTTTAAAATTGTATTTATTTATTTGAGAGAGAGTGAGAGCCTGTGATGTGATCGTAATGAGTATTTCTCGAAGCAAAAGCGCTTCTCTGTGCCAGCCGTTCAAATGCACGCTCTCCTTTAATTCCGAGGAGATGCCCTGAGTCCACTTTAGAGGTGAGGCCAGCAGCGGAAGGAGCAGGTAGGAACTGCACGTGATTACGGGGCGAGGGCTGCCGAGCGCTTCCTATGTGCCAAGTTCTGTGTTGAGTACTTGGCCTGGATTAGCTGATTAAACTCTATGAATTAATGTGGCTGTCTTTCTTAATTTTCATACGAGGAAGAAATGGGACTCCAAAAAACTCAATCTCTCACATGAGGTCCTGCAGATTGAAAGTGGCAGCACGGTTACAGACTCCAAATCGAGCGCTCTTCTCATGGGATATGAACACGACTTGCTTCTTTCTTTTCTTTTCTTTTTAAGATTTTATTTATTTGACAGAGAGCGAGAGTACAAGCAGGGGGAGTGGCAGGCAGAGGGAGAGGGAGAAGAAGGCTCCCGCCGAGCAGGGAACCCGATGGGGGACTCGATCCCAGGACCCCGGGATCGTGACCTGAGCCAAAGGCAGACGCTTAACCAACTGAGCCGTCCAGGTGTCCCTAACACGACTTGTTTCTAGTTCCCTCAGGGTGAGGTTATTTCCAGGGAGAAAGTTGCGGGTAGCTAGGATGGCTCAGCCCCCGCACCAGTGATACTTGCGGCCAGATCTTTCTCTGGGCGGGGCCGTCTGGTGTGCTGCCGGGTGCTGAGCAGCAGGCCTGGGCTTTACCGCCTACAGAGCAGTAGCACCCCCTCCTAGGTTGTGACAGCCCCAAACGCCTCCAGACACTGTCAGCTGTCTCCTGGGATACAAAATCGAGGACCGCAGTGTTAGAGTTGGCCAAGGTATCGAACGAACGGAAAGAACGAACACGTGCTTTGGTCTACCTGCTCATTAGAGCTAATGTGTATCTTGGCCTACCTAAGAAACTACGAAGCAAACGCACTGAGCCTGGGAGGAAACAATCAAGCTTTCTTAGTGGTAAGGTGTCTAATAATCTCTCTTCGAATTTGAATTTAGAAACCCAAATATGCCATGCCTTTCATAATAGCAAAAATCTCTTCAGATTGCCTTTTTCGTTGCTGTTGTTGTAGAGAATATCGCATACAGAAAATCTGTCACTAATTTAAAAGAGCAAAAATTAGAGATCATCTATATGCATCAGAAAGGGAATAGTTAGAAATCTATGATTAATGGGAATATATAGTGGCTCTTAAGAATGTTAGCAAAATGGAAAATGTTAATGATATGATCTTAAGTAAAATAAGCTTAATTCAAAAGCAGCTATGTTTTGAAAACAAATATATCAAATTAGGGATGCATCTGGACAAGGACTAGAAAAAATAAAGTGTCACATTCTAAAAATAAATTTTACACTTGAAGGGAACATGGGTTACTGTTTTCATTACAAGTTTTTAAAATTATGTTTGACATGAATATCTGTAAAATAAAAACAAACATGCTACGATTTAAAACACCAAAAAAAAAAAAAGCCTCAAAAAACAGAGACGTTTCAGGGTGTCTCTTTGGATTAAATGACACGTGCAGGATAAGAGAACAAGAATGTGTACTGTATCTTCCACTTATTCCTCAGAGCGTGCTGCTGGGTCCTGGCACCGAGAAATTACTCTGTGGAGGGACAGAGCAGAACCAAACATTCGGTGGTCAAATAAATTTGGGAAAAACTGCAAACCACACTCTCCCTTCCATTGTGCGAATTATTGGCATCCATTAGCACTTCAAAGAGTTTGAGAAATTGTACAACAGAGACAGCATTAACTTGGTTAACCCAGCATTCCCCAAATGTATTTGACCATGGAACCCTTATTTTGCTAAAAAAAAAAAAAATCTTAATCTCCCATGGAGACCTCTTTGGAACGTGTCTCCTTACACAGTTCAGCTTGTTCTCTTTACAAAAGTTACAGCTATAATTTTTGACATGTTAGACTAGCAAATATGCACCCAAACTCACTGGCCAGGACATAGCAAGTTCCTCAGATGCTCGGGGGAAGAAATAGCTGGGGATATCAGTGGCTCTCTGGGCATGAGACTGCTTCCCAGATGCCCAGGTCAGCAGGGAGCCTCTGAGACCAGGACTGGGCTCGCCCGCCACACCTCCCTCTTCCTAGAGCAGGAACTCAGTAAATGTCACAGAATTACAGAAAAATGAGACAAGGAAGAGATGAAGAGAAGTTTCAAGTGCCCGCACCGTGCCACCAGCAATCAGAGTCACTGATCGGGCCAGCACCAGCCGGGTTCCAGTTACCTTTGCCAAGCCTTGGTCCAGGAGAACTCTCCCTTGATTTCGACGATGGCAAGTGGCTCACCAGCACATACCGCTCCGGCCCTTTGTAAAGCTTCTCCGAGCCCCCCGGGGCCGCATCCTCTTGCATAGCCAGCAAGGAGCGCTCAGACAGCACTGGGGAGTTGTTGTCATAAGGGGAGAGGTCTCCGCTGGAGGCCTTGTTGGAGTCGGTGGACGAATGCCTTCCTCCCACAGAAAAGGAAACTTCCGATCTCAACATGTCAGGGCTTCTGGTGCAAGGAGACAATGGCAAGTGCGTGAGTGTGTTAACACTTGGTGACCAGATTCACACAATACGACCATTACACAAAGGACAGGCAGAGAATGCATGGGCACAGGGGCTGAAACAAAAGGACCTTTGGGGCAAGGTTCCAAGACTCCTATAGCAATAATGTGAAAGCGTTTCCACGACATGGCCGGCAGAGGGCAGTGAAAGCCCACAGTTGTTATGGGAACTGTCAAGGCGAAGGGAGGGGGGAGGATGAAACAGACATGATCCCTGTGTTTTCCACCGGGCATCGCTGCAATGCCTGTTGCCTTAATCCCGTTTCCTTTGGAAAATTAAAGTCTGACGCTCCCTATCTGTTAAGTAAGGCAAAATTGGTAGATAAATCTTTTACGTTCCTCAATATCCTGAATTTAAAATAATTCACATAAAACTACAATTGAAACTTTACAAGAACTTCATTATGGCTTTATGGATAACGTCTCTTCCCCCACCCAAATACTTCATGTGAGTAAACCCATCTTTCCTGTGATGAGACGACGGCGATGATGACGATGATGGTGATGGTGCTTCTGGTGGGAGTAACAGTCTCACGTATTGAGGCCAACAAGATAAATATGTGACCATCACTGGCGTTCACTGTATTTTGATATTCCTGAAATGATTCTACAAGGCACTATTCCACAAAGTGATATAAAACAAGCTAATTAGCATATCCATTATGCTCTGTATGTGCATGGGTTGTCACAGCAACAGAAATAACAGTGAAAATGCGAGAGGAACAGGAAAATGAGAACGTCAGGAACGTGAAAAGAGCGTTGGAAGTCTTACCTGGGAACATCTGTATTTTCTACCTTCCTCAAAACAGTGGCCCTGACATCTTAAAGGGAAATGATTACAGAGTGATTAAAAGTTTCAGAACGTACCTCTGTCTCTCCCCCCCCAACCCTGCTTCACTTCTCTTTACTAGTCTTTGCTTTCTTCTGGTTTAATTCTTCAAAATAAATCCTTCGGGATCTTAAAGAAGGTAAACACATGACGAGCGATCTTTTCCTAACTAGCTGGCTGTGTGCACACAGCACAGAGGCTGCGTACTCACAGGGGACCAGGCTTGTCTCGGGTTTCCAGCGGGGCTTAGTGTCTAGGAGAAAAGGATTTCAGCATCTGTGACATGCCTCGCCTGTCACTGACGCAGCCAGGGGCTCGAGCACTTTTTGCTGAGGCCATTTCTTACCCACATGGAATAAATAAGTATCCCTTGCCTCCTCTTTAAACCGATGACAGACAATCTGATGGGAAAGAGCCAGAGAACCACCATGAGGATGATTTTCCAGAAACGTTAGGCCTCCAGTGAATGAAGGAAAACTAAAAAGAACTTATTTCTGCTGGAAAGGGGGGGGGACTATTTAACCTCCATATCTAATTCAAGGGGGGGAATTCTCCCTAATCTAGTGGGTGAAACAAAGCAAAACAAAGGGACACTTGTCTGTCATGACTTTAACTCCGGTTGAGGAAGCTTTACTACGAAAATAAGAAAAACTGAATGTGTTGAACAGGTTGCTCAGCTTAGAATCAGGGTTCGGACCAGGGCTAAAATTCTATGAGTGGGCCCATTTCCATGGGTCTTCCTGTTTAAGGTGATGGTTTCCCCAAGTCATTAATGACAATGTCTTCTGCCTGCTTAGCAAGAATAAGTCATGGTGTTCTATCAATAACAGCGGGGCCAGAAAGCCTTCCTTTACGGGATGTTTTAAAGAGAGCCAAGTCAAGTCATCAGCCACAACAAAATAACCACCAGGGCTATGAATGCTTTTTTGCTCCCTCCCTTTAGGAGGAAAACGTCGGAAAGGTGGTATTTTCACTCACAGAGACCCCAATTATTCTGTCTCGTGTCTTGTTCATCTGTCTTAAAAAACACAGAGAATACATTCAGCAAAATGTAACAAGTTGCAGATTCAGCCAACGGTTCCGTGCATAAAGGAAGGTACCCTGCGGGAGAACTGCATCCAGTGTCAGTACTAGGAACATCTACTTGGGATATGCCCAGCAAGTCGGTGATTCTCCCCCCATGGAAGTGTGCATCGTGTCATAAATAACGCACGTCTCTCTGCAAAGGCTGCCAAAGGCTCCCAGGCTCGGGCCTTGGACGCAGGAAGCCCGTGGGCGCCACGGAACGCTCCCGCCCCAACCTCATCTTACCTTATCGCTCGCTCTTCCCCTTGCTTTCCTTTCCCTCGCCTCGCAAATTACTCACTACAACATTGTTCCACTTATATATTTCTGCAAGCTGCTTCAACATACTCTTTTTGGACTGGTGTACAGACAGGGAAATCACACGCACATGAATTATTGGTGTATTGAATAGGCGTCATGAGAACATTTAGTGTGCTTAACCCGAACAGAATAAAACAAAGAACAGTCACAACAGTAACGAAAATAACCGAAGCTGCCACACGATTTTCCTTCCATTCTCATGGCTGTGATTGGCTCTGGTGGAGGAGAGGCGAGAGAGGAGGAGGTGGAGGGCCACTGTCCCTGTCCTCTGTTCTTCGGGGAACATCGCCTGGGAACTTGCCGGAAATGTAAATTCTCCAGCTCCACTCTGGGCCTACTGACGGGACTGGCTATGACATGTGGCCCCCAGGGGAAAAAATATTAAGAATTTCAAGGTGGTCACAGACCACGAGGCTGGCTTTGCCTGTTGAAAGGGCATCTGGGAGTGGGGCTAGCGAACTATGTCTTAAAAAGCCCTCCAGGTAAGTGTGCTGCACGGGCAAGTTCGAGAGCCTCCACGCGGATCCACCTTCCCTCCCTCATCCATAGATGGGACAGGGGGCTAAGGCTCCAGTGAGTCAAATCGGGAGGGAAACCACAGATAGTGGCCCAAACCTCCGCACTGGCCGACAGAGGGGCTAAGCGTGGTGGTCCTGACCCTGAGGCAGCGGGGCCACAGCTGGATGGAAGGTGTGCCCATCCTAGCCAGCTCCGGTTAGCCGGACGCAGATAACTGAATTAGTTTGGTTGTGGGTTGACCTGTCTTTCTCTGCTCTTCTGGTTCATTCTCCTAAGTCAAGCCACCAAAGTGACGACATCTGGGGCACCAATCAGGGGAGAAACTGGAGGAGGCAGCTAAAGCTAATGCCTGAAGGTACAAGCATGTCTCCCAGTCGCCACACGCCACGAACCTCCTCAGGGTGGCTGGGCTCACAGCCAGGGACACGAGGAGACGGGGCTGTGCAAGGAGAGGTGATGCCTTCCTTTCCCAGCCACCCGGCACAGCTCAGGGATGGAAGTGGATATGGTTTGCGACCACATGGCAAGCCGCTTGTGAAACGCACTGATGTGAAATAAGCCCTCGGCCTGTGAGAAGGGTAAGAGCTGGTGTTTACCCAGAGTTCAGGCAACTCTCCTGGTTCCTGATCGTGGTCTACAGGTGAGCAGAAGACACGGGGAGATCACGTGTCTTTCTAGCAGCCAGGGCAGTAGGGCTTGAGACCTTTCTCAAATTTATTTGATAAATGGTATTCAGTCTTATTAAAAATCAATAGTAAAATGCTATGTGTTATACTTGGAGTTAATGGCCCTCGTAAATGCTCGAGCTATTTCCTACCCGTCATTTCATTTTCTCAGCCGAGCTTAGTAAGGGGGTGGCTACATTTGCCTAAGAACCCACGTCTGAGAACTGCCTTTCCACACGAGAGCTCACCTGTTAGTACATGAAACCAAACTATTTTATTCACTTCTCAGGACTCTCGCTGACAACACAGGCAGTTCCGAGGTTAAAAAAAAGGGGGGGTGGCATTCCATGGCTTTGTCATTAAATCTACTGGAAACAAAACCAGAACCCCTACTTTGGGTATCTCTGAAAGATGAGACAAGCAGCCACCAGTGTCCTCACTAACATTCGCCTCAAGGATGATTCAACTCTATGAAGACAATTTTCAGTTCAGTGCTGCAAGTCAAGGTAATAACAGATTTGTATTTCTTTATAGAAAATATTGAGCCAGTGATTCACTAGATGAGAACTCGTCTGAAAGCAGGTAGTGGGCTCTCTGTGTCTTGGGATTTAGTGGATGGAGGTTGGAAATGGTGAGTGGATAGGTAGCCAGTTGGCACGGGTTTGCCTCCGTGAACGGAGGGTTCTTCTCCATGAGACCTGAAAACCCTAGGACCATCGACGGCGTGCGTGGCCAGTCTCCGCTAACCAAACAAGCATGAGATGGACATGGAGAGCGGATCACTTTCTCACCCTTCGCTGGTCCCTCCAGGTCAGGGTGTTAAGACGCCGCTGGCAGGGTACTGTGGGCTGGCCTGCACTGCAGCTGCAGGCACAGAACTTGTTCTGTGGACAAATGGAAAACTCTAGTTCAATCACCGGATGTGGCAGCCCAGCCCCTTGCTGAGCTACCCCGGTGAGAAACATCCTTGGAGACGTCAAGCTTGTGTTGGCTTCATCCTTGACTTAGCCGTTCAACTGATAAACCTCAGTCTGTTGGAACTCAAAGCACATAAGCATCTCAGACCCTGTTCAGTGTCCAGGGAAAGGAATGCACTGCCACAGCAGCTCTGGATTTATGGAGGGTTTTCACATGAGTCATGCTCAGCTCTGCAAAGCAGCCCTTATGCAGACAAAGGCACCCTGCTCCAAAGAGAGGTTGATCACAGAGCAAAACTCCCCACCAGGAGACGAGGCCAGCATCCTGGACACTAGGACTTACCCAGGGCCTTGGTGAAATTTCTCCCCTCCCTTTCAGCTCTTATGAATTCCCTCCTAATAGCCGTGGCACGTGACGGCATTTACGACGGGGGAGAGAAAACGATGCTGTCTTTACTCTCTTTTTTTACAGTATGCCTGATAAAACATCTTCAAGTTAATATTTTCCAAGTTTATCAAGAAGTTGTGAATCATAAAGGCGATGGAAGAAAGAGGTGATGTGATAAATTCTCCCTCCATTTTGAATCAGCTTTTCATAGAAGGCGCATTCAGACTTATTGGAATTTTTCATTATGGAATTCCCTATTCCACATACATTTTCCCTAGAATTGTCTGGCTGAAAAAAAGGTTTTCTTGAACAGCATGTGTCTGCATGTGTGTGCGTGTGGGGGGGGTGTTAATGCTTCATTCATTTCCAAGATCCTGGAACAAAATGACAGCTGAGGCCACAATTACTTCCAGTCAACAGGATTCATTGCTGTTACACTACACGATAGTCTCATTTCTTATCTCTGACAATTTCCTGAGAACTTTTTGACTTTACAAATCCTAGTGAAAGGAAAACCGAAATTATAGTCCATCTTGTAACCCTCCATGGTTTTGTGGAAGAAGACATTTTCAGTGACAGTCTCTGAAAGATTATAATAAATTATCTGCATGGTATTTATTGGATAGTTTAAATGTGATGCCTTGAAACAAGAGACAGCCTAACGCTCCTCCATCACATTTCTTCACTAGGAGGAGAATCCAGGTCAATAAAACAACTACTTTTTGGTTCTGAAATGTCATCCTTTGAGATGACTGAGTCTCCTTCCATAGTTTTGATTGACTGCTCACCAGGCTTGTTACGTTGGGGGGCAATTTCAATAAAAACTTTGTGAAAGCCACTAATAGAATTAAGTACAATGAAATTTAAAAACGTAGATTTGGTTCATCCATATTGGCTTTCTCCCCAAGTGCATTTAAATTTATTTTGATTCTATTTCCGGAATATAGGAAGGAAAAGGCTCTACTTAGCCTCATCTGCCACATGGGTATACCACAGAGATAGACATGGTTTTATGCAATTCTTAACGGTTAGGTTTTTTTCCCAGAACATTAAAGCAGTTGAGAACTACTGAAAAATTGAAAAGCTGACACATTTAGAATTTACAACATTATATTGGGTTTAAATGCTTCATTTGTGCCCAAACAGAATTGTATTATTTAGTTCAGCTTACCTTAATTAAAACTGATTTAGGGTTGTTACTTGGTCAGGAGAAATTGTCGAACACAGCACTTCTCTTGGTTGAAAAATAAGATACGCAAAGCGGTACATTTTCAAAGCATCACTGATAGGTTTGCTTCCGTGGAGGGCACGGAAGCCTTTGGCTTCAGGCCCTAGTATGGCTTGGCATGGTACCAGTCTTTTAAATTTTTTTCAATATTTTGTTCAGCATAGATTTGTGGTGCTAACTTTGATTTTTAAAAATATGACATATCGACGTTGTTCATTTTGATGCCCGAGTGTTTAGCACACCCGTCACTTTGGCACCTGCATGAGCGCCTCACTCTCGTCGCCCTACTCCCGGCCCTGCTATGGGGCCTTGGTTCTGGTGCAAATACCCACATTCAACATGACTTGTCCTTTGTGATTTGCCTTGCACTCTCATCCCCTATCTCCTTACATCCCTAAATCAAAGGAGGGGGATCTATTTTGAGTGTTTTTGAAGAAAAGAGCATATAACTCTAATAAATATTCCAGACAAGCAATGAAAAAACTGGAAGTCTTGCATTGTTAGTAATATAAATCTCTTCTAATCTCCCTTTGGTATTCCGTTTTGGTTGAAGCCAAAAATGTGAGTGAACAAGCACAAGAAAAAATAACGAATCCTCCTTTCACCGCTGCCCCAATTCTGTTGTCGCACAAGAGAAAAACTCAAACGAAAACAAAACATTAAATTCCCAAATATCACGAAATGCTTGCTCTTTCAAAACAGAAACTATCATAAATATGTTCTTGTTCTTGGTTCTACACCCTTTTGAAAACTCACGTTTCCACGCCCAATGCAGTCTTGTGCCATTGCCACGTACGGCACAGGAATTGAACGCTTTATCTAGGTATGTACACTGATTGCAAAGAACAGAAGCTTCAGGAAAAAACCCAAAGGGTCAGAGGAGAACCACAAGGAAAACCAACCATGCATCACTGCACTGAGGTCTGCACTTTAGGAGCTCCTGCTGCTCCCCACTTGGCGGCAGTCCCTCCTTCTCTTAGCCCTACTCCCCACCCTGTAGCTGAGTCTTCACTCACTCCAACCTTCAGAACAAGAAATCTGTCCTGGCCTCTCCCTCGCTACCTGCAAACATGTGATTGCCTCCCATCCTCCACAGTTCTCCCCGGACTTGCGTGAGCAGGTCGCCTTCCCACGTCTGTGTCTTTTTGCCCGCACCCTCTCTCTGTTCCAGAACTGATGCCACCTCCTGCTGCCGGTGGGATCAGGCCTGTACGGGCGGGCTTTGCCTTTAGACACCGCCACGATTTAAGGTGGATGGGTTCTCTCGTGTCATATTGCCTTCATAGGTTGCTCTCTTGTGGTGGATAGAAAGGTAGAAAGTAGTGACGCCAAAGTCTTTGGTAAGTGGTTGTAAATGAACAAAATGGCGAGGTTTGAAATAACATGATCGTAATCATTAACATTCGTTAAGCATTTATTAGAAACCAGATACTATTCGCATAGCACAACAACTCTGTAAAGTTGATGCTGCTTTTTAATCTCTGGTTTACAGGTGAGGGAACTGAGACAGAGAGGGATGAATCTATTTATCCAAGACCACAGCTCCAAGAGCAGTAGAAAAGGCATTCCAACTCAGGTGATCTGGCTCTGGATCCGAACATCACAACCAGTGCGTTACGCTACACAGGAGTGTGCAATTGATGGGCAATCGACATACCGATGGAGACGGCACCATCCGGCGGTTGGGGTAGTATAATTTGTCATCGCTGTACTCTGTCATGACCGTAATCTCTCATCACTGTAATAAATCGCCTCTACTTCTTAATTTAAGTGCCACCCCTAAGCCTGCCATTTAAAGGCTTCTGCCCCCCTGTGCTGGCCAACCCCTTAATCGTGCCCACAGCCAGCTGACATATTTATTATTCTGTCCAGGCCCTGCTTCAAGCTTCCCAAATATCCAGACCTGTTGACCCCTCTCCAGTCTTCAAGGTTCACTGCAAATCCTTGCTCTTCTCAGAAGCCACACCCAAGACTACAGGTCACATCTCTTTCTCTTCTCCAAACTCCAAGTGGATTTATGGTCTGGAGTGTTGGTTTCCTTCCTTTGTGAATACAAAGACCCCCTTTTAATGTCAAGAATCACCCACCTCAAATATAGTAATTTGTGATGGCAAATCTGTGGTATCTAATATGGCGAATCTAAGCCAGAGGTTCTTGCCTGGGGCTGCTCAGTAGCCTCACAGGGGTAGAATGAAAAAATCTTCATGTCCAGACTGTACCCAAAAACAAATGAATCACCATCTCTAGGGGTGGCACTCAGGCATAGCCATTCTTCAAGCTCCCTGGGGGATTCAAGTCTGAGAACGAATGGCCCAGCACAAACCATTCTGCCCTCTGCGACACACTTAATAATATGTTCCATATTATTTTTATCCTCAAAGGCCTCCTTCAACAAGTCTGCAAGCTCTGGGAGTCGAGAACATGCCTTGATACTTTGAACTTCCACCACTCTAAGTGTGGATCACGGAGCAGCCGCATCACAGCACCACCTGGGACCTTGTTAGAAATGCAGATTTTCAGGGTGTCTGGGTGGCTCAGTCAGTTAAGCGTCTGCCTTCGGCTCAGGTCATGATTCCAGGGTCCTGGGATCGAGTCCCATGTCGGGCTCCCTGCTCAGCGGGGAGTCTGCTTCTCCCTCTCCTGCCTCTCTCCCTGTCTTGCACTCTCTCTCTCTCAAATAAATAAAATCTTTAAAAAAAAAAGAAATGCAGATTTTCAGACTCACTCTCTCTCTCAGATCCACTGATTTAGAGAGGACTTTCTACCAAGATCTCCTGGTGACCTGTATACACAGTAAGCTTTGAGAAGCATGGGCATAAGGTATGAAGATACTATCTATAGTTCAAGGGGTAGGACCCTCAAGCCTCAAAAGACAACTCAAATTAAATAAGTATTTGCTCATGTATTTTTACTTCATGGCATCATTATCAACCCTACTGGGCTGCTCCTTGGCCTGTACCTGGAGGAAAACAAACACTCCCCTCTCCTCCTTACTAAGAAAGTCTTCTCCAAATGTTTTCTGTTCAATGATGCTAGTCTCTGGCATTCACAGAGCACCTGGGAGCTCACCTCCTTTCTCTTGAAGCCCTGACACTCACCTATGACCTTGGTCTAGGGTCAGCTTGCCTTGACCTTACAATGCTTATTATTACAGGGAGAGGGAACAAGAGAGGCTAGACAAGTGTATAGCTTGGGATAAGCTTAATTTGGAAGCTTCTTGCTTCTCCTAAGAGTAATGAAAGAAAGGTTCCCTTCTTGGCACTTCTATGCAAAGGGCATACCTGAAAACCACATAAAAATAACTTCTAGCAACCATTCTCCAAAGCACAATATTTCTATATTTCAACATGGCATATAAAAGCTGAAACTTGGCAAGTCAACATTAGTGGGTTTTTTAGGTGTGTGTTTTCCTGCTTTCCCATAGAGTACCCATGAAATGTCATAAATGCAGCTTAACGAGGGATTCACAAACAGAAATGCCGCCCTGTCTTCTTGCACGGGGAGGGAAAGAAGTGAGTTCATTAAAATTCTGGTGATACAAGATCTGCTGTGAAGAAAAGCCATTTGTGTTAGTTTAAATTAGAACTTATACCTTGATGACAGCTCGAAATCTAGTGAAAATTTAAGGGAGCCCAATTATCTGTAATGAAAAGCGAGACCATGAAATGCCAGCCCATTTAGACAATTTGAATATAGTCTTATTCACTCATGGCTCTTGGGGCTCGAATCCAGGCGAAATGCCTTACTTGAACCAGAATCTGGCCTGATAATAATTGGCACAAAGATGAATTTAAAAAATGCATTTGAAGAGATGAGCCACTTAACAATTCTTCCCTGCTCTGCAGGAAATAGACTGAAGCTGGATCTTGCGGTGTTACTCATTCAATGATGCAGGAAGGGAGGGCTGAGCAACATGGAACGCCTTTGACTACATTTCTCTAAAGAATGTAAGTTTTTATATCTGAAATAGTTTCAAATGAAAATTAATCTCTCAAATTCAACATCAATATAAAGGAACAATTTAACACATATCAATATCTCTAAGACACCATGGAATAAGACATACCGTTATTTTACATACAGCTAAAAAAGACAAAAATGCTGTGAATTACATTGGGACATGCCATTGATTATAAGATGACTCTCAATTTCAGAGATGATGAAACATGGGGCCAAATGTGTCAGTAAATTAAAAGCACAACATAAATGTTGCTTTCATGAGAGGATGACAACAACCCTTCCTGCCACAAATTTAAGGTTTGGCGTCAATGGTGGCAACATCACTCCTGGTTAATGATGCAATAATACCCTCTTCGCTGGCTTTGCCTAATGCTCAGCAACCCCATACACGCTGCCTCTGTACCAAATGTTCGAGATTAATCCTAAAATCTGGCTAATGCAGAATCCAGTGTTCTTCCTTTGGGGGCAAAAATGGCGGCAAAGCACAGCCTACGGCCTGGCTTGCATTTTACTCATTGCAAACATGGCTGCATGTGGAGACCAGCGTGCATTTTTACCAAAAGGACGCTAATTATAAAGAGTGGAAGAGTCAGGAGGGCGCACACCTCTAATTTCAAATGGGCACCTAGGCCTTGGTAGAGGCTCGTCTTGTGATTTGGTAATGTGTCAGTTGCGCTGGTAAGTTACACAGGTAAGATGTACCCAGGTGGAGCCTAAGGGACCCTTAAGTACAGCTATCAGGATTCTAGAAGTAGAATCACTGATGTGCATCAGAGTCCTTTGAGCTTCTTGCCAGGATTTAGTTCTTTTTTTCATTTTTTCCAGTGAACACAGTCAAAAGGACCTCGAGGGGCTAGAAAAAGCCAAAAATGAAACAGCAAAATCCCATAAAGCATTTCTAATTTAATAAGTGGATTAGGAAAATCGAAGCATTTTCTGGATAGGTGGACTGACAAGATTTGCCAGAAAGTTGCCAAATCTCCACTTCAAGTCACCATGTGTGGAACTACGCAAACTTCTCTAATTCTTTAGAAATGAAAAGAGAAATCCCCACGGCAGCTTTAGAAGATGAGCAACTGGCATACTCACGATGACTGGGAGGCCTTCCTTCTGAGCAAATAGTCCACCACATCGGGATCGGTCTCCAACAGGCTGATCAGCACTTCGTTCTGGAGATCTGGAGGAACCTGGAGGAGCCAAATGTCGAGGCATAAATCAAACCATTCCAGAAAGAGCGAAACTATGGTCATTGGCAACTCTACAATAACATGAAACAGAGCCTTAAAAGTCGTAACAGAACAGAGTGATTTGCCATTAAAACCAAACCTACACCAACCCATACAGCCAGTTTAACTCTTAGGACAAAGTGGATGATTACCAAAACGTCAAATTCAATCCAAACTGGAGATGTAGCCTCGTCACTTGATACCTCTATTGCTCAGACTAGATTTTCTTGGCTTTGAATAAGCGAAATATCATGGTTAAGAGGAATGGTGGTCATAATTTATTGTCCAAATGGGGACACTTTCTAGAGTTCCTATTTATAACTATGCCAAGACAACAGGCATAAATTATAACTGTCTTGGGCACTTCTAGAACATATGATCTGTTTAAGAGAATGGGCCCTTGGGGCACCTGGGTGGCTCAGTCGGTTAAGCATCTGACTCTTGATTTTGGTTCAGGTCTTGATCTCAGGGTGGTGAGATCGAGCCCCATGTTGGGCTCCACGCTGGTGGAGCCTGCTTAGGATTCCCTCTCTCCCTCCCCCTCTGCACCCCACCCACTCCCATCTCTCTCTGTCTCTTAAAAAAAAAAAAAAGAGGACAGGCCCTTGAGCCAGACTGTGTTTGAGTCCTAGTTCCATTTATTAGCTGTGGAACCTTCGGCAAGGCACGTGACCTCTGTAGGTCTCAGTTTCCTCATCTGTTAAGTGGAGAGAATGATAGGCCTCACCACAAAGGGTTGCTGTGGTGATCGAATGACTTATTACACATTGAGAACTTAGAAAATATGTGGCAGAGAGTAAACATTCAAAAACATGCTGACTACTATACTGGCCCATGTCATTTTATCATTGGGTGCTTGCACTCACCCCTTCCTTGCATCCTGGTCCATCAACAATGAAAAAAGTTCCTAGCTTCAGAATTTGACAAGGCGTTTGCTCGAGTTCTATAGCTGAGTGTCACATTTCCCTAGGCTAACCCACAGCGCATTAGAAGATGGCCTTATAATCCTAAGCCACACTATTGTGTGAAAATGTTCTATGAGAAAACACTGAACTCAGCTCCAACGGGCTTTCTACTCTACAGATGCTGGTAGCTCAAGTAAAGGAAATTCAAATTATTGAGAGGAAACAGCATTTCCGTCTGCTTCTCTCACAGGAGGGCTTGGAGACCAGGCTCTTAAAACCTGCAGGGACAAGTCTTTGGAGGATAAGTGGCGGATGGAAGAATTTGCCTCCCGCCTTTTATAGAACACAACTCTTCTTGAGCTCTGAGAAGCTGGAAACAATTTTATTAATAAAAACAGGGATGAGAAAGCAACAACAAAACGCTTTCCTTCCCTCATAAATCTGTTCCTCCCACTCCATCCTGAATCTTCATTAATGACATTGCCAAACCCTACTCACACAAACTCAAAATCTGGGTTGCGTTCAAGCTTCTCTGTGTCCTCTCCCTTCCCTGTTCAGAACCAGGAGACCTACTTGCCTTCATCTCCGTGAGGCCTATTCCTTCTTTCCTCCACCTCCCATTCTGCCTGCACTGATCCAAGTTCGAGCCCTCCTTAACCCTTTGTAGTGGGCATCTGTTGGCCATTACCAGCTTCCGTTTCCCTCTTGTTGTAACAGTTCTGCCCCAAGTTCCCTCTGAAGAATCAACTGCTCCCTAAGCCTTAGCTCCAGGGTGATATGTAAGCTGGTCTAAGGCCACCATCATTCCCCTCCCGGACCACTGGAGCTGCCTGCGCAATGGGCATGTGACTCCACCGGAGGTAATGAAAAGCCGGGAGAGTTTGCCCGAGGCATATGAGGAGAGACACTACAGGGCCAGAAGCTACATGGGGCCTGAGGATTGTGCTGATGATGGAAGAAACCACAGCAAGAAATGGAAAGAAAGAATCTCTCGATATCATGAGTCCTAGGTAAACCTATGCCTGAAGCCACATTTGCCTGTGGACCTCAAATTCCTTAAACTACTTTGAGATTTTAGTTGAAAAGAAAGATACACCCCTCATGGGCCTTTGATGCAACTGCTTGCTACCTTAGACACGAGCTCTTTCCTTCACCACGGTATCTAATTCCTTCTCTGCGTGGTTGTCCGAGCGCTCTGATCAAGATGCCTGCTCAGAAACCTTTTTATCCCTACAGTGGAAGCCCTCCACTCGCTTGCTCGTGTCTGCCATTTTGTCCCCTGGCGGCCACCCTCACACGCTCTCTACTTCAGCAACCACTGCACTCTTCGCTCTGGCCTTTTCCCACCTCATTCCATTCGTTCATTACATAAATATTTGGTGAATGCTTATGGAGTGCCAGGCACAGGATGCTGGGATTCAGCTAAAACCAAACAGGCGAGAATCCTTGCCTCCTTGAAACTGACAACCAATGAGGGAAGACCAGCATTAGACGAATAAACAAAGCAGGCGTAGCATGGATCACACGGAGCCGAACAAAGCAGAGAAGGGGCAACGGACTGTGCAGGGAGGGCGCGGGGCAGGCAGCGGCCATTTAAGTAGGATGGCAGGTCACAGAGAAACTGCCATTTGAACAGAGAACTGAAGTCGACGAAGGAATTGGAGAAAATCATTCCCAGCAGAAGGAAGAAAAAAATCAGCAAGATCATGAGTCAGGAGCAGAGAGGAGGCCAGTGAGGCTGGAAGGAACGAGGAAGGAGGCGAGCAGTAGGAAGCAGGTCAGGTAGCCAAGGCCAGATGTTGTGGAGTCTTACGGGTCATGATAAGGACATCTGATCTCAATCTAGGTGGCTGGGGAGGCACTGGGGGTTTTGAGCAGGGGACTAACGTGAATTGTCATCGCTGGCTGCTGCACTGACGGCAGGTTGCAGGGAAGCAAGGGGGTGACGCAGGGAGTGCAGAGAGGGGCCACTGCGATATCCAGAAGAGAGACGGTGGAGGGCTGAACCAGGACGGTGAGCTGATGAGAAATCTGTGGATCCTGGAGACAGTGAAGATAGAGATGATCCCATTAGCTAATTTGCTGGCTGGAGAGAGGGAGAAGAAAGACGCCTTCCACGTCTGGAGTGGAGAGGCAGGCACCCAGAAGCACGGGGTTGCCGCTGACACTGACCGGTGTAGAGAAGCTGCAGGTGGAGGAGGCTGGAGGTCACGGCTAGGAGGGGGGCTTCACTAGGGTAAGCGGGGGAGGCCTGTGGGACATCCACATGAAAGAGAGATCTAGGAGAAAACTGGGAATAAGACTCTGAGGTTCAGGACAGAGGCTTGGGCTGGACAGAGAAATCTGGGAGATGCATATAGATGGCATTACAAGCTCTGTGACCAAACCCCATGGCCCGGGAATGAGAACGGAAGGAGAAGAGAAGGGACAGGGCTTTTAGGTCAAGGCTGAGGGGTTTGATTCTCTTCGTTTATTGAATAAATTAAACAAATAAAAAGACTGATAATTTTTACTGCAATTTTTTCAAACAACACGACCCAACCAATACACACTATTACATCAATTTGTCAAAAAAGTCACGCCTGAAGGGTAAAAATGAGGAGAGAACTCATTTTTGAAAAATGAACAGAAAGCAAAAAATAATATAAACCAAAAACGTGTATCCTGAACACTTTTTAAAAGAAACTTCCATGAGCAAGTGAGGAAAAATATTTGTTTTTCATCCACTTAGTTTAATTTAAAATTTTCTATGCTTAGATACATAATAAAAATTTTTGCTCCAAGCACCAATCCATTCCCACTGAAGAATAAACAACCCTCATGCATACCCTTCGGAGTGCTGTAAGCATCACAATATTAATTCTGTGAAAGCATACAGTGTGTCTGATGACAAATTATTAACTTGGGTACACTATTAGAATAGGTTACAGGAAGTATCATTATTTAAAACATAACTTTCCATAGTGTTCTGTTAAATTATTCCATAATTTAGAGTTTTTACTCTTTCAGCTCGGCTTGGTTCCCAACCAATTATAATCATTGAGGTTTATTTTACATAGCATACATGACTTTTACTTGGTTTACTTGCAAATAGAAAGGGTCAGTGTTATAAATCTATCTATAGTTTCTTTTTAAAAGACCCATGATACCATTTTGGCTCAGAGACACTCTTTACAAATAAGTTAAAAAACTACAGTCTCAAAATGTGGATCCCTCCATTGCAGGAAGGGTAGGTAATATTTTCCCCTGTATTAGGTAAGACTGACTCCAGCATACAAAATCCATTATTTTAATTAGTTTATTTATATCCCATCTTGTTACAAAATGACTTAAAGGAGCTTTAAAAATTCATATGATAAAACCACATTTGTTTGTTCGTTATTAAGGAATGGTACAGAAAATTGGGGCCAGTGGGAAAGCGAGGGTAGAGAATTTGAAATGATGCCTTGAACTGACTTGTAATATTCGTATAACAGCCTCCAGTGCTGTTTTCCTAACAATCCCTCCAATCTTTGTCCCTATTTGCATGTTTCATTTTCTATTACTTAATTAAAATTTCAAACTACTGTCTCAGTTCAATTGGATGAACTGAAGTTCATCATTCATTTTCTGTGAAGTTAGATACTTAACAGAGAAACACAAGTCAAGGGAATGAACTGACAGGAAACAGGAGCTTATGGTAAGTCAGAAATACCCAGACAGATCATTCTTATATATGCTCCTTTGCAGGAATCAGGATGCTGTCAAAAGCATTTCTGATTAAGAGTCAATAGCCCCTGAGGTCCAGTTTTTATCAGCTTTGCTGCTTATAATTAATTAATGTAAACTTGGATACATCAACCATCTTTAGGATTCTGTTCCTGCATCTGAAAATCCAGGCTTATCCTATCTGTCCCATTTACCTTTTGGAAGTGTGACAAGGATCAAAAGGACCAACAGATTTGAAAGTACCTTACCGATTGCAAAGAGGTTCAGAATAAAAGATTTTGTTAGAAATAGACAAAATAATTAATAAATTAAACACTTAAAAAAACCAAAAAGCAGATGGCCAATAGTTGTTCTGCAACTTTTTTCTTGACTAACAGACATCGGTCTCTGCCTCTTATCCTGTGCGCCTGCAGAGAAGCACCACTCTCTTCTCCTTTGCTTAACACTTAGGGTGAGTAAGTCGTGGGATTTCCTCTTGACATGTCTTTGCCCCTGACCTCCGCCTGAATTTCTAGAGTTGAAGTTTGTGATCTGTTGGCCCCTCAGCTGCAATGGTCTTGAAGCCAACTCGAGGTAGCTTCTCCCTTCTGGTTCCTTCTCTTCCACCAGACCTCAAGTCTTCGGTTGGTCACATCGGTAGAAGGTAAACTGCCCGGAGGCAGGGATGGTCTGACTTGTCCGGCCAGAAGTGACACAGGCTCCTAAGGTTGTAGCTCTCTGTCCGCTAGCCTCTTTCGCAGGGAGGGCAAGGCAAGCTCATGTGTGCCAACCCTGGCCAGGGTACCCCAAGTGGGGGTCTTGAAACATCTCTTTTCATCACTGGATGTGATGATGGCTGCAAAAGATGCTGGAAATAACTGCAGTGTCTTGTAGCTGAAGATGGCAGAGCAGAGAGAGCGAAAGTGCAGGTGAGCCGCTAAAACCCCGCCCCTTAGGCTGCTTCTGTGATGTAATAATCCTGCTGCTTGCAGCCACTGGCAGTTGAGTTTTCTCCTCCTAGCAGTCAAAGGCTTTCTCAATCATGCCTCCTCTTCTTCGTCTTTTCTCTCCCGAAGTTCCTACCCAATGGATGCTCAAAAAAATGTTTTCAGAATGGTGACAAATAATAATCAAAAAGAACCCAGAATTATTGGTCTTCATGGTGTATGTACACTGGTTCTGTTACCTTTGTGTAGATGCTTCTCTCTGCTTATAAATAGTACCAGTGTCATGCTCTAGCAAAATCTCCTTGCTATTAATTTTTAGAGTTGGATAATAAATTTCCTTTCTCAACTGAGGATCATCAGAAATTTTCTGACATGTTCATAAACTATTGTTCCCATTAATATAAAAATGAAAATTTTTTCATTTTCATTTTTCATTTTCTCATTTGAAACCTCTTGGTTTCAGCTCAGGTCATGGTCTCAGGGTCATGAGATCGAGGTCCGCATCAGGCTCTGAGCTCAGCGAGGAGTCTGCTTGAGATTCTTTCCCCGACCTCTTCCTCCTTCTCCCTCCCCCTTTGCTCCTCCCCCAACTGGCACATGCATTCTCTCTCTCTCTAATAAATAAATAAATAAAAACTTTTTAAAAAATGAAAAATGAGGGGAGTGTGGCTGGCTCAGTCAGTGGAGCATGCAACTCCTGATCTCAGGGTCATGAGTTCGAGCCCCACGTTGGGCAGAGATTACTTCAAAAAAAAAAAAAGGAAAAATGAAAAGTATGACTCCACAACAAAACACATTTTATCTTTTTTCTTCTGGGATTTTGTATATAGCAAAATGGAAACTAAGTTGGACTGTGAAAAACACACTACTTTTAAAAATCAACCAATTCTGCACAGAATTGTGCAGTGAAGAAACAAAGCCCATCCCCAACAGCTTCTTCACTTACAATTTATTGTTTCACATCAAAATCTCTACTGGGTTTTAGTCAACTATTTAGTAAGTTTAGATATTTTCCAAGGGTACCATTTATGGTTGTGTTTATCTGGAGACTCAACTCCTTAGATTTTCATGTGTTCCTTCAAAGCAGAATGCTATTTCAAAAATCACAAGAACTTTGGACTCTCCTGCTTCAGAGAAAAAATGTAAACCCTGCACATATGAAGGCATAAAACTGTCACAACAAAAATCCACCCTATCAAATGAAACATGAAACCATGAACAGTTGCCTAGGGTATAACACTTAATGATGTAGATTATTCTTTAAACCTCAGACAGGGAAAAATGGCTCAAGTTTTCTCCATTTACTAAGTCACTATAACAAACCTTCATGACTCGGAGCATTCCACACCAATCCATCCCTTTGCATTGGACCAAGAAGGATGCTTCGGCATTGCAAATTCTACCACTTTCCAGCAAAAGCAAGTATCAATGGAAGTCATAATGACATTTTTGTAAATTACCGTACACACTGAAGGAAGTCACTAATCACTTGGGCTGTTTGTGAGAGCAAAAGCTCAAACATGGGCAGGCGCGGCCTAGAACTTTTGTGCGACTGTGGCAGAGGATGGCTTCACATTATGGGAAGGGGCTCTGGATGTCTCTGGAGGGTCAGAATGCACAACGTTCAACAAATTTTTCTCAAGTGCCTGATACGTGCCAGGCAGCATGTGAGTGAACAAATACAGTCAAGGAGCCCAGGACTCCTGGAGCTCTGGTTGGGGGAAGATGCGAGGAGGAAAGATGAAGAAAACTGAGCAGGCCTTGCTCCACGGCCTCAGGCTAAAGGCGCTGGACACCGCGCAGGCACAAATGCTTCTGCTCCTGTCCGCCTGTGTCTCCGGCAGTACACGTGTGCCGTCGTTGTCGCTGCGGGCAGGGACAAGGAGAGCGGGCCCCAGCAGGAACACGTGCAGGCTCTTGCAGCCACCTGCCAGCCTGAACGTCAAGCCAGTTGCTGTTATGATTAGTCCAGAGGGATGAATGCTGTTAAACGTCTCCTTTGCTCCCCATTTTCAAACTGGCTAATGTAGTCTCTTTCTCCCCTGCAAGCGGACTCCATATCTGAGACACCACATTAAACCACCTTGTCTTTCATGCTGTAGAAATAATTCACTTAGTTGCTGCATCATGTGGGCAAACTACCTTGCCTTACTCCTCACGAAATGGTAGTGAAATTTAGATTAGCTGATGAGGGACATAATGACCGGCCCAACCCCTGGCACGTAAACAACGGTTCTTTAAAAAACAGTGGTAGTATAAACAAAGGAAATGGACATCCTATATAATTATCTGGCTATGTTGGTAGGGGCTGGTTCCTTGTTTGATGACCTGGATCACTGCTTGACTCCCTTTGATTTGGCATGCAAAAGCCGTTTTAAGAAACTGCAATTTGCGTCGGGGAACGAAGGGAACACGAAGCGAAGCTTGGCTTCCGAGCTTGGAATCCTCACGTTGGCCTCTGACCCTTGCTTCCAGTGGTTCTCAGTTGAAAATTCCCATGTGCACGGTGCTGGTCCCCAGCTCAGGCTGACAAACCGGCAGGCTGGGAGCGCGCTGGCGTTCCCACGTCTCCACTGCACCCCGGACTGTTCATCAGCCTGGAAGGGTGGTGCCTTCTCTTCTTTCCCTCTCTCCAAAAAAGGAGCCCTGGTAGGAATCATTTAGTACCAGCCCTCAGAACGAGCTGACAGTTTTCTCCACTCTGCTCTGAAACTCTTATCAATTCCAGGAGCATAGATGAGTTTTCTCTGGGATTGCCAATATCAGTTATGGAAGTAACAAGTTTCGGAACAATGCACAGTAATGATTTAGTTGGGGAATGTTTTCTACCTTACAATGATACCAGCGAGTGTTTTTAGATATGCATGAGCCTTCGCTCTTATTTCCAGCGTTCCCAGGGCATATCATTTCATGTTATCTGGTTTTTAAACTGTTGATAGCAGTTTAAACTGTTGATAGGGTCATGATTTACAGGTGACGGAGTTGAAGGGGTATGGGCACTGAACCAAACACAAAGAAACAACAGAAATGCATTTCAACAAATCATTACTGGGCCCCTGTTTACTTTTTTGGATGTCAGTGAACTGTAAACCAAATGAAAATCCCTGTCTTCAGAAAGTTTGCATTCTGTTAGGTTTCAATAAGCACCAAAAATAAGTATACCACACAGTGAGTTAAAAGGTGAAAGGTGCCACGGGAAAAAGAAAAAGAGGAGCCGGGTGAGGGAGGAGGAATGTGGGTGCGTGGGAGCAGCTCACACTGTTCGGTCAAGTGGGCATGGGGGGCTCCCCCACACAGGTGTGCAACAGGGCAGCATCTTGTCCATTTCACGTAGTAACAGCAGCGATGTCTTCTGTTTTGTGTGCCTAGTGTATGTCAGTTCTTGTCCCAAGTACCTTAAGATGTCATTTCTAATTCTCAGAATAATCCTAAAAATGAGGTAACCTCATCTCATTTTTGTACAACAGGAAACCAAAGGCTCAGTGAGGTTGAGCATGGGCCCAACATCACATAGAAAATACATGGCCGAGCAAGGATTTGAATTCTGGTAGCTCATTCCAAAGCTCATGGTCTTTCCTGCACATTGGTGGTTTTCCAGGGTGGGGTTTCCCAAGGTGTGGTTCGGAAAGGACCAGAATGCCCAGGAGGCGGCTGTTAGTAAGTGCGGATTCCTGGGCCCCATCCCAGAGCTACTCCATCTGATTCTCTGGAGTGTGGCCCGGGAATCCGCATGTCTGGCAAACGTCCTCGCCGCTCTGCTGCACCCTCAAGTTTGAGAGCGACTATTACAATCGGCTGCCTCGGTTTTTGAGAGAGGGATCACGATGGCTGTTATCGGGACCTCTCTCCAGCTCTAGGATTTCCAACCCAGGGCCTGAAAAGCAAACAACTGGTGTGAAAGCCTGTCCTAGCCAGCCTCTCGAAGCCTGTGCCAGCCTCCGAACACAGGCCCCTCTCCTGCATGATGGGACAGAGCCAGGTTCTTTTCGGCCCTCTCTCTCTAGCTCAGATGCCTCTCCCACGTGGCAGAGGCGGCCTCAACATCAGGACGTGAAGGACATTATTAACACTCAGAACAAACGCTGGGTGGTCGCCAGGCCTCTGTGGGTTTGTACAATCCTTCCATCCATTCTGCCACCTTTCCCAACAAGTCTTCCTTTCTAAAGCCAATGGGGAGCAAGGCCTCCCTTTCTGAGCTCATCAACCCCCCCCGCCAAAGCCATGAAACGGCACAGTGGCTAACAACCTTTCACCATCGGGCTTTGGCCGTCCTTGTTTGGAATCATCGTGCTCGTTATGAAAGTTTCTTTAAGAAACAAAACAAAACGAACAAAACAGAACATACATGACTGAATTTTTGTCCACCCACGCAGACCAGCTTTGCCAACCAGCCAGCAGCTTTAGGATAACCAACCAGGTTCTGAAATGCCAAATATGCGCAGAGGACCTGCCAGCGATGAGGTTCATTTTCTTTTGTGCTTTATAGAAATAAAGGGGTAAAGTCAGGGCAAGAGCACAGGAGTGTGTAGACTGTAGAACTAGGAGGGATCTTGGTTTTCATTCATTCTAACCTTGTCCTGTGATAACTAAAGAAGCAGACACCTCAGAAGGTGAGGTCACAAAGCTCATGTGGAGCAAAGAAAGGACTAGGGCAAAGCCTTCTGATTCCAGAGCCAGTTGGCTTTGTACTGACCTCGGCTTAGGATCTTCGTCTCACCTCTCCTCCCTTTTTCTTCCTCAATACATAATTCCCATCATCTGTCTAAGGAAACCAAGGATGCTTATATTAATTTTAACTTAGTCTGGAAAGGTATCCTTAATTCCTCTGTGTCTAAACCTTTTCATATATATAAAGAGTAAAGATTAACAATATGGAAATCATATGTTCCAGAACTAATGAGTCATTCATTAATTCAATATTTCTTGTGTTTCTACCATGTGCCAGGCACAGGGGGAATGCGGTAAAGAAAGGAGATGGAAACGGACACAAATTCTTCCTATCGTGGAGCCTGCATTCCAGTGGGGAAACACACAACAAACAGAAGAGCTTAGTAAAACCCTGTATTCGTAGTGATGAGTGCCATGGTGAAAAAGCAGGGAGAAGGGAGAGGGAAGAGGAAGCGAGGGTGTGTGTACATGGGGGTGGGGGTGGGGCTGTATTTTAGACAAGGTGGCCAGGAAAGGCCTCACAGAGAAGTAAAGACCACAACTGGGGAGCACAAATATGAGTTACTACCCCAGAGACCCTGGACATCAATGTCTCCCAAGAATGGCAGGCGAACAGCATATCTGGAAAATGCTGGAAAAGGTGGAACCAATGGACTGACGTTCCTCTGTTTTCTGTAATCCGGGCGGCAGGAAATGGTGGCCAGGAAGGGCTGTGTTAATATCCGAGTGGAAAAGAAATGCCTGATGGTCTGTGGTTTCATTTAAAGAACTTTGCTTAGAATATAGAATTTAGAGAACAGAATCAAGATCGGTGAGAGGTATTATTTTGTTAAAAAAAAAATCCAGAGAGCATGAAGTCATGCCAAGACTACTTGGTGAGATGACATGTGACTTAAAACTTGAAGAAAATGTTGAGAAGTTCAGTTATTTGATTCATCCTAATATGTAATTAATTACGAGGGTTTTGGCTGAAGTGTGGAACTTATACGCAGGCAACGACTAATTCCACATTTTTTCAGAGCTCATCGTTTGCAAACAGGACAGCACTTCAGAGACTCAAAGAGGAGCAAGACACCGTTCTACCTCTATGAACTTTCCACTGTGTGTAAACCCATTTTCTCTTCTTCCTGGGCATCCAGCAGGAATCCGTTTCCCAGCTTCCCTTGTAGTTAAGCATGGCTTGTGCAATGGGATTTGAGTGGACGTGACAGATGGCCCTTCTAGGTTCGGCCCATAAAATCCTAGGGGATTGCAGTCTCAAGATGCAAGGAGCTCAAGTCCCTAAATCGTTAGCTGCAAAGCTGTCTGACAAACATCTGATTACACTTTACGTCAACAAGTTATTTATGTCTGCTACGCCGAAGTACTGAGATTTGGGCCAGCCCGTGTTGCCCAACTAACAAGATTATTAATTAACATTGACATCGAATTTTATAGCCTGCAGAATGCTTTCACATAAATGATTCTGGGAACCACCTGGGAAATAGGGCGTACTTTTACCTTTCCCATTTCACAGAAGCTGAAATTGATGCTTGTTGAGTGCTGAATTACTTGGTCGCGATCACACAGGTAAGATGCAGAGGGCAAAGAGTCTAAAGCACTGGCTCTCAAATTTACAAAAATATTGGTGAGAGACAAGCGTGGAAATAAATCTGATGCAAGGCATTTGATAAATGTAGACGAAATACTAAGGAGATTCGGAAGAGGGAACTAACACGCTTGGTTGAGGAAGCCACACAAGGTTCTAGTGGAGTAGGGTAAGATTTATGGTGAGCGTTTGCAAATTGACAGGAGAAATGGGAGAGGAAACATGGAGAAAGTTCGTGTAAATTTTGACATGCAATATGAGTGGCGAACAGAAATAGAAGAGACTTGGCATCTGTTCTAATGTTTCAAGGGAAGTTGGAGCAAGCAGTGCAGTTTTTTGAAGGAAAACAGGAACTGGTAATTCAATACAAATAAAAAAAATATTTATTGAGTGCCTGCCAGATGGAGGGCCTTCCAGAAGCGTACAGAGGATACAGGGAGAAGATAACAAGGGCACAGCCCGTGTTTCAGATGCATTTGTAAACTACGAAGGGAACTAGTCATAAATGACTATAACACAATGTTGAGTAAGAGAAACATCAATAAGAACAGTGATGGGGGTCGAGGGACAGAGAAGTGACGTGAGAAGGACATGGGAGAGAGAGGTGAAGCTTCATGGAGGAGGTAAGACGTTAAGATTGACCTTGGAGGAGGGGCCATCGATGCGGGTGGTTATGAATTACATGGATTCAGGAGGGCCACATATAACTCCCAAAAGAAGAGTGTTATCAGTATTTTGAGCAAGGACATCGCCATCTGAATAATTAAATGACTCCAGAATGTGACCATGGTTTAGGGGACAACAAAATGCAATTTACAACTTGGATATGTTTGTTTAAATGTGGGATCACACACTTCCAGTGACATCACGGCTCTGTGCAATTCTAGTTCTACTGAAACTGCCCGGCTTCCAGTGAATTCAGGCAACGGCCGGCGCCGCGGACCAGAGAGGCCGTGTGTGCGTTTTAGTACGCAGCCCAAGAGCATCACGAGGCAGAGCCACTTACCATGAACAGGGCTTCATAATTTTCAATCATTTTCTGCACCACAGCGATGATGGCTGTGCTCTCCTCAGCCCGGGCTGAGCTCTGGACAGAGAATTCTTTGTCTGATGACTTCTGCTTGTGCAGCAGGTTCGGTCCAAATATGGTGGCCAAGTTTAGAGAGGTCATTTTGTTCCCAGTGACCTGTAGGAGCGGACAACACAAGGATTGCTGTTATTTTTGCTTTTCAAACTGCTGGGTGGGTCAGTAATCAAAGGGACCTTTTTCCTTATTTTTTTTTTCTGCCAGGACTGTATCACCCCTGGCAGAATCCGTGAGGAGCACCGTCATTTCCCTTTCGCTTCATGTCTTGGATTGACTCTCACAGCTCGGTGGTCATTTCAATAGCATCTTAAGGACAATTTTACATCTCTAAGTTATTCGCTGTGAAACTGGTACTATATACAATGTTCACCCTGTCTGCTTTTAAAAAATACTGATGTCCGTCCATCCAACCATCCAACCAACCACTCGTCCATCCATCTAAGCCAGCCAGCCCTCCATCTATCTCCGCATCCATCAGTCCATCATCCCTCTATTAAATCACCCACTCAGGGCCTACCATCGGCTACACCATTTTTGTGGATACGAATTATTTAAAATTTTCCCAACAATAACCACAGTACAGTGCTTATTTTAAAGAGTTCACCTTCTAAAGGGAAAATAAACATACCAATTACAAGGAGTGAGTACAAAGTATGAAGCTATCAACTCTGGAGACCCCAGGGACACTCCAAAGAGGTGGCGATATTTGCACAAAACCACGAAGAACAGAGTTTGTTTGGCTGAAAAGCCGAGGAGCTGAGGCAAGAGACAATCTGACAGTAGGAAGGACACCCTATGCAAAAACAGAAACACATAAAATACATCCAGGAACACTCCACCCACCCCCCAGGTGGCAGAAGGTTCTGCAGGAAAGGCAGGCAAGGGCCATTGCAACATGTATCCTGCGGGCAAAACTGCCCCTGGTTGAGAACTACTGGGCTAGGCAAATTTTTCTTCTCTTGTCGATATTAGTTGAAAATCTAGGAACACAGGGATATGTATGGGGACTGTGGCTGCTTGGTGGGGCTCCCTGGTCTGGGAAGATGTGCACAGCCTTTAAAAGGCACCCGGGTGCCCAGCAGAGAATTCAAGAGTCCTGGTTCCCAGCCATGAGAAAGACTCCTGGTCCCACCCTTGTCCTGGGGAGACCTGAGCCCTGGTCCCTGCGATCCCAGCATGGCACACGGAGGGAGCTATTTTTAGAAGGTGAGCCTGTTTTCGGGCCTCCTGCCAAGTGAAATGCTTTCACATGGTAAACACTGGGCATTTTCATGGAAGTGCTCTTTATACGTAGGACTGTTCGATTATTTTTTTCTTCGTTTTACTTCATTGATATAAAACGTGCCATTTTCCTCATTTGATTTTTCCTTTCTCTTCCTGGAAATTTACGGCTGAGGATAAAATCAATTATGTGTCATTTTCAAATTCATCCCTTTGGAACTCAGGCATTTGGAGCGCTTCCCTTTACCCCCTTAAAGTCATATCAGGGTTTTCCCTTTTTTTTTTTTTTTAACATTAACAAATAGGAGATTTTGTTTTCTTTTAAAAGAATGTTTAGCACAAGGACAGTCCAGAGCTCTGTTTCCGTTCCCTCCTTCTCCTGTTGCTATTCTGGGAATGCAATACAATCCGTCTGTAAAATGGCACACAGATTCCAGCCGCAGACCATGCTGCTGCAGTTCGTTAATGCTTTTTTGTTGTGCTGTGATTTTTGGTTTACTGCAGCATCTGTGCCTATACACGTCTAGGTAACAACACGTGCACTTGGGGGCAGCTCATGAGTTAATTATTAGCCAGCCAATGAAAGGAACGATTTTTATCTTCACTAAATAGGCGTCCTAGATGCTTCCTAAACCTAATATGCATTGCTCACCTTTATTACCAGTCTAGCATGTGCAGTCACCGGACTAGGAACTTTCCACAGGCTGTTTTGATTCTTTTGCACTATAAGCTCGTGAAGGGGCTGGGCTGTTGGCCTTTTTTTTTTTTTTTTTAACAGACAGGGAAGTGATGCCCGGAGCCTGGAGCCAGCACAAGGGTGGAGCTGAGAAGCCAGCCTGCATCTTCCTCATGAACCCGCACCTCCCACTGGTCACAGCACGGGGCAATGGGAAAGCGAAACTTTAGGCAGGGGCCGGGATGGGGGTGAGGAGAGCGAGGCACTGGTCCTGCTCCTGTTCCAAAGCCAACCTCCCGCTTCCCGGAGGCATGCACCTCCTCAAAGATCAGTAATCCCGGCTTCATACTAGGGGCTCGTAACGTCTTTTCTGCCTCGTAGACTCTTTGAAGAACTGGAGGAGGGATACGGAGTCTCTCACCAAAACAGTGCATATCCACACCACATTTTCCATGCAATACCAGAGCATTCTTGGACAACCTGAAAAACCACGGCTCAAGAGGTTTCAATTATGTTCCTGCAATATTCTTTCTAGAAGAAATGAAATCGTTCTTCCCTTTGGGAATTTCTCTTTTCCCCAAGGAGCAAAGCAAATAAAACAGAATAAAATAAAGCAAACACAGATAGTGAAACACCATACTTTGATAAAATACCATTATTTCCCCCCAGAAAAGCACTGATTGACTAGCCAACAAATTTCTTCATGCCCTTCTTTTCAAAATCGTTAAGATCCTATTAGTTAATGATGCGGTAAATTGTAAGGGCCAATTTGAAAGGAAATATTATGCTCATTTCATAGAGGAGGAAGCTGAGACCTCCCTCCCCAACTCTGTTGTCTTCTTTCTTCCTCTATTTTGTAGAAACAAAGTCATGCAACAAGGCCCTGGCGGAGCGCATGTGAGCCTCCAAGCTCCATTTCTTCATGTTCCAAGTCGTAACAACTACCCAGCAGAGAAAGAACACAACTAACCCCGACCAATGAACAGGGGTGAGGAAAAGTTGAACGCTGCTCTGTTTCGGGAGCATACTTTACAGTAGATTTTTGCCTCACTGCCGTGCACCCACCCTGTTTCCTCTATAGGCCTGCGCCAAACCACCACCAACAAAATATTTGGCAAATGACCTCTAGCTCCTCTCCCTCCACTCTTAACTCCGACCAGAGGGGCTTCCAGCTAAGCCCCATCCCCACGCAGAGCTTATGTGGGCCGTTCACTCAAGACCTATGCCTTCGCTCATGTGCAGTTTAAATTCCGTCTCCTCCGTGAAGCCACTCCTAACTTTTCTGGCCCATGTTCACCACCTTTCCTCCGAACCGCTGGGGTGACTGCACTGCCTCCCCTCATGCTGCATTTGCCTGTATCCTCACCTCCTCCACCGCCTAGAGGCTGCAGCTTCGCAGGAACAGTAATTAGACAATTTTTTTTTAATGATTTTTTATTATATTATGTTAGTCACCATACAGTACACCCCCGGTTTCCGATGTAAGGCTCGATGATTCATTAGTTGTGTATAACACCCAGTGCACCATGCAGTACGTGCCCTCCTTACTACCCATCACCGGTCTATCCCATTCCCCCACCCCCCTCCCCTCTGAAGTCCTCAGTTAATTAGACAATTTCTGAAGGACACTCGCTCAGGTAGGTGTTCGGGATGTACGTAATTCAAATGCCAAGGCCAGTGTGACACGGAGACATTTACAACACGAACTGCTGTTTCCCACATTGCTACTCACACAGAAGCTTCCCAACTCACTCTTCCCTGCCTCTAACCAATCTGCAGCACAGGTGCCCCGTCTTTAGTGGGATCCTTCCCAACATTCAGGGCGTAGAAGAATGCAGCCCCTACCCCCTTAAAAAGGCATTCCGCACTCGATCAACACAGCCTAATCTCCCCTCATACCTTCTCGGGACCTTCCCACGCCATAGCCTTGCCTGCAATCTGAGACGGCTGCGCGGGCTACCCATCTGCCTGTGACTTCGAACCGTCTCACAGAAGCAACCCTCTCCTCCTCTTTCCCATGCTGCTTTAACGTCTGGTTACTAGTCCTTCATCTTGACTCAAGGTTTGGGTCGAGAGTGTCTAGAAACCCTTGCAAACTCTTGCTTCCCTGCACAACTTTGCTGTTCCCAGGATATTTTCCTATTCCTTAGAGTAAACTAGTCTTCTCAACCACTGTGCAGTGCCAGGTGAAGAATTTGTATCCCCAAAGTTCAGATAAGGAAACTCAGGTTTAGGGAGGTTAACAGATTTCTCCAAGAACACATGGTCAGTTAGTTATAAAGCTACTGAGTGCTCTCAACCAGAGGTGACTTTGCCCCCCCCCCCAACCCCTCACAGGGTACTCGGTAATGTCTAGAGATGCTTTTGGTTGTCACGACTGGGGCACGGTGGGGAGCTGCTACCGACATCGAGCGTTTAGGAAAGGCCTGGCTGCTGCTAAGGCATCCCAGGATGCACAGGGCAGCCCCTACAATGACCTGCTCCCAAATATCCGTCATATGGAGGCTGGAAAACCCTCAACTAGACCCCCCGTGGGGTTTCTTCCTAATTCTTATTCTAGATTTCTGCTCTTAGTAAGCTGGACCGGTTTGGGTTTGAGGCACAGCTGCGACTTTACTGGTCACTGGATGGTCCCAACCACTATTCAATATGACAATGTGTGAATTAGAACAAGGAGCCCCTCCCTCAGCACATTCTCCTGCCGTCTTCTGGGACATTGTCCTGCTCACTCTGCAAACCTACAGTGCCTGTGGGGTCCATGGTGCCTCCCCCAGAGTTTTGAAATGCACAAATGGGTAACTTGTGCAACCGTAAGTGGAACCCCCTGTGGGACACTGGGTGAGTTATTTAACCCCTCCAGGCCTCAGTTTCCACCTCTGAAACATGGGGGCAGCTATCCCTGCTTGTGCAGTGAAGGACTGACTGTACTGCATAAAGCCTCTGGCATGCAGCCAACACGGGGCAGGAGAGAAAGAGAGGATAGCTAGTGTATCAACAGGCCAAGTGGCATTTGTACCCATCCGAGAATATCTTCTTCCTTTTCGCATAGGTGATGGAATCTCGTTCAGCATTTGGACTAAAAGAGTGTCTGAAAATGGTTCTAAAAAAGCAAGAATGGCTTCAGTTGGACTTCCTGCTTTCCTCGAGGCCTTCTCAGTCACCTAAGACCCAACCGTCTGTTCACATCTTACTTCGGAAGCATCAGAAAAGCAGTTGGCAAGCCTAGGAACACAGACAGGGCTCTGCCTCTACCCAATGATTAGGCAGATGATTCTACAGCTTGTGTTGTATCTGTAGCTGATAAAGGATGACACCCAGACGGGTAATACAACTACTTAACAATTATGAGAATTATAGTATATCCCTGGGAGAGCTGTGTCTGCTGAAATAAGGTGTCAGCACCATATTATGAAGCCTGAAGCCAGCAGAGGTGTCACTAATTATAACTACGATAGAGATACACGGCTAACTCTGGAAAGTTCCATTCTCACACCAACAGCAAGGATGATGATAAGAAATGCAGAACTGCCTTTCCGGACTAAAGTGAAAAAAAAGAATATGACCAGGATTTTTAGTAAAGAAATTTGATAAATACAGAACTGAATCCACCATCAAGCTGAGTTCTGCTTAACAAGGATTTAAAAGAAAAGTTTCTGTGGTGAAGTAAGTTTGGAATGCATTTGGCCTCTTCGTGTTTGATTTATAATGAGTGTTAGCACAGGAAAGGGTCAGAGATCACCTGGGGAATCCAAGGTCAAGGAGAAGTATGACTGCATCGTATCAAAAAGGGAAACAGGTATTTTGTTAAGGTGAAGATTAAATAGGTCACCTAAAATTGAGGCCAGCATCTCCTTTGTCCAAGGATGAAACCAAAAACCACCTTGAAGCATATGGGTGTGATCAAAGAGAACCGGAGCCCAGGACCTCAGAAGGGCAGGGGTGGGGTCGCCCTAGGGCCCGAGTGGGGACCAGGTTCAAGGAGAACATCCCAGGAGGGCCCATGGGACTGTGCAGAATCTGTCCAGTAGCTGACACTCTGTGGCATCGAGAGGCATGGTGATAGCAGATCAGACTTTCTAGTTCCTTCTAGTTCCTTCTCCACCTAGTTTGGAAGCAGGACTGACTCTCCATGGCTTTAAGCCTGTTGATTTTGGGGGAAGGGTTTAAGGAGAGAAAGGACCTCTCAAAAGGAGGATACTAGACTTCTAGCTATAGGGCAGATGGGAGCTTGAGGGACATTGGAAGAATAACAAGGTGACATCATAGTTGGGCTCCAAGTTAAGGAAGCAGATCAAATTAATGACAAGGGCAGCAATCTCCCCCCACCCCCATTACTCCATTTTTTTGTGATTGTAAACACCTCTGTAGCTCATTGCTCATCTTCACACAAATGGAAATTCAAGGTTTTGCATAAAGCATCATCAGGGAAAATGACAGCCTTGTTTAGAAGCATTCTTGAAACACAGGGAGTTAATGGCCTATGTACGCTTAAGAACTGTCCCTCCTCAGGAAGACATAAAAAGATGGAAAGATATTCCATGCTCATGGATCGGAAGAATTAACATAGTTAAAATGTCCATGCTACCCAGAGCAATCTACACTTTCAATGCTATCCCGATCAAAATACCGAGAACGTTTTTCAAGGAACTGGAACAAATAGTCCTTAAATTTGTATGGAACCAGAAAAGACCCCGAATCTCCAAGGAACTGTTGAAAAGGAAAAACAAAGCTGGGGGCATCACAATGCCGGATTTCGAGCTGTACTACAAAGCTGTGATCACAAAGACAGCATGGTACTGGCACAAAAACAGACACCTAGACCAATGGAACAGAATAGAGAGCCCAGAAATGGACCCTCAGCTCTTTGGGCAACTAATATTTGATAAAGCAGGAAAAAACAGCCGGTGGGAAAAAGACAGTCTCTTCAATAAATGGTGCTGGGAAAATTGGACAGCTACATGCAAAAGAATGAAACTTGACCACTATCTCACACCATACACAAAAATAAACTCCAAATGGATGAAAGACCTCGATGTGAGACAGGAATCCATCAAAATTCTAGAGGAGAACATAGGCAGCAACCTCTACAACATCGGCCAAAGCAACCTTTTTCATGACACATCCCCAAAGGCAAGAGAAACAAAAGATAAAATGAATTTATGGGACTTCATCAAGATAAAAACCTGCTGCACAGCCAAGGAAACAGTCAGAAAAACTAAGAGGCAGCCCACGGAATGGGAGAAGATATTTGCAAATGACGCTACAGATAAAGGACTGGTATCCAAGATCTACAAAGAACTTCTCAAACTCAATACACGAGAAACAAATAAACAAATAAAAAAATGGGCAGAAGATATGAACAGACACTTTTCCAATGAAGACATACAAATGGCTAACAGACACATGAAAAAATGTTCAAAATCATTAGCCATCAAGGAAATTCAAATCAAAATCACACTGAGATACCACCTTACGCCAGTTAGAATGGCAAAAATAGACAAGGCAAGAAACAACAATTGTTGGAGAGGATGTGGAGAAAGGGGATCCCTCCAACATTGTTGGTGGGAATGCAAGTTGGTACAGCCACTCTGGAAAACAGTGTGGAGGTCCCTTAAAAAGTTAAAAATTGAGCTACCCTATGATCCAGCCATTGCACTACTGGGTGTTTACCCCAAAGATACAGACGTAGTGAAGAGAAGGGCCATATGCACCCCAATGTTCATAGCAGCAATGTCCACAATAGCTAAATCGTGGAAGGAGCTGAGATGCCCTGCAACAGATGACTGGATTAAGAAGTTGTGGTCCATATATACAATGGAATATTACTCAGCAATCAGAAAGAACGAGTTCTCAACATTTGCTACAACATGGACGGCACTGGAGGAGATAATGCTTAGTGAAATAAGTCAAGCAGAGAAAGACAACTATCAAATGATTTCTCTCATCTATGGAACATAAGAACTAGAATGATCAGTAGGGGAAGAAAGGGATAAAGAAAGGGGGGGTAATCAGAAGGGGGAATGAAGCATGAGAGACTATGGACTATGAGAAACAAACTGAGGGCTACAGAGGGGAGGGGGGTGGGGGAATGGGATAGACTGGTGATGGGTAGTAAGGAGGGCACATATTGCATGGTGCACTGGGTGTTATACACAACTAATGAATCATCGAGCCTTACATCGAAAACCGGGGATGTACTGTATGGTGACATAATATAATAAAAAATCATTATTAAAAAAAAAAAAAAAGAACTGTCCCTCCTCAGAAAAGCCTGCACTAGTTCCCTGTCTACATTGATAGGTGGGTCAGGAAAGGGCAGGTGTCATTTCCTCCAGGTGAAACGGTTCTTCGAATCAATGGCCCACTCTTTTACAACCAGAAAAAGGAGGAGTCATGGCACCTGGGGCCACCGGGGGCGGCTCATACCTCTTGCCCATCTTTGCTGACGTTGTCGTTGGCATGCTTGGCCACCATGGAGAGGAACTGTAGGAGGCGGTGGAGGGTGTCGCAGTTACAGGGAGGTAGAAGGTAGATGAGGAGCTGCAAGGTACCCAGCTGTTCCTCTGGTTCCAACACTAAGCAAGGCAAAAGGAGGCATTCTGAGTAAGTTCAAGGGGGAACTCCCATCACTCGGGTTCCCAGAAGAGGCCCCTCTCAACCCCTTTCAGAAAGGGATTAGCCAGGCCAGCCACATTCCACTCCACCCATTGTCCCACTGGCTTAGCAATTTAGTGCAAGGATCTATGAAGGAATAAAGATAAAGTAGACCTGGGGAAATGAAACATCTAGAGTGAGAATTCTCATCCCGGGTTGAAAGGTAGCTTAAATTCCCTTACTTTCTTCTCCCCTCCCTTCCCTGGCATTACTCATCATTTACTTTGTGGACTGTAGTCTTTCATTTTCGGTAAATATTTACTAACAATGACTGGGAGTTGGTGAACATTCTAAAAGTTGAGTTTATAGCAGATTTGAGGCCCTTTTCTGTTGAGCAATCCACAAGGAATCGACTTTTTGTTGGCAATAACCAAAGACAGGGCACGAGGACAGTGTCTTCACTCTCTTCCATGATCCTGTTTTAATTGTGGCATTGGAGGAAGAAAAATATGGAGGCTGTCATAGCTCTGGCCTGTTCCTCCTCCCCCTCATCCTCCTTTTCTCCTCCATGTGATCTGTGTCTACAGCCCTCGAGCAGCCATATTGAAAGTCCTGCCACTGGGCTATGCCATCCTGCTTTCCCTGGAATGTTGCCTGCCCCCTTTTCTCACTCTGGATTCCTGTGGCTCCCTCCTTCCTCGTACCAGAAATGCAAACTCATTTTTAGGCACAGACTCAATGTGAACTCTTGCTGTTCCTCCAAAGCATCAATTTATAGCACTTAGTACTGGGCTGGGGTCATCTGAAAGCATCCCAAATTCTTCTTTGTTTCGTGGCAACTTTCTTCTTGCTAATCTTCCCCAGGGTAAATCTCAGAAAATTCCCCAAATAGCCTACTCATTAGAGACCAATAAATAAGAACCAAAAAAAGTTATTGGGGAACACATGCACAAGGTTCGATGAGTGAGTCGGACATCCCAGTAAATCCCAGGACACATTCCTGCAAATGGCCGTATTACGCACAGAGAGTATTGATGAAGGCTGTGTACAGCTCCCTGGTGAGAAGGGGGTCCGGCATGTCCCTCAGGAACTCCTTCAGCAAGGCAGCCACATCATGGACGCTGTGCTCTTCCTCCAGAGAGACATCGACCCCACGGTCAAATTCCTCACGTAACTGGAAAAATAAGTTCAAGTGGCAGTCTTATGACACCATACCTCAATGTTCAGGGCCCAGCAAACAAAGTGCGGGGACATGCAGTATCTGGTATTAAGCTTACCCAGACACCAGAAAGGAGAAGAAAACGACATGTCGCCTTGATCTACAGAGTCTATGCAATCCAGCCATGAACATATATATATACATATATATATATATGTATTATTATATAAATGTATATAGTATAGATTATGTTTAAATATGTATATAAATGTATAAATTATATATATAGACATATATAAATGCATTTTTAAACAAATGTATCTAGGTTTACTGTTAATGATGCAAGCAGAAGGGCTGGAGGATAACATCCAGAAGGTTGGGGGGAAGAGCTGAGGGGTTAGGTCAAGGGTAAATGTGGGAGGGAGGAATGCATCTATCATACAGCGGTTCAGCATGTCAGCAATCCTACCAGGTTGGAATTTTGACATTTTACAGAAGTACTCAACAAGAAGGCAAGGTTTTTTGCTGTACATGATGAAATTTAAAACCCTAATAACCCATTTGTGACTAAGGCTTGAAAGATGACAATGATTAAATAAAAGCTGCCTTAGACTTGTCAAAGTAGCCTTATTAGGAATTCCCAAAAGGATTCCCTGCCTTAAATGTTATCCTAGGTTTGTTAGCATTTATGACAACACAAAAACACAATAGCAAGAGGAAGGGAGTCATAACTCTACACCCTACTTCCATGATTGACAGCTCAACTTCTCCCATGTAGTGTTTCTGCTATAGAAATAATTCTGTGAGGTCCTGAATCTCCTCTACGCAATAAGCTTCTGTAAGAGTTTATTGGTTCAATTACTCATCCATCCATTCACTCAACTTCCTGTGTACCGGGCCTCGGTACAGGCTCTCAAAGTACGCTAGGGAACAAAGAGGAAACATCCTTATCCTCCCCCAGCTCTCAGGCTGTTAGAGAGACTGGTGAGCAACTGGGAATCCCACAGATGATTAATTAGCTGTTAATATTGTGACAACTGTTCTGAATAAAAAGTGCAGGGTGCTAAGAAGTGATGTTCAAGATAAAATGGTGAGTTAGGGCATATTTCACACTAGGAATCCAAGTCTCCATAACCACAAATTATATTTCGCTTGGATAATCCTTAAATAAATCTCTATGCAAAGGTTTTCCCTTTGGTGGGTCCAGATATAACTGATGGGAATGCCCATTACTGTCCTGAACCGCTCTTTGACTCCAGGCAACTCGTCACCAGGGTACAGTAGGCAGCCAGAACAGAAGTCTCCCACTCGGCCCCACTCCTTCCTGTGATCACTCAAACACGCCACGTTTCTCTCCGTGCACACACACGCGGAGAAAGAATGGACCGTGGAAAGAGGCTTAATCTAAATTGTGGGATCTTGAGTTTAACATAGATCTTGAACTGAACACAGGGTAAATTGTGTGATCTTGAATTAAGTTTCTTAATTTCCCTTAATTTCTCTAAGCCTCAAAAGAAGTGGGTGAAGGGGCTCCTCTCATAGCTGTTGGGTGGAGTCAATAAGATGATAATGTTTTGAAAATATGCTGCTGCTCTGCTCAGGCGAGTGGGCCCCAAAATGTTACCATGCTATCTTCCTTCTTGCAAGCCCTGTGGCCAAATGTTAAATGGTGTTCCATAGTCTCTTATGTGACTATTGAAAATAAAGGCAACCCACCAAATAAACAGAAAAAGGACTCCTTTTTGAAGCCCCTTTTATCTTGACAACAAAGAAGTATCAGGAGGTATTTATTTCAGTTAGTTTCAATACTATGAACAAATATTTCTTCAGCTTCATCAACTAAAAATTATTTTCATTTGGCTTCATTTTTGAGTTGCTGAGTTCCTTACTTCTTTCTGTTGGAACCAACAGAGGAAACATCACGTTTTAATTTTCTTTTAGCCAACAAATGAATTCTTTTTTCAAATGGCAGTGTGCCTTTTGTGAAGCCCTCATGAACACAAACACCTGCCCACTCACAGGAATATACCCGAAGGTCTAGCATCAAACTTCGTTGCGAGAATGCTGCACAGTGCTGAAGGAAACCAAGGGGCACGGTCCCCACGTGGATAATGAGTTGGGGGGTTGTCAATGGTTCCACAGAAAGGGAATAAGAACGATTTTTTTTTTGAGAAAGTAAAACTATAAACATAGAATCTTATATGAAGGGAATGTTAACAGCACCATTCATATTGCATTTTAGTAAAAACAAGTGCTAGACAATTGTCTTCTATTTATTATTCCTTCCTGATTAGATGCTCTCTGAATCTCCTGCTTTTACAGTTTCAATAAGATGTTTATTAATTAGTTTTGTTTGGCTGGACATGCCATGGACACATCTAAATGTTTTGATTTCAAGGGTTTGATCACAACCTTTCTGAGCTTGTGAGTTGTTGCCTTTGACTCTTGGGAGTCAATTATACTGTAATTGGTAGGAGGATACAAAACAGCTACTCTGAAATGAATTTGCAGAAGCTGGAACTTTGCGGGAGGTAATTCAATGGAAAGTCAAGTGAAACTTACAATATAGTCTTCACTTTTCACTTACTTGTCTCACTCTCTTTTTTGAGCTTCCAACTCGGAATATCCCCACCGTCTGGAGGCCTACAAAGAAGGAAACAAAATCAACAGTTCTGTTTCATGGCTCGAAACTGGAGTAAGTCACCATGGACTTAGAATAGAATGCCAGCAACATGCAAAACAGTAACAGCACAACAGCGTGCACGAAAGCTTGCTTAGTTATCCCACATTAGACTCTGCAGGGGCCCAAAGCTTAGCCCTATAAGCACCAGGGGCACGTCACGTTAAACATTTCTGATGAAAAACTTTTCATGTGATATTATGTATTTCTACATCTTCTCCATATGAAAAAAGTAACATTTTCTTCATCGTTCAGAATAATTACTTAAACGTGCATTTTATATGAATTCTTAGCTCTTTATGGATGTTAAAAATAGATATTTCTTGTTTCACTGATAATTAAAAACAAGTACTTATTAAAGAAAATCTATAAAGTGCAGAAAACCGTAAAAGATAATGTACTTTAAAAAATACCTGATGCAGAAATAGCCACTCTTAATATTTTGTTTTATTTCTATCTAGTCTTTTCTCCATGTATGTGTATGTGTGTGTATATTTTTCTTTTTACATAGTTAAGCCAGAGTTTTCTTTGATTCAGGTTTGATTTGGGGGGGGGCAAGAATACTTCCTAAGAATACTTCCAAGAATACTTCCTTACGTACTTCCTTCAGGGGCACAGAATGTCTGGACGGCTCTCCTTTTCCTATGCAAACCATTAATCAGAGCCACTGATGATCATCTACATTTATTTTTTCATTGGTGGCTCATTTTCTCTTCATTTGGGATCATCAGTTATGAGGGCGATGCTGATTTGGGAGGTGCGAACGGACACTTTGTAGGCACATGAAGAGAGCTGGCCTGAGACTAAAGGCAGCAAACAGACTCATGATCTCTTAGCATCATTGGAATCCTGGATCCAGTATTTAAATAGGATTTTTTTTGGCAGGGGGACTGCTTTGCTTGATCTAATTTTATCTGGGTTCCTCTCTGTTGCCACTGAGAGTTTGGACTAGTACAACATATAATTAAATTGGAAAGAATCATAATCTTTATAACATTATTTCTTTTCACCCAGAACCAAAGCAAACATCTTAAATTGTTTAAATCATGTTTTAGATCTTGGTAGAACTTTGCAGTTTTCTTTATAGAAGTTTCTTGCTGCTTCTTACAGATATTCTGGGTATATTTTTGATATTAATATGAATGAATTATTTTATTGTTAGAGTATATAACTGATTATTGCTCTTACATAGGAAATAGATATCTCTTTGTATATTTATTTTATGGTCTTGCCACCTTATGTATTAAGTATAATCCCTTTTTAGTTGGTTTTCCAGGGCTTTTTAGTTAGAAAAGATAGCATCTATAATTATAAACTCATTTATAAATATAATTATAAATCCATAAACCCCATTTATCAGTTCTCTATCTTATAAATGGTATCCTGAACTTCCAGAATAATTTGAGGGACTCATGGTGAGAGGCTAATTATTGCTGATTTGCATAATCACATGTTGGTGCTCGCCCTTGGGTAGGATTTTGCTCTGCATCTATTTTCAAAGACTTCTGTACATCCTCGTTGCTGCTCTCAGTTTGTCTGCCTCACAAGTGAGGCCGACCCCTAGCCTCATCTATTGCTTCTACCTCTCTGGGAGCTTGTGAACAGGATAATCGAGCCATTTAGAACCACTCCAGAATTATACTTTTTCACCTGCAAAAGGAGCATAATGAGTACCCTGCCTGAATAGTTATGCAATGATTCAATTAATTAATGCATATAGAGTTCTTAGAATCATATCTGGCATCTATTATATAGAGAGAAACAGACCCTGATTGAACTGAATGAGTTTCCTTTGCACAACAGAGAAAAACTTTAATACAATAGCAGGTGTTAGCAATTTTAATTTTGGCTGCATTTATTTTCTTAGTTTCTGATGGTTTCTGAAGAGCTGAATTTTCTACAGCAGTGAAGTATCATAAGGGCATTTTCTACACAGGCGGGACTATTCATTTGGCTGAATCCCTCCAGACTCTTCAGAAATGCCCATTTCGATCATATTATTTCCTCAATTAGAGTACTTTTTCGCTCAGCAAAAATGACTGTAATTGAAAAAATAACGAGTTAGTGATCAAGTGCTTTAATTCCTATGTATCTCAATTAGTTAGACTCTGTTTTAAGTTTTTAGAATATGTATTTGTTTGCTTGTTTGTTCTAGGTAGAGTAACTGACAGCCTTTGGACGGCCAATGCCATTCTCTCGCATACGCTATATGGTAATTGTCCTCAAAGAGAAGATACAGTCTAGGCATTTAGTAACCTTGACTTAAGACACTGATAAAAACAGGCGTACGTCCAAAAAGCCATTGACCTGGCAAAGGAACATGACTTTGCTGTGGCCTGTCCCAGAAATCGACGCGATCACCTTTCTCTCCTTTTCATCAGAAACTGGAATGGAAACGTGACCCCGGAGCACCTGGATCTCAGGCTTAGGGAATTCAAGTAAAGAGGGCAGGCAGAATAAGCAGGAAGCCCCACCCTAAAAATCAGCCCAAATCCCAGAAATGGAATAGGGCTTGAGTCTCCATTATATTGTCTTGTTTCATTGTTGTTGTTGTTGGTGGTGGTTTTTGTTTTGTTTTGTTTTGTTTTTTAATTTGTGCTTCTGGGAAATTGAGGATGCTTAAGGAATTTTGAGCTAATAGTACAGAAAGCATCTGGGTGAAATGTAAGTGGGGAAGGGTGCTTCCCACACAGACACAGATGGAGTCAAGATAACTGCCCAAGACCAACTGTGGAGGGAATGAAAAGATCTTTGACAAATGTTTATAAGGCTAAAGTGACTCAAACTCTCTCCTACCCATTTCCCAAACGGGCAAGTAAAGTCTCACGAAAGAATTATTTTTGAGGCTTGCTCTTTTTTCATTGGTTTCAAGTGACCAAGATGAATATCCGTTTGCATTTAAATATGTCTTGTATTTTTCTGAAGCGAAACACCATGGTAACCAGGCGCAGAATCAGGTCCTTGAAAGGATAATCTTCTTTCTTTTAGCCCTACACTGCATGCTAACCATTCCAAAAAAGAAATAACTGTTCGGTTTTTTGGTAAGCTTAAAGGAAATGCTATTTTACAAATTATAATTCATGAAAATTCATTTTCAAAAAGAAAATAGAAAGACATACCAAATTTTCTTTCACATGAGCAGTTACTCAGCCTGCCATTGGATTTTTGCAGGATTAGAGTAGAGTTTTAAACTGCTTAGAGTTCACTCCCTACGTTCTTTATAGGGCGACACTATAATTATAAAAATATGAGTCTCTTTTTCTACCTCACGGTGAAATTTAGGCTGAATTTACATATTTGCAGTACTGAACACCTTAACTGCTAAGCTATTTTAAAAAATAATTCTGTGCAATTAATATTTATTGAACACCTACATTGTATTAGGGAGACTTGGAGACAGACCCAGCCCAACAGATCTTGGCCTCCAGGCTCATGTCTGAGGACCCTTGGGTGCTGGGAGGCCTAAACACCATCAACCTGATTTTTGTCCCCCGCAATCTTGTTTAGCCTTGTACTCTCCAAAGCAAACACTCAGATCTGTAAACTCTCTTTGCAAAGGAAATTTCAGCCCAGAGTCTGAGCAAACGAACAAAGCATTGAACTTGGGTGCTTAAGTCCACGAAGCTTGAATAAATGAGAGTCTCTCATACTTGATTGCTGACAGACAAGTCTGCTTACCATGTTTTTCTAGATGCTGACAGCAGCTGTCCACCAGCCTGGGGACCTGTCTGTAAATGGGATTCAGACTGAGTTTCTTATCTCTGGCTTTTTCTTTTTTACTCTGAGCCTCGGCAGGCAAGGAGAGTTGTAAAGCTTCTAGCAGTCGAGACTGATTGTCATCAAGATCTGTGATAGAATCCACTGACATCGCACCCTGCAAATCATACACAGACGTGAACGAAGGGCGCAGATGGAGAAAACAAGAGCAAGTTCCCTCACACGCTAGCCAATAATGCTTTTGCCTGGGACTGTGCGTCACCCTTGAAATCACGTCGCTTCATTCAATCATGCCGTTCGTATATTAAAAGGAAAACAGCAAACACCTCTTGAAAAAGTTAGGAAACTACCACAACAGGGTAAGGGAATGGCAGTTACAATTCCCACAAACAACATTCGCCAAATGGAAGACGAGAGCGGGCGGACATAGAGTTCTAATATTTTGACCCAACCACTTCATTTCTTGAAACAAGAAAAAAATCACACGCTCGATGAATGAGGTAAAGTCAGAGAAGCCTCGTGAAAAAAAAACCGAACATCTCAACTATGACTCTAGGAAGCAGATTTTTAACATTGGATTCCATGGAACAGTCTTAGTTGGGTGTTCCCCAGACATGGCACAGAGAACTTGATCAGGAACGTGGTCCCAGGAGCCAGCTGTGTGTGGGGGGGGGTCAAGAAAGGGGAGGGAGAGCAGTGGGTGAACAGCATCACCAGCCTATGACAAGCCCGTGGACAGCTGGTGCCCAAACGCCCTGGGGACCTTTGGGAGATCGTGTGGGTCAAGCACCTCAGAGCTAACCATGCTCGGGAGCAAGTGTGCTGGGCTATTTATACCACAAGCCTCAAGAGTCATTGATTAAGGGCAACTTCTGGTAGGGGCAGGGAGGTGACATTCAATGTCTCGGCACTTGCTGCTTATCACCTGCATGGGTGGGGGGCTCTGGCCATCAGAGAAAGCCCTTGGCAGGGGTGAGGTGCTGGCAGGTGGAAGGAAGGCTCTGGCATGCTGGGACTGGTAAAGGCCGACTGGAGGGGAACAGGGCATCGGTTGTGTCTGCAGAGCCAACCCCCCCACCCCCCACGGAGGGGAAGCAGAGAGGAAGGGGTTTGCTGCTGGTATCCTAGCAAGGTCTGGACAGATGAGAAGGCATCTGGGAGGCCCGCTGCCTGGGCTCCAGATTCCCAGAAAGCTCACACGTGGAGTTTGGGTGTTATGGCCATATGACACGCAGGCTGAGAGACGATGATAAGACTGCAAGAACAGTTCCAGCGCATACATTTAAATATCCTGGAAAGTCATCATTTCTCCATTTGTAAACATAGCTGAAGCCCTGAAAAACAGCAGTGGCTCAGGTACCCCTTTATCTTGAAGAGATCTCGAATGTTGATTTTAAGTGGGAAGAGTCTGGGGTTTTGACTAAGGAAGTAGTGAGTGGCTGGAGGTGGCAAAGATTTGGGGATCTCTAGGCAAGAGGAAAAGGAGGGCAGATCTCCTAGTGACCTAGGAAATTTTAGAGATGCTTATGAACTGACTCAGCTGATCACCAACCAGTTTGCCTGAAAACTCAGTTTTCCCGGATTGAAACATGAAATTCGAAACATGAAACAACAACACGGTGCCTAGAACATAGCACTCACTTAGTACAGGGTACCATGTTTGTTACAGTATTGGTTTGAAAGAGGACATATGTGCCCCTTCTCTCTCTCTCTCGCTCTATGATATATATGATATCTCTGATACATGATATACTATATATATTATATATATATATATTGGTTTCTTGTGAAAAAAAAAAAGTTCCATTGATAAAAAAACATCTTATTGCTTATGAGGAATGGCAGCCAGGTCACTGGGGGGCCAGGCGTGGTTCTGGGACTAGAGATGAAGAGAGTTAACGAAACCACCGGGCCCCGCCCTCCAGCCTCACAGTCTCGAGGGCAAGTCTGGTAGTACGACAGAAGATTACACTAGAGCACGGTCAACAGTGATGTTGTAGAATGTTCAGGACATCATGGGGCACACACATGGGGAACCAAGGAGGGGCACCCAGCAGCTCTAACAGCAGTCAGGAAAAGGCTCTGAGGCTGTGTCACATGCCATATGGCCCGGGGCACGTTGTCCCTGAATGGGGTCGTTGACAGATCCCTGGACTCCATTTCCAGTTTTCACAAGAGCAGAGACTCAGAGAATAACCTTGTAATGCTTTGGTTGTTTTATCAGTGGTGCCAGAGAAAGTAGTGGCCAACTCACCCTCCTCCTGGCCCGAGGAGCCGGTTCTGGGGTGTTTGGGGATGTTGACTCATTTGGTGTTTCCGAGGTGGAGCTGAGAGATGAGTTACTGCTTGAGAGTTCTTTGTTGTGTCTTTTATTTCCGAACGGGAGGAGGGAAGCCACAAAGTCAGATGCATCCTTCTGCTCGTCCCTCTGCGAGTCCTGCTTGAGTTTATAGGCCCGGTCATTTGCAATGACTTGGGATAAGGGCATTCCAAATGCCTGCGGGATGAATTCTGGAATCAAAAAACAAACATTCACATTCAGACATGACTAGGTCAGTGAAGGCTCTCACTCATGCTTCAGACTCAAGGGCAGGCGTATTCAGATGACTGTTTCCTGAAGAACTGATTTCTCAATCAAAATACAGGGAGGACTTTCATGTGTATCAGAGTGGCCGAAGCTTCTATTACTATCAAGTAGGCCGGTATGTATAAAGAACACGGGTTTTTAGACATCTAGGCCTCTAGTTTCTCCCCCACACATCTCAAGTATGTTTTAAAGGAGATAACTTTATGGAGAAATGTGACATTTTTGATAGCATGTACACGATGCTTCATCCTCACAAGGACACAATTTTACCAACTGTTAGTCTTTGAATTATGTGTCTCGAGAGCCCTCCGAACTTACAAGGCGTGAGCGGGCTGCGTGCATCCCTTTATTCCACAGGGACTCACTGAACAGCTACCACGAGGGGAGCACAAGCTCACAAAAGGTGTAGTGCTCGTTCTTGAAGGGTCCAGAGTAAGGGCCGGGTGGGGGAGTGGGAGTCAGATATGTAAATAATTACACAGGGGTCTCTCAGCGGCTATAATGGAGAGATGCACGGAGCCAAGCCTGAAGTTCAGTGACGTGGATATGCTTTGGGGTTCCCAGTAAAAGAGCCAGTACGTGAGTGAGGACCAGAGAGGCAGGGGAGCAGCTTGGGGGGTGTCTGCTTTTTCCCCTTGTCCCCCACAGGCTGCCTTCCGTTGCTGGGCTGGGGCTGTTGCTCTCATGATTTATCTACTCAAGCCGTTCTGCGGGCTGCCTCAGAAGGAGACTCTCACCACTACATAACCAGGGAAGGGCCCAAGATACAAAGCGTTAAATGCTCTAGTAAGGACAATTTGGGGGAAGGAGCATAATGCAGAAATCTGGACACACAGTTGCTTTCCGGATCGCTGCAGTAAATGCATAGGTATACACGTACATCGTAAGCACACTGATCCTTAGGGCCAGGCCTCTTTTGGGCACTATTATGCTGAAAAGGATTCATCATTAAATTAAATGCATTATTTCTTTTAGACTCAAAATTACATCTCCTAGCAGCAGAATATGGAAGTCTAGCCTCCCCTTTGTTTTTATAACCCCTATGAATAAAACCAGAATGATCAAGGGAAAGCAATTCTAGGGGTTGTTTGTTCTTTGAAAGAAAAGGCTAACTTTAAATCAGGTGGAAAGAGGCTTTAAAAAGGCTTTCCTCCTTGATCCACGGCAACATTTTAACATCACTGGGCTAACGTCCAAGTCTGCATTAAAAGCAGAAATGGCACTTAAGAAGTCTGCGCCTCTGGTCCCATCAAAACATGCAGTCTGTTTGGAAGTGAAAAATAAAAATATCAGCATATTGGGATTTTCAGAGGATGCTTACCATTCTCTATCAACAAACTAGGTGGCATACGATAATAACACAAACAAAAATTTCGGCATGTTTTTGAGTGATCGATGTGGACGGCGTAGCAAGATCCAATACTCACGATTGATAAAAGGCCATCTCCACCTGCTAGCACAATTAGAGTACCAGACCACGTGCCGTGCACCCCGGGATGTGTGGTGTAAATCAGCGCTGTGTTGTCTATGGGAATAATCAAAGAGTCTTGCTGCAGAAAACCCGGGGAGAGTCTAGAAGCATGCGGATGCCAAGGCTGACAGCTACGGGGAATACACAAAAACTGTGGGGGGAACAACAGCAGAAAGGATAGTGATAAATGTATCGAGCAACACGTGTCTGCTCACATAGGCATGCTCTCTGCAGGGGTTTCGTAGGAGATGGGGCCTACTGACTCCTCTCTTAGCCAGTTTTGCCACGTAAGGGAAACCAATCGGACTCATTTAGAGTTTCTAATATCCCTCGAAAAAAGAAGACAACTGGTTTCCTTTGGGATCTGTCATTTTCAATGGCCCAAAGTCTGCCACTCTCCTTGCAAATTGGAATAACTGAACACAAATTAAACAGATGGGATACAAGAAGTCATCCTTCCCGATTTTTCTTTCTCTTTGATTCTCACTCAAGAGATGACCTGCCAACAGATTTTTATTTTTCCCTAATAGGCTTTCCTTCCTGGCTGAGTTTATTTATTCTTTCAGTGATAGAGTTTTGATGTGGTCTCTTGTTTCTTGTTGCTTTCTCTTGAGAACCCTTACAAGCTTCAGAAAGAAGACCTCTCTATGCCTTAAACTTGTGTTGCAGCGTCTAGACTCAGGAAAATTCTAGGCAGGATTCCTTGACTATGACTGCTTCTCAATATGTGGCTATCATGAAATTGAGGACTTATCACAACTCTATTTAGCAAAACCCTCCTCATGTGTAAATAAAATGTTGGGCACACATGCTTATCCATAGGTTCAAAGCTCTTCTCTCAGGGGGAAAAAACCCTGGAGACTCTGTGTTGATAGTGGCTAATACAGTTGATAACAGGTTTTTAAAACCAGATGGACATTTCCCAAGACTCAGTGTTCTGGGGCCAGGGACAGTGTTTATCATGTTCTAATCTGTAGCAACGGCGTACTCTCCCAGCCCATGAACTGTGGGGTCAGGAGGTGGCATGCCATCTTCTGCTCCCTACTACCACTTCCAGATCTGCACCTTCCCACCGTGTGGCAGAAACCCACTCTCACAAGGTTCCTCTTGTCTCCTGCCCATTGCTCTCTTCTTTTTTTTTTTTTTAAAGATTTTATTTATTTATTTGACAGAGATAGAGACAGCCAGCGAGAGAGGGAACACAAGCAGGGGGAGTGGGAGAGGAAGAAGCAGGCTCATAGTAGAGGAGCCTGACGTGGGGCTCGATCCTGTAACGCCAGGATCATGCCCTGAGCCGAAGGCAGACGCTTAACCGCTGTGCCACCCAGGCGCCCCCATTGCTCTCTTCTCTTGACACTGACTGACCCGCGGTCAGACCCCCAAGCTACCATCACCCTTGGCAGTTTGGACGTCTACCTAAATGGCCCATCTAATTCTCCGTCCTCCCATCTCCTTGACCATCTCCTCTCCCCTTACTTTTTTCCTGTATGCCACCTTTTCCACTCACTCCCTTGGTCCCATCCTGGCCCTTGTCCTTACCAGAAGGGATTCCACCTCGAGAATCAGGCTTCCTCCCTCCACTCTTGTCTAACCCCCTTCCCAGGTTCATGTTCCACACTGCAGTGTGGCGATCTGCTGAAACACACCATTAAGATGTGCCCTCCTTAATGCACCTCGATGGTGTCTCAACGTTCTCAGCATGCAGCCCAAACACCGTGCAGGGGTGCACGCAGTCCTGCGTGAGGTGGCCCCTTCCTATTCTCTCCTGGGATCACGTTCCCCCGGGTTCTCTCGTCTCCAGTAACCGCACTCAAAGACACCATTTGATACGTTCTCTTTGAGAATTTCTACATAGTGATAACTGATACTTGATTTTTCTACTGCTATTTAATATGATGCAAAATAAAGTTGTATCAACTATTCCTATTGAGTGTTACGTCATAGCTGGTGTGTGGTAACATACTCGGACACTGAGGAACAATAAAACATGGCATGATACTATTTCAGCCTTCAGAAAGGTGCCAGACCTGAACTGTCCCCAGATTTCATGTCAGTAACTATATGGCATGGTCTGAAATATCCCGTGACACAGCAACCTATCTCCCAGACGTGTGCCACGGTAAACCCTAGTCCCCCTGCGCTGTGACTAGGAACCACATGAACTGGAACAAAGTAGCTATTTAAAAATCTTTTCCCCAAAAGTGATTTCTTTTTGACCCACGAAAGAAATTTGCTGAAGTTCTGAAAGTTTAAAAAGTGCTTTTTGGTTGCCAAGTAATTTAACTAAGAGAAATTAAGGACTTGGAACTCTTCTGGATGAAAATATGTTTTCATCCAACCCAGCATCCATCTTGAATTCGTTTCCATATGGAGTTCAAGAGTCGTATGGGCACTGGCTTAAGTGGCAGGAGGGACACAGGAGTGTCACATGATCTGCTGTGTTTGATGTCAAGGCAATTAAATAAAATACAGGACATGATTCATTCTGATTGAATCAATTAATCTAGCAGCATATCAAACACTTAATGAATCACTCTTTATTGGGAGAGCAATTGGATTCTAAAAAGCTGCTCCTATTTATTTTTAGATGACCTAACCCAAGAGGTCACTGAGAGCTTCCTGTTTTCCTTCTTTTACTTTTGGACTTCAGTGATTATCATTTTCCACATGTGCAGCTGTTAGGAACCCCAATGTTAATATTCAAGTGGAAGAAAATAATGTGAACCATTACAGCTGGGCAAGACCTGCATGCTGGCCCCTCCCGCCCTGCTTCCCAGGGCGGCGTGTAACGGATGTGTGCACATAGACAGGACCTTCTGTTCAGAAGAGACGCCAGGTAATTAGGCTTCACTTAAGCCCAGGACATCTTTTTAAATATCAGTGCTACTTTAAAAGAGAAAAAAAAAATCCTCTTTGCCAGGAAGCCTGGTGTTTTTCCTTAATTTAGCTGGATGGGCGATGTGTCTTTTCTTTGGACCACCAGAACCTGCCTTCCTTTTTCCAGTCAGCAACCAGTACAGCCTTATGGAACACTGCCAAGTTTTCCCTGAGATGTAATACGTAAATACGATACGGTCCGAAAAATGTATACTGGCCCAGGACACACTGGTCAATTACTTCCCCCGGCCCTTCCTTTTCTGCTCATTCACATCCTTGCTTCCTGTTGCTTTGTAACCTAAGCAAGCACACATGCATCTCTCTCTGCTGAGGGACTCAATCATCTCCTGCAAAAACGCTCATTCTGTTTAGTCTAGCTGCAACGGGCACTGGTGAAGAATCGTTAAAAGTCTCCATTACGAGTATTCAGTCCTAAGATCAGTATCATCATCCTCGAGTAAACCAACTTTACAGATACACATTACTAATGCCAGTCTGAGTGCTCCTTTAATACTCTCTGTAAACACTACGAATTTCTCTAATCTAGCGAGGTAAAGGTGATGAATGGCAGGAATAGAATGAGTAAGACTCTAGTTTAAAAAAGCTACCCTGGTTACTGATATTCATTTAAAAAGAAGGGTAAGAACATACGGACCGATTAAATAGAATACGATTTATCAGACAAGAGTTAGCGCCCTGTGCCTTGATTATCCCAGCAGCAGACTCGGCTGTGATAGGATGTGCCTTGGTGAGGACACTGGCTAATATGGACCCAAGTTCCCATCTTAGAAGCTGCACATCAGTACGTTAGAAAATTACTCATGTCCAGTAACCCCTACAGACTAATGGAATCACACTTTCTGGCTGGGGGTGGGGTGGGGCACTGGGAATTTTAAAGGTTCCACAACTTCCTCTACTGTACAGCTGGAGGCAGGGATCATTCACATTTTCAACTCCCTTTTTCCAGTCTGAGGTAAACATCTGAAATGTCTGGAGATATTCTGGTTGGGGGCTATGCTACTGGCATCCAGTGGTAGCAGCCAGAGATGCCACCAAACATCTCACACGATGAACAGGACAGCCTCCATAACAAAGAATTATCCAGTCTGGGGGCGCCTGGGTGGCTCAGTCAGTAAAGCGGCCGACTCTTGATTTCAACTCGGGTCATGATCTTGGTGTCCTGGGATGGAGCGCCGCATGGGGCTCTGCGCTTGGTGGGGAGTCTGCTTGAGGATTCTCTCTCTCCCTCTCCCTCTGCCCCTCCTCCACTCGCGTGCGCTCTCTCTCTCTCAAATGAATACATAAATCTTTTTTTTAAAGCAAATTATCCAGTCTAAAATGTCAATAGACCCAGGTTGAGAAATCACGCTCTAAGGGAAGTAAAACGTTGGCTCCCCATTCTTTAGAATTCTTTTATCTCCAAAGAACCAAATGTCATGGCACTCTGGGCACAGTTCACAACATGGGTGTAGAGTCTGGGATCAACGGTGTGGACTGGACTAGGTCTTGTCCAGTACTGACCACAGTGCATTTATTTTTATACCTTCGGTTTTACTGCCTCCCGTTATTTTTCAAGCAGAAATTCACTCATTATAGAAAAGAACTCCAAGGTGAGACATATGGCTTTCCTCACTCAACACTCATTCATTATGTCACATAAAATGGGAATACATTCATACAACCACACCATTCAGCAGTCAGTTCATATGGGGCCATACAAACAAGCCACAGAGAGTTGTACTGCGCTAATGGGGCCCAGGTGCCCATCATGCAGGCTCAATGAATATTAGTTAAAAATGACCACAAATACCTCTGAAAGAGTGGCGAATGTGTCAGTTCCCTAAATAGACATAGAAGGAGACACAAAACAGTATAGAGAGAATCAACAATTCCCAAAACATATAGGGCAAAAAACAAGCATGCTGTGATCTGACATAAAAATGCTGAGAATAGCCCATCTCCAGTAGCCCATGAGGACGAGACTGTCTCTTTCCAGTAGTCATGGGAGGCGAATCCAAGCTTTTTCTCATTCAACTTGCCCTGCCTAACGATCTGGACTTGCCACACAGCTGGTTAGTGTTAGAGATGCTGTCCATGGCTACTCAGCCCAGGTTCTTCTTATGCCTTGCTGATTGGCCAGGATCATAATTGGAACCATAAACTTGGCCGAAGTCACACCTTGCTCAAACCAGTTGAATTCATCAATTCAGTACGGGGCCACTCAAACACAAAAGAGTAGACCAAAACAGGCTTTAATGACATTCAATCGTAGAAATCCAGTTTGCATAACAGAGTTGAACCGCATAAATCTATGCAATTGAAAAACCCCACCAAATTCAACCATTATGCTCCAGGGACGATGCATCCGCTCTAGTTCATTCTGTCCCTTACCTCTGTCTTTGTTTTTCTCCTTTCCTAGCGAATCCAGTTTCTTTCGCAAAGATTTCTTTCTCTTCTGTCCATCTGTAAATATTAGAAGAACAAAAAGTTGTAAACACAAGCATACACGTGGTATCTTACACTATCAATACCCACATTTGAGCAAAAGCATGACTTCTCACTTCACTCATAATTCGGCATTTTAGACAGAATAATGGCTCTGAAATTACACGGAAATCTCTGACTTGGGTAGTACACACAACAAGAATCTTGATGTATGCTCTTAAATTTTGTTTCAATCATGAAAAGTACAGGAAACTTACCTCCTTCAGAATTAATTTAGTGTTGACACTTAGATATGTTTGCTGTTGCTATTACATGAGTCTCTTCCTATTCTTCATGTTTATGCAAACCAATGTCACCTTGAATCAAATCTCCACGAGAGGAGAGCCAACAGAACATATGGTTTTGACATTTATAAGCTGGTAGAGTGTAACTGGATAAGGAAATGAATTTGGGGTCTTGAGAAGTCAGATCTAATTAGTGCTGCACCATTTACTAACTGTGTGACCTGGGACAAGTCTCAGTGTCCTCATCTATAAAATGGGAATTTCATGGGGTTGTTGTGAGATTTAATGAGACGATGCACATCGAGTGCCTCATGAGGCCCCTGACACACGTGCATAAATTCAGATCTACTTTCTCTCGGGGGGTTGCATAGTATTACATAGTGTAGCTGTACCGTAATTTCATTAACCATTCCTCTACCAATGGACATTTGGGTCCTTTCTAAGTTTTCACTATAATAAGTAAGGCATGTATCCCTTCAGCAGCTTGTGCTTGCAACAAACTTACTTAGTGCGTCTGGCTAACTCTCCAAATAATAAAGATGCCACTCATATCAGTAGGCAGCTGCAATTGAATTCCTGGGATGTCATCAGAAAACGTTGCCAGTCATCATGGCAAGAATGCAGTTCAGGATTACACAACCGTCAACTTAATGTGTGGGAGGCGCGAATCGGGAATCTGCACTGTGATCAAGTAGGGGAAGCGCAGCCCGTGCCGCAAGGAAAATTATGTTTCAAAAGGAGGATTAGGAATTGGTTCTTTACAGGATACACTCAAAAGCGCAGTTCAGAAAGAGGCTCAGCCCAATCAAATTTAAAAGCCAGACTCTGATATCAGGAAAAGACAGCACGCACATTCTTAACCAGAAATGAGCATTCCTAGGATCGTCACAGGGCTGCAGATGTTCCCAACTCCTTCTCCCCGGATTTTTGGAGGCAAAAGACATCACAGTATAATCAACAGACACATTCAATCCCTCTTCTTTCAAAAAGCAAAGAAATATTGCAAGAATGATTTCCTCTCACAAAATAGACATAGTTCATAAGAGCGTGCACCCTTCTGAGACTTGTATAGGGGGACATTAAGTAAGTCGCTTGTAATGTGGTGAAGAGCCAGCAATCTCTGTCATTATGGGTATGTTCTTCTCTCCAGTGTCCAGAAGATGATTAATTATATGGCCTCCCATAACTTATTATAAAACGTATGACAATAAACATACTAACAACACAAGATTTCAATCCATTCTCCAAATAGGACAGGACTTTTACTTTGTAACACTTCAGTCATCACTAGTTCATACCACCAAATGTATTTGATTGTAACAAAGGTATATTTCTTTAATACATTCTATTATTCCTTCATTTTAATCATTGACCCAGAAGAATAACTAAACTATAATGAATCATTGAACACTACAACAAAAACTTATGATGTGTTATATGTTGGCTAACTGAACATAACGAAAAATAAAATAAACTATATAGTAAAGCTTAAGAGACTTAGTTTTTATAACCAGTGGGTAGATCCTAAAATTCAAGCAAGTTGTCAAAGAACCAGAACACAGATAGGATAGGGGACGTTTTCTTTTAAGATAGAAGGATTTTTTAAAACTTCTTTTTAATTGGAAGACATAGCATATATAAAGATGTGTGTAACTACAAATGTACAGTTTAAATAAGTAATAGGAGGCCAACTCCCACACCACCAACAGCCAAGTTCAGAGGTAGACTACTGCTCGTGCCCAAGCCCCCTGTGTGCCTTCCCTTCCTCTCCCCTCCCAGGTAATCACTGGTCTGATTTTTGCAATAATCAATCACCTGCTTTCTTTTGTAGTTTTACTATCTGCAGATGCATTTATAAAGAATACAGTTTGTTTTTCCCACTTTTGGGTTCCCATAGATGGAATCACACTGCAGGTATTCTCTCCTGCCTCATTATGTCATTCCGCAACACTTCGGAAATTCATCCGGGTGAGGTGGGTAGCTGTAGGTCCCTCATTCTGATGGCTATACACTGCTTTCTGGCATGAATATACCATGGTTCATTGGAAATTTGAGTTGTTTCTAGCTTGAGACTATCAGGACCAATGTTTTTGACCAATGTTGCACATGTCTTGCCATGTCCATGTCCAAGACCCTCTCTCAGACAGTGGTTCTTAGAATGTGGCTCTGGGACCACTGGTGTCAGTACAGTCTGGGAACTCATTAGAGCTGCAAATTCTATGGTCCCACCCCAAAACTACTGACTCAGGAACTCGGGGGTGGGGCCCAGCAATGTGTGCTTTCACCAACCCTCCAGGGGATTCTGGTTCCCACTCAAATCAAAGAACCACTGTTCTAGGGTAGATACGTACAAGCTGCGTTGTCAGGTCAACATGTACGCAATCTTAAGCTCTACTAGGTAACATCAAACATTTTCCCACTAGTTTCACTCATTTGTATTCCCACCAGCATGAGAGTTTACATAGTCCCACAAGGATAATATGTACTTCAAACTCCAAGATTCCAAACAATATCTTGAACCTTCGTTACAGGGGGAAAAAAAGTGATCTTTGTGAATAGTGACCTGCAATTTAAAAAATGCTTAGCTACTTACAACAAATACAAACATTCTCTTTTTCACTTAATGAGACAGTCCTCACACTCACCCCTGGCCAGCATGGACGCCTAACCCTGGCACTGCACACCTGGCAAGTCTTGGAGTTTGCACCTCCATCCTAGCCTCAAAGGAAGGTTCTAGCTTGTTTCCAATCCTCAGAAAATCCTGCTGAGAGAAGTTTGAAGGAATGCCTTTTGGCAGCACCTCCCTTACTTTTCCCAACCACAGCTGCCTCGCTATTGACTTGGACCAGAAACGCAGACTCTCAGAGAACACAAACCAAAGGAATTCAAAGGCAGTGAGGGGAGCTCAGTTAAAAAGTGAGGGGAAAATGCTATAAAAGAGACACTTGGTGGCAGAATGGGAAGTGGCCCTTTAGAGACTGCATCTAACCTCTAGCCTTGGCTCTAGTGATGCTGGGGGCTAGATAACCCTTTGCTGTGAGGAACTGTCCTGTGCATAGTAGGGTACCTAACAGCATCCCTAGGCTCAATTCCCTAGATGCCAGAGAGCCCACCTGGTCCCTGTTGTGACAACCAATAATGTGTCTGGACATCGCCAAATGTCCTGCAGGGACAAAATCACTCTGGTTGAGAAGCCCTGGTCTGTGCATAACTCTACCTAGAGGGCAGCTATGGGCTCAAACCATATGACACCCAACTCCAGAAGAGTTGCATTTTTCCACTTGTCACAATGCTCGATCCATACCCAAACTCAGTTTCTGTTTTAGGTAGAAAAATATAAAAATGTTTATAAATTGCTGAGCTTTTACATATCCAGTTGAATAACAATTTCTTTCAATTTAGAAAGAAATGCGAGTCTGCCTATGGCTATGTTTCTACCAGACTCCTGTCTACAGGTAGAGGAATAGAGCAGTTTCTTTGAATAAACAGCCTTCTATTTCTTCGGATGAAGCATTTTGTCCTCATTTAGATCAGGTGTGGAACAGCATTTGACGGTGAACAGTTGTATGAATGGATGTACGAACACGTCTTTAGCATGCAGGGAAGACTCAGGGGACACTAGTTCTTTTTTATTTTTTTTTAGAGGACTAAACATGGTGGATAAAGAGACTTCCTGGCCAGCCCTCCACTGGCCAGAGCAAGGATCCAGGAGGAATTTATAGGAAGACCGTTTTCTCAGCAAATGGAGCTGTTCTGCAACGGAATGAGCTGCCTCACAAAACAAACAAACAAAAACAAAAACAAGAAAGAAAACACTGCTCACTGTGGCTTCCATCTCAGCTGCTCTTTCTGTCTTGCATCCCTCACTCTTGGGGAAGCTGTGTCAAGAGCAACCCTATGCAAAGGGCTATGTGGTGGTGAGGAACTGGAGTCTCCAGCCTGCAGCCACATGAGTGGGCCGGGACACTGATTCTCCAGCCCCAGTCAAGCCTTCAGATGACTGCAGCCCCGGCTGAGCTTGATGGCAAACCTCATGGACCGGAACCTAAACCAGAACAACCAGGCTGTGATAGTCCCAGAAACTGTGTGAGATCAGAAATGTTTATTATTATTATTATTTTTTACAAAAGAGAGAAAAGGAAAGAAAAACGATGCCCAGCCAAATGCATGGGGTATTCTAGATGGAACGTTGGGTCAGAAAAAGGATATTTTGTGGGGAAACTGGTAAAATCTGAACAAAGTCTGTAGTTTGGCTGATAGCAATGTACCGATGTCGGTTCCTTCATGGTGATAAGTGAACCGAGGTTACATAAGATGCTACCCTTAGAGGAGAATGGCTGAGGGGCATCAGGGAACTCTGTAACTGACTTTATAACTTTCCTATAAATCTAAAATTATTCTAAAATAGTTGTTGTTTTAAAAAGCCCTTTCTCCCAGGTACTGGACGTATTCAAGCAAAGGCTGAAACCTCGTTTGTCAAGCGCGGGAGAAGGTGGAGGCTCTCACGACGCACTGGAGTACTCTGGAACACACAGACTTGGGAGCTCAACTTTATGGCAAGAAGGGGACTCACAAGTCAGAGTTTCTGACCTGCCTGAAACTACTGAAATAATCTTTCCAGTCGCACCTCCCTGATCTGAAAGGAAACACGTGTCTGGGCCAATATAAAGCGTCCATTATGTCTGCCACTCTGGTGGAGCATGTTTTCTGGAAAGGGAGTGACAGATGAGAGGCTCGACCAGATTTGTTTTTACGGCCCTGGTGATGTTTTCATTGCTGGCCAACGAGACTGTCTCATGACACCTCCTAGTTCTTAGGTTCCCTAAATCCCTTTTCTGCCTAAGTTATCCAGACTCGGTGCTTGTTGTTTGCCTCTGAGAACACTGATAAATATATAAATCTGTTTACTTTTCAAGTTCCCATGCCTGTCCTGATAAAACACAAAATACAGTTTTTAAATTATATGTACGAATGTGGATAAGGCGACATATACAATCTGTGGATGTCTTATAAAAATGTTTACTAGGGGGCGCCTGGGTGGCTCAGTCGTTAAGCGTCTGCCTTCGGCTCAGGGCGTGATCCCAGCGTTCTGGGATCGAGCCCCACATCAGGCTCCTCCGCTGGGAGCCTGCTTCTTCCTCTCCCACTCCCCCTGCTTGTATTCCCTCTCTCGCTGCTGTCTCTCTCTCTGTCAAATAAATAAATAAAATCTTTTAAAAAAATGTTTACTAAAACTGTATTTTATCCCTCACTAAAACTCAAACTCATCCTTTAGTCTCATCCACTTCCCTTTTTGTGGGCTCTTGAGCCACAGACTCCTAAGACTAAGGCAAGAAAAAGACTAAACCAGATATTGTCTTTCCAATTTGGGACAGGAAGCTATGTCAAAGAAGTTACAATATTATTAGTGGCCCCGGCACCTAAGGGCCATTCCTTGCGCCATACCCCACGTCTAGTGTTTTCCAATGATTCATCTCAGTGGTGTAAGTTCATCTGGCGAGCATAAGTCAACACTGAAAACACGGCGGGACTGACGACAGCTGGGCAACTAAAACCCCAGGCAAAGTCCCATCCCAGGAAAAGGCAGCTGGGTGTTGGAGCCAGTTGTTACCGCCATCGCCATCCTCAGTGGAATGGACTTGAAGTTGCCCCTACTGCTTTGAGTTGCCTCTTCAAAGTCCGTCCCGAGAAACGGAAGAGAGGGCAGCCCTGACAAAAAGGGGGACGTAGCTAGCAGGAAAGTGGCCACCCCTGCTTCTTGGCAGGAAACGTGGCAGCCAGCCCAGGACAGGGGACCCAATGGGACCAGTGCGATGCTCCAGTCTGAGAGCTGACTGGGATTCGCCGCAGAGATTTAGGAAAGGAGCTGAAGTGGCGGTCTGGCCTCGGTGTGCAAACAAGTATTCTCTGTCCCCGGATATTGCGCCACAGAACGTGACGGATCTCCTTGGCATGGGAATATTATTTACACTATACTAGTTATCTGTTTAAACAGCATCTTCCCTCCAGAAAGTGGGCTCGTCCCCCATACATTGATCCATCCCTGCTCCATCCATCCCTCCATCCAACATCGATACAGCCCACGTTGTAGGTGAGACAGAGCTAGGTGCTATGAACCCAGGTGAATGGACACTATCTCTGCCTTTGAGAAACTCAGAGTTTAGTGCCAAAGACAGATGCACGGAAACCTCACTAAAGCGAAATGAAGAAATGCTTCAGTGGAGGCATCTAGCAAGTGGGAGGTCAGAAGCGAGAAGGCAGTCTCCAACTCTGCTTGGGAAGGCTAACGTTTGTGTTCGGTCTTAAAGGACGAGGTTAGTCTTCTCAGGGGCCTTTGAATTTTGGTAGGGATTTCCCCCACTCAATCACATGGTAACTATTTCGTCTAGGAGATCCTTTCTTATCCTAAGCCTCTTAATGTCTTATTCCTGGTAATCCAACCCTTTATCAAGCAAGAATTCTACTGGTGAAAAAAGATGAGAAAATTGCTAATTCACGACAGTTACTTTGGTGAGAACTAGGGCTTAAGAGAGTGACGAATAAGAATTCTGGAAGAAAGCAGTCTACGTGGAAAAAGTGGCAAACAATGTATTCAAGTCCAAACTTGTCCCACTGTTCGGTCAACTTTGGATCTAGCTATATTTTTTTCATGCTATTTTTAAGAAATCTTCCATGCTATAGACTGTTGGTTATTTAATCAAGTTCATAGGTCAAAGTTTCCACTTATATATCACCTTATCCTTAGCAGTTCTTCCCTTAACCTTGATTGCAATAGGAGGCAAGTAGAAACAGGGCGATTGAGTCATTTTTCTTGGTGTGAACCCCAGTGAATTAAGCATTGTTTCTTTAGCCTGCTAGCACCTTGGGTTAGATTTTTCAAAATCTGTTTCCAAAATGTCTATGTTTCTCAGGGAAGAAAATATTTATGGCATTCTTAAGCAATAGAGATGCCTCTCCTCAGAGCAGAGGCTCCCCAAAGTACTTGTGAAATGTACTAATCCTCGTAGTTTACATGTTGAAGTGGTGGTGAAATTAGCAAAGCTGCGGTCAGAAAATAAGAACATTCTGTGAGTCTCTCCCACTGTTGTAAAGGGAGTCAGCTCTTGGAGGTCACCATGCTTGCAGTTAAATTAAATGCTAAGAAACCTTTTCCGTTTTGTGTAAATTATTTTGGCAAAGTAATTAGTTCTGAAATTTTTCCTTAAGAGGAAAAATAAACCTTGTAGATTCTTGAGCCTCAAAGCAAGTATTTTTCTATTACAGAAAATCAATGAGATATTTGATTTCTTGATCATGGCTTGTTATTCTGTCAAAAGGTAAGGTAGGGAAGGAGATCACATGGCTTGGATGCCATGGGTTTGAAAAGCTCAACGATGGTTTTTCCTTAACAAGGCGTTCTTTATAATCACTGCTTGCTGTAATAACCAGTCATGATCAAATTATGCCCTAGAAGGATCTTTTACTTGCTGTCATTTTTTCCATATTCAAATGCTGTGAGTAAAGAAAAAAAAAAAAGCTATATGCTCATGTTCCAAAAGGGCAGCCCTGCTGCTATTTTTCCCTAAGCTAGGAGCTAGTCTGTCTTTCCAGGCATCTGAACTTGCATTTTTTATTGCACATTCCTTAAATCAAACACAATGTTTTTAACTTAGTCTAGGTAGGCATTATATTTGCAGAGACAGAAGTTTCCAAATATCAGAGCAAGAAAAATGGCTTTTGGCAAGTCTTTTCTTAAGCCATATTTCTTTCCTGGATCATAAGGGAAAGAAAGCAGGTAGGAGAACAAAAAGACAGAGATCACTTATCCCAAAGAAATACCGTGGATTGTTAAGGAAATTAAACTCCAAATTAAAGAAGTTTCATCATTACTTGTTTTAAAGCCAAAGCTTATAGTTCAAGTTGAAAAGGTAGTCAGACGAGGGTATCTACACATGGTCTGATTTTTATTTTTTTGGAGTTTCCCACCTTTCTTTATTCTTTTTTTTAAATAATTTTTTATTATGTTATGTTAGTCACCATACAGTACATCCTTAGTTTTTGATGTAGTGTTCCATGATTCATCTGTGTAAGGGACCAATGCTACTTTTGTTCTTTTGACAGATATTGTTTTATAGTGAACAAGTAAGAAGGGAATCAAATATCTTTAAATCATAAACTTTACGCCTTGGGAACGCTTCCAAATTTCTGCCAGTTGCTCCCATGAAAACAGCTCTCACAGACTCAGTAACTGGACAAATGACGTAATTAGATGAAAACTATTAGGGTCTTCATCCTTTCCTTTTCCATCCTTGGTTTTGATTATTCTTTGAAACATAGGAAACAATTCTCTACAACATGGAAACACTATATAAATAAATGTGCTCTGATCGAATTCTAAACCCATTCCGTTCAATGTCTCATATATTTCCTGAGCCACAGATCTATGCCAAGGCCCGTGCTAGACACTAAAACAAATAAATGTGATAGAAGAATGGTTTCCTCCCTATTGCTTCTTTGCAATGACAGATGACATTGCCATTATGTGCGCCAATAGTTTCTAATCTAAATCCATCTTTATCCTACTATGTCCCCTACCAATTTTTTCCTTTCCTGTTTTGTGATGTGCTTACCCTCCCGGAGGTCATGCATCCTGGGATGAGTACTCACCCCAGGCTCAGCAAAGGAATCTGAGGTCAAGCCAGTTCTGGTGATTTCTTTGTGCTTGCCACTGTGGATTTGGGCACTGGCAGACGTTGCGTTCTGGGGATGAAGAAGGTAGGCAAGTCTATGGGAAAGCGGCGGGGAAAATACTCCTCTATTATTGAAAAGATACCTGATGAAGAATCCCTGTTTCTCTGCTTCTTCGTGCTGCCATAGAGGCTGTGATGCCAGTGGCTGCTGCAGTCATTTTGTCACAACGAGGGAAGCCAGCCAAAGAACAAAGTGACCCACTGATTATGGCCAAGAAGAAATTCTTGAGTCCTGAAACTGGCCTATCCGTGGGCTCCTTGTAAAGTAACACAATCAATCTCTTTATTATTTAAGCCACTTTGGGTTTGGTTTCTATAATTGGCAGCTGAAGCATCTTAACAGAAGATAATCCAAAACTCTGTTGTGGGACGTGTTTTTCTACTTATATTTGCACCAGCCTTGTCATGTAATGCCAGGCATGTCTAAGAAAGACATCCCTGGAAAGTCTGAATCTGTGTACGTTGGGTGGGATCTACGATAAGGAGGGTAAGAGGAGGGAGGTCAGATTACAATGAATCAGATTACAATGAATTATATTATACAATGAATTATGTTATATTTAAGTGTTTATAATATAAATATAATATAAATATAAAATAACACTTAAGGGTGCCTAGGTGGCTCAGTCAGTTAAGCATCTGCCTTCGGCTCAGGTCAGGATCTCAGGATCCTGGGATCGAGCCCAGCGTCAGGCTCCCTGCTCAGTGGAGAGCCTTCTTCTCCCTCTCCCTCTGCCCCTCTCCCCTGCTCCTGCTCTCTCACTCTCACTCTCTCTTTTTCTCAAATAAATAAATTAATTAATTAATTAAAAAAATCTTTTAAAAAACAGATACAAACACAAACATAATATAATCACTTAAAACATCTGAGAGTTATAAAGGTCTGATCATTAAAAAACACTCTTATTGCGAAATATAGTGAAGACATTGAAATGAATAGAACGGCATGCTGGATCAACTGCATAGATAATAACTATAAATTAAGGAGGGCACGTATTGCATGGAGCACTGGGTGTTATACACAAACAATGAATCATGGAACACTACATCAAAAACTAATGAAGTGCTGTATGATGACTAACATAACATAATAAAAAAATAAATTACTATATCGAATTAATATTAACCTCTTAAATTAGAGGCCAACAAGCCGTTTCTGTAAAGGTCTAGATTGTAAATACTTTCAGGTTTGTGGGCCATATGGTCTCTGCCAAAACTATTCCACTCTTCTGCAGTAGCATTAAAACAACCTTAGACAATATAGCAACAGACGAGTGTGGCTGTGTTTTAATAAAACTTTATTTATAAAAATAGGCGGCAGACTGGATTTGGCCTTTGGGCGGTAGTTTGTCCACTCCTATCTTAAGTGAAGACCCCTTACACTACTTTTTCAGAGCTTTGCATGTGTAACAGTTTTATAAATAATTCAATGTGCAAATCATCTTGACGACTCCATTTCAAATGATCTGGAAAGTATGATTGGTATAAAAGCTCTTGGTATTTAATTTCAGTTAATACTTACTTGCCTTTGTTTCACCCATGGGGAAATAAAGAAGAAAAGCAAAAATGGGAGCTCCTATTCATATTTCAGGGATGAGACATTCTTTGTAATTATCAGGTTTCCTTTTGGGCCATGATCCCAACAGAGAGAATAGTGTAGTCTTCACATCTTCGAAAGGTGCCAGAATATTTCAGGAACTGCAGTGACAAAAGTTTTGTTCAAGATGCCAAGGCCTTGTGCAATAATAGTTGCTGCTCCAAAAAAGATACATAAATATGAGTACATGTGACCAGTAGAGACAAGACCTTGGAGAGAAAACTATGGTCTGAGAACATAAAGGAAGCCATTTATGACTACAGAGGCACAAAGCCTATGGCTTAAAGAACCACCTGCGATCAGGCCGGGCTGCCTGCTCCGCAGCAGAACAGAATCATACAGCAACCTACATGGGCGAACTTGACACGGTCAAAGCCCTGGGGTATGGAGGGGAGCGTCCAAGAAGAAAATCACAGAGGAGCCTGCAGAGAAACCGCTCCGTCATTCCCCAGTTTTTGCTGGGTTAGGTAGACGAGACAGCTCGTATCTATACGTGTCACCATCGGTAATGTGGATAAATGCCATCCACTGTTCTATCTTTTAATATAATTGATGGATCTGTGTTTTCTCTATTGACTGACTAGGAAATCCTGGAGGACGTAGATTACTTTTCACATGATATTGTAGCCTTCATTAAGGGCTTCTACCTCTTGAGAAGCTAAAGCCTCACATATCTACCTCCTCCGGGCTGTACGCCTGGCTCGGTATTGAGAGAGAGAGAGAGCAGTGAAGCAGCACAAGGAAGCCTCCCGCCCGGCACTCCATAGTTAGGTTCTAGATAGAGAAGGGACTAGACACTTAGGCCAAGGGTCAACCTAGGTTCCTTTCTGTGGCCCTACAGAAACATTGCCCCATCCACCTTCCCAGGGCCCTAAGAGCCACAGCAAACAAGAACTACAAGTTTTCCACATTGACTTTTGTGTTCTTTTCTTCCTGATTGCCTCTTCTCTATTCCATCTGCCTTCCAATATTGCGTTATTCAAACTGTGGGTCATAAACCCTTATGAAACACGAAAACTTAGTGGGTCATGACAAGTGTGTTTTATTTTTTTAAAAGATTTTATTTATTTATTTGACAGAGAGAGAGACAGCCAGCGAGAGAGGGAATACAAGCAGGGGGAGTGGGAGAGGAAGAAGCAGGCTCCCCACTGAGCAGGGAGCCCGATGTGGGGCTCAATCCCAGAACGCTGGGATCACGCCCTGAGCCGAAGGCAGACGCTTAATGACTGAGCCACCCAGGCGCCCCAACAAGTGTGTTTTAGAAAAGGATAAAGAATCAGATAGAAGAGGGCAAGAGAGAACATTAGAGACAATATCGAGGTGTATCTCTGATAAAGATAAGCACCATTTGGTTTATATGTTTCTTGGACTGAGGCGTAAAACATATTCCTCACTGTAGATTGTGGAGAAAGAGTTTGAAACCCAGTGCTCTAAGACAAAGCAACATAAATCCGTGGTGCATTCTCAGAACAGGCTGCAAACAAAATGGGTTTCTTCTTTTCTATGCAATAGTGTGCTAAATGGCTTTGACGGTGACATTAGTTGGCAACAGGGGCCTCCGGAGTTTTGTTTCGTCCTTTTTTTCCCCCCCAACAAAGGAGTAGATTCTGTGGTTGAAGATCACTCTAACAGTTCCAGGTGTGGTGAGCAGAATCAGGGAGAAGCCCTGAATTGAGGGAAGCAGGTGGGGGCCTATGGCTATAGTTCAGGTGAGACATAAGGACAAGCTGAGGGCAGATACAAGACAAAGTGATCTGGTGATGATGACAATGATGATGGCGACGGTGACAGGTAACTTTCATCGAGAGTGTGTACAGTTTCGGGAGATGTTTGAAGCTCACCATGGTTCTTACTTCTTTTAAACCTCACATCAACCCTATGAGACCATCAATCAAAGTTGGAAACTGGGCATGGGGTGAAGCAGTCGGGAAACACTCATGTCTCAAAATCATTCCTGGGGATCCTGGGGAAAAGAAGAGAAAGGCGTGGATGATGCCCTTTAGAAAGTTAGGGAAGAGGAGAGGAAGGAGCTTCATTTTCAAGGAGATGTGCATGTGTGCGTGCATGCATTCATTCACTTCTCGAAGATTTGCTGAGGGGCAGTGGAGTTTGGCAGAGAAGGGGGGCGGTCTACCTGGTGTTCCAGATTCAAAGAGAAATAAGACACAGCCTGACTGTGGGGAAATCACAGTCCTCTGGGAGGTCACAGAAAAGGTGAGTGTGGACACACAAAAGATATACGTAGCTCGGCAGTTCACGCTATAGAGATATGTGTCGAGGGCCTCTAAGCCCAGTGGTCTAACATTATTCTTTGACCACCCTATTTGGTGGCGTTGACTTCCTCTCTGCCATTTCCACCCCTGGGGGAGTTTGTGGATTTTACCCCAGGTCTCAATTTCATTTTTACTTACACAGAAGGCTTTGACAAATAGTTCTCGCAGATCACCTCTCCACCTGGACTCCGCCAGCAAGAACAACGTAGAAAGAGGATAGTCAGATCTCCCACCCAGGGCTGGTACATTTCCTTGCCCATCAGGTTGCCCTTATTTGTTTAAATCAACACTGAAATCACAAACCACACTGAAATCGCAAAGACAGCTTGAGTGTTACCCTATCAAAAATATCATTTTCTTGATTTCACCAAGTTGTTTAGATGGGTTTTACACTGGTGACAATGGTGAGGGACCATTTTATAAGGAAGCCATATAATAGCAATTTTGAGGCATCGGGGTACCCCTGTATCAACTATTGTCCACCTTTTCTGAGACCATCCACAATTCCTCAGCCCATGACACCGTTTTCAAAATACATAAACTAAGCCTTTCTCAAAGGTGATATCAGCAATTAGCTGAATGATGAGGGGGAAAAGGAGCACTACAGAAAACATGCATATGCATTTCTGTCCTGTGGAACAACCATTCGGCTTTAAATACTTAGTTTACAATATAACGAGGTGAAGCCATAGGTGAAGCCGCAGGAACATGCTTTCCTGACTGTGGCAGAAATCAGTCATTTCCTTTCGTCTTACCTTAAACAGCAAAGTTTTCCTGTTAGGGCCCAGAGAGTAAACACTTGAGCCCGTGAGACATACGGGCTGTCACTACTCAAGTCTGTCTTTGCTGCCTGAAGGCACCAGAGACGATATGTACATGAAACAGCATGGCAGTGTCCAGTAAGACTTTATTTACAGAAACAGATGGGGAGCCGGGTGTGCCCAGCAGGCCAGTTGCTAACCCCTGCCTTAGACCATTTATATTAAAATGCTACCAAATTCATGTTAACTGAGCCTAACGCACTATCTGATGTACTCTGTTGATGTGTTTTGAGTAAATGAAAAGTTCACGCAGCCCTAAGGTGGTGTTGAATTTCTTGACCCCTCTCTCTGCATTTGTTTTCCTGGTTCTGCTGTTCAGGATTGGGCCATTTACAGACTAGAAAGTCTGATTCCAAAGCCTATGCCAAGAGCAGCCTTTGACCCGGAGGAAACATTCCATGGTTGTCTCCATGGGGCCAGCTCAGGTGCACAGGGAAAAGTCACAGATAGGGTCCCTGCCACCGAAAGCCCTCCTGATCTGTACCGCCAAAGATTTCTCTAGGTTCTGTATAGCATCTTCAAAAGTCCCTTTCTGAAACAGCTCAACTTTAGAAGGGAGAGCAAATCAAGCTCATCAGTCATTTTATAAGGTTTATGTAAATATTATCAGTTTTCAGTTTGTGTTGTCTCCTGGATGAATGGCTCTCGAGGAGGGAGGAGCCTCAAGATGTGAGAAGCCTGGGACCCCGAATAATTGCATGCCAGTGCAGTCCCTCTCCTGGCCCCCACGGCCAGCCTGCATGGGATACATGCCTGAGTAAGAAACTTTTGTGGTGTTAGGGCACCGAGGGGTTAGCCTACCTAAGCTAACACAAGTGTGTATCTGTGAGATACATTCTTAGAAGTAAGATTGCTGAGCCATTTATAAGTTAGATGCTGCCCAATTGCCTTGTAAGTTACTGCAACAGCAAAACTCCTACCAATAGTATGAGAGTGTCTATTTTCCCATCAAGTATATTACTCAACTTTTGGAGCCATTCCAATCTAAGAGGAAAAAAAAAACCTCCTTGGTGTTTAGCTTGCATTTCTTTAATACATACGAGGCTAAGCAGCTTTTCAAATATTTGTCAAGTGTTTGTATTTCTTTTTCTGTGTGCTGCCTATAATTTGCCTATATTTTAATTATTTTTCTTTTCCAGATTAATTTTGTAATAAATCTTTAGATAGTAGAAGTTAGCCTTCAGTTGGTCAGATGTGCTGTCAATTTCTATTTATTTATTTATTTGCCACACAGATGACTCTATTTTTTTGTTCTTTAACAGAGTGAAATGTGTCATTCTCTTTCTTTATGTTTTCTGGGCAACGCCTTCCCCAATGTCAAAATATATAAATATCCAGCTATGGTTTGTTTTGGTGCATGCATAGTTTCATTAAAAAAAATCATCAAATATTTCTTCCATATCAACTTATTTTGATGTAAGGACTAAGGTCAGAGTCCAATGTTTTCTTCTCAATGGTTGTCTCATTGTCACTAATACGTAATAATAATCCATCCTTTTCCCTTTGACCAAAAAAAAGCAATATTTATCATGTCAAAAGTTCCTGTTATTTATTTTTGTTCATTTCTGAACTCTGTTGTGTTCTATTGACCTGCCCATTGAGAAGCAGTACAATACCCGTTTAATTGCTTTATTCGTATGACATTTTAATAAATGGATAGGGATACTCTCCACTTGACCTCTTTCTCAGATTTCCCCTGCCTACTCTTACATAGTTATTTGTCTAGATGATGTTTAGAACAATTTAGTGATAATACAAAAACAAATTGTTTTTGGAATCACGTTCAGTTTACAGCTCATTAATGACATAATTGACATCTTTCTATCATTGATTCTTCTTATTCAAGAAAAATACAGACTTCTGTATTTATTCCTAACTTCTCTTCTTATCCAACTGAGATCCCATGGTCTGGGATTATAATCACTCCCAGGGACACTGTAGTAATTAGTTTCCTATCACTTTTGTAACAAACGACCATAAACTTAGTGGCTTAAACAGCTCAAATTTATCTTCTGACATTTCTGGAGGTCAGAAGTCTGAAACAGGTCTTGCTGGGCTAAAATCAAGGCGCCAGCAGGGTTGTATCCTTTCCAGGGCTCTAGGGAGAATCTGTTTCCTCACGTTTTCCAGTTTTCAGAGGCAGGCTGCGTCCCTTGGCTCGTGGCCCTTCCCCCATCTTCAAAGCCAGCACCATTGCCTCCCTCCAACTGTTCCTCCATAGTCCTGGCTCTCTCAGACTCAGCTATAGCTGGGAAAGTTTTTCTGCTTTTAAATAACCATGGGCTTGGCTTTGGCCATCCCAGATAAACCAGGATCATCTCGCTATCTCAAGGACATTGACTGATCACATCTGCAAAGATTTGGGGGCCTGTGAGGAAACACTCACAGGCTCGGGGGACTAGGATGTGGCCATCTTTGGGAGTGCATTATTCTGCCTACCACGGATGTCCTCTCAACAGCCATGACCCTCTCTATTGTCACTGAACTCGACTAGAAAATCCTAACTCTGGAGAGAGGAGATTGGAGTCACTAGGGCTGGGAAATTTAAAGCGCAAAGTGGTATGTTTCACTTTAGTCATGTTTAGCTGCCAGGATGTTTGTTTTGCAATTTAAATTCCCAGCTACTAGCGTCAAATGGACCTTTTGGGCTGCCTTGCAATCCTGCAACACCGCTGGTCCATCGGCTTCCCTCTCTTCCGCTCCTCTCTTTCCTCAAGCCTCCAGGACCTCCTTGCCATCCTCACTCCTAGCAGATGACACTGCTTCCTAGTTCACTGACAGCGGAGAGGCAGTCTGGAATAAAATTCCACAGGCACGCCCACCATCTCTAATCTGCCTGCCTCTGTGCCTGTATCACCGATGTGCACCTACCATTATAGCTCGAGAGGTCAGACTCTGCTGGTGCTCTGGACCCCATCCCTGAAGTCACTCTCGGAAGTCACCTCGGTCACTTCCCCACCGTCCACTCTTCAATTCTTCCCTTTCTATGGGGAATCCCAGCAGCCGATGAATATGTCAGGCTGTCATTCATCTGAGCCCTGGAAGCACCAGTCTCCAGGAAGAAGAGGGGTCTCCAAAGATACCCATAAACAAATCCCTATAATCTTTCTAGAGCAACAAAGAACAGAAGTGTAAGCTTGAGTCTGTTTTCATTTTCATCATACCCACTGTCTGGGTATGATCTGACCCTGTTTTGAACCTCCACTTGGGGGTTCACTTGGAACCAAGTGGTCACCCTCAGACCAAGGCTGCCATCATGGCACTCGGCACTGGCCCTGTATTTGAAGGAGCTGGGTAAATATTTGATGTCTATAATCATCTGCCTCAAAGAAGAGCTCAGAACTCTTGGGTGACTGATGTCTGTTTCTCTCCACCCAGCCACACGATTCTTTCTCTCCTCCATAAGTAAGAAATTATTTGTAAATCATTAGTTCCTATTTTGATAGAAAATATCAAAATAATTCCTATAGCCCAAACATCCTTTGAACATCTCGATAGAACAAATATTTCCCTGAATACATGCTAGGAACTACATAGTCTCAGAAACAAGTAATGGAGACAGAGCTTCCAGCAGACAATTTTTATAAAACTGTCTGTTTGGTAAAGGTTATTTATTTAGCAGACTCTTTAAAAAGCAGGAACAAAGAGAAACACCAAATTAACTGGATTGAAAAACAAAGCTACAAAGAATGTTTGTTCCCTGGTATCTTATCTGATGTGCATCCAATCTGGGTTTCATAGAACTTTTTAGAGTCATCATTCCCTTCACTACAAATTGGGTTTGCCAACAACGTTTCTGTTCTGTCGAGAAACCGAAAGAACAACAAATCACCCTTGTGCTACATATTTTCACAAAGTATAAAGCACCCTTATAGAAGAGGATAAACATTCAAAAACACAATCTTACAGATTACAGGATTTCAAATGCATGCATCTTATCCTCACCAGAATCAGGACCTGTATTTGTGAAAACTTCAGATGATCAAGCCTCAATGGCTCCAGGGTCATGGTGGTGAAACTCAGCATAGACACGCCAGGTGAAAGATGACAAAAACGAGTTAACATGAGTATAATCCCTGATTCTGGGTGAGCATGAGGTCAAATGACACATTGAATAGATTGTGAAAACATTCTTTTCAACTGATTATTTCGAAATCCTGTTGAAATAGACACGGTTTTAGTGCGAGCCCTTGAAGTTGACCTTTCCGAAAGGTCTTTTTAATTGATTGTCCTGAAGTTATGTAGACGAGTGAGATACACATGGCTTTCCCTTTTAATAACTGAAGGTGACCTTCCCTTTAAATAAACATATTGGTTGACATGTCAATTGTCCCCCTTGAATGTGTCTTTCAAAGTGGACATAATACCAGCCAACGACCAAGAAGCTGTTGCTTCCTTCCTGTGTTAATGTTAGGTGTGAGATGAGTCTGCAGCTTGTGGCTTTGGCAAAGCGGACATCTGACTCACAGCGTTCCCTGATGGAACGGTACACACGGCCTTACCTTTGGGAATGGTGATGGGACAGCTCAGGTCACAGTCCTGCTGCAACTGATAAAAAGCCACTTCCTGCAGCCGGGCTCGCTCCAGCTCTGACAGACTCTGGATGGGGACGGATCTCAGCCGCACACTGCGGCCTGACATGCTGTTCCAGGTGAAATCACCCTGCAGAGCAAGGAGAACACATCAGGAGTTACACAGCTCATCTACGTCTCACAAAGCTCATCCTTCCTCTTAGTCAGTCATAAAGTCAAGCAAACTGCATCTGTGGGTTCCAACATTGTCTCTCCATCCCTTGAATCAAATCCACTCTGTTAACCGTGACTTTTCTCAGTCCGTCGTAAACATCCAAGTCTCTAGTATCTGCTGGATCACTTGATCCCATATAACGATTCACCCAGAGGCCGAAGAAAGCTGTGGGAAAGACACTTTGAGGGTTCTACTGCCTCTCTTCTCTGGGGACGCATGGGAACTTTTTGGTTATGTATCTCAGTAACAGGAAAAATTGCTGCCAGCTGCCGTCACGTGTACTAGATCCAGGAGGGCAAATGTGTATGGACGGCCTACCGTGTGCCAGAGACTATGCCAAGTCCCACCAACAACCTTATGAGGCGGTTACCATTTTTGACCCTATCTTATACAGTTTACCCTTGAACAACACGGGTTTGAACTACACAAGTCTGCTCACTTACACTTGGATATTTTTGGATACTGTACGGTACTGTAAATGTATTTGTTCTTCCTCATAATTTTCTTTCTTTTTTTTAAGATTTTATTTATTTATTTCAGAGACAGAGAGAGACAGAATGCAAGCATGAGTGGAGGGGGAAGGGGCAGAGGGAAAAGCAGACTCCCCGCTGAGTAGAAAGCCCAATGAGTTGAAGGCAGACACCCAACTGACTGAGGCACCCAGGCGCCCCCCCTTATGATTTTCTTAATCACATGTTCTTTTCGCTAGCTTACTCTATTGTAAGAATGTAGTCTATAATACATATAATATACAAAATATGTGTTAACAGACTTTATGTTATTGGTAAGACTTCCAGTCAAGTAGCCTATCAGTAGTTAAGTTTTGGGGGAGTCAAAAATTAAACACAGATTTTTGACCACATGGGGGTGTTGGTGCCCCAACTCCCACAACTCTCAAGGGTAAACTGCATAGTATTCAATAATACAGTACACTATACAATAATACAATCTAGTGTATTTATAATATATAACATTATTATTAGATATATACTTATGATACATGACTATAATATATATGTATGATACATTATAGTAATAGTATAGTAATATTCAGTATATGTAAATATATTGTAATGCAGATGAAACTGAGGCTTGCAGAAGTTAAGCAATTTTCCCCAAATCGTAAAACTTAACGAGATTTGGAACCAATCAGAACTCAAGCTAAAAACATGTGCCCTCATATTCTATACTAAATTGTAACCGCCGAATTTCCATTTACAGCACTCTGAGCTATCTTGATCACGAGAGGTACAGAGATATGATCAATAAGAACTATGAATAATTACAGAGACATCTGATATTAAAGTCCTCCACATCAAAGAATCTGAGGCAAGCGTCTCCCAATCCTGAGTATGTTCATGTGCCCACGTACATCCACAGAGAGTGAATAGCTCTGCCCTCCCTGCAGTCAGTGAGAATATGATGCCCCAAGAAATAAGACCTCATGATCCTCTGACACCCCATGTCCCCTTACAGAGGGGGACTTCCTGTAACCCGCAGATGCCACCCATGGCACAAGAGCTTTGAAGACCTGCTAGTGCCTTGAAAATCAAAAAAGTCTCAGGAGGAAGGAGCGGCGCTGAACCCCGTGGGCAGTGCCCGGGAGCTGTGGGTCTGCAGAATGCTTAAGGAATTCCCAAGACCTCGCCATCCTCTCCCTCACTTCACAGAAGAGAAACAAGGAAGACTGGCCCCAGCAGCTATTAGGGCACCTGTGTTCCCTCGTGGTAGCAAATTCCTGCCTAGAATGTTAATTCCTAGGGTAAATGGCACTCTGTTAATTTTTTGATATTTTTCCCTTTTTATGTGGGCTTGCATTTATTTATTCATCCATTTAACAGATGGAGATAGTACACTCTAGTAACGGCAGACAATCAACAGGGTAAGTAAAGGGTATAGTGTGTTAAATATGGTAATGGCTAGGGATGGACCAAAAAGCAGGGAAGGGACTGGCAGCATAAAGAGAGGACACGATTTATGTTTCGGAGAGAGTGGCCACGAAAGGCCTCACAGGGAAGGCCATGACTGGGAAGGAGTTAAAGGAAGCGAGGGCTTTTTGTTTGTCGTCACATGTATGTTTGCAACCAGCGGATGATGGTGAAAACTAAGAAGCCCAGGAGAGGTTTGGGGGCATGATGTGGGGGACAATCTGGGCAGGGGAATGAGTGAGCAAATCTAGGCAAAGTGGGTGACTGCCATCACATTGGATGAACTGAAAAAAATTCTTCCAGGCCCAGCATATTTTCCATTTTTTCTTTCTTTGTTTTTGGGATAATTGGATGAAGCCCACGTTTAGACAGGAGTTGGGGACTTATACCTTGGTGTACCTCTCACTCACACCCTTTAGACTTAGGGTACCACAAGGTACAGTACCAGTGAATTGCATTTTTTCCTCCCAAACGAAAGTTCCAGATGAGTTGGTGACTTTTAAATACGAAGTTTAGGTATCTAGGAAAGCCCACTGCTATTTGAAGTGTCAAAATGGAATTTCATGCCTATTCATTAAAAAAGCATTTAAGAACGTGAACTCCAATTGGCTCAATTATCTATAGCAGAGGTTGACTATCTTTTTCTGTAAAAGGCCAGATAGTAAATATTTCAGGCTTTGCAGGCCATGTGGTCTCTGTCAAAACTACTCAAATCTGGGGTGCCTGGGTGGCGCAGTCGTTAAGCGTCTGCTTTCGGCTCAGGGCGTGATCCCAGCGTTCTGGGATTGAGCCCCACATCAGGCTCCTCCACTGGGAGCCTGCTTCTTCCTCTCCCACTCCCCCTGCTTGTGTTCCCTCTCTCGCTGGCTGTCTCTCTCTCCGTCAAATAAATAAAATCTTTTAAAAAAAAAAACTACTCAAATCTGCCTTTGTGGCAGAAAGCAGCCATAGACAATTCATAAATGAATGAGCGTGGCTGTGTTCCAATAAAACTTCATTTATAAGAACAGGTGGAAGGCTGGATTTGTCCAGTGGGCTGTAGTTGGCCAACCTCTGAACCATTGCTTATGACTGAAATAAACCAATCCCTGTAAGATACATTTTATTTTTATTTGCTATGTCCTCCTGGTTAATTATTTTTTAAAAATTTAATGAGCACCTATTACATGCTGAGAACAGTACTAGGCTTGGGATTATCAAAGTGACAGCACAGTCCTTGTCCTTAAGGAGTTAAAGTTTAATAACGAAAGCACATACGATCCATCAAACATAGAGATTGTGATACTGGAAGTTAGTAGCAGATGCAAGGGGGTGCCTAGGAGGAAAGGCTCGGACATCTGTCTGGGAGATCAAGGAAAGCTTTCTAGACAAGGTGATGTTTCAATGGAGACTCGAAAGTTGAATAAGAGGAGTGAGGGTTTGCCCAGTAGAGACGCAACACTGGAAAACACAGTGGGTGCCAAGGCAAATGAATTTGAGAGAACGAACTTGTTTGGGAAAATTACAAGGTTGGAGGGAGGGAAATAGCGGGAGGTGAAGCCACACAGGAGTCAAGGCTAGATCCTGGAGGGCTTTTTCTGCGGGCATTAAAAGTAGATTGGATTTTACTCAGTAGGTGATGGCTAGACATTAAGGAACCTTGAGTGTGAGCAGAGCCTGATCAGATCTACGTATGGGAAAGATGACTGGAAACAAATTTTGAAAGAAATTGAGGGAGGGAGCGCATCAAACATGTAGAGATCAGCAAAGATGCTGGGTTGGTATGCTGCTGAGTCAAATCTGAACAAGTAGAGAGTTAACACTCTCTAAGTCTCTAAGAGAGACACCTGGAACCACATATTACTCTTCTTGTGATTTTTTTCAACCATATACAAATGTAAAAACCATTCTTAACTTGGTGGTACAAAAACAGCCAGCAAGCTGGATTTGGCCCAGTGGCTAGAGTTTACCAACCCCCGATACAAAGAGATTAGGATCTTTTTTTTTTATGGCATTTTTTTTCTGTTTTCACATGGTCTTCTCTCAGTATATGTCTGTGTCCTAACTCCTCTGCTTATTTTTTTAAAGATTTTATTTATTTATTTGAGAGAGAGAGTGAGGATGAGCAAGGGGGAGGGGCAGGGAGAAGTAGGCTCCCCACTGAGCAGGGAGCCAGAAGTGGGGCTTGAGCCCAGGACTCTGGGATCATGACCTGAGCCGAAGGCAGACGCTCAGCCAACTGAGCCACCCAGGAGCCCCAATAAGGCTCTTTTAATACCCCGCACATATTTACTGAGCATCTACTATCATGTACCAGAGATCCTGCCCCAGGACCCTGCATCATAAGCTATATACACGGGCTAGATTCAGGAGAGCAAGAAACTCGCCTGGCTTACTCACCTTGATGTTGCCAGTATCCAAGACAGTACCTGGCACTGAACTGTCAACTGAATAAATACCTGTCAATCTATGGACTAAATGAATCAGGTACACCACGAGTTCAATAAGAAATTGGAAACTAACCACCCATGTAATGTTTTATCTATGTGGGAGATGTCTTGTGGATTTGAATAAACTGCTAAGAAACAGTCTTGCTTAAGATTCTCCCTCTCCCTCCCTCTCTCTCTTTTTAATTTAAAGTCAATTAGTTAACATATAATGTACTCTCTCTCTCAAAAAAAAGAGAAAGAAAAGAAAGTCTTTTGAAACAGAGCCTGTTGATGAGCCAAAAAAATGCCAGTATATGAGGGCAGAAAACAAACATAATAATATTAGACCTGAAGAATAATGAATCCATGACACCCACAGTCGCTCATCAGACCTCTTACGAACAGGAAGACATGAACACAAAGGTCAATATTGCCCCATGATCCTTGTGACAAGCACCCAGAAGAGTGCCAAAGCCCACCAGCCCAGCCTAGAATGTGCTTCTGGCTGTTCCTCAACCCTCAAATCGCGTTCCAGGCCAGCATGTTTCTTTGGTGACTGTTCATCTCATAAATGGATGACTCATTTTAAGGCTCTCTGGCTCTAGCCTTTCGAGTGGTTGCCATAGGATTTTTCTTTCAAGGTTGAAAGTGGATGATTTCAAATTTGTTTCAATATCACAAATTTAAGTGAAGTTGAAACTGACCCAATGTTTCTGGGTAGACTAAAGGCCTTGACAGTTGTAAAAATATCCTTTAAATCTGGGGTACTACTGGACAGCATTAACAAAGGGTAACAATATGATACAAAAAGATATAGCACAGTGGTTTTTGAGGGTGATTTTTACCCCCCTCAGGGGACTGTTGGCAATGTCTGGAAACATTTTTGGCTGTCATAAGTCTGGGGAGGGCTTTGCTACTGGCATCTAGTGGGTAAAGGTCAGGGATCTGTTCAACATCCTACAACATACAAGACAGCCCCCCACAATAAGGAAATGTCTGGCCCAAAATGGTCATAGTCCATAGGCTGAGAAACCCTGGCATTGCATACATTAGGTCTGCTGTTAGGCCCAGATTACACAGAATCTCCTTAAAATGATGGTGTCAGGAGCTATTAACAATCATTGATGAGTTTGGTTTAACATTAAATGCATCCACTATGTATTCTTAAGTATATGATGCATTATTCTGTATATTATACATGTATTATTCTGTGTATTATGTAAATAAACAGAATTATGACAGTTATTTAAAACTAGCATTAAGAAGCACAAATAGCACAAACCAATTTAAGAGGAACAAACAAACCAAAGAAAGGTCTCAATACAATAGAATCTTGATCAACTGGAGAACAATTCACCAAACGCATTAACTAAAGAGACTTCCTTCCCACAAGAAGTATATGTCTCCACATTTCGAAAAAAAAAAAAAAAGCCAAAGACAAACTGAAAAACCAACAATCTAATATCTGTGATTTATTCAGAAAGGTCATTCTTTTGAGCTAAATTGCATCTTTACAAACAGACTTGATTTTCCCATGAAATAAAATTGATTGAAATAATTTTGGTTTTGGTCTATACCACATTGTTTTCTTATGTCCTTGAGACTAGTCTCTAATTGTGGCATTTCTTTAACCTCATCTAACTGTACACTTCCCAAGGCCAAGGGAGCCAGCAAGGAGCGATGCAGGGCTGCTCAAAATACGGCCTGCAGACTGAGGGCAGTAGAATTACCTGGGCAGAGAATTCTCGTTAAACATGCAGGTTTCTGGGCTGTAAGGCAGATTGAGGGAATTAGGGTCACAAGGAATGGGGATCGAGCATCTTCATCATAAAGCAGCATCCTCAGATGATTCTTATTTTTGCACAATGAAGGCTGAGCCCCACTGGCACAGTGGTGAAGACTTGGGTTTGGATGGAGATGAGCTCTTTGGCAAGATTCAGAGCATCCCTGAGCCTCAGTGCCCTCATCAGTAAGATGGAGCAAAGAACAAGACCACTCTCAGGTTTGTAGTGAGCATATGAAACAATGCAAGGGAATTTCTTGGAGAGGGCTTATTAGCTCCCAGCAAGCCCTGAATACGTGCTAATTAAACTTACAATATTAATCATCATTACTCTACATTTGCATCCCCTTTTTAAACCTGGCAGGTTTAGGGACACCAAAAACTCTAAAGAAATGTGCACTGAATTCATGAGTAAATGCTTCCATGGAGTGTTAGATGCCTTTTCCAGGTGTTTGCAAGCTAGCCAGCTGGATTGTGGCTCCACATACATGAGGAGCAGAAGAAAAGACCAGATCAGTAAGTTAAGGCCCGAAAAATGGCATGCCATTTAGATAAACCATACCAGGGACTAAATTTCTTTTTAACTGTTTTCTACTGTGGCCAGCTGTCATTTGCACAGCCAAGGTTCCCAGATAATCACAATGTGTTGCTGAAGCATGGCATTAGTTTAAATACCAGGCTCGCAACCAACATTTCTGAAAAGGGCTGCCTAGTTCTTTATAACTCCAAAATAAACACATCACCAATGACAAGGAACTCCCTTCTTCATGAGCTTCTGGGCAAAGCCAACCGTATCTGTGTAGCTGTCCCACCCCTGTTTGGACTCTTAAAAGAAGTCATTCCTTGAGCAACTCAATAGAATAACATTCGCTAATTCTTCTTCTCTTGATTTGTCTGTCAGCCACTCCTTCTCAAAAGGTCTTTAAGAAAATCTAACACTTCTGCTACATCGGGTACAATTTTTACGCTTTATTAATCGATTCTAGTCTGTTTTTTTTAAAGAAGGAATTTTAGAAAATTCTGAACAACTGGTAAGTACGGCAGTCCATCTTTACCTTTGCTTTGGCATAGGAGCTATTTATTGCTACACAAAGAATATCAAAAAACGTCACCATCACAGAATGGAAATGTGCGCTTCACTCATTCAGCGAGTCTTTCATGAGCACCTTCTATGGGCTAGGCACTGGTCCTAGGTCCTGTGGATTCATCGGTGAACAAAACAAAGCACCTTGCATTCAAGAAGCTTCCAGTTTAGCGAAGGAAACTGATAAGAAATGAACATAATAAATGAGTAAATTACATAGCAAGTTACAAGGTGCTAAACCCCAGGAGAAAAAGAAGGTACAGCAGGGTGAGAGGAATCAGGAGTGCTGGGGTGGGGGGTTTCCAGGGCAACCTTACCGAGAACATGATATTTGAGTCAACCCTTATGTATGGAGGTGAGGTGATCAGCCAGGCAGATTCCAGGAGATGAGAATCTCAGGCAGAGATGAACTGACACGAGGGCAGTTAGGGTAGCGGCTAAAAAGCAAGGACTGGCAAGCTAGGCTGCCGAGGCTTAAATTACACTTCTGCCACCTTCCAGCCTTGTGGCTTTCAGGAAGCAATTTTCCCTCCTATGCTTTGTTTTCCTAATCTATGACATGGGGATGATGACTAGCCAGGGTTTGGCAAGCGCCTGTGAACCCAATCCCGCCTACTGATTGCTTTTGTAAATAAAGTTTTATTGGAACACTGCCACACTCACTTAGGTATTGTCTACTGCTGTTTTCATTGGCCTGCAAAGCTGAAAATATTTACTATCTGACCCTTCACTGAGAAAGTTTGCTGACCTCTGGACCAGACTAAAAGTAAAGACACATCTATGATTAGGATTTGTCTTTGGGATCAACATTCTCCTCCTCTCCTAAGATTTTCTCTGGGCAACATGCCAAAGAGCTTGCAAAGAAATTACACGCCATAGTAAGAACTGGGGATATTGGAAAGTATGTAAAAGTCTGGGTGATATAAACGTGGTTATCTGCAAATGGCCTGTTCATCTAAATTATTGATAAACCAAAGAAGTAGAAATAAGCATTGTTGAGCCAGTACTGAACTAATACCATTCAAAAAAACATAACGTCACTCACATCTCGTTTCCGGTGGAAAGAACCTTTCTAATGGTTAGTGTAGAGGGGATACAGCAACATATTGGGAGTCCCCAAAGGCAAAAACATCAGAATAAAAGACCAAGTTCATTTCTGTATATCCTCAGTTAGATCACGGACTAGTCTACCCGCCACCAACTTCATTCTGAGTTTCGAGTTTCACTTGAATCTTGGATGTAGAGGAGGTAACCAGCCTGCACTGACCCCAGAGTGGGGAAAACGGAAACGTTTGCAAGAATTAGAAATTCTCAGTGACAGGGCCAGTAGCTGATGGTTTTGCTTATCTTTCTATAATTTAATTTAGTTCACTGACATTAGAAATGGCAGACCTCTGGGCATGGATTGGACCTTGAAGATGTCACTAACACTCATGGACGACTCCCCCTCTGCTAGTTACTGCTCTAAGCCTTTTATTTGTGGTAGCTCATTTCTTTCTTACAGCAACTCCAAGGACTATGTTACCATCATGATTCCCATACTTTAGATGAGGAAACGTAGGCACGAGACTTAAGTAACTTGTCAAGATCGCATGCCTAGCAAGTGGCAGAGCTGGGATCCGAAGCTGGGTTGTGGGATCCAGAATCCAGACCCCAAAGCACTGTATGCATTTTATCACTTCTCATGATAAATCGAGCCAAACCCCTACATTTACAAAGGAAGAAAGCAAGGTCCAAAGAAGTTAGGTGGCTCCTACAGTAGCACAGTGGGATCTGGGACATAAGGGTCCCATTCTGCCTCTTTCCCCCACCGGGTCCTTTCATTATGAGACACAGCCTTACCGTAGGGTAATAAGCCAGACAGTGTTTAAAAATCCAGGAGCTTAAGGTTTTCCTCTTTTGTAAAACAGAGCACATTAGATTTTTTTATTAGCTTTATCTAATATCCAAGTTGTTCTCCAAAGCCCTTATTTATCATATCTACAGCAACTAAAATGTCACACCAAGTTCAAGAAGTCCAGAGGAGAAGATAAGCCACTTTATTCTTTCAGAACTCAAAACGGCCTATGCCAAATCTTTTGCAGAAAGCAGCGCAGTTAATGCTGTTCCGTGTCATCACGGCATGCTCCTCTCTGCTCCGCTTTGCTCATTTCAAGCTGCTCTAACATTATCAACCAATCTAAAAATAACATTCTCATAAATCTCTCCTGGCACAGACAGTACTTGGCTGTCGCACATCTCAGACACTGATCAATCCACTTTTCTTCCCAAATCACAAGATATATGTGTAAGAATCACAACATTTCAGCACAATAATCTTCTCGAAAAGAAGTATAAGCATAGATATTTATATTGCTTACCCATGAATTATATTCGGCCAGGTCTTTGCCGTCCTAATTTAACCGAACTAAGCTTGGAGTAGGAACTTGAGTCTGTTTTTGTTTTTTTTTGTTTTTTTTTTTAATTATTCTTTTGGTGAAAAATGCAGCCTGCAATGGTAGATCACAACGAGTGTCTGAGAAATGGCCCAGCTGGCATAGCTGTGACTCCCACAATAGCTTTTGTTGCCAGAGACCTCTGCTACCGTGAATCTTGGGACCAAAAAAAAAAAAAATGCAATCTTGTCATTGGACCATTGAGAAGTTCCTGTCCCTTCAGAACGGAGGCAGGCTGTGTCACTGAGTGAGCGTGTGAGTCAGTGTGTGTGTGTGTGTGTGTGTTTGTGTGTGTGTGTGTGTGTGTGTGTGTGTGTGAGAGAGAGAGAGAATGGGGGAGGGGGAGGGACGAAAAGAATGCAGAGAAATTGAAACTGGATTTCCTGATTTTTATTTTAATAAGACTATTTTGAAGAGATATTCTGGAGTTAGGAAAAGATTCCTCTTTTTAAAAATCCCCTTTTCCACAGGGATCTACAAATGGTAATTGGATTGTAACTGTGCAAACTGTCCTTATTAGGAATCAACCAAAGAATGTTGGAAGCCTCGGGTAAAACCCCTGAGAGCATGATAAAGCACATAGGACGCTTTCTTTGTGTAGGGCCAATTCTCAATTCTTAAATTATATTTTAAAACCACAGGCGTCTTCATTTTTCTAACACTAGGAAAAAACATTGAAAAAGGAAAAGATTTCATTCTCTTTTATACTGAAGCATAACACATGCTCTGAATTTTATGCTCTTTGTGGAACAATAGTCCTTGAGAAGTTGTTCATTTCCTGAACAGAGGGTGTGGAGGGCAGAGTGGATGTAATCACGTGGCCATGTGTAAGAGGGTGCAGGTGGGAGTTGGGGGTGGCGGGGAGAAATCCATAACGAGCCGAAAGGAAAGGAAAGATTAAAAACATATCCCGATCGCTAATTACCTTGATCTCTACGTATGCCACATGGCACTGAGGCAAACAACGATTCAAAAAGACATTTTCGTTTTCCAGTCGATATGGAGTTATAGTTCTCCTGTGGTCTCAAGTGAATTCCAGCTCTCACTGTGATTATAACTGACAAACTGGGAAATGATTTCATGGAAGATATTACTCAAAACTTAGAGATTTTGGTATGTTTTTTACTAGGATTCTGTGAGGTTAATCATCACTTGATATGAGCCACACACAGCTTCTGTCGCTGCCGGTATTTATTTAGCAAGAGAAAGGAATTTAGAAACAATAAAACACGTCAGATGGTTTTCTTTACTAGAACAATTACACTGAAAGAGAGATTCCAAGTCAAAATGTACCTGTCACTGCATATACCTCCACCTCCATCCACAGCCCCAAAAACTCAGATGCTGAAAATAGTCGTCGTTCCAGCAGAGAGTGAATATGGTTCACGTAATCTGCATACTCGCTGATGGAATTTAGACCCTCATTTAAATGTATTTCATACAATATTTCACATGAAATTGATAAACATGCAATTCATTTGTCACTGTTAGGCAAGTGATCTTTTAGGTTACGAATACACGAAAACAACATGTAGTTCTCATTGTGAGCTTTCTAAGTGCTCACGATGCTTTTTCTAAGCATTTTATGGGTGTTGATTCAGTAACTGCTAAAAGAATTATAACGAGTGGGTTACATTACATACCATGTTACAGATGAGGAAAGTTCAGAGAGGTTAAGTAAATTGCCCAAAGATTCGCAGCTTGTAAGTACTGCAGCTGTGATCCCAACCACTCTGCGGCTTACAAATTAACAGGACGACAAAGCCACAGCCCACAGCTCACACTAGTCAGAGCCATGTCATAAGGATCTAATGAGAAATAGACCCAGCAATTTAATACGAATGATTACCTAAGACTGGAGTGGCCTGTTAAATCAATTCTTAATGGTCAGGTCAACAAATGTTTCATAAGAGAGTGACTATTTCTTTAAGTGAACAATCTCAAATAATCTCAGGAGACAATGTCTTGGGAAATTCCTAGTCTGTTTTAAGAGTGGAACCAAGTCTGGCCTGGAGAGGAAATGCAGAAATAATGGAGAAGTCGTGTATCTCTGGCATTCTTCGGAAAAATGCAGTCAAGCCAGAAAAACGAAGGGTGAAGATAAAGAATCTTCTTTTAATTAAATATCAGCTCTTTAAGTAGAACCCTTAAGAGGCCAAAAAGTAGTCACCCAAACAGCCTTAGAAATAAATATCGGGAAGCAATGTAAAGGTCCATGGGAGAGCTTGCTAAACAGAAAAATGCCTAGAACACAACAGTGATCCTTTATCCATTTGAGTCTTCATTAGGCAAGGGTGCCACGCAACAGCCTATAGCTTCAGAATCTATGCCCTTAAGTATTCACTCCACCTTCTTCTTTGGTTCTTCTTCTGGATTATTTCTGTGTATGCTGTTGGGGACATTTTGTACATTCAGGGCAAAAATATTATAGAATCACCCTGTCGAACTCTTGGGGTGAGTACATTTCCAATGACAACACTCTTTTGCTTAAAACCCTTTCACGTCTCCTCTTTAGCTCCAGGACAAAGCCCACATTCCTTAGCATGGCACCCACTGCCATGTGTGTTGATTTAAATGGAGTAAAATCAAGTAGTCACTGCATAATAACAAATAATAACAATAATAATAGAAACTTATTGAGCATATATTAAGTACTAAGCAGTGTACATGGGTCATGCGTTCACTCCTTTCCACAACTGCATGACACAGAGGAGGGGAAGGAGGCACAGAAACAGGGAAAAGAGTGATTGGCTGCTCACAGGCTCTTCCTCTTGGAAGAGATATACTTCCTAGCCTCCTCTGCAGGTAGTAGCAGTCCTGTGACTAAGCTCTAGCCAATGGACTATGGGAGAAAGCAATAAGCTTCACTTGTAGCTCTGGCCCATGAAAACCTGGAGACAATAGTTCTCAGAGCTACATGTGGCAGTCCCAGGCAGAAACCACACTTCTTGCTATTCATGTCCTAGTGTCTCCTGCTCTTCAGTCCCAGCTGGCCCTGTGCTTTGCTTGAAGCAATCAAATGTGGCAGAAATGATGCTGAGGTGATTCTGGACCCAAGACTTAGGAGGGCCTGGCAAATTCTGCTTTTGCATCCTTGGGACCCTCCCACCACCATGTCCTAAGTCTGGCTGCTGTACTGGAGAGACCATGTGGAGAGAGAGTGTAAAGCTCAGCTGTCCCAATGTCTCAGCAAAATCCAGCTTCCAGCCAACCTCCCGGTTGAATAAAGCCTCCTGAGCGACCACTGTCAAGGCCAGCAGAAAGACAGAGCTGAGCCCAGCTCAGACTGCAGAACCATGAGCAAATAAAATAGTTGTTGTTCTAAGCACCAAGATTTGGAATAGTGTGTGATGCAGCCACAGATAACCAAATCAACACCTGCCTGTGTTGAAGAGACCAGAGCCCAGGTCCTTGAATCCGTGCTTGGAGCATAGCCACCCCAGCAGTTGTGGATCCTGGGACAGCATGAGGGAGGAATACACTTGTACGGTGGGATTTGGGGACGTATGTGATGTAGCAGTTAACCTCACCGTCCTTAACTTCTATTGTACACACAGACAATGAACCTAAACCATCTGACTCTGGAGTCCTAGCCCCTGGAACCTCTGCCGCACGTCTCCCCACTGAACCGCCTAACAGCTCACGCCTTGACTTTCTACATTTTCACATGGAAAGAAAGTAGCTGGTCAACGGGATGACAAAATAAAAAACTAATCTTTATAAATCATTTTACAGACTAGGTAGAAAGTCTTTTATGAGCAAGAAGATAAACGTAATGGCATCCTTCAGTTTTTCAATAATATATAGTCGACATTTAGAAAAGGTGATTCTTTTATCCTTCAGAATTATGACTTCATCTGATAAAATGGCATAGTGAAATTTCATTTAGCTCACATTCATTACTGATAAATTGGTCCAATTAACCTCTTTTAACCAATACCATAGAATTGGCACTTAAGGTCTTCATGTTTTCTGATTATACATTAAAAATGCAAATTGTGAAGGACATTTTAGTCCTTCTGCAACCTTAAAGTGCACAATGAAAATGCGGTACCTTTTAGTTTAATTATCTCTCAGACCCGACCTTTGGACTGATCAGAACTTGCAGAGGTGGGGTGCCAAGTGCAAGTACAGGAGGACTCTGCATTCTCTTGCTGCTGCCATTTGCTTCTTTAACCGTAGCTCTCTCTGTCCTCTCCCCACCCCCAGGACTTGACCTTGGTCTAATCTCTAGAATCCTCCTACTACTACAGTTGCAGGGAGAGTGAATTTTAGATCCTTTAGATCTAAAAATCTACCATCAAAACAAAGTATTAGGTAACTGGAAAGTTACTTAAGGCCACGGATCGGAAACAGTCAAAACCATAATAAAGAACATCAAACAGTTAGTGCTCATTGACTCCATGGATACTTGCTAGAGTCTGGGAGGCAGATACTAGGATTATTGTCTGTTGTTCTGCAGACAAGAAAACGGAGACAAAGGGAACTTAAATAACTCGCATGACTAGGGAGTAAGAAGTTCAAACCTAGGTGGTCTGTTTCCAAATGCAACAGGTTTAACCCTTAGGCTACATCCCAGCAAGCCAGTGACCTTTTTCTTCAATGAATCCCTTATGGACTGAGTGCCCAAAGCCCTTATGAAGAGAGGCACAGAAATGCGCACCCACAGGGGCAGGGCAGCAGGAAGAAAGAGAACAGAACGCTGGTGAGGCAACTGCCTTCAGGAGCAAAGGGAGGGACTGGGGTTTCTTGTCAGAAAAGAGGAGCAGGCATTTTAGAAAACTTCCAGAGTGTCATATCCTTTACCAGTAGGCAGAGGTGTAACACGAGCAAAGGGGCGTTTGAAGAAAGGGGAATGAGGCAGAGTGGTGCAGAACAGATAGGAAGGGGATGGTGAGAGTGAGCAAACCTGGAGGTCTATGGTGTGAGTGGTAAATGGAGGCCCCACGCACGACATGGACTGACAAAACGAGGCTTCCGGCAGCCGTTACATAGGCACCCCTTAGGGATGCTTTCTTTAGGAGAGTCCCTCAATTTTTCCAAGAAATGTGGATCCCCAGGGAGGCAGGTCCAGTATTTTACTTGGAGAAACGCCTTCAGGGGGAGAGTGAGAAATCCACATGTCATTTTATGTGTCGGGGAGGGTAGACCTAGAAAAGATCATTCTCTTCTGGTTCTCACAGAGGCACACAGACATGATGTCACTGGCTTTAATATGCTGCAGAGCGTGGCTTTTTTTTTTTTTCAGGCTGCTCCCTCTACTCACATTGCGAGGAAAGCTGAGTTCTAAGAAAGAATGCTGCAGGTTTCACCCAAAAAAGGGCACTCAGATGAGTAGACACTCATTTTTGGTAAGATGTCACGGGAAGGCTCTACAGAGCAGGTCCTTTGCTCAGATACAGGCGGATCCACTGCTCACTATACAAGGAATGCATTTGGGAACAAGATTATCTACAAGATAGAGGGATGCTGAAGTAATGTTATCCCAAACAGGAGAACTCAATCCCCCATCAGATATTTCTAAATCAGCAGGAAATAAAGCAAGCCTTAAGGAGAGATGACTATCATATTCGGGAGAGGGAAAACTCTACACTGGAAACTCGTAGGCAAAACAAAATAGGCGACAACAACGGCAAATACCAAAGTGAATTCCGTTCTGGTCTCTCATTTCAACGCTACATTTGACAACGTTCTGTTTCATTAGTTGCACCTAACACTCTGCAAAGTCTCCTCTCACTGAGGTTTTTCTCTAACAGGAAAGGAAAACAACTTCCTACAGATTACTTTAGACTTAATAAACTCATTACCTGAATGAGTTTCGAATATCACCAAATGTATGAACATCAGTCACCTCTGAGGTGATCAGCCTCTCAGTTTCAGATTAAGATAACTTGTTTCCTTTAACTCGCTCAATAAGAAGTTCAAAATCAGCACGAATTCCTCAGCCTGAGTGGGAAAAAGCAACTTACACATTTCAGCCGAAGGCTGGTAGTTTACTCATCTAACTAAACCTTGAGTTGTTGAGCAAAAGGGCAAGCAAGCTATCTGAAATAAAAATATATGCATCTGCTGCTAGACTGCAGAAAGAGTTCAGCTTTAATAATATTCTTGGAATATTTGCTTCAAAAGCAGAATCAGTTCAGGTGCAAGTGGCGATAAATGTCAGAACAAACTCTATAAGGACCAACAGTCCTCTAACCTGGTTGCACATTAGAATTACTTGGTACCTCAATTAAAAAAAAAAAGAAAAAGAAAAGGATTACTTGGTGCGGATTTCAAAAATATCCATGCCCACACACCCCTCCAGACCAGCGAGGTCCAACAGACCTCTCTATGATGAGGAAGATTTTTGTTACCTGTACCGTCTGATATGGCAGTCAAGGGCGACCCGCGGCTGATGAGCCCTTGAGAAGTAGCTAGTGGAATGGAATCATTTCATTTTTAGTTTTCTTGAGTCTTCACTGATTTAAACGTAAATAGCCACAGTGGCTAGTGGCTACTGCATTGGACAGTGCAGGTAGAGAGCAAAACAGCTAGACTCTTTAGAGTTGGGGCTCGGGCTTTGGTAGGTTTACAAAGATCTCTGGGGGAATTCTAGTGAGCAGTCCAAGATGAGAACCACTGCAATGGCCTGGGATTCAGAAACCATAGGGGTGGCAAATTCCTTGCTCTTTTTCCTTTTTCTCCAAATCCCACGAAACATTTGCCACATACCTTGGCCTCTCCCCCTCCTGCTTCCACGCCTCCCTCTCGCACCCCTCCATACTCCCCTGTGATAGGTGCACTGTCTCTATATTCATTCATCCACTGACCCCGCCAGATTACTCTGATACTGGTGGCAGATTCTTACCCTTTTCCCTTCTCTTTCACTGGCAGCAGAAATAAAAACCTAATAATACTACCGATAGGGAATTAAATACCCAAACTTGTGCACCCATAATCTAAAACTGTTTTTCCTTTGTTCAGTCTTGATTCAGATGCCACTTTCTACAATTTCCGCAACGGATACCACGGGGAATCTTTCTAATGGCTGTGCGGTTTGGGGGCAGTGTGATAAGCAGGTCTCACGTGCTCATTTGCAGCTGTTTCCTTCCAACGGGACACAGTGTTACAGCACAGCGGCCGCACGGAGGGCTCTGTGGTCTGACTGCCAGCCTTTAAAGTCCAATCAGTCCACAACTAGCCACATGGGTATCTAATGATTCTCAGCCTCAGTTACTTGCTCCGGGAAGTGGAGATAAAAAAAAGGGTCCTGTGGGGAAGGTGGAGCGATGCATGTCATTTGCATGATGAATGAGACATGTGTGACACACCCACTGTCCTAGAGCCAGATCTGGACTCCCCGATACACACACGCGCACGCATGCACACACACACACACATACAATTTTGTGGTGAGTAAAACAAATAGTAGGGCAAACTTTTCTGGAGGAAGTCATGGAATTCATAAAAGCATCCTCTAAGCACGTGATTAATTAGCATGGCAATATGAAGACCATTTAGAAAGTGGTTAATGAGGAAAAAAATAATATGCTAATGTGATTTGTAAAAAATATTCAACTTACTTATTTTAACGAGTCTTCATTTTTATTGACTCATTACCAGTTAATATTAACGGAACAAGGAAGTGTGTGCTAATACACATCACCTTTTTCATAAAAATGGTAAGACTCAGAATTCCAGAGTTCAGTGACAGCAACAAAAGAGCAGAGTGTACAATCTTCAGGCACATTAACACTTCATTGACCTTTCGGTAAATCTCAAAGGCCGTAACCTGACATGTCCCCATGTTGTTTTCAGTCACAGGCACTATTGATTTATGTTCACATTTTCTACACTGAGTTTTGTTGCCTTCTTCCTTATTAAATACCCATCTACGGGTAGAACAACTTTTTCATGTAAGAAAATACAAAATTACAACCTGTTAGCCCCATGAGAGTTTGGAGTCAACGCAACTATTAATGGTAAGGCTTGCTCATCGGTGACTCACAGCACAGATAAGCTAAGCTGGGAGCTATGCTCCATCCCCAGGGGATTTAGATATGTGAGGAATAACTAACATTTCTTGTGGATGTACATACGTACCCATCATTATTCCTAGCCCTAATTATGTACTCCCTGCTTTAATTGTTAAATAACTTTATGAAGTAAGGTCTATTAATATGTACCCATTTCACAGATGAAGAAATCACGGGCCAGGAGGTTAAGTAACTCGCTGAAGGCAATAGAATGCAAGACAGAGCTGGGATTCAAAGTCACAGGCCAGAGAAAGACAATTATCATATGGTTTCTCTCATCTATAGAACATAAGAACTAGGAAGATCGGTAGGAGAAGGAAGGGAAGAATGAAGGGGGGCAATCAGAAGGGGGAATGAAGCATGAGAGACTATGGACTCTGAGAAACAAACTGAGGGCTTCAGAGGGGAGGGGGGTGGGGGAATAGGATAGGCTGGTGATGGGTAGTAAGGAGGGCACGTATTGCATGGCGCACTGGGTGTTATACGCAACTTATGAATCATGGAACTTTACATCAAAAACCAGGGATATACTGTATGGTGACTAACATAATATAATAAAAAATATTATTATAAAAAAATAAAGAGATTTGTAACATGGAAAACAAAAACAAAGTCACAGGCCTTAACCCCAGGGTTTGGGGTCTTAACCATCACCCTACGCTACCTCCCTGTGAGTACCATACCTTTCTCTCAAGGAGTGGCAAGGTATGACTCGAAAGCACATCTGAATGAAATCTTCTCTCATTTCATTTCCTACAAAGTAAAATTGTGAAGTCTGTAAATTATCTATTATGAGTGACATTACTTTAACACATTGATTGAGGCATGATCTTGAGGTGCCAACTGTTGACCTACAGCAGGGATGGACAAAGCCCAGCCCCAGCCATATCCAGCCTCCTGCCTGTTTTTATAAACTGGAGTCCAGGCAGGCCCATTCATCTCCATCTTTTGTGGGGCTGGGTCCTGATACAATGGCAGAGTTGAGAGGTTGCACTACAGATGGAGGACTCCCAATGCCTATAATATCTACGATCTAGCCTTTTACAGAAGAAGTTTGCTGACCTCATAATTGAACCACTGAAAAATCACCAGACAAGTAGTACAGGAAATGATGGAGTTTCCTAGGGCGTTTCACTATTTTAAACAGCAAGGGAACTGCCTCTTTTTACAACCATCATTACAACATATACATTATGTATGTATGAGCAGATGGGTCCATAGAGATCGCTCAACAGCTTATTTTTCCTACATGTTTCTTTTAAGGATCCAAATGACCTAGATGCTTAAGATGTGTAGGGAATTACTTGTGACGTCTCACAGAGAGAAGCAAGAGGAGGACTGGGAATATTTAAATGTCAGTTATTTTCCCAGAAAACTCTAACTTCCTATGATACCTCCTGCCAATCTAATCATCACACTCATCCCCCCCCCCCCACACATTTCAGCTATTTTCTTGACTCTGATTTAAACATCGATTCTCTGCATTTGTGCCTTTTCTCCCTCGCTGGACTGTACATTCTGGAAGGATAGACACAGCACTTAGAAGAAATAGCACTTGAGTTTTGTGCTTTTGCACATCTGTTGGTTGAAAGTAACCTCTTGGGGAAGAACACTTCTGTGTCTATACCAAGAACTATTTGTGTCTATTAGCATGGAAACAAGACCAGCGGGTAATATTTATATTTAGGACATTTGTTCTAAAGTAGCTAAAATCACTTCCAGTAAAAATGAAAAAAAGATCTTGCTTTCTGGCTTTTACTATCAAGTGTCAAAACATGTGAACAGAGAGAAACTAATTTGCAGAATGACACAAAATGCCAGGTATGACAAAAAAAACAAACCATCTGAACTCACTGGAACAGATCTGAGGTTTAGTTGCCATGTTTCAGACTTTTTTTCTAGAAATGTTTTCTTCCAAATATACTACTTTTAAAATGAGAAATTAAAAAGTGTTTCACAGACCTGGCTAAATGCTTTTTGTGTAAGGAAAATTATGCTTCCTCTGAGCAATGAAACATACAGGAACTGAAATTTTTCAAAAATAAATATAGTAATATACTACAGGGGCTTGGAGGGTTATAATTAATGGGTGCATTTTTTAACAGACTTTATTTTTTAGGGCAGTTTCAGTTTCACAGCAAACTTGAGTAGAAGATGCAGGTATTTCCCGAATAGCCCTTGCCCCACACATGCACAGCCTCCCCCACTATCAACATCCTCCCCCGAGGTGACATTTGTTACAACTGATGAACCTAACTGACACGTCATCATCACCCAGAGTCCACAGTTTACATAGGGTTCACTCTTGGTATTGCATATTCTATCAGTCTGGAGAAATGTATGATGCCATGTATTTATAATCATAGTATCATACAGAGTATTTTCTCTGCCCTAAAAATCCTCTGTGCTTCACCTATTCATCCCTCTCTCCCTACTAACCCCTGGCAACCACTGATCTTTTTATGGTCTCCATAGTTTTGCCTTTCCCAAAACATCAGATAGTTGGAATCGTACAGTACGCAGCCTTTTCAGATTGGCTTCTTTCCCTTAGTCATGTGCATTGAAGGCTCTCCCATGTATTTTCATGGCTTGATAGCTCATTTCTTTTTAGCACCAAATAATATTCCGCTGTCTGGATGTGCCACAGTTTATTTACCCTATCACCTACCAAAGGACATCTTGGCCGCTTCCAGGTTTTGGCCATGATGAATAAACATCCACATGCAGGTTTCTGTGTGGACATAAGTTTTCAGTTCATTTGGGTAAATACCAAAGAGTGTAATTGCTGGCTAGTATGATAAGAGTATATTTAGTTTTGTAGAAACTGCCAAACTATCTTCCAAAGTGGCTGTGCCATTTTATATGCTCACCAGCAATGTACCAGAGATCCTGTTGCTCCATATCCTCACAGAGCTTGATGTCATCAGTGTTCCAGGTTGGGACCATTATAGTAGGTATGTAGTGGTATCTCATTATTGTTTCAACTTGCATTTCCATGATCACATATTACTTTTCATGTGCTTTTTGGCATCTGTATATCTTTGGTGAGGTGTCTGTTAAAGTATTGGTCCATATTTTATCTTGTTGTTTGTTTTCTTATCGAGAGTTTTAAGAGTTCTTTGTATATTTTGGATAATAGTTCTTTATCAGATATGTAGTTTGTGAATATTTTCTCCCTGTCTGTGACTTGTCTTCTTATTCTTTTGACATTGTCTTTCAATGAGCAGAAGATTTTAGTTTTAGTAAAGTCCAGCTTATCAATTATTTATTTCATGGATTGTGCCTTTGGTATTTTATCTAGAAAGTTATCATCATGCCCAAGTTCATCTGGGTTTTCTCCTGTGATATACTGCAGGAGTTTTATGGTTTTGCATTCTACATTTAGGTCTGTGATCCATTTTAAGTTAATTTTTGTGAAGGGTATAAGGTTTATGTCGAAATTCTTTTTTTTTTTTTTTTGTATGTGGCTATCCAGTTGTTCCAGCACCACTTGTTGGCAAGACTATCTTTTCTCCATTGTATTGCCTTTGTTCTCAGTGTATATTTATGTGGGTCTATTTCTGGGCTTTCTATGCTGTTCCATTATCTATTTGTCTATTCTCCTGCTAATACCACATGGTCTTGACGCCTACCATTTTATACTAAGTCTTGAAGTCAGGCAGTGTCAGTTCTCCAACTATATTTTTCTCCTTCAATATTGTACTGGCTATTCAGGGTCTTTTGCCTCCTCATATAAACTTTAGAATCAGTTTGCCAAAATCCACAAAACAGCTTGCAGGGATTTTGATTGGGATTGCCTTGAATCTATAGATCAAGTTAAGAAGAACTGACATCTTGACAATATTGAATCTTCCTGTCCATGAACATGGGATATCTCTCCATTAATTTAGCTCTTTGTTTTTATTCATCAGAGTTTTGTGGTTTTCCTCATATAGATGTTGTACATATTTTGTTAAATTTTTACCTGAGTATTTCATTTTCAAGGGTGCCAATGTAAATGGTATTGTGGTTTTAATTTCAAATTCTACTTGTTCATTGCTAGTATGTAGGAAAGCGATAGCCTTTTGTATATTAACTTTGTATCCACAACCTTGCTATAATTACTTATCAGCTCCAGGAGGTTTTTTTGCTGATTGTTTCATATTTTTTACATAGCTAATCACATCATCTGTGAACCTGGTGGAGATCCAGGAGGTACAACCCACAAAATATAAGGGCCTCCTGATGACTGGGTCTCCCTGGAGCTTTTGACTCTCAGAGTTGTTCACACTAAGCCTCCAGCAATTCATCAATTACAATTCAGGTTTCCCTTCTCTGGCACTGGTTCCCTTGGAGACTGTGGCTCCAAAAAGTTTGATTCTCTATATTCACTTGTCAGTCTCTCCAATTTTTAGAGGCAGCCGTTTGCCCTATGACCACATTTCTCCTAGGGATCTAAGAAGAGTTGTTGATTTTTGAGTTTATTTGGACTTGTACTTGTTAGGTGAAGCTGCGACTCATTTTCCACCTCATTCCTTTCATAAGAGATAAAATATCAATAACCTCAAGCAAAGCCATACCGTGTTTCCACTCCATACAGATTGGCCATCAGGGCTTTTACCAAGCAGTGAGAAGAAACATAATCCTTCAGTGTCTTTTCTTTTCACAAGCTGATGATCATGAGTAGCTTGAAAAATTTAAACATTGTGGTAGCATTCATTTTTTAAGCTTTTATTTAAAGCATTCATTCTTTTTTTTTTTTTTTTTTTTTTTTTAGAAATTAGCCAGGTAATGGCTATAGCAAAAAAAAAAAAAAAAAAAAGCAAATAAAGACTTTAATCCCCTTATGTTCATATTTTAATTTCAAAGACTAATTGTTACTATCTAGTCTGGTAATTTTACATCAAACAAAGTATAGTTCAGAGCCTTGTTCATTTCAAGGAAATATTCTTGTCTATAACAGGAGAGAAGCTAAAAATAAAATGTTGCACTGATTAGTTCAATAGCCTTGTTTTAATTGCTCTTCTGTTCTTTGATTTTATTGCTCCTGGTGGAGGGAGCCAGAAGAACTTAATACCTCTTGCAAGACAGTCATTTTGTGCCATAAGAGTTGATAGGAAGCAAATATATGAGGAAGATAATCACCTGAGCTTCTTTCTGGTGCTACACAACACTACACCTCACCCTCCAGGGTTGAGAAACAGAGAAGCCACTGGGACAGATAGAGTGGTTGGCAGAATAATGGACCCCCAAAGATGTTCACACTCTAATTTCTGGAACCTGGAAATATGCTGCCTCGCATGGCAAAAGGGACTTTGCTGATGTAATTAAGTTAATGACTTCGAGATAGAGAGAGTCTCCTGGATTATCCAGGTGGGCCCTATGTAAACACATGCGTCCTTAAAATAGGAGACCCTTTTGTAGTAGAGATCAGAATGAGAGGGAGACGACTATAGTGAAGTGGTCAGAGAGATGCAACATTTCTGGTTTTGAAGATGGAGATAGGCTGCCATTAGCCAAGGACTGTAAGTGGCTTCCAAAAGCGAGAAAAGGCAAAGAAATAGATTCTCCCCTAGAGCCTCCAGAAGGAATGCAGCCCTATTGTCACCATGATTTTACTCCAGTGAGACCTGTGTCAGATTTCTAACCTAGAGCTGTAAGATAATAGGTATGTAGTGTTCTAAGCCAGTAAGTTTATGGTACTTTGTCATACCTGTGATAAAAATGAATACAGGGGTGCCTGGGTGACTCAGTTGGTCAAGCCACTGCCTTCGGCTCAGGTCATGATCCTGGAGTCCCAGGATCGAGTCCCGCATTGGGCTCCCTGCTCAGCAGGGAGTCTGCTTCTCCCACTGACCCTCCCCCATCTCATGCACTCTCTCTCTCATTCTCTCTCTCAAATATAAATAAACAAACTCTTTAAAAATTCAGAAAATTTTAAAAAAAGAAAATGAATACAGAAGGAATCAGGAAATTTCTATGTGTACAAGGGACTCATAAATCATTTAAAGCAAGATTTCCTAAATTGCTCCATGATCAAGTTAGTTTGAGAAAGTTGTTCATGTTACTCCCATCTTAAATAGTCACGTTAAACAATAACTAAAGAAAAATTGTCCTGCAGAAGGAGAACTGTGACTCAGAGTATCTTCTAAATACATTTGCTATAATCTCACCTCCTTTTCTTCTCTTTTTTTTCTTTTCAGAACATCTCTTCACATCCCTCAGAATTCCCGAAACATAGTTGGGAAAGGCTGAACTAATCCCACCTGCTCAGTTGAGAATCTAAGACCAAACGGGAAGAAGTGACTCGCCAAGGTGGCACTTTGGCAACACAAAGACACAACCCTGACCTTACGCTCCTCATCCGGAATCTTGCCTAGGATGCCGCACTGTCCCACTGAGAAGAAGATACCATTTTCTGGCACTTGAGTTTATCTAAGTTAGACCTCTGGTGGGAGGAAAGGAGATCAGGTGAGAATCAACCCAACAAAGCTCATAACAGATCAAATTCTCTACTCAATGATAACAAAAACAACACGGCTGCTTTAGCACTGAACATATCTTATTATTTAAAATAAAAGCATTCAACGAACTATTGAAAATTTACTAATTTCATGTTAATGAGAAGAATGCAATAAAATATTTCCCCGCAGTGATTTAGCATGTTCCTAAAAAGGCCTAATTCTGCTGCCAAAGTCCATTTCCCACAAATTCTGGTTTCCATAAATGCTAATTTGAGGAGGACCAGAGGTACAACCAATTGCCGTTGTTTTCCTTTGTAGCACTTAAATAATGCTTTCTCCACATTTCCCACTGCCTGTTCCAAGGGCTGTGAACCCACTGTCCTTTGATGTTTTTCAAATACACATTATCCACATCCTTTTCCAGAAAGTGAATACTTTTTTTTCCACCACCTCAGCTTTTAGATAATAATAATAATAAAAATAGAGATTTCGACTAATAAAGCTAACAACTCTGAATGCTTATTTTATGCCAAATACTGTACTACATGCATCACACAAGGAATCTCATTTAATCTTTATTAAACAACGATTAAGGAAAGTATCACTATTAACATTTGTATCGTACAGATGAGCCAACTGATGTACAGAGAATTTAGGTACTTGGCCCAGGGTCATGCAGCAAAAAGCAGTGGAGCCAGAATCGTGATCGGATTCAGAGCCAGTCTTCTGTAAGCAGCGGCCCAGCGGCCCTCAACTGGGGCTGATTCTACCTCCTAGGGGATATTGGCAGTGCCCGGAGGCATCTTCCGTCATCACAAATGAGAGGTGGAGCGCGACTGGCATCTAGTGGGAGGAGACCCAGGAGGCCGCTAAACATCTTACAGTGCACAAGACAGACACCCCCTCTCCAAGCAGAGAATGATCCCGCACTACATGTCAAGAGTCCCAAGGTTAGGAAACACTACTTTAGCCTAAGACCTCCCAAAGGCCAGGCATTTTGAATGGGCCATTTGTGGGTAAGATATGAGATTCTCATTTCCAGTTTAGAAATCTCTATCTCCACCTGAGCCATGAGGTTCTCTCACCCTGGGGTGGAGGGCACATAGAGCCATGGCGTCCACTTGGTGCATCTTCTCGAAGCATCGATCTACTCAATTGTTACAGCTGGCAGTTGCACACTATGCCCTGACATCCTGGGACATTAGGTCATTTTATTTTCTCTTCCATTGGACACACGAGAGAGGCCCTAGCCCACTAGGAAGTGTCTAAAAGGGGCCAGAAAGAAGATTCTGGTTTTCATTAGCTTTGCCTTGTAGTCCAGAAGACACAACAGCAGCATCTGCGTCACAGATAATGGCAACAGCAAAGGGATACAGCTGCAAGGGGTTGCTTGGGGTGCAGACCAAGCTTAAAAGTCAAAATATTTTCGGAGAACAGCTCTGCTGTATCGACTCAAAGTGTGATTGTTCATATCATTTCACTCAGCAATTCTATTTCTAAGAATGTATTTTACAGAAATATTGACAAAATGTGCAAGATACAGTCACAGACGTTCATTTCAACACCATCTCTGATAGCAAAGAAAAATAAAAACAATAGAAATGCATGCGTATGTTCACCAAAAGATGTGTGTTAGAACGTTCACAATAGCATTATTTGCAACAGCCAAAATCTGTCAACTACCCAAATGTCCACCAGAAGAGAATGGATACATAGTGGTATATCCACACAATGGGATACTACATAGCCAAGAGAATGAATAAACAAACTTAAACCACCTACAATAATATGAATGAATGCCACAGACATCACTTTGAGCAAAAGAAGTCTGACACAAAACAGAATATACTGTGTGAAACCATTCATACAAAGTATAAAATTAGGCAAAACCAATCCCCTGCTAGGAAAAGCAGATAAGAAGTTACTCTTGGGGAAAAGTGACTGGAAGGGAATCAAGGAGGCCTCTTGGGTGCTGTTCATGTTGCTTTCTCATCTGCCATAGTTGTGTTCGCTTTGTGAAAACTCATTGAATTTCAAACTTGTGCATCTTTCCACATGTGTATTATATATATATATATATATATATATATATATACACACACAATTTCTACATAACTATATATATATATAACTACATATACAACTGTATGAACATCAACAACCTAAATGTCCATCAGTGGGTGACCAGCTATATATACTACAAAATGGGATATCTACTCAATAGAATTCTGTGCCACTATTAAGAAAAATGAAGTACTTCACTCTGTATAAACCTAGAAAGATGTCCACTATATATAAACTTAAACAAGAAAGTTGCAGAACAGCATGAAAGTATGCCTACTATAATTTCTATGGGAAATACATGTTAGTGTAAGCACAGAAAGTCCAGAAATTATACTCTCAAATGGTTAGTAGTAGCTGTCACTTGAGGATGGGATTCTTAGGGACTCTGACATTCTGCCTAACGCCTATCTGTGTTGTTGAATTTATTTACAAATATGTATTATATTTGTATTTAGAGAAAAGGATCTATATGAAATGAAGATGAACAAAATATGCCTTAAGTTTGAGATCGTTATTATTTCACCATTCAGCAAGATGAGGGTTTCTGATGGATGAAGGACACGATAATGAAATAAACCCAGTTCCTTGCCTGCAGGGTTGCTAATTGAACCCAGTGGTGGAGGTCACATTGGTTTGTTGCTGGCAATCTTAACAATTGATTCAAATTAGCACTTGGTTGCTGGGTTGCTCCACATTCAAATCTAGTTATGGTGTGGCCACCGCAAACAGGATTCTTGGCCACACAAAGAATGTGTCTACAAAACGGCAAAACAACTGGATTTGTTTGATTAAATGAACAAAACCATATATTCGGAGGAAGGAAAAATCAAAACAGCTGCACCCAAAGTAACCCACTCGGATGGGTGGTTCACGAAATGTACCCATTCATTGAGTCAACATTTTAGCAGCCTCATGTGGACTCTGAAAGATCCAGTTTGAAATGAAATACTCATGAATAAACCAAGAGACCATAAGAAACACTTGTGTGTTTTTTTTCCCATCATCAGCAAACGTTTGCTGAGTGCTCACTGTTGGTCTGCTGTCATGATAAAACTGTGGGTCTGATTCTACAGCTTTATAATCAGTTGCCAATGTCATTGCGTTGAGTGTTCTTAATTCCATCCATGGCACAGAATGGAAGTTCACTTAAAAGAAAAAAAGCCCCACTGATTTGGACAAAGTTGGTAAAACCGCAACTTTTCAAATACAGTAAAGGTCTAAGAGACATATATGACAGGTGGATAGATTGTGTCTCATGCATCTCAACCCTGGCTGCACATTATATTTGACTGAAACAGAATATCTGGGGATGTTCCTGGCCATCAACGATATTTTTGAAAGCTCCCCAGGTGATTCAAAAACACAATAAGAGCTGGAGCCATGGCTCCGACCAACTGCATTAGAAGCTAGGTGGAATGGGACCCAGACATGATGACTATTATTTAAAAGCTACACAAGTGGCTCTAAAGTATAGTCTGCCTTGAGACCAATTTCCTCTAAATTAAGATTATTAAAGTCACAGGTGGCCTTTTAGAAGCATTTTGTAAAGACAGCCCATATTACTTGGTCTCAGATTGGGCAGGGCTGCTAGAAAAATGATCACTAGGTGAAACTGTACCACGTTATGCTTTCAGATGTTTCAGCTTATACATATAGAAATGGATTCCCAGCCTGTGAAGTGCTTACTATGGTTAAACGCTGTTCTGTGTGCTTGATTTAGATCATTTCATTTGGTCCCCACAAGGATTCTATAAAGAATGGGGTGGGAATGGGTCTTCCCAGATGAACCACCACACAGATAGGTTTTCCCAGAAGTTTTGCTTTCACCCAATTTTATAGCTGATCGGGTAGACCCAGGCTCCTTCAGAGGCTTTATCTATTCTACCTTCTGGCAGAGTGGGAGAAAAGGTTAAGGAAAAAATCTTATAAATATGCACACTTAAAATCTTGAAAACATCTTCGAACATGCCTTTTGAAATACATTTAAGTCAGCATGACTTTAAGGTACTCTATAATACACCTGATAGAAACAAAAGCTAAAAGGTACATTCTGTAATTGTATTTACAGAGAAGCCACTGTGTAACAGCAACCTACTTGTAAACACGATTCGAGTTTATGAACGAGTCTGATCACGCTGCCATACACAGGGCATCAAGTCCTAGATGGTCAAGGTCACACAGACTAAGGCAGACTGACAAAACGCTTCTTTAAAACTGAGAGCAGGAAACATGCCAGTTACGACCTCGATGACTGGAAGCTTCCCACTCTGAGCAGGGCACAGCTTGAGAAGGGGAATGGACCAAGGCACAATTGCCTTTAGTCCATCCATTTATAAATGAGTTAGCAGAGGATGAGGGCCTCCTCCACGCATGCATTTCCGAACAGAAAAGAGGTCATGCTTATAAACTGATTTTTTCTGAAATTTACGTATTTCTAAAGCCTACACACTTCCTCTCTCTCCATTCCTTAGACTAAGTTAGATTAGTAAAATATGACTAAACTGTGATTGCCCACTTGTTTTCATTAGCCACAGTATAAATCAAATCTCATGCTTCTTTTTGCTTGCTCAAGGGGTCAATTTTAACGCTGAGTTAAACAAAACTCCTTGCAAACCATTAATACACTTCTACAGTTCTAACATAGAACATGCCGACTTTAGATTTATATGATTTTTTAATTATTGGCACCATGCATGGTGCCAATCCTTTATAATGAAGGTAAAAGACCACTGGCATATTCTGCTTTATTTTATTCTTTTAAATAACAATTTCGATCTTTTTGAAATAATCTGAAAAATGGATGATTTTTCCCACCAGATATTTTTTTGAACAATAATTTCATCCAAATAAGTGTGGTGCTTCTTTCCCCTATTCATCTCTTCACCATTTTCTAAAAGGAATCACAGAACTTTAGAACTTGGGGTTCAGTGTTTGGACCTTCAAGGGCCCTGAAATAGTGGTCTTTCCACAATAGCACACTGGGTCCAGGTAGCAACCCCGCTCCCTCCGCCTCTACGACCCAGCTCAGTTCTCTGGTAACTGTAGATCTGTGGTACTCTACTTACTGGGAGTGATTTTGTTCCCCTTCCCCCTTAGGGAACATGTGGCCGTGTCTGGAGACACTACTGGCTGTCACAACTGCGGGAGGGGGTGTTACTGGCACGTAGTGGGCGGAGGCCGGGGATACTGCTCACCATCCCACAGTGTGCAGGATGGCCCCCCACAATGATTACCTAGCCCCAAATGCCAAGAGTGCCAATCTTGACAAACCATCCAGTACAGTTTCTCAAAGACCCAGTTTTCCAACCACATGTTCTATGATTCCATTGATGCAAAATGTCCAGAATAGGTAAATCCACAGAGATGGAAAGTAGATTGGTGGTGGTCTCCGGCTTGGGGAAAGGGAAACACGAAATGACTGCTAATGAGGACGGGATTTCTTTTCAGGTGATGTTCTGCAATGTTCTGGAATTAAATTGTGGTGAAGGTTGCAAACTTTGTAAAGACACAAAAAAATATACTAAATCTCACTCAATTATACATTCTAAATGGGACTTGCATGGTATGGAAATTCTGTATTGATAAAAGTTATTAACATTCTTTTGATAGATCTTGAATTCAGTAATTTCTATCCTTCCTATGCAAGAACTAATATTGGAGAGCATTTCTGAGTAGCTCTAGTTTTGACTGGAGAATATTCTCTGGCAACACTTTTTAAATGCAATCCTATATCTTATAAGAAAGACTTTAAGATTGTCTTTAATTCTAAAATAACTTAATTTCCCATTTCCCCCATAATGTTATTATTTGATCTGGGGCCCTGAGATATAGTTCATTCATCTGTGAGCAAATAGGTCAGGAGTGGCTGGGACAGGGCAGAAATCCAGGGGTCTGGCCTCTGATCGGGTTCTCATTGCAATGTGAAGACGGCCAAGTCATCGGACCACTTCGTGCCTCAACTTCCTCATTCCTGACACAAGTCTAAGCATCCTGATGAACTTTTTTGTTAGAAACCCAAGAAGGCAAGGATGGGGAGAGCAGATGCTCACTGCTTCCCCACTGCCTATTGTACACAACTCTCTCCTTGCCCTGGCATTCGAGCCCTCTCTCTTCTGGGCCCTCCGTATTGCTCTTTTCCATCGAAAACTTCTGCTCCCGCCCAGCTGGTCTCCTTCGGTACCCCCAAACATGCTCTGCATTTTTCCATTTCAGATCCTTCCAGTGACAAAGCCCTATGATGAACTGCCTCTATGTCTATCCAAATCCTTTGCATTCCCAAAACCCAAACATTGTTCCACCTTTCCCCAGAGCCTCTGGTTCATGATGAATGACAGCAGTTATTGTAGGTAAGGAATTCTACATATAATTGCTAAGAGCATGGAAACACGACAAGATGTCACCTCTTGGACCTCATCTAGTACTATGCCTTCGACCTCATACCATGCCAGCAGCATCAGTTTCCTGCCAGCTCTCCCACGTACCGAGCGCACCTCCATATTGATGGCTTCATGCTGGCCCTTAGTTACCTAGAGATGCTTCATCTCCTCCAAGGGTTTGTGGACAAATAACTGTCCTACTGAAACCTGCCACGCAGCACTTCGAATCCCCCTTAGCCAGCTCGACTTTTTCCTTTTCCTTAGCTCTTCCCACCTCCTAACATACCATTATTTATTATACCTATTGTTCATCGTTGCTCTCTGCAGGACTGTGAGCAGGGATCTCTGTCTTTTACTCCCTGATGTAGTAGATGAATTTAGAACATGGCTAGCATGGGGAACACAATCAATAATTATTTAAATATGTACAATGCCGGAACACTGGTTGGCACTTAATAAATGATAGCTTCACCATCACCGTCATCATCATCAACAAGCGTATCATCATGGGGCAACTCTTGTACTATTATTCTTCACTGTTGCACTGTGTTTAGCATTTCACGTTTCTTTATTTTAATTTTTTTTTTAAGTAGGCTCCATGCCCAGCACAGAGCCCAAGGCAGGGCCCGAACTCATGACCCTGAGATCAAGACAGATGCTGAAATCAAGAGTCAGATGCTTAACTGACTGAGCCACTCAGGTGCCCCTCTTTATTTTGTATAATGTATAAAGACTGAATTTTCTGAGGGTAGAGACTGACAGGTATATGTTTTTCATAGGTCTTTTTTTAGATCAAGATATAATTCATGCACCATAAAATTCACGACTTTCAAGTGTACAATGGAGTGGCTTTTGGTACCGTCACAAGGTTACACAACTACCACCACTAATTCCAGAACACTTCTTTCACTCACCTCTCCCAAACCCAAACCAATTAGCAGTCACTTCCCATTCCTCTCTCTCCCAGCCCCTGGCGATCATGAATATGCTTTCTGTCTCTGTGGGTTTGCCTAGTCTGGGCATTTCCTAAAAATGTGTTTGGCTTCTTTCTCTCAGCATGTTTTCAAGGTTTATCCACAGTGCAGTGCATATCAGTGCTTCGTTCCTTTGTATGGCTGAATGCTGTTCCATCAGATGGATATCGTACCATATGTTTATATGGGTTCTATGCCTTGGATATTACAGATACTCAATAAATATTTTATACTAATGATTTAAAAATTCTGGAGATATACGAAATGCTATTGAGAAAAAAACTTAGCACATGACTATGATTCTCCTAAGAGCATGATAATGATAAAGATGATGCACTAGGTGAGACCCAAAAAGTGGAGATTTTATTATTATTATTATTGTTATTGTTATTATTATTATTGTAGAGCTATGTTAGCATTCTACTGAGGAAAATGTTGCCCACAACTAGAACAACCTTGCACTCACTCCACAGATTTCTGTGACGGACTATTACATCTGTGTAATTTCATTGCAAGTAAAAATTCCCTATAATAAAATGTATGTGCATAGAATTAAATTAATTGCTGGTCTTCTTCCTGATTCATTTCATTTCTCAGAATTATATCAGCTTCAAATCTAGTTAATACTCCAAGCAGACATACCACTCGTGATGTGATTTTGTAATAGAGGTTTGGAAATAATTTTCAACTGCCATTACCGGATCTTACATAAGTTAGGGATGAGAAGAAGAGGATACTAGCTGGAAAGCTGCTCAGGGCTCTGTGCACGTTCGAAAGGCCATTAGCTAAAACAATAACTGGAATGCATACCAGGAGTGACAACACATCGCTGATACTTAAGTCTCACCAGATATTTCTTGTCCCCTGTAGAATGAGCAGATCATAGGAAAATCGTATCCTGACATTTTATATTTGTATCCCTGTGGGCAGTTCCTTAAGAGATGAAGATGAAAATTATGCCACCAAACTGTAACGCTATAAGAATGTTCTGTCCAAGAACAAAAGAAGAAACTCTGCGGAGCGAATATGTGACAATGATTATTTCCAACTTTTAGGTGGTTAACTATTTCCTTTGTTTCTTTCAATTTGCTCCCTCTGCCCCTTGAGCAATGACTAAAATTGTCACTCTTCATATTGGAAATCATGATTACGAAGAGTCAAATGTGTCTTGAAGGACATCACTAGCTTTCCCTCTCTGATGTCTTCCCATTTTCCAGGCAGTAAGGTAAGTGTACAAAAGAGTCAAGAACATTGGAGAAGGTCAGGCATCATGGGTCAGTGGCCCAACCACAGTTCTGGCCTAGGCTGTCCTGCCAAAGACAAGTTCTTTCCACCGTCGCATGTTGCTTCTGTTCAGAAAATACCAGTCTGTGCATGTGTACGCTGAACCCCAGTAGGTAGGTGCAACTTACTTTGGTGTACTTTGCTCAATAAGCAGAAGTAAAAATGCTTGTTTTTACATTACTGTGGTGTCTCTGTTAACACAGATGTAACATTTTCACTCCTGACAGTGACCAGTTAATTATAACCCAAACAACACACTCTCCATCTGCATATAATTTCCCTTATTGAAAATTGCTCCACCAGATATTTAGCAAATGCTTACAGATCTTTCAAATTACAACCTGTATGAACTCTTTTTGTGAATGCTTACATTATTAGGATATCTTCTACTACTGATCTAAAAGGGACCCTATCACTTGAAAAAAAAATTTTTTTTTGGTCTTTGATTTTCTCTTCAGCTTTATCTGCCTGTGATAATGAATAATCTATGAACACAGGGCCTATGGGAGAGATAGCACCGTCACTTACTCATCACTCTTGCTGAACATGATTGAGAAATTATGCCCCAAACTTCTTGTATCTCCCCTGCATTTGTTCCATTCATGGATTATTTAGAATAAATAAAATAAAATCTTGGCTTCCCAGGGACTTTCAGAAATGAGTCTCTTAGATAATTACTGTTAATATTTTGGTGACTCTCTCCTCAAATGGAGAAAAACAGAGAGAGGGAGGGAAAAGAAGGAAGAGGAGGAAGAATCATTTTAGAGAAAAAGAACTTTAAGCATCTATTTTTTTCACCTGACTATGTGTCACAAACATTTTTCTCTGTCAACCAATACAGATTAACAGCCTTGCTTTGAATATTACACGTGCCATAGTTGATTTGAACCAGCCCCCTACTGGTAGACATTCTGTTTTCAGTGTTAGTTCATAGTGGAAACAGCAGGCGCTGGCTATAATTAACTCTTCCCCCGATGACTCAGTGTGTGTATCAGTTAATGCACAATCATGCAGAAGCAGAAAGTATAGGACTTCAGGCTGAAAGATGGAAGTGGTCCTATTACAATTAATATGCCCCTTCCCAATCCAGCCAAAGAACAATTGGAATACTCTAGATGGCCCGCCTTCACCATAGCCCCTGATGCCTTTTGGTGTCACTACTCTCCCTCTGCTCCCTCCTCACCCCTTTCTCATCCACGAACACAGAGACACAGAGTGTGTTAGCTTCCTAAAGGCGAGAAGGATGATTTGTTCCAACAGCCACTCTGAGCATTCTCTCCTCCAACTCAGAGTGGAGAATTCTTCTAGAGGCTATGAGTAGTTTGAGAATTGGACCACAGTCCTCTTCACCTTTAAACCCCAAGGCTGACGACTGCATTAGGCATATACTAAGTGCTCCATAATGGCTGCTGAAGTCACATCACAATTTTGGCCTTTGAGGAATATGTTCAGAGCTTGTGACCAAGGGCCCTCTCCCTTTCCTGCATAGCTGTTTTATTTCCTACTGCTTCATTAATAAGTTTCATCTTTTCTTTTCAGGACACTGGTGGCTTGCTAATAAGTCTGTCACCATCTTCAATCACCACTTTGAATTACCACTACAATGCATTTCCCTCTTCTTACTTGTGCCTTTTTTCTTTCTGTTTCCTTATTTCTGTTACTGCTTTTCTTATGCTCCCTGTCCCAAGTCTGCTCACTTATTAAATGCTGTTAGCCAGAAGACTGTTCATAGTTTCAAACAACTAGCCATAAAACATGGTTAATTCCAGGGTATTCTGAAACAGGTAGTGATGGTTTGCAATCAAAGAAGTATGTGAATGTGGGTGAGAGAGAGTTTTTTGTTGTTATTCTTTTCAAATTACTCCTTTGGCTGAAGTGATTCTAGAAGACTAAGAAAATAATAATAATAATAATAATAATAATAATAATAATAATAATAATAAATAATGCAGCTTTTTATCTTAAGCAAACAAACTCAGTCACAAATAAGATCAAGTAGATCTATCATAGTATACTTACTTATAGTAAATTATAGTTTGAGCTAACAGATCAGAGCCAAATATAATAAGGATATCAGGATAATGGATTGGAAAACTTTTACAGTATCTCCCTTTGAAGGTTCTTATTAGAAGCCATTTGCTGAAAGTCCATAGGAAGAGTTGACAGAGATGCTGAGTTATCTGTCTTAGCTGTCTAAAAGGGCCAATCAAAATCACTGAATCAAGATATCAAGATTGCTTTGTCTATGGAGAATCCACATAGATCAAGGACTTTTAAAATATATTTTCATAATGTCATGGATAACTTCTCTACATTTTCTTCAATTAATCAACACATTCATCTAGCACCTAGCTTGTAAAAGAGATTTTTCTAGACAACAAAGAAGTATAAGACACAATATCTGACTTCCACGGGTTGCAAAGGGAAATCACTGGGTTTACTGGAATCACTTAGTGGCAGTGTACCTGAGTTCTGAAGAGGATACAATGCCACTCCAGCAAAAAAACCAAACAAAACAAAAACAGCAGCACAAAGAATAATATTTTCTTATAAGTAAATGTCCACAGAAGAAATATTTAAAAGCTGACTTTGGCTCCAGTTACTTCAGAATACTCACTCTTGAAATTATTCCAGAATATTGGACAATCTTGGACTTGCTTTAAAAGAAGATTGGAGAGCTGAGCTACCCTAGATGATAAGAAAGGCTTCTGGAACTCCTAACACCTGACTTATCTGAAGATCCCCTACATGCCTCAATCATTGCTCAAAACCAGGAAGTTAAGCAAATGGGGAAGACCCCCAAAACAAAACAAAACAGAACAAAAAACATCCTCCCAGCAGTCAAAAGGCAAGGCCACAAGACTGAAACGTTTGAGCTCTTCTCACAAGTGAGCCTCCCGAGCCAACACCACTTAGGGCATCTCTTTACTTGCAGTCCACACATAATTCTAACGAGCTTGACCATCAGATTTTTCCCAGCACACTGTAAATTAGAAGCAGCAAATTATGAGGGGAGAAGCTGTTAGCATCAGCAACATGGACACAGCAAAATGTGATGAGTTGCGAGTCAAGGAAAAGAATAATTATAAAATCTGTTGTTGTTTTTGTTGTTGTTGTTGTTGTTGAGTGCCTACTATTGGAAGCCAAGCGTTCCGGGAGGTGAAGACATTTAAAACACACTTCCTGTCAGAGCTCCAGACTGCTTTGGCTCTTGACTACCATGGCCTCCCTTCATTAAACGTATTCAATTAGGTCCATGTGAGGAAACATAAGGGTGGTGGGTCAGAATCTCGCTGCCAGGGATTAACCCGTGCTTTCCCTCATCTCCGACCACTGGCAGGAGCCATCTGGGTTGTGATATGTGCCCAAAACATATCAAACATATGCCAGCCTGAGGTCCTTCCACACAAGCTGCATGTTTTGCAGCCCTGCTTGATCCCATGGGCCCCAGGAAGGACTCTAGGGCAGCTGTTTCTGGGCCAGAAGGTGTCCCAAGTGTGATTTTTTTATAACCCTTTCTTGGACGCTCTTCCTTCCCACTAAGCAAGAATGGGAACCTGTAATCCATAAGGGTGTTTATTCACTCATCATTTTGGAGAAAAGCTTTTAGGAACGATAATTAAGGGGCACCTGGGTGGCTCAGCCGTTAAGCATCCGCCTTGGCCTCATGTCATGATCCCAGGGTCCTGGGATCAAGCCCCACATCGGGCTCCCTGCTTGGCAGGAAGCCTGTTTCTCCCTCTCACACTCCCCTTGCTCGTGTTCCCTCTCTCGCTGTCTCTTTTTGTCAAATAAATAAATAAAATCTTTAAAAAAAAAGAAACGATAATTAACTCATGCATGTATTTGTCCGCTACAATAATACAAATGGTCTCAAGTTCTTAGGTATTCAACATATGTATTTGGAATGAATGCCTAAGTGAATGAAGACACCTTCTCGGGTCATTTTGTCACAAATGTTCCAGGGATAATGCCATAGAGAGAAATATTTTATGCTTATGATTAATTTTTTAAAATAGCGATTCTTTTAAAAAAGAGAAGACAATATTTGACATCAAAGAGCAAGAAAAACAAGAAGACAAATACTCTGGAAGTGTTGTAGCGTCTACAGAACAAAATAAGCAGTTGATGTAATAAATTCTGTTTTCTTTTATAAACTCAACTTATTCATAAGTGAAATAATTGCCAATAGAAAAGATTTTCAATTGAAATTTTGTTTTTTCCCCCAAACATTAACTTTTAAACTGCATATGTGGGACCTAAATTAGCGGAAGAAATTTCAGCAGAGAGATCCATATTTTAATACCCTATGACTCAGAATATGCAGTGGGAGAAAATAAACAGAAAGAACCACATTGTTTCTATTGTATTTGCCATCAAAGTCTGAACAACTGTCCATGGTGAATTGGCAATAACTCACTAGCCAGTGGACCAGAGAAATTAATGCCACAATAAGGGATCTTTCTGTTGCTCCTTGTGGACAAATGCATGAGTCTCGCATTCTTGAAACGGGACACAAAGTAATGAGATAAATTTTGTGAAACTACAAGACCACTGATAGTTTACCAATGACTTCATTAGTAGAGATGAAATACAACTTTGCAGGAAAAATATGTCCTGAGTCTTTTCAGACACCATTATATGTAATTAAATAAAATAGAAAAAGAGATTGAAAAAGAATATGATGTGATCTACATTGCCCTTCCTCTCCCTCCTCCTTTCCCACACCACTTTGCTGCACACCCCCCACCACCTCCTCCTCTAAGTTAAGCTGATGCCAATTCTCTTAAAATCCACTTCACAACTTGCCTTCAAAGGGAAGGAATCCTTCTTGCCTCTGATATACAACTCACCGATAAACATATTCATAAATAAATGCAAATCCTGGACTCAATTGGCTTTTAGAACTATATTTTGCATTCACTTTCGCTCGTATCTTCTGCCTGTTATAGTCTTCCACTTCCTTCTCTGCGATTTTTTTTCTCTCTCTCTGATTGAAAGATCTACCCTTCTTCACCATGGTTATTTGTTCCCTACGAATTCATCTGCACAGATCAACTTATAATCTTATTAGCATTTTTTAAATATTTACTGTGTGCCAAGTGATGGGTTTGGGAGGAGGATAACTTTCCATTTCCCCCGCTGATGCCTCTTATCTAGTTTTCACACTAATCCTTTTAGGTAGATTCTATAATTATCCCCCATTTTACTGATGAGGAAACTGAGCCTCAGATAGGCTAAGGATCTTGTCAGTGGTGTCTCCACCCTTGGTGAAGCTGGGGTCAGGACCCATTAAGTCTAAGCTCTTGTTCTTAATAGTACTACATTGCCTTTCATGGGTATTTTCTCCTTGAATTTAATTCAGCCAATACGGAGTGTATATATAAAAATATATATACCTGTACAAACTCTAAAAATACTACTTAAGAAAGGGCGCTTGGGTGGCTCAGTTGGTTAAGTGTCTGCCTTCAGCTCAGGTCATGATCCCGAGGTCCTGGGATCGAGCCCCCTGTCAGTCTTCCTGCTCAGCGGGAAGCCTGCTTCTCCTTCTTCCTCTGCCCCTCTCCGCCCCCCCTCACTTGTGCACTCTCTCTCGCTCTCAAATAAATAAATAAAATCTTTTTAAAAAATATTACTTAAGTAGTAAAAGAGATCTGGTTATACCACCAATAGTGTCTGAGTATATATATTCAGTATTCCTTTTACTGATCTAATACTGATAGCTCAGCAGCTACCTCTCCTCACCAGTTACAGATTTGCTTTTTAACTGATCAGATGCTAGAACAACAGAAAAATCCATATGCTTTGCTAAGGTAGAAGAGTAAAAGACATATGAATTGAATAGCTAGATCAGAGGTTCTCTTAGCGAGAGAAGACCTTTGGTTGCTGTCCTTTAGGCAGAGGAGAAGCTGCTGAGAACATGGGAGCACCTAACAGGGAAGTTAAGAGGCTCTGAGAAAGAAAGGAATCTGGATGGGTGGTAGGATGGGGCCGAGGAGAAGGGACTTGTCCCCCTTTCAGTGGACACCAGATTGGTGATAAAGGAACGGCCACAGGAAACAGAGAAAATACTTTCAATGAAAGTAGAAAACAGAGCAGTGGTGATCCCGAACTTATAATCCCTCAGAGAGATACTGGGGAGAGCCTTGGGGGTTTAACAGAATGGGGGTTTGAATTGACTTATCCTGATCTGAAAGAGCTGGGAAACCCTAGGGGACACGTTGATTACACTACAGAAATTCAATAATCTAGCTTTTTGGGGTAAAGAACAATGTTATGTTTTCTAGAACCAGGAACAGACAATGACATAGCCACTTCTTAAAAGTAACTTTGAATGTATCAGCATGTGCAGTCAACTTATTTGCTGACTTAAAAACAGTCTGATGAAATTTTTTGCCTGTTAAACCTATTATTGCCCATAATGAAAGACTCTATACGCACTAATCACAACATGCAGCCTTCTGTTTGATCACAGTTTTTAAAACTTCATGATACAGGGGTTTTTGTTATACTCAACACATTTTCCTTCAGAAATCTGATTGGTTGCTCCAGACGCCGTGAATGATATAAATTGAGCTCTTAGTTGGAAGAAATCTAAAGGATCAAGCATCCCTGAGTTTCAGACAGAAACTTCCTCTGAATACGCATATTCAAAGGTATGTGGATTTTATTCATTTGGTATCCTTTCTATGGTACTTATTTCTTTTTCTGCATTTCATGTACAAAAGATGCAAATGTATTCTGCATCTCTAATACTTTATGCTGTCATATTAAGTTACTTCTTCAGTTGGACCATAATTAAATTAGACTCTGATTACTCAGATGAATTATTTTACTTCCTAATGCAGCAAAGTGTTTGTCTGTATTTTTTTTTAAATTTTACTTCCAGAATCCCAAAGCACTTTTCAGGGACAAATCTCACAGCAAAATATTTATTTTAATTACTTATCAATTAAGATAAAAATGATTTTTTCCCCACAGGCTGTCATCTACTACTTTAAAAGCCATTTTGTTTAATTATATCAAATAGAACCATCAACTAAATGTGGTGTTTTCTCATTAATTCAAACTTAAACAGAGAAAACATCAGTGCACTTTTTATAGCCAGCATTATTACACATGGTACTCACTTTCTCTGCAAAATTTAAGATCCTTCTGACAGCTTTCATGGTCAACAATTTGTACCACAAAGTAATGTGCATATTTTAGGATGGCCTGTTTTGCTTCGTATCCCAGGGGTCATAAAGTATATAATTACAGTGCCGTGCCAAACAAAAAGGAAGATGTCATTGACTAAATATGGAAAATTTCAAGGAGCAGTCATTCACAATTCACGGACTAATCACAAAGTATTAGCACTGTCCTCTCCCTTCCATTCAACCACATCTGTTGCTCCGCATCGAGCTCAGAGATGTCACCTGCGGGTCTTGCCTGAAGTCCTACCAGTCGAAACACCTGGAACTTCACTCCACCCCTTCCTTACTCTATTTTGGTAGATTATTTTCTCGCCTTTTCTCAGATGATTAGTCTTTGTTTTTAACAGTAGCAAGGCTCAGGTGGACTGTACAAAAAAACAAAACAAAACCATTTTTGTACCCTCCTGGTTTTAAAAGTAGCAAATACTGTGCACCTTGAAGATTGCACAGCTTTTAGAACCAACTCCATTCTTGTGGCCATTAATTACAAGCTACGGCTAGCTTCTAGGACTCCCCAGGCTGCACAGGTGTAGGAAAATAGCACACCAAATCATGTAATGATAGATTCATATCGCTACAATTTGTTCTGCTCTCAGCCGAAATGAGAAGCATCCTTATCACCAACAGGATTCCAAAAGCAATGAAATGAGCTTTGAACTGGAAATCACACGTGAATGAAGTAACCTCACAAAAAGCGGTCCCATCCTTTTTACTGGCAATGGACTAATATGGACTATGTGGGTTTTATGGAGCATTCATTATGCCCACATTTGCAAACAGATTTTTTAAAAAAGTGTCAACTTCTGTTTCAGGGCCATCAAGACATGGGGACCTGGATTTTGTTTGCCTGCCTCTTGGGAGCAGCCTTTGCTATGCCCGTGAGTAAAATACCCCCACAAATGTCAATATCCAATTTCACAAGCTTGGAAATAAAAATCTGCCCCACAGTTGGTAAACTTTAGGGTTTAAGACAATACAAGATCAGACGTCCTCAAATGTCTCTGTGTTTAAGAAATACTTGGAAAAGCTTGTTATAAAAAAATATTCTCAGATGCCTCCACCCAAGACTCTGATTCAGGACAGCCGGAGAGGGGGTAGTGCCCAGGACTCTGCATTTTAACAAGCACCTCAGCAGTCTGTAGAAACAATTAGCTCAGAAATATCATCGCCCATCTCTAGATGGAGGAAACTTTTGGAAGGGACCCTCAAAGGCCTCCAGAGAAAGTGCTCAATCAGCCATAGGCAAATACTACAAAAATGCCAGTTTTCTCTAAAACCCAATTTCTCACGAGTGTCCAACTCTCTTCCTGCCCTCCAAACTCTACTGCTGTTATCCTTCAGAGGGTAAGGTTTCTATGTTAGGAATTTCCTTCTTGAACCATCTCCTTGTTGTCAGAGGCCACATCCCTTTGGGTGCACCTGCTAAGCACATGGGTGCCTCCGTGTGGTTGTCCGGAATCCTACCTATGCCCAATGCATGTGGATATTTTCTACATTCAAATGTACCAAGGACCGGGAAGTCTGGCCCATTCTCTTAGACATAGGTACATAAGGTCAGAGAGCTTAGATCCCATGCAGACAAAGCAGGACCCAGCTGCTTTCCGGTGGCATAGAGAGAGTTGATACAACCAGAAGCCAGCAAAGCTTGTGTATCTGCCTCCTCTCTTCCTCTCTCGCCCACAAGACCAAGATTCTGTGCTCTGCCTTCCTGAAACCCTGCATTGTGGCAATTTCTAGTCCCCTGAGGGGCCTCTGCATTACAAATTGAGCCCTTTTTCCACTCCTCAGTTGAATAACCCTACTCCCTGAGGACTTATATCAAGAAGGTATAGGAAAGGCAGTTACCTGACTAAAAGAATTCACATTCAGATGAGAGCAAATAAACCCTTTTATAAACTACGAGCACTTAAAAATAATAGAGCCTTAATTAGCTCAATGTCTGCGGGAGAGGCTCTGTGCGATCCTCTCTCCTCTCCCTCTCCCCCACTCCAGGGCCAACCGGCATTGTACAATGCAGGCATCAGTCACACAGCCTCCCTTTTGATGGGACAAACAGTCCTGGTGTAGATAATTATTCAGGCTGTTTTTTATTTTGAACTTTAAATTTTTTTCTGCCATAAAAACTTTGACAGAATCATAAAAAGAATCAGTCTAAATTTTATAAATCAACTCTCTCACTTTCCATGGGACTTAGAACGTTTCCACTTTACTGCACCCGTCTCTGCACACTCATCAAGAATTCACAGGTAGTTGCTGCTTCTGTTGTTGTCGATGTGCTCTGCATGCCAATCGTGAGGAATCTCTTTGATACTGAAGCACCTACCCACCTCCTGATCTATAAGGGAAGGTTTGTGAGACAGTTCTCTTCTTGTTGGTATTTCATAATTGTGTAAGAGAAACCCATCTCTCTTTCCAACACGGAGTGAGTTGCATTAAGACATAAAATGGCGGACGGGAGAGAGTAGGATTATTTGACAACATGGATTGGGGGGGGTGTCCGAAGATCACTGGAGGATAATTGTGTGCTGGTTTTTGCTTCCAGGTCTTGGGAAAGTCATTCAGTTGCTCTGGACCTCTTTAAAATAAGAGGGCTCCTCTCCTACACAGCGTTCAAATGAAAAGTAGACCTCAAATATATTCTGCACCATATAGATTTTTTTTTAAGTAGCTTCAGTCTCTCTTAATGTGAACAATTGCATATTGACTTAATCTCTTCCTCTCTCTCTCCCTCTCTCCCTCCCTCTCCTCTCTCCCTCTCTCTCCCCCCTCCCTCTTCTCTCCCTCTCCCTCTTTCTTTTTCTTCTCCTTTCCCCTCTATAAAAGCTACCACCTCATCCTGGGCACCCTGGTTATATCAACTTCAGCTATGAGGTAATTTTTCTCTTTACTAATTTTGACCATTGTTTGAGTTAACAATGCCCTGGGCTCTGTAAAGAATAGTGTGTTGATTCTTTATTCAAGATGTTTCTCAGTCCTGCTTTTTCAGTTCCCATTACCAGCTTCCTGGTTTAAGCCCTGATGGGTTGCCTCAAGCCTGCACTGCCCCAGCACACTCCTACTTGGCCTCTCTGACTCAGTTTCTCCTCCTTATACGGCTATAAAGCTATCCATCATGAACTACCACTCAGGGTGGGGCTGCAAGGTAGGGCAGAAAGTGAACTCTGGCTGAACAGCTTTGTTCTATTCCAGCCTGTGAAAGGTGGGGGAGTCAGGTAAGATGTTATTTAAGATCCTTTCCAGCTAGAAACTCCTGATTCTAAGATGTTCACACTCTATGTGTCTCTTTTGTTCGTCTTTACTGAAAGATCAGTGATCAGTGACCAAGTGGTCTGTGAGACATTCTGCAGAGCAATGGAAAGCATGAGATTTCTGGAAATCAGGTTTGAGGCTCTCCTCAACCCCATACTAATCACGTGACCTTGGGCAAAACATTTTCTCTAAAACTTTGGTTTCCTCATCTGGAGAAGGGAAATAATTATAACACACACACTTAAAAATATGGCTTGAGAAGCAAAACAGTTAAGCAATATAAAAGGTGTTTTGTCAAGTACGATTTGAGCAATGTTAGTAATTGTTTGTTGTATTAATACCAAATGCTGTACTACAACATGAAGGAGTCCCCAGAACTGAGGTTAACCAAGTATATCCTGTTTAGGGAAGAATGAAACTCTTACTTCTTTCAAAGGTTCAGATGACAATCTGTGAATCTGCTTACTCATACAAGCTGAGGAAAAGTGCTAATAACAATTTGAGGCAAGATTTTCTGTGAAACCTTAAAAGGTTACATATTTGACTAGAAAACCTGTGTTTCTAGGCAGAGGGACAGATTTTTTGCCTTCCTTATTTTTTCATTGTGACATCAAATCAAAAAAGGATATGACTAATGTTATGTCACATTAATTTTTTTGTTTTGTTTTGCTCTCGCTAAGAAGAGCAGGTGCTGTGGATTGGAACAGAATTACTTTTGTGACCTCGATCAAGCTCATGAACCTCTTTAACTCCCCATGACCTAGTCTGTAAAAGTGAGGGTGAGGATACTTGCCTTACCATATGTGAGAACACAAGAAAAATGTGTGTGATGGATGTGACATAGTGCCTAACACTTAGGAAGCACCTGACAAATGTTTACTTCATTCTTCTTTCTATAGAATGCACACTTTCAGGCTATCAATATTGACAGGACTGCATCAGTGAGTCTGCATTTCATGCAACGAAATTAAAGCAAATGTATTCTAATGTCTCTTTTTCTTAAGGTGCTTACCCCCCTGAAGTGGTACCAGAACATGATAAGGCATCCGGTATGTAGATATTTTTTTCTTTATTCCCTTAAAATATTAAGGGAATTATGCATTTCAATTCCCTTTTAAGTGAAATAACATATCTATGCCACATACAGACACTAATGGAAAATTTAGTCTGTAAAAGGTCATATCTGTGTACACAGTTAGAAATTCTTGCACAGGAAAAAAACGAATAAATATTCATAGTAATAATGACAAAGAAAACATGACTACTTCTCCAGCTGGAAGTCAATGGAGCCAATGGTAAACCTGACTCTTTGTTTCTCACCAGTACCCTTCCTATGGTTACGAACCCATGGGTGGATGGCTGCACCACCAAATCATTCCCGTGCTGTCCCAGCAGAATCCCCCGAATCACGCCCTGCAGCCTCATCACCACATCCCCATGGTGCCAGCTCAGCAGCCCGTGGTCCCCCAGCAACCAATGATGCCACTTCCTGGCCAACACTCCATGACTCCAACCCAACACCACCAGCCAAACCTCCCTCTGCCTGCCCAGCAGCCCTTCCAGCCCCAGCCCGTCCAGCCACAGCCTCACCAGCCCATCCAGCCCATCCAGCCCATCCAGCCCATCCAGCCCCAGCCACCCATGCACCCCATCCAGCCCCTGCCGCCACAGCCACCTCTGCCTCCGATGTTCCCCATACAGCCCCTGCCCCCCATGCTTCCTGACCTGCCTCTGGAAGCTTGGCCAGCAACAGACAAGACCAAGCGGGAGGAAGTGGTGAGTATCCCTTGAAGCCACTACAACACCTGGGAAAATGGTAAAGCAAAATTAGCCCCCAGAGTTCTAAGTTCTCAAATAATCCAGGGTCTAGAGTTTCAGTAGCTACACAGGTCAATGCCTCTAATAGTCCAAGGATGTGTTTATATTATAAATAAGTTTATCTATGAAGCTTAGTAATTAAGACCATAGTTTTTATGGTGGGTTTAAATTCTACGATTATTTTAAATTTTTTCCCAGAAAATGTATTACTGAAACCCATTAATTTTAAGGACAGCAGTATAAGGGAGTATCAGTTCTCCTTATATTTCAAAGGTTTGACTAGCAAGAATAGGCTAGAATTGCACTAAAGATAAAAAAGGGTAATTTTTGAGAGTGGGGGGGATGCAAATATTTGAACAGGCTACAAAAGGTAGGTGGGAAGTCTCTTTGAAGACCTCTTTAATCTCTTTAAAGGAAGATTACCTGTCTAAAGTGGATTTTAATCTAACTTGGAGGAAGCTAGACAGTTTATTAGATTCCTTTTCAGTGCTGGGTTCTATAGTTTAAATTTTTCACCAAGAAGCTTTCACAATTAAGCACAAAATTAATTGTGTTACAGAAAGTTCTTCCAAGTGAGTGGGAAGTAGCCAATAAAATAAATGACTCAGATGCATATCTATAAACACTTATTCTGTGTATATGAGCTTATGTAATCCTACTGCATATGTAATTCCAAGTTATAAATGCTGTTGATGATTTTCTACTGAGAAGCAGTGAGGGATGAGGTGGAAGTAACCTGGATGGGGAGCTAGGATACCCAGGTTCCAGTTCTGGCTTTGCCTCCAAAGAGAAAACGGTATTGTACAAGTTACTTCAAATTTATGGGTGTTTTCCCTTTTTTAAAAAAGAGAAAGTGACTACCTCTGATAATTTCCAGCCTCTGTCCAAGTACAAATACCATAGTTTCCCAACAAAAAATTATAGTGTATGCCATAAATGGCTTCACAATGATGAGCATATCTGTGGAGAATATGGGGCAAAATTTTTGAAATTGTATCCCAAATACTTTGGTGCCTCTCATTGATTCTTCTGGTCTAAGGTACTGTTCCCTCTGTATAGAACATGCATTTATTCATCGCTTCATTAATGATTAAGGCCATGAACTTTATAATGTGCTCACATCTTACCAGAGCTATTTCTGGAAAGGTGACTTTGGGCAGGTAGTTTGAACTCTTTAAAAAACTCCTGTGTAAATGAGAGTATCAATATTGGCAGCTTCTTAAGAGTTGTTTTACAGAAAATAAAATCAAGTGATGAGCTCAGAGCCTGGCAATGCAGGAAGTCCTCAGGAAAGCACAGCTATTGTTACTTTATTATTATGTAAGAGTTGGAAGTGTCCTGAAGGCAGGGACCTCCATTCTGGATACCTCCTCTTCAATGACAATAAGATAACAAAGAAACTTGGAAAATTACAGAGTTCGACTTAAACAGTTGTACATCATTCTGGCAAAACGGAAGCCACACGTGTGATTGTAAATGATACTCGCTAGGAATATCTGTAAATTATTTTAATTCTTCCTTTTATTATTTTTAAGGATTAAGACATCAGGAAATGAGACAAGAACTGAAGTAAATACTTCAGGTGCTATCAGAATGACACAAGAACACGACGCATTTCGCCTGCCAACACTTCACTTAGTAAATTCTGTAACTAAAAATCAGTACCATTAGCAAACAATAAAATGTTTTAAAAATCATTCACGTCTTTTGTGTTGCTTTAAGCTTAAAATTTCATGTCACTTCAGAGAATGTATTATAAATGGCTATTCTTGGATAAGGTAGGAACTGCTCATTCACACCTACAAAATTGACCATTCTGCGGGCAAATGAGGAACTATTTTTCCTTTTAGAGAAAATATATACTATCTCAAAAAATTTAAAAAACCCAGAAGTTTAGGCAGTAGTTATAATAGTAGATAAAGTGAAAAATTATGAACATGTACAGTCACTGCACCTAAATCAAATGAAGGGAAGTTTATATGAAAAATTCTTCAAATTGAAAAAAAAAAAGCTCTCGAGAAATGTTTATATTACAAAACAAATTAAGACTTGGAACACGGGCTTTATACCTCGCACCACATTAGTAACCAAAATCCAATCTTTTGATCTCATTCTACTGAAAAGGATTTTTACATGAAATTATGTGATATGTATAATAACGTACTGAATTTTACATTATTGGGGTAATCAGTTTTCCTAAGAAAACTTGCATTACATGGAGCTTCAAATAGAGATTACAGTGATTTTGTACACAAGTCATTTCTTTCACTTAATAATTTTTAAGATGATAAACTGTACTGTATAGTCTTCAAAATGTTAACAAATGCATAAAATGGACTCAATACAAGTTTTCTTTCCCACTCATATTTATATTTGAATCTTTTTTTCCTCCTACACCCACACAGAATTGTAAACAATCTTTTTAGGGTTTACATTACACAGCACCCACAGTAACTTTATTCCAGTACCTTTATGATCAAGGCTCCTTAATCATTTTCTGGAATGAATAAACATAACTTTACTGGGAGGGTCTTGATATTTAAACAAATAACTTGATTTAAAAGGATTTGGATCCCATAAAAAAGTAAGAAAGCTTTTAATCAATTCGCATGAACCAATTCTAATCAATTTAGAAAATATTTATTTATCACCCCTTAGGGTAAGGTACTATTCCACGCCCTGGTAAAAACAGTAAGTTCCCATCCTTAAGAAATCTAGAACCTACCAAAGGGATAAAATAAGCTCACAAATACTGACAAGAGAAGGCCTAGCAGCATTAACACTACAACGGAAATATAGTCAAAATGCCCTGGCAAATATGGCAGACTTCCTTAGCTAGCTGCACAATAGCTTTCCTCACCACTCGTTCCTTGTTGGCAGAGCTGGAATTGCTCCCAACATCTGGCCTTCCACAAACTCAGGACAGATGAGTCCCTCCCCTGTTGCAGGGAGTGAATGTTCACTCCTCCATGCCAATAATGGCATCAATTACCATAACATACCATATCCATACCAAATATGGCATCTATTCCCTTTGCTAGTGACTGATCAGGGATGGGTTGTGATGGAACCTGAACAATGGATAAGGCCACAAGGAATGTTTGCTAGGAGAGGAGGAGCTTCTGGGGGGAAAGATTAATTTCCAATTAAAAAAATACACACACATCTGGAAAACAGTATGGAGGTTATTCAAGAAGTTAAAAATAGAGCTACCCTAAGACCTAGCAATTGCACTACTGGGTATTTACCCCAAAGGTACAGATGTAGTGATCTGAAGGGGCACCTGCACCCCAATGTTCATAGCAGCAATGTCCACAATAGCCAAGCTGAAGAAGGAGCCCAGATGTCCATCGACAGATGAATGGATAAAGAGGATGTGGTTCATATATAAACAATGGAATATTACTCAGCCAGCAGAAAGGATGGATACTTACCATTTACATTGACGTGGACTGAACTGGAGGGTATTATGCTGAGCAAAATAAGTCAATCAGAGAAAGACAATTATCATACGGTTTCACTCATGTGGAATATAAGAAATAGTGCAGAGGATCATGGGGGAAGGGAGGGAAAACTGAATGTGAAGTCATCAGAGAGGAAGACAAACCATGAGAGACTCAACTACAGGAAACAAACTGAGGGTTGCTGGAGGGGGGGTGGGTGGGTGGATGGGGTAATTGGGTGATGTACATTAAGGAGGGCATGTGATGTGATGAGCACTGGGTGTTATACACAACTGATAAATTATTGAACGCTCCATCTGAAATTAATGATGTACTATAAGTTGGCTAATTGAATTTAAATTAAAAAAGAAAATACACACACACACACACACACACACACACACACACACACACACACACACACTCATGCTAGGAAAGAGTGCTGTTCTATCTTTGGATCTACTTGTTTGAAGATATGAAGCCTGGAGCTGTGTCTACCATATTATGACGAGGAGGGACAAATGGAAAGATACAAAGCTGCTATGTCTTTGGTGGCATCATTGTGTCCCTGAACTAACCAACCCTGGAAGCATCTACCCCTAGATGGATAAAACACTCTATTTCCATACTAGTGTTTTTAATTGTGGGTCATGAATGATTAGTGGGTCATAACATCAATATCAGGAGCTCCAGCATTTTTATCATGCCAGCAAACTGTCTCTTCCAATAATGTAAAGCTTATTTGACCAGAACTAAGAAGTATTTTGTCAATGAATTTCCTGAAAAAAAAAAAAAGCCAGTGGATAGATAGAGATATATATCCTGGTGTATTCTCCAAAATATATGCCTCTCCACATACGGCCTTTCACAGTTCATGAAAATATTGGCATTACATACATTTCTACTGAGAAACATTTTAAGGGTGTAAGGGATGATTTTACTTGGAGACTACGTGTGATATTGGGAAAAAAAAGAAACTCTGGAGTCAGACTGGAGTTGCTTTCAATTTTTCTGATATAAGAGGATTCTCTATTTGGAAAAGTCATTGACAAAATAATTCTCCTTTTATAATAATTCAAATTACACACACACACACACACACACACACACACATTCAAATCACATTTTGAATTACAGGCGAAAAGTCAGGTTTTGGACTCTGAAAACTATTCACTATGGAATGAGATGTACTGCATAAGTTAATTTTATGAGAAACAGAAACTTGTGTATTCAATGGCCAAACATGTGTTTTAATATAATCATTTTCATGGCAGGCTATAATGGACATTATTCTACTGCATTAAACAATATATATTAACCACAACATAGCATCTCCTTGATGATCCAGAATGAGACTTATGAACACCCATCAGTGAGGTGTGTTGCCTTGGCACTTCAGAGATCATGAGGCTCTTATGCCTGTTTTATTTTTTTTTCTTTTAATGTTTTTTTTACTATATTATGTTAGTCACCATACAGTACATCCCCAGTTTCCGATGTAAACTTCAATGATTCATTAGTTGCGTATAACACCCAGTGCACCATGCAATATGTGCCCTCCTTACTACCCATCACCAGTCTATCCCTGTTTTAAATTGCCCTCTTGTTGTAACTGTTCCTTTCTGCTCTTGGCTATCACTTCTTTTTTGTTAATGTGTATTTATATCTTGTAACATGTAGCTTATTTTGTATACATATTCTCCCTAGTAAAATTAAGTACATTGGCCTTGGGATTGTTACTTCAGAAGTTCCACAGTGGTTTTGAGACTATTTTATTTTCTGACTCCCCAACTGTGGCAGATGGCCGCAACTGACAAACTTCTGACATGTAGATGTATGTGGCTGTCACCACATACATAACATAGCTGATGAAATTGAATAAACACAGCATTTCTAATTTCTTAAAACTTAGGCATAGTCAGCTATCCAACATGATTTGAGTAAAATATGGAAGAAAATCACTAGACACTAATGACCAAGACTCAAAGCACAGGCTGAAATAAATAGGAGTACTGACCATAAATGCACTAATAAACCCAAACTTATACTCAAAAAATTCGTAAATCAGGAAGCAAACAAAAGTAGATTATTTATGAAGCTGTACTATGTCTTTGAAATTCAGCTAAAGAGACAGATGAAGTTGAGGAAACCACCTCAGGGAAACTCCTTTCTCACCATAACAACTCCCATGTCACTAATAAATTTGAAATCTGCTCTGCCCTCATTCACTTTCTCTTGCTGAGGACTTCAATATGCATCATTTTTGGGGTGTGTGTGTGCAAATACACGTCTAGGAATTACCCTAAGAGAGCCATCAAAATGCACAAAAAGATACACATAAAGACCTTATTTATAACACGAGAAATTTAAATTTTCTTACATCTAGCTGAAGGAGTAATGTGATAAAAGTTATTAGTGGAGAAAATGTGATAAACTAAAACTTAAGACCCAAAACATCTATCGTGCACGAATATTACACATGACCTTAACATTTAACTAATTTAGACACATACACATAAATGTGCATTGGCAAAAATGCGGAAGGAGATGCAGCTGTTTGCACAAAGATCCAGGGTTTCCCACAATAAACATAAGTTGCTTCTGTAATCTAGAATCAAATTAAATTATTTATTTACAAGTTTGTTTTCCCTTTCTTCTGCTTCAATCCAGACACAGCTCCTTCCTTAAGTTCCCTTTGATGTGAGTTTTGGATCTTGGTGGGTCCCCTTCATGTAAATTCCAAGTTGAAACAACTTCACTTGTACTTGATTTTTCAGAGAAACATTTTGACCAAAGAAGGGCTAAGGGAAAGGAACTATTGGCTTTAGGAGGAACAAACATGAACAGTAAGATCAAACAACAAAAAAGAGATGAGTATTATAGGATGAAGAAAGAAGAATTAGAAATGGCACAAATAAAATAAAATAGAGAAATGACCATCAGAGCAGCTCCTGCTGAAATTCTGCCAAAGGTTAACTGGGTTCAAAGAGCAGGCAGGTGAGAGGTCAAACACAACATCTAAGCCCTAAACCCCTAAAGAGCTGGGTGCTTGCAGTGACTTTTGACATTAAATGGGTTCTCTTTTGATTCAAATAATGCCTCAACTATTCTGACTTAAAATTCATCAATTATCTAATTTCACTTTTGGGTTTCAACTGGCTATAATGTGCTTTTCTCTCTCGTAGGTTTAATGACATCAGGTCTGAATCATCTAAAGAGCTCAACCTCAATCAATAATGACTCCAATTAACCAGAAAATGCTCACAGCTCACACATTAGAAAGGGCAAAGGAAAATGCAACCTAACAAGCTTAGTTTTCGGGCTGTATTTCCGGAATCACCTACCTTGATTACATGCAACCATCTATCTTGTTGACATGCATTTAAGACAGAGAGGTTCAAAGGATTACCTGGAAGTAATCTTCACTTTGACAGAGACAGTGGATAGTTGCATTTTCCAAATCAAAATTCAGATATGTAGGATGATAATATGATAGAATACTTGAAATCAGAGACATAGACTAACTGGTAATTAGACTCTATACTTGCACTGATCAGTATGTATCCCCACGTGGCTATTCAAATTTAAAAGAATTAAAATCAAATAAAATTGAAACTTCAGTTCCTCAGTCACGTGAGACACATTTTAAGTGCTAAAAAGCCATGTGGGACTAGTGGCTACCATATTGGACAGCATGGACACAGAGCGTTTCCATCACCACCAAGAGTTTTATTAGACAGTACTGTTCTATACACTACTTCCTAAACAAAAGATGAAATAAAACAGACTTGCGGGTTAAAACTGAACATTTCAACTATCCATAACAAGTCATTTCCCAAACATTCCAGGAGTCCTGATCTTGTATGGAAATTTTCTAAGAACTGTAGAAGTGCACTGCTCTTCCTCAGGTCAAATCACACACACACCAAAATGGTTTCCCTCCAGTTTTCTTTTAAAACAGATGAATTCGGCGTTCAACTACATTATTTTTTCTCCTCATCAGAAAAACTATTTTAGTTCCAAAGGAATAGCCATTCATTTTCAGACCTCTCTACCAGCCACATCCACGCTGGAGGTAGAAGGCTGGGGCTGCCCTTGACCTAGGGCTTCACTGGGAACAGACCAAAGTTTAAGCTGATGGAAAGATAAAAGTAAGAAAAAAACACAAACTTTTGTCCATCCCTAAGGGTGGCTGACTGCCTGGAAACATCAGAAAATATTTACATTCTTTTCTCTTTTGTGGTTCAAAGCAACAGTGCAACATAAGACAAATGGGTGCACACACACGCACGCACACACATGCATATACACACATGCACACACACATACGCACATGCGTGCATACTGCCCACTGAGTTTACCTGTAGTAAAAGGACACATGTGGAGACACAGACTATTTGAGAAACTTGCAATGTTAAATAAAGCTTCTTTCCATTCCAATCATTCAGAGACTATATGGCTATTGTATCAATTATCATCATTATGGCACACTACACCTCTTCCAAGATAAAATTCTATCAAGAAAAAAAGGTCAAGTTGCTTATCTTATTTATATGCAATGTCAAGTTGACTACCTCCTCTTGCAATTCCACATAAAATGAAAACACTGACTTTTCCCATAAATCTGAACGTTGCCTCTTATTAGTAAACAACTGCTGAAAATACCAAGCTTGAGTTTAAGGCCAAGACTTTAAAAAGAATATAAAATAGCTAACAACTGTATTAATTAGGAAAAAAACAAAAGCGATCTGTGAACAGCTTAATATGGGAATCACAAGAGAAAAATAATTTCAACCAATTTCCTACATTTCCAGAACACTGATCTCTAGTCGTGTTCCATATTGCTTTAACAAAATAGTCATCAGCCTAAGTTTGTTGTGAAATTCTTGTTAATTGGACTTTTTACTTATTGTTTGGTGATCTGGCTTATAATTCCTTTTACCCTCACTGGTCTAGAGCCTTATCAGCAGGGATCATTGGCTGACATTTAGTTATCCAAAAATACTTCCGTGCTGGGAAGAATTCATCTTGGCCTCATCTGAAACACCTGACTCTTCTAGAAGATAAATAATACTTGAGGAATAAGATGGGGCTGGGAGTGTGGTGAGGAGTGAAGAGGTTGACGAGAGAAGAGAGGAATGATCATTTGGGTGCCAAAACATTCGCCTTGATAAATTGCACCTGAATAATCAGTAAAAAAAAAAAAAAAACAAAAACAAGACCAATAAAGCCCCCTTACAAATAACATTGCCCTATGGTCAATAAAAAATAGCCCAGGGTCTAGCATTTACTTTCTCTTTATAAATAATAAAAAAAAATTTAAACAATGTTAAATATCTTCCTCAAAACAACCAAATCTTGCTTTCCTCGCCCCCAAATTTTCCATGCTTCAAATCTGTGGACTGTGGGGGCTCTGGGGTCAGTTACCTGTATACACAAGGGCAAAGATGGCTTCCCAGCATGGTGGTGCGATATGCAGGCTTCACAACCAGACTGTCTGGCTTCACAATCACGCAAAGGGAACACTACACAGTTGGAATCGGGAATGATGTAAAATTTGGACATAACATGGAAGTTTTCTATGCCAAAGTCTCCAAACACATCTATCATTTACCAGTGTGCCATCTCTGACATACAATCACCAGAACACCTTCCTTACTGATTGCTACCCTACAAGATCCCTGCCTTCTATCTGACATCCCCAGAGGCTGTTCCTTGCCAGTCCTAAGGTCACCTAAGGGTGATCCGAGACTCAATCAACCAGGAGGGTATCATGGGCTGCACAGGGCTCATTAGAGGCCAGAGCGTTAGACCGCCTCCCTCTGAATGTCTTCTTTTGACCTTCTTTGTAAGGCCTGGTTGCCATGGATAGTGACTGCCAACTCCAACCCTTCCCTTGTTGCTCTGGCTTTGGTCACAGTTCATCTAATTCCACTTTAGGGATTTCTTTACCAAACTCTTTCTCCAGAGCAGTGGTTCTCAACCAGGGCAGCTGTGCCCCCTAGAGGACATTTGGCAACGTCCGGAGTCACAACAAGGGGTGGGACTGAAGATTGGGGTGCTACTATTGGTACCTAGTGGGCGGAGACCAGAGGTGCTGCTAATCACCCCACAATGCACAGGACAGGCCCCACAACAAAGAAGGATCCAGCGGTCGACACCGCTGAAGTTGGGAACACCGCTCTAGAAAACAAGGCCAATACTGAACCATGCCATGTGTTCAGAACTTAACATACAGAAACAGTGAACAAATGTAGAAGTCTGTGTGCATTTTTGAAATGTAACTGAGAAAGAGGAACCAAGAGCTCAAATCTTAACGTTGGTAAATTTGATGTAGGACCTCATACAGTAGACTTTGCACTTTCTGCACCAATTGTATCAGCAAAATCCAAACAGCTTGGGGAGGGACTAGGATGTTGAAGAAAATTTGCAAGAGAAAGAGATAGCTGCACCAGGATTAAAGGAGCTGGTGTCTCTAAGTCAAAACCATTCTGCAGAAATTAGACTAGTTACTTGTTTCTTCAGAAGTTACTTAGGGACTTCTGGGTGACTCAGTCAGTTAAGCAGCTGCCTTTGGTTCAGGTCATGATCTCAGGGTCCTAGGATGGAGCCCTATAGCCCTGTGTCAGACTCCCTGCTTAGCGGGGAATCTGCTTCTTCCTCTGCCTCTCCCCCCACTTGTTCTCTCTCTCTCTCTCAAATAAATAAAATCTTCAAAAATAAAAATTACTTAAAAATGAGTGTGTTCATTGTTTTTTGGGAGGTTACTTAAAAGTTGTTGTGTTGGGGCGCCTGGGTGGCTCAGTCATTAAGCGTCAGCCTTTGGCTCAGGGTGTGATCCCAGAGTCCTGGGATCGAGCCCCACATCAGGCTCCTCCGCTGAGAGCCTGCTTCTTCCTCTCCCACGCCCCCTGCCTGTGTTCCCTCTCTCGCTGGCTGTCTCTCTCTCTCTGTCAAATAAATAAATAAATAAAAATCTTTAAAAAAAAAAGTTGTTGTGTTGCCTCAGTAAAAAAGAAGAGAAAAATAACCAGACCGTTAGCCATTGGTATAACTACCAAATTAGAACTCATTTACTTTGGGAAGAGTCCTGTTTTGGGATTTGCTTGAATTTGGCAGAATAATGAGAAATAAGTGGGCAGGGATTTAAGATGCCGTAATGCTCACAATTTTCAGAACCATCACTCTGCACAAGTATTCCTTGATAAATATGATAAAGTTTTTGTTACAAAATTACCACCAAAAAACCCTCTGATAGCCATGGAGAACATAGACGTGTACTCTAAGTAGAGGACACCTACTTTACTTCAGTGCAGACTTTGGACAACCTACAATATTTGACGGACTCAGGACACGAGACATCCTATCCGTCCAAAGAACCAAACTCAAGACACTCCTCTATGTGACATGAACTCCTCCGTCCGGCCCCTATATACCACACAGCAGGAGAACAGCCATAAATGAGCATCAGCTCAATGCCTGCTCCTTTAGGGACCTTCTTTTACTGGTCCATGTGGACTGGAGTGCTCAGGCCTTGAGCTTTCCCAGGATATGCTGGGCATGCTGCTATTTCAAGCAACTACTTGTTTCTACTTTGGTCTCCCCACTAGCCCATAACCTCCTTGAGGAGATTTAGAAAAATACGTAGAAACTGGTCAGTGTGCTTAATATCCGCTCAAGGAACCATAATTAGCATTAAAAAGCCACCATACTGTAATATAAAACTAATGATAGTAGTAACATCGAACATTTACTGAGCTCTTCTTATTTTTGTGGACTTGTTCTAAGCACATGACATATATTAGCTCACTTAATTCTCACAACCTTTAGAGGAAACGTTGTCTCTATCTCCAATTTACAGATGAGGAGTCATCTAAACTTTAAACTTCAAAAAGAAATGCACTTCTTAACATATACACTATCCCGTCCCATCTTTGATGAGCGCGATTTGAAAGGCAAACTAATCTGTCATCTGCCTCTAGGATCCTAACTAAAACAACCTCTACCTATTTCTAAACAGTACGTATGAATTCAGCTCGACTGGAGTCATGAAGCTCGTCTCCTTTGTCACTTAATTTTTCCTGCCCATTTGACCTCCCAAGGACGCGCTGAGGAGCTAATGGTAAAGGAAGCTAAAGAGGCCCCAGTTGGGTAATTTCTGTGCCATTGTGGTCAATCCCCACAGACGGTGATGAAATCTCTGTAAATATGAGCAAGTATCAGCACACCAGGGTGGCACTGCCTTGCCAACAGGAGACATCCGTCATCCCAGCGTCAGGTGTGCTCCTGAACACGAACGGCCCTCACTCCTTCCTTGGTTCCCAAAGACGGACTGAGAACAAACAAACCTAGTCCAGTCCTTGTAGGAACCACAAGGTGCTGTCTTTCTCCTGGATTCGTTCAGAGAAAGCTACAGCGGGAACTGATGATGTCTTGTTAGAAAAGGCTGGCCCCGGCCTTCCATGACCTTCCTTCCTAAGTGGCCCACGAAATGCAGAGTTGGCCCCTGCAGGGAGCCCGTCTCAAGTGACATTTGGAAGCTCGCGGAGAGTGGCCCCAACAGGAGGGCTGCTGTTCTATCTCTCGCAGGACACTGACTCAGAACAGGTGGGCTGGCATACTCTCTCTACCTGGCCCCTGATGTCCAGACTAAAGTGTGTGAAAAGGTTCAAAGGTCTCAGGAGCTTCCTGATTGCAGCTTTCACGAATGTTAGCTATGGAGGCGGCCATCAGAAGAGGCTGCTGCCGCAGGAGCCTAGCTAGAGAAGGAGATCCTCAGTGGCTCAGTCGCTTAAGCATCTGCCTTTGGCGCAGGTCAGGACCCCGGGGTCCTGGGATCGAGTCCCGCATCCGGCTCCCCGCTCAGCAGGGAGTCTGCTTCTTCCTCTCCCTCTGTCCCTCCTACCCACTCGCGTGTGTGCTGTCTCTCTCAAATAAATAAAATATTTAAAAAAATAAAGACAGTGGTGGATTTTGAAAGCACTTACTGAACACTGCTTAAATGTGCAGTTCCTATCAGTGGGATTTACAAAGACAGTTGGAAAACAGAAGGGGATTTACTGCCTCTGCAGCTCATTTTCCTACAAATAGAACACAAACGTTCCTGAGGAACAGTGATAGGTATCCAGGAACTTGCAATCACTGCAACCTGAGTTGATTTATCTTCTAGTTGCCATTACTATAAATAATCAGAATCACGATAGTCTTTGCCCTCCCTCAAAATGGAATCATTCAACAGATTGTAAACGATGGTGATCTAGAGCAATAATTTTTCTCCAAAAGCAACCTGGTTTTTAATAAATAATAAATATTTAAATTATTTTATACATATAGTGGCATGTGCACATAGTCTAAGGTAATAGATTGCCAACCTGTGGCAAAGCTTGTGATCTTCCATTGATGTGTCATTGGTTTTTTTTTTTAACTCACCAAATAAAGCAATGTTTAATGTGATACTGTCTGCTCCTTTAGGAAGGATTCAAAGAAACTTACTTGGAGCTATCTGAAACAAGCAAGTACCTAAGCTCTGTAAACACTTTGGTAATATTCTAAGTTAATTATAAGAAAGAATGGATTTTGAGGTTCTTTCTCTGAAATCATGAAAAACTGGAAGCATAAAAAAAATAAGATTTGTACCAGAGGGTGCAGGCAGCAGAACCAGGGCTTTCTGATTTTCTGAAATGTTCATCTGTCTTTGCTGCACAGAGTGGCCACAAGGGAAGAGGCCGACCACATTTTGTGGTTTCACATCAGTACCCATATTGCTTGTCAATGTCATCGAATCTTGCTCCTTTATCATAATGAGGGGAAGGCCAACATTCGCCCTTGTCCCAAATGTCCATCATTATATGGTATCCAATAAACCAGACCCAGAGAGAGGCTATGAAGCAATGCTGTTTAGTCTCATTTCTGTCACGGACTAGCCAGCGGACCCTGCCACAACCTGACTCACGCTCACGTGACCTCAGTTTGCTTACCTGTCACAGAAAAACACCACACTAGAAGGCCACCAAGACCTATACAATGACAGCATGCGTCAGTATGCATAGTCAAAATGCATCAATGTATAAGTACTGAAAAAATAGCCAAAAGGAAAGGTGCAGAAGAAATGACAGGTCATCACTGAGATCTGCTCTAAGCCTGCAATAAAAACATGAGTGTCTTGGCAATGATATGTAACATTCCAGTCACCCTGGCTCAAAGGCTCTGAACCTTCTCCTAAAGCAACAGGCAGAGACATTGTAAGTGTCATTTGAACCATCTGAACTTTGAAGTTGAAAGAGACTCAAGTGCTGGAACAAGCTGAGCGAATCCCTCCAATGCTAGTGCCTCTCTCACTCTTTCTTGCTTGTGTCCATCTGCCCCCAACACTGCTCCAGGATTATGAGCCCCGTGAAGTCTTTCACATCTGCCTCGCCTGAAGCAGGAGGTACAAGGCACCGAGCCTGAAATGCACGCACCGTATCTTCTTACCTCTCCAGGGTCCTTACACCTCAGCAGCAGCAGCAGCTCCAGGCAGAACTGACCCCCCATCCTCTCCACACAGAGCCCCCAGCCAGTGTGGGAACGGTGAAGGAGGCTGGAGACAGGGAGCCTGCTTAAAGAGCTCGAGGAGTCAGGCAGGCAGGCTTTCCGGCTGGAATGCGCAGCTAGAGGCCCTGGGAGGGAGAAGGCCTGGGGTCACTGTGATCCTCTGAGTCAGATACCCTGGGGAGCTGTCAGCTCCAAAAGGCCTCCTTCAGCACACAAGGCGGAGAGGCACCAAGCACTTACAGGGGGAAGAATCTGGAAGTTAGGAAGTGGAGGTAAATGGCTACATAGACTTCTGTCAGTTTACAGTAAGCAGTAGAGATACAACAGGCATGCTGGAGGCAACAACTCATTTAAATGAAATGCGAACGCACATATGTGATAGGGGACTTGTATCCAGATATCTAAAGGACGCTTACAATTCAATAATAAAAAGACAACCTGATTTAAAAGTGGGAAACTGTTCTGAATGGACATTTCTCTGAAGATCATCTACAAATGGCCAATAAGCATGCAAAAAGATTCTTGAGGGGGTGCCAGGGTGGCTCAGTTGGTTGGGTGTCTGACTCTTGATTTTGGCTGGGGTCGTGATCTCAGGGTCATGAGATCCAGCCCGGCATCAGGCTCCACACTGGGTGTGGAACCTGTTTGGGATTCTCTCTCCCTTTCCCATGGCCTCTCCCCTGCTCGCTCTCTCTCTCTCTCTCTCTCTCTCTCTCTCAAAAACAAAACGAAAACAAAAACAAAAAGATTCTTGACATCATCGGCCATCAGGGAAATGCAAATCACAACCACAATGAGATAGCACACAACACTCACTAGGATAGGTAAAAGAAATGTTGGCAAGGATGTAGAGAAATTAGAACTCTCCAACACTGCTCCTGAGAGTGTAAAGTGCTTTGGAAAACAGTTTGGTGGTTTCTCAAAATATTATAACCAGAGTTCCCATATCTCCAGCAATTCCATTGCTACCTATATCCCCAAGAGAACTGAAGATAGATGTCCACACAAAACTTGGACACAAACTTGTTCACAGCAGCATTATTCATGATAGCCAACAGGTGGAAGTAAACAAATGTCTACTGACGGACAAAATGTGGCAAATCCATACAATGGAATATTATTCAGCCATAAAAAGGAATGAAGTCCTGATAGATGTTACAACATGGATGACCCTTGAAAACAGTATGCTAAGGAAAAGAAAGCAGTCACAAAAGGCCACATATTGTATGATTCCATATTCAGGCAAATTCATAGAGTGGCAAAAGATGAGTGGTTGCCAAGGGTTGCGGGGATGGGAAGATCACAGGCAGTAATGATTAAGGGGCATGGGGTTTCTTTTTGGGGTGATGAAACTGTTCTAAAATTGATTGTGGTGATGGTCGTACAACTCTATGAATATACTATTAATTATACACTTTAAATGAGTGAATTATATGGCAGGTGAATTATATCTCAACAAAACCGTTACATTAAAAATGAAATGCTAGCTCTCGTTCCCTTGCCACAACCCTTCCCCAATTACACTGGGCTCTTCCGAGGTCACCATTACTCCTATTACTCCTATCGATTCACCAGTGTGGCTAGGCAGGGGCCATGGTCAGAGAGGGCTTCCAGCAAGCAGGAAGCGACAAATGCTGGCCCCTGGCACATCAAGACCCTTCTCCTCAACTTCATTTCTAGGCCAGTGATGACAAGAATCCGGCTCTAGCTTCATGTTTTAAGCCCGCTCCTCCCTGATACCTTCACTCCCGAGTGGTGACTCCCTTTCCAGCATGCCCGTGGTTCCCATTTGCACTTTTGAACTTACAGTTGCCCTTAGCCTGTGTGGCTGCCCTCCCCAAATAGATTTCATGTGACTTAAGCACAGCGGGCCTCACAGCTCAGTGACTTTCTCATAGCGGAAATTCAGTAGTTAATTGTTACCCTTCACCTTTTTTCTTTTTGTTAGCATTTTAAAAATAAGGGTACTGCCTCTAGGGGCTACTGTGCATTTGCACTATTATATGTAAAAATGAAATTAGCAGGTGACGCGAATGAAGGAAGTGCTTCAATGAAGAGAGTACCACAGTGGTCACTGAGTTAAAAAAAAATCCAACATTCTTAATTTTATCATCCACTAAGAGAACTACATTAGAGTTACTGACACATTTTAATTATTAATATTCATGATTATTATTACTCGTTTCCATATCCTTTATCTTTCCAAACTATTTTCGGGGCACAAGGGACCAATTCCCATGAATATTATTTTCTTCATGATAACTAGTTCCATCCTGCCCCATGCTCAAGACTTTGCCTGAATCAGTGCATTCTGCTATTAGAACTAAAGTCTTAAGAGAAAGGTTTGTGGGACACCTGGGTGGCTCAGCTGGTTAAACAGCTGCATTTGGCTCAGGTCATAATCCTAAGGTCCAGGAATCGAATCCCGCACTGGGCTCCTTGCTCAGAGGAGAGCCTGCTTCTCTCTCTGCCTGCTGCTCCCTCTGCTTGTGGTCTCTCTCTCTCTCTCTGATTAAAAAATAGAGAGAGAAAGAGAGAGAGAGAGAGAGAGAGAGAAAGGTTTACTAGTGACCCCAGTTAACTATAATGCATAGTGTCTGGAATTTATCACATTTTGCACCAACATGTGATTTTTGCCTCTTCTGAATTTGCCTTAAAATTTTTCAAACCTTAAAAGTCCTTAAAATTATTTATTTTTACAAGTGGGTACCATTGCCCTCAGAAGGATGTCAGTGCAACTATGAAGGAATAATCTTTCCCATTGGAGGATAACCAAGGCTGCAAATGAATGTTCCCAAAAGACCCCGCCTGTGTTCACTCTGTGCTGGAATGTTCATACAGCCTTTTTCTCAAACACACTTGGGTGCTGTGGGTAATGGATGTCAAATAATAAAACTCAGAGGCACATGCTATGTTACTTTTTAAGGGAAAAATGTGGGGGGAAATCAAAGGGTTTAACAATTTTATTCACTGGCTTACATTCAGCGACTCTGACAATTTGGCCACTGCTCAGGTTTGTGAATTTCTATGGAAAATGAACTGTGTTTGGCAAGCCCAACGAAATATGAGGCTGATAAACAAATGTTTCATGCTTTCTCAAGACCTTATGCCACTAACTGTGTGGGATTGGAAAAACTGTTCAAATGTCAATTTAAATGTCAATTGAAACACTGTAAATACATGATTTTCTATACCCATATGAATTAATATAATTTTGTTGACTTCAGACCATAACTTGAACTAAAGTGTCTTTGAGTTTTACTTTGGAAATGTTTCACAGGGAACACGAACTTCAGATTAGACAAGTTGAGGCAGTAAAGTTTTGTTTCAGAGTCAGAAACGTTAATGCAATACTACACTATGCAGAATCGACTGAAAAGTCAATTGACATGAAGGTTGTTAGGAAGCAAGCCCTGAACTTAAAAAAGGCTTAGGCCAAAAGAAATAAAACATTATTGAAACAACCCAAATCATTATATAAAAGAACACTGTGGTGAATTCCGTTGCAAAGTTCATGACTCGTGAATATTATCTACAAACCAGTCATCTCTGAGTTTTATAGAGTCGGCTATCCAACTGCCTTCTTGACCCTTCCAGCTGGTATCTCAGGGTCATCTCAAACTTAACTTATCCAATGCTGAACTCTTGACTTTCCCTTCTGGCAAATGTCTTTGTACCTAAGCCTCCCACATCTTAAGAGGTGTTTATAAAGCATTTATCTCAGTGCCTGGCATGCATACCTGCTCAATAAATGTTGCTGATGATGATATTGATGATGATTGATGACGGTGATTTTTATGCACCCAATTCGTTGAGCCAGGAACCAAACAGCTTTTCTTTATTCTTGCCTTCACCTCATGTCCCACATTTAATCCATTCCCAGGTTCTGTCAACTCTGCCCCCAAAACAAATCAGGAATCTGAGCCCTCCTCTCCAACTCTGCTCTCATCACCTCCCCTCCAGCCTCCATCACATTTCTCCTGAACAAATTTAGCAGCCTCCTAACCAACCTAACCATGTCCGCTCTTGCCCTTGCCCAGTTAATTGTCCATGGGGGAAACCAGAATGATCTGAGACACACATCTTCATTACCAAGACATATATAGCGCTTATCATGGACTCATTAAATATGCTAAACTACCTTATGGGGTAGGTAGTACCATTACTTCCACTCTGCAGGTGAGGAATTGAACAAAGAGAGGCTGGAACATGTCCAAGGTCACTCCGCCTCTAAGAGGCAAAGCCAGAATCTACACTCAAGCAGCCTGGCTCCAGAAGTGAGCGCCACTACCCAAAGTACCACACCATACCCAAGCTTTAGCGAATAACAAGCAAGCAAGCAAAGACTGTCACTTCGCTCCCATTGCACCTAGAGTAAAACCTATCTGCATAGGAATTCCCAGTGCCAAAGGGTCTGGGCCAACTTCCTCCTTCCCCTCTCTGCCTCTCTCTTTCCTCCTGTTCTCTTGACACTCTTGGACAAACTAAGCTTGGTCCAGTGTAGGGATTTTTGCCCATGCTGTTCTCTGCTCTTCCCAGGGCTGGCTCCTCCTTCTTTATTCTGTAATCCCACTCCTCAGAAAAGCCTTCCCTTGCCTTCCCAGTCTGAAGTCAATGTTTCCTGGCTTCTTGATGTCAACACCCTTTTGGTTTTTTTCTCAGCATTTAACTGAACTTGTATTTGCTTTCATACGCTTGTCCATTTGTCTATTGACTGTTTCTCTCACTGGCCTGTAAGTTGCACAATGATAAATATTGTTTACCACTGTATTTCTAGCATTTAGCATCATGCCTGCACATAGTAGATGCTGAGAAAATCTGATAAATGATTGGGTGCAGGCAAGAATGCTTTGGTGATATGAAACACCCATCTAGACCTTAGGTTCTCCAACTGTTGAGCGCAGGATCAGAATCAGATTCACCTGAGGATGCTTTTTTTTTTTTAATCAAAAGCAAAGTCCCACGGACTCTGTGTTAATTTAAACACTTACTTTTGAGGCTATCACCTAGTTTTCTAAAGAATTTTTATAATTTTGATGTTGACATGATTTGGCAATGAGTAACTCCTAGAATTCTGGTTTGGCTGTGATTTTTAAGTAATCAGTGTACACTTTCAGGAATGCTCGCTAAGAGAGAAAAATGTATATTATAAACTGCTTTCACATGAGATAAGATTGTTTCTAAATACTCACTGACAATGAAATTGATACATACTGTGCTTTTAGATATATAGGTAAGAATTTGCATAATTGCCTTGGGAGCATAACTTCCTTTTCAGCTTGCGGACATTTGTGTGGGCTCCTGGAAAGCTTGTGGTTCTTGGGCCCTGTAATCAGATAATGATGTGTAATGGATGACATGGACCAGCTGGAGTCCAGTCCTGAACTGACCACAACAGGCCTTCTGGGGCTCAGGAATCTGCATTTTCAAGAAACTTTCCAGGAAATTGTTATGCAAATAAAATTTGAGAGCTATTACTTCTATCTAGACTATATATATTGTTTTAGAAAAACATACAACAGAGATCCAGTGTCTACTCTTTAAATGTGTGGCTTAATTCTGAGAAATCCAAGACAACATTTCACCTAAAGAAAAAACATACACTATTAATGGATATTAAGCTCACTAAGGGCCCATAAATGCAGATTATCAGTAGCCTTTTTTGGTAAAATAAGTTATCTCTGGTAAATATCTTTCATAGCCTACATATACACCTGGAAAGAAAGAAACAGACATTTCTCACCTCGGAGGGGAAGGATGAACCATTTGGCCAGATAAAAAGAATAGTAAGGTAAGTGTTTTAGCCCATAACTTGACTATGTTTTAGGCTATAAGTGGACAGTGTTAAGAAAATTAAAATTGAAGGCAGGAAGAGCTTCCTGGCTTGCTCAAATGACAAAAGTGGCTATTTTTCCCTGAATTCTCTGAGTTCTTCAACTTACTCCCAATCTGCTCCTCTGTGGTCTTCCCCAGCAAAGTTGATGGCAAGTTCACCCTTCCAGTGACTCAGGCCAAAACCTTGACTCCCTGTTCCCTCTGACTCCATATCATACTCCACGGCCAATCCATTAGTAAAGCCTGTTGGCTCTGTCTTCAAAGCATGCCCAAATCTGACCTCTTCTCGTTTCCACTGTTCCCTCCTCGTCCAAGCTAACGTTGTCTCTCACCCCAATTAATAATAAAATTGTTGGGGTGCCTGGCTGGTTCAGTCAGAAGCATATCTGACTCTTGCTTTTGGGGCTGAGTTTGAGCCCCACATTAGGAGTAGAGATTACTTACATAAATGAAACTTTTGAAAAATAAATAAAAATAATAAAATTGTTAAATGACTCCGTATAGAGACTGGTTTTGCAAAAGCGTCTCTAAAATAGTCACTAATCAGTGAAGACAATTTCTTGAAACAGTCTTTGGATTGTCAATGAGTCACTTCCAGTCATATCTTTTTCTTCAAAAGGTATTAATGCAGATGACCCAGAAAAAAAAATACAGGTGCAGGACTTCCCCAAATCCCACAGTGAGAACTTGAATTGCTATGGAGAATGTGTTTATTCTTTAGTAGCTCACAGGATTCTTAATGATGCCTGAATTACACTTTCTTGCTCAAAACACAATATACCAATCCATGATGTGCATTCATTGTTCACATGGACAGTGTATGGAGTGGCCGTTCCCCTGTATTTTGGGGATGAGGGAGCTGATACGGGGATACCACCCCTCCTGCCCATGACTGATTCTGGAACCCAGACCTAAAGCCATCAGTCTTCCTTATAGCCAGAGGCACTTGAGGGAAAGGTGGCTGGGGGCTTCTGCAAAATGTTTGTTCAAATGTAAGCAAGAGACGCAGGAAAAGGAAACATTTTCTTCCTGTATGCCAGGGTTTCTCAACCTCAGCACTGCTGACATTCTGGCTTGGGTCACTCTCTGTTGTGGGGGACTGTCCCGTGCACTGCAGGATGTTTAGCAGGGTCTCAGGCCTCTCCCCACCAGATGCCAGTAACAGCTCTTCAGCTGTGACAAACAAAAATGTCTCTAGACATTGCGTGGTGTCCCTTGGTGGTGGTGGTGGCGGGGAGGACCCCAAGTTGGGAACCACTGGCCTAAACATTGTCAGCTTTATCTCAACTGCCACAGGTTCTCTCAATAACGCCTTAGAGATGCTTCAAGGAACAGAAAGTGAAGAAAATGGCAGGAAAAAGATCCAGAGTGGCTAGATGAAACCCACCATACCTGTGATTGTCTGTAATTCCCAATTATTTAAGCTGACTTAAGTGGATTTTGCTGTTATTATCAGCCAGAGACATCAGAGTGATCTGGGGTCCACCATCAGAGTTCAAACCTAGCACACAGCTTCATCCCAGGGCATCCTACAGCTTGGACGAATAACCCAGGTCCCACCTTGGGGCAAGATCCTATGGTTCAGTTTTATGTGCAGGACAAAAATAAAATGGCTCATTTTCCCATTTGTTAATTGCCGCTTATCCACACTCATTATGGAACTGTAGAACTTTAGAGCAGAAAGGGATTTTAGGGAAGGAGAATTAAGTGAAAACCAATGCCTATGTTTATCTTCAAAGGAAGGCTTTCAAAAGAGGATTAAGCCACGTGACTCCAAATATCAGGAAAAGAGCCATTATCCACTTCAAAACACTTCCTGAGCATGACAAGTCACCATACGTCTTGCGTAAAAACCAAAGGGAGACATTTTCTAACGGCCACATACACTTAAATATTCCCTTCTCCCTAAATAGGAATTCTACATGGTTTTAGTGACTAAATCAATGACCTATTTAGAGTGGACTTCCTGTCATTTCCATGGGCAGAGTTGTCATTTAATTGTACCATCAAGCAGTATTTTTTTTTAATGTGAAAACTGATGAACAAATAGAGCTGGCATAATTGATGGACTCTTAAATTCAAGGTGCAGTGGGGAGGGGGAGAAGATAAAATCGTAATCCCTTCCTTTCATTATTTTTATTGTTTTATATATATTAATTTATAATATTACTTTTGCCTGTTATAAACGCAATGCAACCTTCTAACCAAAAACATCAGAACTATGGAAATAAGCAAAATGAATAATATTACAATAATTTATAATCCAAGAATCATTGATTATGTCTTTGTGACTATTCTCCCAAATACTTTTCTGGCATATTGAGATTTTCTTCCCAAATGGTATCACACTATTTTGAAATCTACTACAATGTATTTTAAAATTCCCTTTTATCACATCTTTATGTTGTTTCTAATTCACCCCCACTGTAGACAGTGCTTCATATGAATGGCTGGCTGAAAATAAGTTAGACAATGCTCAAAACCAAAAATGGGAGGGGCAGACACAAGCACAAAAGAAATTTGAAAAGTAGACAGATGCTTAGGATACCACTGGCCTCAAAATTCTGTTACAATTCACTTGCAGATCCAATCACTGAAAGCAACTCAAAGAAAACAAAGGGGAGGCAAGAGGAAACCAGTCTCTCAGGGAAGGAGCTGCCCCAGCAACGGATAGGACAGGGCGCACACTAAATGAACAGCACGGAGAAATGTTCAACAAATGCAGATTTTCTCACTTTGTCAGTCATAGAGCCATCGCCTAGAAAAAGAACAGCCTTTACCCAACCAGATCCTTAGGACCAAGAAATAATTTGCTCCCCTGCAGAAATCCTGTGGTGGCAATTTCAAATATCTATATTTACATATATATCCATACATCTGCATGTCTGTATATATCTATGTTTGTATTCATGTCTAAATTTATACCCGTTCCTATGTCTGTACCTACATTTGTACCTATAACTGTACCTGCATATCCATCTATCCATCTATAGGTCAGTGGTTCTCAAACTTGAACATGCATCAGAATCCCCTGGATGGCTTGTTCAAACACAGACTCGCCCACCCCCAACCCCAGAGTTTCTGATCCATCACGTCTCTGACCTGGCACATGAACTGCATTTATAATAAGCTCCCAGGTGCCGCAGACACTGCTGGTGTGGAGACTACACTTCGCGAAGTGTCGCCTACACTTACGCCTCCATCTTCACCTCTACCTCATTACCAATCTATGTTTTAGGGAACATATGGCTACCCTCACATACTTTAATTTCCATTATCATCACTTGTCAATATAAACCATAGCATCACACATGAGAGAAAACAGATATTATGGTGCTCTCCAATTCTTCCCACCTAATTGAGTAGCAAAAATTGTCAGATGTAAAAATGATTGCCATGTATCTTCTTCCTCCCAGGAGAACGGTTCGATTGTGGTACATTTCTTGCTTTGACTTGGTTTTCATTGCCTTTGGCTTTTAACTTGACGTATTTATATTTTAACAATTCAGGTTTCTTTTCCAAATAGTGAGATGAAACAGGGACGACTCAAAGGCAGCTTCATTTTGAAATTGGCCAAGCTTTTGTAAACAAGCTCTTGACAAAGCAATTTATAATTCTCTAAACAACGGCGAGAAAATATCACACAGAAAAGCAGATGTTATTCTCCTAACTTCTTTTTTTCAGGTCGACAATCATTGTCTACAGTACCAAACCAACCACATTACTTCAAGTCAATTTTGGCTCTGCTGGATGTCAACCCTGTTAGCCATATTCGAGGTGTGGTTCGAAGAACAAAGCTTCTGAGACAGCTCTGTGGCCTGCTTCCTTGTGCTCGTTTGACAGCGCTTGATTTAAGGGTTATGTTGGTTCATGTCCGCAGCATGCAATGGGAACACAGTTCCCCGGATGCCAACCTTAACCTAAATAAAAGCTAAGCCTGCATCTCCTCAGGGTCAAGTTAAAAGAATATGGGCTGTGCTGTCTCAGACCTCAGCGGGTACCAATTAGTGGGAGACAAGACATGTACACAAGGAAATGTAATTGGTAATTTTAGTGGGTAAACAGTTGCAAGATTGAGAAAAAAAAAACAGTTACTCTGTGCTGGTGCAGACGGGAAAAACTTCATTTTCCATTTGTTCAAATCCTTGAGAAACAAAGGTTACTTCTCCAGAAAGTGAAATGCAGACACTGAAAAGGGAGGTACACGTTTACAGATGAGGTCAAAGCAAAGACCGTCTGGAGCAAGGAGGTAATGTGCGATGAGAGGGAATGATCGCAAGAATGATGGATTTCACTACTGAAATGATTATTAATGATGGCCACCTGCGACCTGTCGCAGATGTCTTTTACATCGGGAGAACAGGAGAGATGGAAGAATAGGAACAAAATTTGTGTTCTAATAGAGAAAAGGAAGATGTGTGTTTTGGCCAGTTCAGAGAAAATCTCTCTTTCTCCCTTAGTGTATCGATGGATGGATGGATGGATGGATGGATGGATGAACGGATATATAGATAGATAGATGTGTGTGCATACACTCTCAGATTTTGTGAAATAATTCCAATTTATATATAAGATCCTCTCATTCCATTAAACATTCTAAATGCCCCAAATTGCAAATATTTCAGGAAATAGCCACTGAATAAATGATATAGTCAGAAAACACTCAAATAAAGCCGTCATTTAAAAAAGTCACAAAATGAAGAACTCCTAGACTATAGTAATAAAAAAAAATCTCCATTTTAGCTTCTACAGCTGTAGACACATGTAAGTGTGTCTCTTTCCTTTTTTTTTTTTTTTTGGTGCTAAAGTTACATCCGATATAAAAGGTAATTTGTCACAGATTATGCCATGGAGAGAATTTATTGGAAGCATTGCAGTAGAAGAAGTGGTGGCTATTTCTAAGAGTATTTAGATGCAGCAATTGGCCTGTAGTTTCAATTTGCTTAAAAATGTGCTCAATTAGGCACAAATTGAGTTGCAATATGGTATTTTTTTTTAAGATTTTATTTATTTATTTGACAGAGACAGAGAGACAGCCAGCGAGAGAGAGAACACAGGCAGGGGGAGTGGGAGAGGAAGAAGCTGGCTTCCAGCGGAGGAGCCTGATGTGGGGCTCGATCCCAGAACGCTGGGATCACGCCCTGAGCCAAAGACAGACGCTTAACGACTGAGCCACCAGGGGCCCCAGCAAAATGGTATGAAGTAAAAATCAGTATAAAAGAGGAAAAGCACTTTCCAAAATTAATGCATTTTCTAAAGAAATGTAATATTTTATATATAAAAATAGCGAGATAAATGCTACTCACAAGTAACTTTGCAATAAAATGAATGAACGAGAAAAAGAATGCATCTTAAAAATCTGTTGGTTCTCAAATCTTAGCTCCCAGAACTTCAACAGATCTCTCCCTCCCTCTCTATCTCTCTCCCTCCCTCTCTCTCTCTCTCACACACACACACACACACACACTCATTTTCAAATTAAATGTAGTCCTATTAAAAACAAACTTGTGCCCAGATAAAACACAAAGCAGTTATTCAAAACAAGCTTGCATCAGAAATTCAAAAACATTTGTCACAGGAATAGAGTAAAACTTTTGACTCCCATCATTAATATAAACTGACCATAAATATCAAAGCTGCCCATATCTTACTGAGAAATCATTATGAAGGAATTGCAGTTAAAATGACAGCTCTGGAAAATGAGATAAGGGACCTATTAAGAGATTATCTTGTCCTTGTACTGTGATGGGACATACATGAGTAAGACAGTCGCGGCACGCCCACCGAGACACTGATGCCCACTTTAGAGTCGCAAAATGTCTCAGGTCTGAGGAACATCTCAAGAGATTACTGGAGAATAAAGAAAAACATTTCATGAATCATTTGTAGTACAGAGTTTCTCAACCTTGGTATTCCTGACATTTGGGGCCAGATCATTCTTTGTTGTAGGAGACTGTCCTGGGCATTGAAAGATGTTTAGCAGCATCCCCGGTCTTCACTCACTAGATGCCAGTAGCAAACCATCTCCTCCCAATTGTGATAACAAAAAGGGCTCCAGACATTGGCCAAAGTGTCCTGGGGGGCAAAATTCCCCCAGTGAAAAGCACTGGGAGCACACGTTTAAATAAACTTACCTGATCAATTGATGTCATAAATATTATAAAACTCTCCAAAATCTTATATTCTCACAGAACTCATTCTGTGAATTTTGCTGAAGTGTTGTATACAAATTTTCATATTTAATCACAACAGATTGACAAATCTGGAGTGACTATTTCTTACGTATAAACATTTAAAGAAATGCACTAAAATACTTCTGATGATTTTATGAAAATACCCAAGAATTCTCATCCAGAATTTGTGATTTCGGGCTCAAACCAAAATGTTATCACTGTTTTAGATAAAACTCTCTTCAAAAGGGAAGCACAGATTGTGTTAGCACTGGAAACTGTAGAGGAGCCATGCTGCTTATTGTTATACTTTAGATGAAGGAAAACAGTCTGTTTCCCCTGTTTAAAGAGAATCTCAGAGTAATATTACTGAAGATGGTATACTCTGAAATTCTAAACATTTTGTTATTAGTTATCAGACGTATCTTAGATAAATATTGATCGTTTGTATCTATTACTCAGTAATCAGCTGGGGGAATAAACCTCCCTGGTGAAATTATTACAGAAAATTCTCAATTACAGTAACTATTTAAATGAGATTTTTGCCCTTAAAATTTGTCTTAGTAGAACTTGCTAGTAAAATGAACAAAAAGAAAATATATTTAAGCCAAAGGTGTTGACTCTACTTAGTTTTTTAACCTGAGAAATTAATATTCCAAATAAAGAAAATACACTCATTTTCTTGGCTAAGTTTATTTAAAAATATGTGACTACATTACTTAATGATAATAAATCTGGAGATCAAAATGCTTATCAATAACGATTAAAATTATAATACATTCACTGGCAATGCAAAGGAATTACTGAAATTTGATAAGAAATATTGGAGTTTATTTTTAACTTGGGGATTGAACTCATGACACTGAGATCAAGACCTGAGTGGAGATCAAGGGTTGGACACTCAACTAACTGAGCCACCCAGGTGTCCCTACTGGAAATTTTTAAGAATAATTTTTTATTGAGGTATAATTGACATATAACATTATGTTAGTTTCAAGCGTACGATGTAATGTAATGATTTGATATTTGTATGCACTGAAAATGATCACCACAATAAGTCTAGTTAACATCCATCACCATATGAAGCAGCCCCCCTCCCGACAACCACCACTGTGTTCTCTGTATCTATGTGTTTTGTTTTTTGAGCAAGTAGTGACAACATGCCTACTTCAATAATACAGGAAAAAATATGAAAGCTATAATTTTTTCTAAATTGTTCATTTTTCCCTCATTTCTTATACTTTTCTCATGAAGATGATTCATTTATCACTAAATATAATCATATTATCATATCACCAAAAGACATTTCATATAATTAAATGCACAAGTCAGAAAAAAATCTTTGTTAGTCTGTACATATAAATTATTCCTTCAGAAAATACTGTCACTATGTTACTCACATTCCCACACAGATAAACATCTCAAACCTAAATTTTGACTTCTGTAATTATTTGACACTTATTGTTGAAATTATAATGATCTAAAAGATACCTCATTTGAAAGAGGAAAACATCCTAGATCAAAGTTCTCTTTGTTGTGATGAGCACCGGGTGTTATATGCAACTAATGAATCACTGAACACTACATCAAAAACTAATGCTGTACTATATGCTGGCTAACTGAACACACACAAAGAAAATAATTTTAAACTAAGAAGACAAAAAAAGCTTTATTGCTTTTGCTAGATCAGTGGTTCTCAGCTGGGGTGCCCTTGCACTTCACAGGACCGTTGGAAATATCTGGAGACATTTATGGATGTCACAACACAGGGGAGGGCACCACTGGCATCTAGTGGGTAGAGACCAGGGATGCTGCTAAACACCCTACAATGCATAGGACAGCCTGTCATAAGTGGGGAGCATTGTGCAATGTATACAGCTGTTGAATCACTATGCTGTACACCGGAAATGAATATAACATTGTACGTCAACTACATTTCAGTAAAAAAATGATTGGTCCCAAATGTCAATAAACAGTGCTGAGGCTGGGAAACCCTGGTTTAATCTGTGCAACAAAGCAAGAAGCACCTAATTCGAGATATTGCGATGAGAATCCCTTTTTGGAGAGCATGTGCTATTTTACCAAAGAGATTTTTCTCCTTTCATGGCAGGAGGAATTTTAACCAACCCTTCTTGCTATTATTGTTGGCATTTTATGGAGCAAGAAAGAAAATGGAAGATTGAGGGGACAGTAGAAGCAGCCCTAAGTGGGCAGTCCTTGCACTGTCATTCTCTAATTGAATATATCTTCTATGAGCCACAAGTATGTACTTGGATACTGAGTCAAAGCAATGCCTTCCCTGTAAAATAGGACTCCCCTGACGTGCTAAAAAAAAAAAAACCACATCATAAAAATCAATACAGATAAAGCATAAGCAACGAGTTTTAATAACGGTCCTTTTTCCCCCCTGATGTCAGACATAAGTGATATTTTGTACTGCTCGGGAATTGCTATTAAAATCAAACTTTTAACAGCCTTAAGTAAACATCTTCATTTTCTACGAAACTGAAATGATGGCAGAGTAATATGATTGCTTACAGCTGCAAATGCCTCATCAAGCTAAACACTTGTTCAACCTTGACTACAATTTCTCTTCAGTGGGTCAGAGTATCTTTTCCAAATAAAAACATTTTTTAATTCAATAAAGAATGCCATGGTAGACCCTTTAATTAAATCACAGGATAGACCTGACACAAATCATTTGTTGATTACACAATAAATACACAATAAGTAAAAACAAAACAAAACAAAACAAAAAAGCATGTTCCTAAATATAAATTACTTCATAAATTTACATTAGGGACTAGCACTGTGTAAATTACTCATGTTTTACCCCACCCAAAGGAAAGAAAAATAGAAAACTTTATGCTAGGAAGGAAAAAAAGTGTTTCCTGTGTGTTTACTTTTTTTGAGTGCCTATGGTATTCTTTAGATTACAGGTCATCAACATCTCAGGAGACAGGTCTCAAGTTTCTGAATGGGTAAGAGTGAGAAACTGAGGTAAGCAAAGGGCATCTGGCATTGACTCCTTCCACGACAGAAATAAAATCTTGCTCACACATTCCATTCAAACACTTGAAAGAAAAAACAAAAGTTCCTCTTAAATTTCAAACAGTCCAGGACAAAACATATCGCTATGTTGTATCATGTACCATAGAGTACATGACTGTAATCCGCTTCTTTTGTTTTAAGGCCAAACTGAGTTCAGCCCTTTAAAGATCGGGCGAGGGGCATCTGGGTGGCTCAGTCAGCTAAGCTTCTGACTCTTGATTTCAGCTCAGGTCATGATCTCAGGGTCGTTAGATCGAGCCCTGTGTTCAGCTCTGCACTCAGCAGCTCAGCCCAGACTCTGCTTGGGATTCTCTCCCTTTCCTTCTGCCCCTCCCTCACTCGCTCTCTCTCTCTAAATAAATAAATAAATCTTTTAAAAAAAAAGATTGGGAGAGACTTGATGTTACTGGATGTTTTATATAGTACCAAATAGTTTTAAAATGGTAAATACCTCTGGGAAGGGCACAGCAAGTGAGTACCATAATCCAGAGGGCCACTATTGGGGAGTACAGAGGCATCTGAATACCAAAAGAAAAGCAAGAAATATCACTCCACCAAAACATAGATATTGTAATTTCATTTAATTACTACCTACCAATCTCTCTAAGTGCCAGGAAAGCAGGTGCTGGGATAAAAAGATATGAATAGTTGAATCTCAGCCTGACTTCACAATGGTACCTAAGAATTTTGAGTCAAACACAACCTGCTTTTTAGTGTAATCTTGTGCTAGAGAGGGAAATAGGCTGTGTTTATCAAAACAAAAAGACTGGATCTTCATTTGCAACAGGCTCTGTGACTGCAGAAGTTACTCAAATCTTTGGTTAATCTGCTCCATTAGAAAAGCACTTTACAGGGATGGCCAAAAGCATCAACACAGCCATTGCTGATTTAGTCTGGCCTGCTTCTCTGGACGTGCATTAAGGTGACACCCATTCAAACAACATTCAGTGACAGTTTATATGGAATCTCTTACATTACAAGAAAATCACTTTTGTTTTGTGAATGCTGTTGTTTTGGTATTAGCTTCGTGATAAATGTTCTCATTTTACTGAAGAAAGAATAAAAGAGTGTCCAAAATCGTTTCTAAACCTTGTACCTTTTCCCCCAAACATCAAAGCCTTCTTATTCTACGTGGTAGTACAGCTATTTTATAGGAACACGTCCAAATGACTTAATGGACCAGCACAAGACTGGATGGGGTAACTGGATGGGGTGGGAAGTAGTACAAAATCTTTTTAGTACAACTTATCTCCAAATCTAGAGTTATTTTGGTCCCCTAAAGTCGCCAAAAGTCACCCAAGGCTTCAGTGTACAAAGATTCTAATTTTAATTTAATCTTCAACACATTCAATCCAAAGAATATTAACCCACAGCTAGGTTGTTCCTCAGACCAAAAAACTGAATGTTCTAATCAAATTCTCCCAAGACTACAAAATGGCCAATTTTGTGAAAGACAACCAACTTGATAATCATAGAGCTATTATGGTGACTCATTAAAACAGGCAAGGGTTAGAAAATGGCTTTTCCTCTAAATGGAAAAAGATGCTCTAGCATCTTTGTAATTCAACTAATCCCATTACACCTACACGAGAACAGGTTCTGTACTTCAGTAATGGACTTCCTGAAGGCTGATAACATGGGGCTAGGTTGACACCGGGGTTAGGAGATTATTACAGCAAGTTCCCGGAGCTGATGTCAGGGAAATGATTCATTCGTTTTCTCCATGATGGTAAGGATTTTTTTAAAAAGATTTTATTTATTTATTTGTCAGAGACACAGAGAGAGCGAGCACACAAGCGGGGGGGGGGGCAGAGGGAGAAGCAGGCTCCGCACTGAGCAAAGAGCCCGATGTGGGACTGATCCCAGGACCCTGGGATCATGACTTGAGCCGAAGGCAATTAACCAACTGAGCCACCCAGATGTCCCTGTGGTAAGGATTTTATGGATCAATGTTGGAGTAGTCATTTTTCAATATTTCACAAGTCTAGCTTGAGTATTCAGTAATCTAACATTCTTATCATCACTGGCTGTTTGTTTAGCTAGGAAGAACGACAAATTGGAAAACTGAAGCCATTTTCCCCCTCACCTACCTGAAATTAAGTATTGACATTGACAGGCGTTTTAATGAATTGATTAGTAATTACATAGTCCAACTAGTTAACCCTTATTTCTGTTATCTATCCCAGCTCCTTCCAAAACAAGGTGTTTGAGAGTTGTGTCTGTGTTAAAGTACCTTCCCAAGCAGACTCTGGCCATCAGTTTATAACCACCACCACCACCCCAATGACAAAAACAAAAGCTAACAATTCTTTAGCACTTCCTATGGGCCACCCACTGCTGTAAGCACAGTTCTAAGCCCTGCGAGCACTCCATCATGCTGCTTCAAAATCCTAGGCAAACCCAGCAAATTTCTCAAGGGTTAATGAGATACACATGGGTCTTAGAATTCCAGAAAGCACAGTGACTACCCCCTTGGCATCTCTAAACAGAATGGTCTTATGTTTAAAAACAAATAAACGTGGTCCTTCAGGCATTTCACAGATATTAACTGAGGGCCTCCTGAGGGCCAGGCACTGGGCTCTATGCTCCATATATGTTCACTCACTTGATTAGCACAACAACACCAGTGTTTCCATTTTACAGGCAGAAGGGTGCACAATCTTACCCACAGACCCAGAGCTAGGAAGTGGCAGAGTCAAAGTGAAGAGCATAGATTTGGTTAATCATGTGAGTCACTTGGCAAACGGCGTCATCATTCATCTCGACACTCAGGCTAGAAACTTCAGGATCTCTCCCCTATTACCTCTACAAAATTGGCCAAATCTCCTGAGGGGCTCTCAGACCTCTCCCTTATTCCCCTCCATCCCCACATCCTTGCCTTGGCCCAGGTCCACAGAGGCTTTTTTGTTTTGTTGTTTCTTATTGAGGTGAAATTCACATAATATAAAATCAGTAATTTGTAAGTGTATTGTTCACTGGCATTCAGGACACTCACAGTGCTATGCAACCACCCCCTCTGTTTAGTTACAAAACACTTTACCATCCCTAAAGGAAAGCCAGGAGCCATCAAGTAGTGTCTCCCCTTCTCCCTCCCTCCAACCCCTGAAAATCACTCATATATCTTTTTGTCTCTATGGATTTGCCTATTCTGGATGGCTCCTATAAATGGAACCATACATTATGTGACCTAACATTTTGGGGATTCACCCTGTTGTAGCACAAATCGGTGTTTCTTTCTTCTCTAGGGCCAAACAATAATCCATTGTAAAGACAGACTGCGTTTTGTTTACCCATTCATCTGTTGATGGATATCTGGTTGTTTTCACTTTCTGGCTAATTGTGGATAGAGCTGCAATGAACATTCGCGTACAAGTAATTTTTTTAAATATCTCTTTTCAATTCTTTTGAACACACACCTCGGAGTAGAATTGCTTCTTTGGAGTGTGCGCCTGGGAGTTGGACTGCTGGGTCATGTGGTGATTCTATGTTTAATGTTTGATGAACCCCTCATATGCTTCTGCTTGGACTCATGTGACAGGATGGTCTCCATACCTGAAGCCTCTCCTTCTCTAATCCCTCCTGCTCACTGCCAGCAGAAGTCTACTGATGCCACTCCACTGCTTAGACACTTTCAACAGCTCCCCATACTGTAAAAGGACAACTGGCAGCTCCTTAGGGCTTCTGACAGCCCACATAGGCTGGTCCCACCGTGCTGGCCTCAACCTACCCCTCGATGTAGTCCCCATTTTCCTTAGACTTCCCTATCCTCCCTTTCCCACCTGCCCTCTGCCACTACCAGAGTCTCCAATCCTAGAGCTTACACTCCCCTTCAGGAACGTGTCCCTAGTAGACGAGCACGCTGCCTCTTCTGGAGATCCACTCGAATACCATCTCTTCCAGGCCAACTTTGATGATGCTCCCTTCCTTCCCCAGCTGGAGACAATCTTTGCTTTATCTGCTCCCCGTTAGACATTTTATCCAGGCCATTGTCAGAACATTTGCCCCAAAAGGCCTTTCATCCAAAAAAACTTGTGTAACAAGTCTCATCTCCCACACAGCATGTAAATTCTATGAGAACCAAAATCATGTTTTTGTCTACATTGCCCATCATAATGCTTTGACCACGGTTGGCATTTAAAAAACATTTGAGGAAGAACCAAAGGAAGGAATGAAGTTGAATGAGGGAATGAACAGACACGGCATATCAAATGGAAGCAACTCCTCTGCTTTCTCAATCAGCTTCATCAATTAGGTCGCCTAGGACTCTAGCAGAACGCGTACAAATGGCTTGATCACAGAGATTGGTGTCAAGAGGTGGATCTTAAAAGGAAATCATATCTGACTGGCTGTGTGACTGTGGGCAACTTCCTTAGCCTTTCTGCGTCTAGGCTTCCTCATTTGCAAAATGCAAATAAGCTAGGTTTGCTTTGAGTATTAAAACGCACTAATATTTATGAAGCTCTTAGAATGGTTCCCGGCACATGGTCAGCATTTTAGAAGAGTTTGTTAAGTAAAATAAGTAAAAGAAATGAGCCAACTGCTCATGCCCTAATGACAAAACTGTGATGAAGACAGGCAGGCAGAGTGAATACAAGGCTCTTTGAGCTGCAAAGTAAAGATATTTAATTAGGCTCACTAACCAAACTACCCATATGAATTCAAATGCTATGTATCTGTAATTGATTTACCAAGTGTTATTCTTCTATTTCATTGGTTTGAAGGTCTGAGGCCATCACAGAGAAGCACTTTTGGTCTAACCCTGTTATGCCACCTCACCCAATGTTGTCATGGGTAAGATAACTGCTATTTGTTGATTAGACTTTCCTGGGCAAATAGAACTGATTACAGAGAAATCAGAGCCATATCTGGCTATGGTTTACTTTAAGACTAACTGTGAAGCTATGTATAACAACAAACAAAATTGAGCATATTGCTAAATCAATGAGAACAAAGTACCTAAGTATATTTCCAAATGATGTGTTTACTTCTCATTCCAGTCTATTCATTTCAGTCCCTTTAGCAGATTTTAAAGGTTTAGCTAATGCATTCTCATAAGAACTAGACCCATTGCTTATACTCAGTGACCCTTTCCGCTGCCACTATTTTCATTGAGAAGCTTCTCTTAGATCTGTCCCCTAGAAATATGCTTTGTCTGAATAAACTCAAATTGTCCAGTTGTTTCGTGTACTTCCCATTACAGAGCCTCCCCATGACATCTGGTTTATTCCTATATTTGAGTGCCCATGAATTGTAGAGATGTACGCATTTATTCACCTTCATCTGCAAATGTTAATGATGCAAATAAACACAAAGCAAACTAAAATGTTCTAAAGGCTGCATGCATTCCCTTGTCCACAGTGCAGAAAACCCACCCACTGTTTTATGTGTGGTTTGGCTTGCTGGTGATATCAGAGGATCCTCCATCTGATACCTAGTGGACTGAATACGTAAAGGAGCCTCTCTTCCAACATTAATACCCAGAGTTTGACCCAATTTCAACAATTTTGAAAAAATGCATTTTTAAAATTAAATTTTTAATTTTGGATAATTGTAGATTCCTATTCAGCTGTAAGAAATAATACAGAGAGCTCTCCTATACCCTTCACCCAGCCTCCCCCACGGAGACCTTCTTGTGTAACTGTAGTACAATGTCACAGCCAGGAAACTGACACTGATACCATCCAACCACTTTACTCGGATTTCACCAATCTTGCATGCACTCATTTGTGTGTGTGAATGTGTGTGTGACTAATTCTATGCAATTCTATCACATGTCTGGATTTATGGGACTATCACAACTGTCAAGACGCAGAGCATTCCATTGTCACAAGGATCCTTCATGTTACCCCTTTATAGCTACTCTCACCTCCCTCTCAACCTAACACCTTCTTAAATCTGGCAACCACTAATCTGTTTTCCATTTCTGTAATTTTGTCATTTCAAGAATGTTATATAAATGGAATCATACGGCATGTAGCCTTTTTTGACCAGCTTTATTCACTCAGCATAATGTCCTTGAGACCCATCCAAGTTGTTGAGTGTATCAATAGTTCATTCCTTTTTATGATCAAATTGTATTCTGTGGTATGACCACACCATGGCTTGTTTTGCCAGAAATGCATTTCTGATTCAATGCAATTTTATTATCTGCACCCATGCTATACAATGTAATATGACTTTGTGGGGAATTACATAAACCACCTTGTTTTTTATTGCAATCCCCCACAGTGAAGTGAAAATGCAGTCAATTTTCTGCATATTTTAAAGTAAAGCTTGCACAGGTGTTTCAGTCAGCTAAATATTTTAGCTGGGACTACTTTAGCTCTGAATTATCCAAATAATTACCTCAAAAAATACTTCATTTAATTTAGCTTGCAGAGAATGCCTCTGTGTGAAGTAAGTGGTGGTAACTTAAAGTAACTAATGATAGTAATTATTGGGATTTAGTCTCCTGGCCATTTTCTCCTTTGGAATTTATAGGGAGCTTATGAAAGTTCAAACACCGTATTTTTGGCAAAGGACCCTCATGCTTTGTCTGCATTTTACTGCTTCCTTTGCACCTGGGAACAGCTATTTTAGGACTGTCTAGACAATCACTCCAGCTTTAAAGGTCTTTTCCTTTCTTTTCAAATAATCTGAGCATGGAAGGTAATAAATAGATGATGTTGGCATTCTCTCATCTAAGATACTATTCAAATAGAGTCAGGAACAAAAATGCCTTGGCTCTGGCTCACAAAATTGAGAGGCCTTAATATCTGGTTCCAGACTTCTACCAACTGATCCAACTTTAAACCAACAAGAAGGCCTCCCTCCATCCATATCTCGTCACTTAGGATATCAGGATCATACTTTTTGGTTGAACCGTACGAAATGGTTAACATTTGACAATTTTGGACCTATAAAAATGGCAGTTTCAAGTGACCCAACCCAAGAGATTTGGGGAGGAATCTGGGGGGTGGTCTGGCTCCACTTCCCTTCTCTAGTTCCCAGACAACACTCACACGGACTGTACAGATGACCCAGAAAGCATAGCTTCTGCACATCACTCTTGCCACTGCAGGGGATTAATGGAACCAAGTACAATCACTGGGCATTCTCCACATGTTTGTTCTAGGCAATTCCTCTGAGCTCATAAGTAAGATCCCAGGGAGACATGCATAGAGTAAGTCCACTTTAACTCTTTCAGTCTTTTCTTTCAATAGGTGACAGACAGCTTTCAAGCTTTCCATGAGACTCCTACAGCCCACTGTCCTTAGGCTCCTTAATGGGTCCTGAGAATGCTTCCTGATCACTGACCCTCTGGGTAATCTTCCTACTGGTACTTTCTACTGATAATCACAGTATTTCTATGTGGAGGGAAAACATATGCCAGGATGGAATATATTTGACATATATGTATGAATTACACCTAACGATAATTGGTTAATTTTAGTTGCTTCCTTATGTTTTACTGTTAGTGTGTTTATTTTTCAATAAAATAAGATACACATATTATTTTTCTACTAAGACTATACCATTTCTACCATCACTTTTAAGTAATTTCTCTACCCTTAATCTGTTTATCCCATTTTTCTCCACGGTTGATATGTGTACCCAAACTAGTTTGGGTGTCTGAGATCAAAGGCATTTCTCCTGACTACCAACTGGAGCATCTTCTGATGCTCAAGAAGCAGCTCAAGAAGGTTGAGCCAAGGGTCCAGGAACTTCACTTCAATGCTACTCGCAATGGAGAACTCTGCCTGTGCCAGACACTGGGCTAAATGAAGTGGTGGCGGGGGATACAAAGTGGATGAACATTCTGTCTTTACTTAAGCAGATTACAAATCTGTAGAGGAATGAAATTATAACACCAAATGGAGCAAATACAGCATAGAACTGAGTCAGAAAACATGAATTTCAAATCTAGGGGCCAGAGCTTACTAGCAGTGTGATTAGGGCAAGTTGCGTGACCTCCACTAATTCCTCCCTTGACAATCAATTAGTGAAAATAATCCTGATCTTACTCTTGCTTGCACTTGATATTTAATGTTACTTAATGAGAATTTTATATCACGTGTAAAGTACGATTGAACACACTCTACAAATGCAAGCCATTACTTCAGTATTTTCACCGTGTGCATACACTACCCCATTTCATCCTCAGTAATCTCAGTCTCAGAATGAATTATGACTTTCCTGCTTTAAGATGGGTGAATTAGGCCAGAAGAATTGCTTAACTTCACCACTGCCACAAGACTCTTTCCTAAAGGACAATGATGAAGCCCCAAACTAAAGGCAAATTTCTTGAGATTCATCAGCAATTTTTTACTTTCTAATTGTCCACATCTTCTCACTTTACAATTTTTCACTTCCCAGTTACTTTTTAATACAATTCAGTCTGTTTTCTGCTTTCACTATTCAGATAACACTGGTTTGGTCAAGATCCCCTAAGATACCATGTTGTAAAGTTCGCGGGGGCGGGGGGGGGGCTGTTCTGCCTTCATTCCACCTGATTCCATAGCAGCAGTAGACTGAGCTGACCACTCACCCAGTCGTCTTGCATCTGTTTCCTCTCCTAGCTTTTGCTAAAGATACCACTTTGCCCACTTCTGCCTTCACTAGCCACTTGTTTCTGCTTCTTTGCTGCTGCTCGTCCTTTTTTCAAGCTCTAACTGATGGCACGCCTCATGGCTCTGTTCTAGGCTAGTATCTCTGAAGTCAAACCTTCTCAAGATGTGCTCAGCATCTATGACCCTCCTGAATCAGACTCACCAGAAATAAGCTCCATCAGGGAAGGAAACCTTTGACATTAATTGCTGAATTCCCAGAACCTGAAAGAGTCCCAGGCATACCTTGGTGCTCAAAAAATATTTGTTGAAGAAATGAATTGCCTGAAGTGTCTGTGAAAATCTGGGATGCATTCCTGGACTTCTAAACTGGAATCACAGTCAATCTGACATCTGGAAACCAAAATCTCTGGTCTTCTGTCACATGACCTTTCATCCATGCCCTTTCTTTGACCCAATACCCTCCCCCCTTCCTCATCCTCCATGCTGGGGGAAGACTTTCCTGAACCCCAATGCCACCCAAAGTAAGTCAGTTCTCTCTATTGTGCCCCCTCACAGAATCCTCTCCTTTGTGGAATTTATTGTCACTCAAATTTCACACACACGTGTGCGACTGTTTAACGAAGTCCTCTCTCCTGCCAGCCTGTCTCAGATCTTGTAGGTTTCTCTTTATCATTGTATTCCCATTTCTTCATCTAAGCCTTACTCATAGTAAGCCCTCAGGAAATATCAGTGACTAAATTAATATGTATGATATGGGTTAATATTAATATATCAAAAGTATATTAATAATACATATATATTTAAATGTTATATTAATGATATAATAAATAATTATTAAATGATGGCATAAATTTCTCTATCCAGCTCCAAGCTCTCCTCTGAATTCTAAAGGCATATATCCATGTAGGTGTTTCAGGCCCCCACATGGATATTTAGTGGGTTTCTCTCCTTAAAACTCTCCCCACAATCTTGTTTCTCTCAATATCTTCTTCATGTGGGTAAAGAGCATCATCGACCCGGTTGCTCAAGCAGGAACTTGGGAGTTGCATTTGGTTCCTTCTTTTCCTTCATCAGCCTTCTATCCCATAGCCAATCAAACACCTAGTCCTGTTTCTTCCTCTAAAATACATTGTAAATCCATCCCTTCTCCATCTCCACAGCTGCTTCCCAAGCCCGATCCTCCCTCAACAGTCAACTGGATGGTTGTCGTGGCCCAATGACCACCCTGCATCCATTCTCACTCTCCATAATCCATGTTCTCCACAGAACTCAAAACATCAATCAAATCATCCCTAAATAAAGATGCATCCCAAGTCAATGGCTTCTAGCTGCAATGGAATAAAATACATACCCATTAGCTAGGCCCTGCCTATCTGTCCACAGTGCCTCAGGGTCCCTTCTCTTACCAGACCCTGCTTTGCACATGCTGTTCCTTCTGCCTGGAATGACTGCCCCATGTGCCTTCACCCCCTGCCCATTTCACAGAGCTGGCTTCTTCTCTTTTAGGTCCTCAGATTAAACGTCACCTTCTCAGAGCAACATTCTCTAGCAGTCTATCTAAAATCAGAGTACATCTTCTGGTATCTATTATCACAGAAATCTATTCTCTACACAGCATTTACCACAACTTGGAATTACTGATGTACCATGGTTCATTGTCTTGTTTCTGCATTGAAAAGCTCCACGTCAGTCTTGTTTGCCATTTAATCCCGAACACCTCAAAGCCCAGAACATAGTTCTCGTAATAAATGGTTGTTGCATGAATGAACAAAGAAGAGAAAAACAGTCAAAATAGAATGACTTCAACAGATTCGTGGCTGCCAGGACCTGGGGGTGCAGGGAGGGGTTGACTAAAAAGAGGCAGCATGAAGGAATTTGCGGGGGGTTGGGGGAGTGTAACAGAACTCTTCTACATCCTGATTGTGGTGGTGGTTACGCAACACCATGTATTTATCAAAACTCATAGAACTGTACCCCCAAAAGATGAATTTTACTGTACATAAATTGAAAAACAAATGAATAGGATTATGATGTTTCCAAAACCCAAGTCAACTCAGAGCAAATGGAAGGATCCAAGCTTCACAGGCTCAGGGCTCTTTTGGGAAGGGGGGGGTCAATTAACTCCCCGTGTTCGTGGTCAAGTACTGACTCAAACCATACTTCCTCATTTCTCATTTATCAGTTTAAAGAAAGGAAACCGGAAACAAACTCAAGATGTGGAGGATAAACAATACAAGAAAAGACAGTGGTTAAAATAATATTTAAAATAATCATGTGATAAAATGTCAGCATTTGGGACACTTGGCTCTGTTTGTATTGGCTCACCCCAGGGCTGCAGTGGCTGTGGGCTGATTTCATAATGGTGCCTCCCACATACACACCCATGGCTGACCTCTGCTTTGTGCAGTAGATAATGACTAAACTTCACATATTACCCTGGCAAAATCTACCCCTTCCCTGGAGGGCTGTTACACACAGAGTTATAGTTTCACAGCTGAACAATGTTTCTTTCTCAAAATATTATCATGATCAACTTTCATTAGAACAAAGTTATATGGGCTGATAAATTGCTATCTTTTGCCAAATTATTACTCATCATGGTATAGTTACCCAACATATGCCACTGAGAAACTCCATTCTATCGGGAGAAAGCAGGACTCACAGATATTAATAGATTCTTTAGACATGAGTTGCATTCTCTAAAGTAAGGACAATGCATACGAATTTCATCTTGTGACCTTCCCCCCAGCCCCCACTATTGACTTTTATCCATTAGAACATGTTGATGGATATACCATTTCAAAACGAAATATTTGGATATCTGACTCTGATTTGGGGAAAGGGAAATGGTGAGCTAATTTCCTCTTTTATCGAGCTGAATCACTGAGCTCGCTCTGTTGCTATGCACGCATGAGTCGATGCCATAGCAACCTCCCAATTTGCTCTTATACACACAACAGCAGAATGATGCTAATAGGTATGGGTTTTTTTTTCCCAATCCTTAGATTTTGTTTGTTCTCTTAGTAGTTTTAATTTGATACTATATTTTACAGTACAGGGTTATTTAGTTATCCTTTGGGAATCTTATCACTGCCAACCGCCATATATATCATTAAGACCTGTACAACAGAAGTGTTTATTTTTTGGAAAATTCACCCATAGTTGCCCTTTATTCTTCTTAATCCTTTGCTCACAATTAAAAGTTTGCACTTTGGACAGCATGGACTGGATCCTCTTTAGGATTTTCTTTATGAGGATCCTAAATTTAAATGGGAGTAATATGAATTATATTCTTTGAAATCCTAAATTTAAATGGGATTTATATTAATTATATTCTTTGAAATTCATGAAATAGAGGAATGCACAGACTTCTCATATACCTATTTCAGTAAATTCAATGAACTTGTAATTATCACTTGGTATGTACTAGGAAGTGTGCCGGGCTCTAGAAAGAAATAACAAAATCTTCACTATCAAGGGATTCAGAAAACATCTCAGAGACAGAGATAAGGGGATATTCTAGTTTCTTTGAGCTCTTGCTGTAGAAAATAAGGTTCAGGTACTCTTGAATTCTGCCACTTTGGGGTTTAGATTTTTCACCTACAAAATATACTGTACACCTAACTTTAGGCTAGTTTAGTACCATCACAAAACACACCATCTCAATCAGTGCTATCTGGAAGTTGTCACTGGTCAATGGACTGCAAGAATAACCGACTTATTCCTGAAACACCCAAAAGAGGTTTCTAATTCCATACTTTAAAATTACTGGGCCGCCTGGGCTGATATTCTAATTAGTTCAGGAATTCTGTGTGTTATTTTATAGATAGGTGATACATTTTGCTGAAATTTTAAGTATCTATCCACCCTTCCACAATCCTATGTTAATGTATCCAAAGTGAGGAAAAAATGTGGTTCCAGTCATTTTTCATCAAAGAATCTACTTCTAATTTGAAGAATGTGTATCAGATACCATAGGAAACATCAACTCTCTCACTGACCAGATGCATTTTTAAAGGTCTCAGTGAACTGGCATCTTTTCAGTTCTGATCAGGTGGAGAGCTGTGTTTTCTTAACACTACGCATGTTCTTTCCATAAAGCCCACTGCAGCTAGCTCCCGTTGTTCTCAGAAGTGGGAGCAAAAGCCTCAGTTCCACAGGTCTGTCTTGATGATAATTGTAGAGGTAGAAGGCCCTTGTTGTTCTTAATGAATCATATTTTTAAGTTATTTGTATATTATGAAGAAGTAAGTTTGGCATTTTTAGAAGTATTAACTTGTGACTTCAACAGATCACCCCGAGGTTAATATTCCTTTGAAAAGCTACTATGGAAACATATTTTATATCAGTAAGCCTCAAAGTGTGATCCCAGGGCCAGATGCTTCAGTCTCAGATGAGAACTTATTAGAAATGCAAGTGCTTGCACCCCACCCCAGACCTACAGAATCAGACACTCTGGGGTGGGGTCTGGTAGCCTGTGTTTTCACACGCCCTCGGGGGAATTTCAATGCATGCGCAAGTCTGAGAACCATTACTTTATATAATACATGTTTCTTATTTAGGATCAAACATATATACACTAGAGCTGAGAAATAGCTCTTTTCTTTTTTGATGCTGTGAGGGTGGTTTTTGCATGTGTGTGTCTGCTTGCTTTGTGTTACTTTTGGTATTCTGACAAAAGTGGGATTTCTGCCTACCCTAGTGTGGTTATGACACAAGATCACCTAGTTCCTGATGAACTAAAAAGTCATTGTAAACATTGTAGCTTCAAAGAATTACCTATTTAAAATACAAGCTATCAGCAGCAATAATAAGAGGATGACTAATTTGAATAATCTAGCAGCTTGGGTCTGAAGAAAGATCAATGGCTTAGAGTCAGAGAAACTTTAGTCCAGCATTGTACAGGTTAAGTGGGGGTTTCTCAACCTCAGCGCTATTGGCATGTGGGGCCAGATAATTCTCTGTTGGAGGGAGGCTGCAGGATGTTTTAGCAGCATCCCAGGTCTCTATCTACTAGGTGCCAGGAGCACCGCTTCCCTCCCCCCCGCCAAGCTGCAGCAATAAAAAATGTGCCATTTCTACTGGTTCACCAGGAATTCTCAGCCGTGGCTGCACAGTGGAATCCATTTAAAATGCTGATGCCCGTGGTCCATCCCAGCCTGGTTGTATCAGATCTCTGGGTAGGCTCAGGAATCCATAGGTACTTTTTCAAAGCTCACCAAGTGTTGCTGAGGTGCAGCCAAGACCTACAAATATTGTATTGACATCACTGTGCCTTAATTTCCTAACCTGGGAGATGGGTGCAATACTATCTATTCTAACTATCACAAAGAATGCCCCAAAGATTGAATGAGAGAACATTTGTAAAAGCACGTGTTCCACAAAACACTAACTATGCTAAGGGCAGCAGAGAAAAATAATGCATTTGAAAAAGTTGCCATGCAAATGAAAAACTGTATCCAGTCCTCTATAATTAACTAGGATGATTTATATTTACTGTCTCTTGGATGCACACCTCATTTACAATAGTCAAGAGATGTGGAGAATTTGCAAAGTCTTTCTTGGGAGTAAACGGTAGTGTTACTTAGTCCTACATGGACAGAAAACCGTATCATATCAGATCAAACTGTCATACTGTGCGCCAACAATAATGTGCACATCTAAAATCAAATCCCTAATCTTTCTACTCTCTTGGCTCTCAAGAACTCATTTTAATAAGTTAGGAGAGGATTCAAATTCATCTGAAGATAAATTACCTCTCTAAAAATTGTTAGAATGTAGAAAAATCGTATATATTAGAAGTCTGGTATAGGCTTCAACTGTGTCCATATGTATTATTTCTTTAAAAAAACAAAATGATCATGGGGCGCCTGGGTGGCTCAGTCGGTTAAGCGGCTGACTCTTGATTTCGGCTCAGGTCATGATCTCAGGGTCGTGAGATCAAGCCCTAAGTCAGGCTCCATACTCAGTGCTGCCTGAGATTCTTTCTCCCTCTCCCTCTGCCCCTCCCCCTGCTCATGTTCTCTCTCTTTCTCTCTAAATAAATAAATAAATAAATAAATAAATAATAAAAATAAAAGATATAAATATCTGAAGCAAAGAATACCAAATATTAATGGTTTTGGTTTTTTTTTAGATTTTATTTATTTATCTGACAGAGAGAGAGACAGGCAGAGAGCGGGAACACAAGCAGGGGGAGTGGGAGAGGAAGAAGCAGACTCCCAGCTTAGGAGCCTGATGTGGGGCTTGATCCCAGAACGCCGGGATCACACCCTGAGCCCAAGGCAGACGCTTAACGACTGAGCCACCCAGGCGCCCCCAAATATTAATGGTTATTAAATCTGAACAACAGATACATAGGTTTTTATTTTTTATACTTTTCTATATGTTTGAAATATTTGATTAAAACTAAAAAAAATGTTAAAATCAGTTTGAACAAAGCACCAGAGAATACTCTGAAGGAAAAATAAAGAAGACATGTTTTAGTTGGTGTCAGGTGATCAAGGACACCCCCCATAGGGATGGAGAGGCTAGAAGGAGGCAAAGGGGCTCCACTTCACAGTGCTTGGCTCTGTTCACATTGGTGGCATACGTAGGTAGCGGACATCAGGCCTTTGACATTCAAGATCAATGTTGAACTTGCCTTGAATGTAAGGAGTTTATTTTTGTCACATGTTCTACCAGCTTTTAAACTAAGCAAACTATTATGAAATATCTACTTCTCCCCTCCTGTACTCTTCTCTAGCTCTAGAAACCAATATGGTAGCAATTGTGCCATTTTACACAAAAGGTAGTAAGAAGAAAGCCCTTTAGGTGCATCTTTTAAAAGAACTAACTTGGGAGCGCCCAGGTGGCTCAGTAGGTTAAGCGTCTGACTTGATGTCAGCTCAGGTCTTGATCTCAGGGTTGTGAATTCAAGCCCCGCATTGGGCTCCACACTGGGCATGGAGCCTACTTAAAATAATTAATTAATTAAAAGAACCAATTTGCTTGAAGCACTACACTCACGTGTGGGCTATGATCAGATAAATAAGCAGAACAGTTTTCTCTTGGAGTAGGAATTGGCAAACTACAACCCATGGGCCAAATCCAGTCTGCTGTCTGTTTTGGTAAATACAGTAATAATTTAATATGGCCTGCTCTGTTCCTTTACATATTACCTCTGGATGCTTTCAGCTACAATATCAGAGTTGAGTAATTACAACAAAACCTGGCCAAAAGCCTAAAATATTTACCATCTGGCCCTTTACAAAAAACTTTCTGACCTCTTGTTCTAGAGTACTATGAACATATAAAATTTTCCCATAGAAACTTAATAAGTGATTAGACAAAATAAAAATTTTTAATGACTTTTTGTACTCTTGTCAGGTGATAAAACACATTTCTTCTATATTTTTTTAATACTAATAAACCAATTATAAATATTTAAATATTAATTACCACTTTTTCTCTTTTAAAAAAACTGGTGTGGGCTACAAAGGAAACCTAACAGAGGATGTGTGTTGATGATTAATAATTTAACATGTTGTTAAAACGTTACCATTTGACAGTCTCTCAAACTGGCCCTTTCCTAGAGTAATACTATTTTAACTGTACAACTATTTGGAGTTGAATACCTGCATTACATGTAAAAATACTTATGGAAATTTAATGACCAAGAATTCTTCCCTTTTCAAAGAAATATGGAAGTCATAGTTGTATGCTAGAGAGAAATATGAAGGTTATCTCCTTTCCAGTCCTTTAAAAATAATCACCTTTATAAAGAGTAAAGATGACATTTATGTTTCAACATAAGTAAGAACCTATTTTTATTTCATTTTACATGCCTGGCCTTTCCAGTGTTTGGGGAAATTTTAAGAAAAGGAGCTTTTGTAGCTACATACAGTTGTATCATTCCCAGCAGCCTCATAAATTGAAAATGAGACCCTACTGATATCCCTTCCTTTGTTTTTCCTCAAAATGATCACAAAATAGGAAAATAGTAAGAAATAAAACAAAGAGAGTACAGAGCTATGGTTGCCAAGGCAACCATAATCATATTTCCTTTGAACTTCGGTGGAGCATCCACTGTAGTTCAATCCAAGTTCATGTTTCCTAAGTCCTTATTATCTACAGCAGTATCATTCTAATCAAGCAGGTGATGACAAGAGTATAGAACAGGAACTGAAATGCCATGGCACTCCTATTATGGGGAAAAGATGGGAAAACAACACTTGCGACTTGCTAGCATACCCAATGGCCAAGAGAACATTTGCTTCCACTCCACCCCATTCAACAAGCATTTGTGGTACTAGCTGGCTACTGCCATGGATGGAAATGTGAGTCCCACCCCTAGATAATGTAAGAAGCACGGATTAAAACAAACTGCAATCCCCTTGTAGATCCCCATGGCCCTAGAGAACTATGAGATAGTACAGAATGGCTGGTAGGCACACTCCACAGATCAGCATTTGTAGACCTTTTTCTTAAAAGAAAATATTTATAAACATCAGCTTGTCTTCATAATGAAGAGAATAAAATGTTTCCATACAATTTTGAGGAAACTATTACTACTCATTTGTATTTCATTTGATGCTCCCTTCAGGACCGAAGAGGATGTTGTTTACTCCAGGAGATGGTCAATATCTTGGAGGTTGGGTAGCCAGAGGTTGCCTCGATGAGCCCTAAACAATCTTTGCTCATATTTTCCAACTTAGGCACTCATCAATTTGAAAGTCTATAAAGATGGTTGGTGTTTGAAAGTCTGAATGCATTTTCCCACAGAAACAAATTTATGCATAGTGATTTGCGTTCTCAGGCCAGCTGATGTGGTCTTATTTAACCCATAATACACCTCAAGTGCAGAGTGGGAAATATAAATATAAATGGGAACACCATTCTCATTCATCTCAGACCCCGGTAAAGAGAGGCATTCTCCATCATGGTATAGGAGAAAGAGCACTGGGCTGGCGTCAGAGGTCCCTTTCTGTGCCTCTAGACCAGAGACCATCTCCTGTGAGTCCTGTGGAATCTCCTGGGTCCATGTCAGTAGCCTGGCCCACCATAGGATCTCAATCCAGAACTTGCTGGATAAATGAAATAATGAGCACACTATGATTCTGGGCTAGTCACTTCACCATCTTTGAGATTTAGTTTCCTTCCCTATAAATATAAATTAGATGCTTGAGAAGAGTAGACCTGGCACTATGCTTGTCTTGCTCTCTATTCATCAGCCCCTCAGGCTGGTGGGCAACCCATTTTATTCCTGTTTTTTGTACTATAGGGATAATTAAGGTTGTCACAAGGGGTGGATGGAAAGACGTATCATGAGGATGGAGACAGAGACCACTGGTGGGGACTGGAGAATCATGGTTCTGGAAAGGAATTTTCTGAGAATATAGGCACCTACTAGCATTTTTCACTGAACCAAGAATGTGATAACAAACACTTCCCAAATTCACCCTCTCTGTGAAGCCCTTTTGAGTAACCCCCACCTCATCCTTCTGGTGTCTCCTTTCCCTGATATTTCACTTTATTTCTTTATTTTTTATTTCTAGGACAGTGACCCCTTCTCACTTACTTTATTTTCTGCTATTTATTGGTTATCCCCTGACACAGAATGGAACTACTACCCAGGGTAGGGATGTGCATGTGTTTCATTCAGAGATGTATCTCCAAAACCTAGAACAGTGTCTGCTCATAGTAGGCATTCAATACATATTTACTGAATAAATGAATCACTGAATGAGAGAAAAGAGTATACTCTTCTTTAGATCTAAATAGAGGAGCTAGACATTTCAAAGTATAAATTTTCCAAAAAAGAAAAGGAAGCATTACTTGAAGACAAATTTTGGAATCTTATTAAATCTAGGAGGAGGACAATCATTTTTGTCAGAAAAACTAAGGTAAGGAGACCCAATATCCCAAACTACTACCCAGCAAATTCAGTAACCAGAGTGGTTGCTTAAATACAGATGCTCTTGATTACCTATAAACATGTATAAAGAAGGACTGCTGTTGGACTTAAGGTTATCCTGAGAGCTATCCTGGGAACTATCCAGATACAATGGAAACACAAGATTTTCAGAATTGGTAGGTGTGCATTCAAATTCTTGCTCTGCCTCTTAATACCTATTGACTTTGAGCAGTTAGAGAACCTTCCATGTTTCAGTTTTCTCCTTTCTAAAACTGGAATATGGCCCATTGCCTTGCAAAGTTGTTGTGAGGGTGAAATGAAAAGATGTAAGTAAACCCAGGCGACAGAGAACTTTCAACAGGCGATGACTTTCTCACCGTTGCTTCCTATCACCCTCCCAGCTTCACCCCCACTAGCAGCAGGCTTGCCCGAGTCACTGAACCCCTTGGTCTCCACTTCTCTCTCCTATGAGATGAACAATTGGGTTAGAATGATTCCAAATAGACCTGCCACTCTGAAAATCCTGTGCACTCATTTTACCTCCCCAAATATGAAATTATGGGGCTGGATGAAATGAAGAGATATTGTACAGATAATCTAGATTTATTTACAGAGGATTATTAAGTATTGTGAATTGTGTGCATTGTAATTCTATACTCATAACCTTAAAATGTAATTTTTCCTTAAAAAGTCTTCTGGAAGAAGAGTTATGGTCCATGTCTCAGCAGTTCAAACTCCAGAGAGTTTTTCAATATTTGGGAGGGGCTGAGGAGGCCCAATATTTTAAAGATGAATGTAATTTGGTGCTGAAATCTTCCTTTTGCATTTATGACTGTGTCCCAAAAGAGAATCCTAGAAAAGAGAATTGTGGTTCAGAAATATCAAGAGACCTCCTAAGAATTCAGCAAGGTTTCATATGCATTTCAGTTGATTTATGCTTTAAAATTGTTATTCATTTATAAGTTCCCACATTTATACTGCCCAAACAGGATGAATTTGACAACCTGTGAGTAATAAGAAAAGGAAGAAAATCAAGGTACCAAACAAATTATTTCCCTTTGGGTCATGTGCACCCCATAAGATACCTTGGATACAGCACTTACATCACAGAAAAATTTACTTAGGATTAGCAGAAAAATAATTTACTTGTTGCCATCTAGTCTTTAAAAGTCCTTTTTAAAAATTAACCTATTCGAAGAGTTCCCTGAGGAGAAAAATCTTTTAATTCTAATGCTTTTGCCCCAAGAAAAATGGTCTGAAATATTTCTAAATAAATTAGTGAAAAAGAACTCCCTTGAGTACAACCACAATTTTTAATTCCTTAAAGCATGTCTTGGTTTGAACAACATACCTGCAGGTCATATTCAAATTACACACCTTTGGGTCATATTCCAATCATACACGCACATACACACACACTGCACCACCCATTTCTCCCATTTCCTCCTGTAACCAGAAAATGGGATGTTTTACCACAACCATGCACACCCTTCCATTTGCATAAAAATAATGGCTTTAACCCACTAAAGAAGCACAAGAACATAATCAGGGTTGAAATTAGTCAAAATGAATAAAAGTTTTTAAGACAAAAATAAACCTTAAATTCTATATAACTTTGTCTGGATCAATGCAACCATGTTAAAATAAATACCTATATCACATAATTAAATATAGGTGACCTAGAAACACCCAACTTACAAATATCCTGTACGTGGGAACAGCCAACCCAAGTGAGACGGACCAGGACTAGGGCAGGCTCTCCCCAGGTCTGAAGGCGGGAGAAGGATTCCCCTTGGTCTCTTCCTGCTGGACACCGGTGTTGGTAGTGATTAGAGTAGAAAGGAGAAATGGGAAGCCATGGTTCTCATGCCACGACAGTATTCCCTTCCCACCATGCTCACCAAGGAATCCATTTCCCATAAATGTTACCAAGAGTGCCTTGGTTCCCAGGCGGGTCCATCAGAAGTCCGCTGGGCCCACAGTGCAGCTGGAACTGTGCTATTAATACTAGGCTGACTTCCCACTTGGAAGCCAACTCCAGCTCTGACAGTGTTCATCAGCTCTGTTATGGTTAAATGGATTTGTGGGCGGTCCTGGGAGCCTGCCAGTTAGAACATCCTTTCTGTGGGAAAATTCCTGCCGAGGCCCAAACAACTCACTGACAAACACGGTTGTAGACCACGTTGGGAGACCCTTAGGCATTGACAAATCAATCCTCACCTTTCTCTTCTAGAAGTGCTTGGGTGATCGCCCTAGTAAACCATCGCACAGATAAACACATGGTGGGTACAACACTCAGCACATGACCATGGTAACTAATAGGTATATTTTGCTGTAATCATTAATACAGCAACAGAGCTACCTCTCCCCTGACACATACACATGTACACACTCATTAGGACACTTTAGGCCCATCGCACGCATGCACACACTCCACCATGCAATGTTCCATGCGAACATGTTTTCATCTACACAGAAGTGTCTTTGCCTTTTCTTGGGGAAAAAATGAACCATGATCCAGGCTTGAACTGCGTACTTTAACTGTTGTTTTCTTGCTCTGGGGATTGATTTGTACTTGTTCATCTACATTCTCAACTGGCCCCTCCCCAGGCTAAAAAGACAACTGTAGGACAACCAGCCAAAGCATGGAGATGCTCAGCCATGGGACAGAAAGTGAAAGAGTTGTAATCAATATTAGACCTGGGGCCTGAGTAACATCATGTTCAAATCAACTGACAGATTCTCTATTACATAATAGTCCTCTTGAATTAGTGAAACTTACATGTGCAAAGGATACTGATCTCATCAATGGTAAAGAGAGTCTGGTAAAAGTTGATGAATTACAAACCCGAATCATTTCTACGCACATACACAGAGCTAACAACACAACAGAGGAGATGTTGGATGATTTCATTAGCAGATTATAATCTGCTAAGAGATGAAAAATATTCACTGCCTAGGAGCCTTAAAAATGCACACTATTAACCTGTCCAAGGGAGACGACGGCGATGCTGAAGCAGGTACATGCAATATACCTTCAGTTTTTGCAGCAGAAGAAAGCCAAAGCTGTATTATTTACTTAAAGACAGCACAGGAACCACTGGAGAACACAGTGGTCATGGAAGAGCAGAGGGTTTCCCAAATCTGATGTCTTTTTAAGTTGATCAGTCTTTCACCAAAGGGCAAGGGCAGAGACAAGGACCAAGTTCAGTGTAGTGAACTGTCCTCCAGGGAGGGGACCAGAAGAGACTGCAGCACACCTGAATGATCTCCAGGACAGAGCCATTAATGACACCCCGGCTTTGCTGTTACATCTTTATTACTTAATCATCCCCAAGGATAACATATTTTCACGTCCACGGGGAATCTGAAATGAAGTTAAGAGCAGATTTGGGCTTATTCTTAAAATAAATGCCTGAGAATGATCTTTTAGTTGGCATATAATATTTATAAATATAAATAAATATTGTATACTATGTATATATACTATATTCACCTAGATTGATGTATATATACTGTGCATATGTGTATATATTACATACTGTTTTTTCATACAATATGGATGCTAACTGACCTTTAAAAATGCCTTCAAAGTTTACTATTGAGTCCCAGCATACTTAGGACCACATCCATCTGTGGCTAGCTAATTAGAAATTACTAATTTCTGGAAACATGCCTCACTAACATGTTTCCAAACTGAAAGTAAGATGCAAGTGTGCATATCTGTATCGGTTGTTAAAAGTATTAACCTTACACTATTGCAGAAGTGTCAACACGAATCCACCCTCTGGAGTAGCCATAGCTACTGACCAATACACAGAGGTAAGCCCCAGAAAGAAAAGTGGTCCCAAATACGCATTGGGAAAGAAGGCAAAAAATAATAATAATTTCCCCCTCAACATTAGGTAAACCTGTATGGTGCTGTGGAAACAGAAAAAGGTATTAATTCCACATAGTGCTCTCTCCCAGGCAAAAACATTTTAAAATAAAAATAGCTTTTAAAAAAGTTCTAATTTCAAGTCACCCTGAGAACTAAACTTCTTCCTTTCAGGGAATTTACCAGTCTTGACCAGTGCTTAGAAGTCTTGAACGTTGATACATTTGCTGGGGTGCACTTGCCTGACCAGAAGCAATCTGTCTTGCTCAACAGTAATGCTATACTCTACTCAAAACAAAACAAAACAAAATAAAAAACCAGAAAAGAAAAAAAAAAAGGATGGCAGATATGTTAATCTGGGCTAAGTTGTCCCAAGGGCCACACCTATTTCTTGGTGGTTGATCAAACCCAGTTTAGGATAAGGAGTTTGAATACATGGCAAGCAGCCCAAATGAATTTTTGCCAGGTCCCTCCTTGTTTCAATTCCTTCTTCCCTAATTGCTCCGCTTCCTCTCAGCACTTTCTGGTCACTCTCCCTGATCCCATCATTGGAGAGGGTGTGTCCATAAAGTGGGTGCATATTTTAGACAAGGCACTCCCTGGGCTTTCTAATGAGCCAACAATCTCCTGTGACTGCATGAGGCAAACTTTTCATGCAAAGAGATGTTCAGAATACCTGAAAGGATAGAGAAGCTAACTTTTTGTTATTGCTACGCTAACAAGATTTTTGGTGCCTGATGGCTAATAAATGGTTACATGTATGGAGAATTTGGTGTTTCCTAAAACCTGATAGGGATATGGTGGAGCAGTAGTTAACCTTTACCACCTTGCACTTCTTTAATGGTTTCCATTATCTACCAAAGAGAACCTAATAGTTGTGACTGTCCAAACTAGTCGGGGCCCAGGGTCCGTGTGCAACATCTATCCTACAAGATCATTGTTAGGATTACATGAAATATATATACATATTTTTTCACCACCACCATCATCATGATCATCATCATCACCATCATTATCACCATCACCACTAACATCACCATCATTATTATCATCATCCTGTAATGTGAAATAAGGACTACTCGTTACAGAATTTTAGTTAGGAAGGGAATGTGATCTATGATAGAGTAAACTCAAAGGTAAGCACAGTAATCTACAGTTCTTTTATATAGAAGTATGTCCCAATAGTTCATCAGCCTCAATATATCTTGCCTCAATAGACCATCTATCCACTTTTCTCCCATTACCAAGGAGCCTGAAGGTTTACATAAATGTCCAATTTCAGTGAAGTACTGGACAAATTTTTCTGGAACCTTTGTGGACCAGACTGTAAAATGTAGCAGAAATGGTTGTACATTCATGTGAACTTAAGAACTAATTAACCCCGCGTGCCTGAGTGGCTCAGCCAGTTAAGTATCTGACTCTTGATTTCTGCTCAGGTCATGATCTCAGGGTCATGAGATGGAGCCCTGAGTCAGGCTCCATGCTGAGTGTGGAGCCTGCTTAAGATTCTCTCTCCTTCTCCCTCTGCCCCTCCCTGTCCCCCGCCTCTCTGTTTAAAAAAAAAATAGAAAAAAATTAATTAACAAGAAGGGCAAAACAACAATGGCAGATACTTGGCCCCATTTTGCTCAAACTCTTCATCAAAAACTGACATAAAAGTATAGATCATATTTGTCAAATTTGCAGGTGTCACTAAGCTCAGAAAAATAGATAATAAGAGACAGAATTCGGGTTTTTAAATATAGTTTAAATTTACATATAATAATTTAATTAGATCCAAATGTTTAGAATGAAACTAAAACAAAAAGATTCAAAACATTAGAGAGAAGTTTGCATTTAAATTATAACAAAAGTTAATCAGAGATAGAGAAGTGACTTGAGGAACAGGTAGAGCTCTTTGTCCACAAAGCTCAAAAGAAATCTGACAAAAGTGCTAAACCAGGTAAAGGAAACTTAGGCTGCATGAAAGAACTTGAGAATCCAACTCAAGAAAAGTGAAAATGCCCTGGGCTCCACCCAGACCACAATACTCCTGGAGCAGCAAACTGTTCCGGAGGCCACACCTTTGAAAGACATTGGTGCATCCAGCGAGCCCTGAAAAGGATGGTGTGGACAGGAGGGGAAGTTTCTGGAAAGTCATTTAACAAAACTTTGAGGTCCATGAAAGGAATTAAGGCTGTTTAGTCTGCCAGGAGTTGGGGTAACAGAAATGCTGACTGGCCAGCAGGTAAATTCGATAGTAGATCTGGCCTATCTTCCAAGAGAGAAGATTTCAAATGACTGAACAGGAATTCCAGAGAGTAGGCCTGGCCTTTTCCAAGGAGATCCTTTCTAAAGAAAACATTTACCCAACCATAAGTGACTTAGGGGAAAGGGGACTCTTAGCACTCAGAGGCTCGTGCAGATAATCATTGGCTCATCCATCCTAAACATGGAGAAAAGGATTCCCGCTATGGGGGAAAGGCCAAACATATGACCTTAGAGGTCCCAGCACTGTAATTCAATTCTCCTACATTACTTTTGACAAGAGATAGGAAGAAGAGGCAGGGGTTCGTTAAGGGAGAAGGAGATGCTTAGAAATGGGAGACATGAAGTTTACTGATGGCTCTTGGTGGCTAAGAAATGTAGCAGGTGGCAGAGTCTCCTTGATAACTAGATCCATACTAATCAAATAATAAAGGTCTGAACCAAACTTTAGAAGTTCACTTAAGGTTGATCCTATTCTGAAGACAATGTAGTGCAAGACAGTTTTCCCAGCACCCGATACGCCATCCACACCCTCTGAAGAATGGGATGATGCCTCACGCCTTTTCACGTCCCCCCCAACAGCTTAGGTATGGGGCATGCAGCAGGTGCTCCCCGGCCCCTTGCTGCTCAGTTAACCTTTGACTTTTTCTCCAGGGGATTCAGGTTAAAGAATGAGGAATGATTCACCAACAGTGGCAAGTCTAGTTAGGCCAAGTGGCTATTTGCTTGACTGCTTTCACTAGGGTAAACGATCCTAACCTAATTGGAAGTATTTGGACGTCAGAGTGATAAAAACATGACTTGGGCTATTTTGCGGCAAAATATCATAGTAGTGTATCAACATGGTTTTTTTCCTTAAATCTTTCAATTGCTGGTCATTTTTTAAAATTGTCTTTTCAAAAATGTTATACTTTTCTGATGTCTGATAGGACATTAATGAATTTTGTTAGACTGCACTTCGATACTATAATGATGTGATATCATTATTTGATATAATATTGTAAGATACATAGCATATATTGTATTTTAATATAATGTAGGTACCTTTTAATAACTAACAAGTCTCTAGAAGATTTACAACCATATAATCATTATACAGTTAAATTACACCAAAGCAACTTGAGAGTTTATCATGTAATTAAATAACACAAAACATCCACATTGCCTTGACCCAGAAACGAGAAAAATGATGCTACAGAGTTAAAGCAAGGTTAGAACATTATTGTAGGGCATACCTGCTGAAGGGAGCACATTTTCAAATATCTACTTTACTTCTTTATTGCCCTCGGTTATGCACTTAGTCCTAACTGAGTCTGTGGCTCCCGTTAATTCGTTTTCACCTTTTATTGCTGGGGAATTTCATCACAGCTCTATGATCTGCCAATAGATGACTCTTTGGGTCAATTGAGAATGCCACAGCTTGCGCTCCTGCAGTCTCAGAGCACTTCACTGTGGATTTTAATTATCGTGGTGTTGTGCTTATGAGCCACCCTCAAACGGCATTGAACTGGGAAGTCATTTTCTTCCAGTTACCTTTGTAATTAATATCAAAATGACAGACACATACACAATGCGTCATTCTTTACAGACACTGGTTCATCAGTGGACTTAATCACTTCCAGAGCAGTGCAGATGGATGAAATCCAAGGGGCTCTGATTCACAGGACTCCTGGCTTTTCTCCCATTCAGTTGGTGGGAAATTCTTTCTCTTTTTAAGTTAGATGAGGGGTGGACTTAGAGAAATCTGTATCTTACACTCTCCTGATTGGGCTCATGCCTTTACTGGTCTCCAAATCTCATATGTTTTTTGGTCAGTTGACCAGACTCCTAATTCTATCCACTGCATTCAAATAGCTGCACTATTTTTTTTTCTCCTTCTTCCCCCAGTGTTGCAGCACTTTCCAAATCCGGGGCTTCTCTAGCTGGCCGCACAGATCTGCCTGAGTGACACACAGCATCTCTCCTCTGTGCTAATAAGTCACTTATAGCCCAGGGATCATCTTGGGTATCCTATAAGTCATGACCAATGGTGCACTAGGGACATAGCGATTTTCTTAATAAATCCCTGTTGTGCAGATAGAGGAGCTAGGATTACCAACCAGGTCTGCTTTTGCTCAAACTTGTGTCTTAACTATCACTTAAAAAAAAAAAAAAACAAGATATAATTCACATACCATAAAATTCACCATCTTAAAGTCTGCAGTCCAGAGGGTTTTAATATATCCAGAGAGTTGTGCAACCATCACCACAATCAATTTTAAAGCATTTTCATCATTCCAAAAAGAAACCCGTACCCAATAACAGTTCTTCCCCACTCTGCTCTTCCCCAGTCCCTGCAACCACGAATTCTCTTTCTGTCTCTATGTGTTTGCCTATTCTGGGTACTTCATATAAATGCAATCATACAGTATGGGCCTCTTGTGTCTGCATTCTTTACTGAGCATAACGTTGTCAAGGCTCTTCCATGTTGTATCACTTACCGTTCCTTTTTATAGCTGAATAATATTCTATTGTATACATCTATCACGTTTGCTTATCTGGTCAGCAGTTGATGGACATTTTGATTGTTTCCACTTTTTGGTTACTACAAATAATGTTGCCATAAACATTCCTGTACGTGTTTCTGTGTGGATATAGATTTTCATTTCTCTTAGGAAGACATCTAGGAATGGAATTTCTAGGTTGTATTACTCTATTCTTAACTATAGCTTAATTGTTGCCCTCAGGTGGCCACAAGTGATCTCAATACTGTAAATTCTCCTACACCTTGACTCTATCAACTTTTTATAATAGAAAACCCAGTTTAGGACATTTCATTCTATTTTGTCATCATAAAGGCCATCCATTCATGTCTATGAACAGTTCAATGCAAAGACCTACAGAAAGTTAAAATTAAATTTGAGGCATTTATCTTCTTAAAAATAAATACATCTTATTTAGAAGAATCTATAGATAATAGAATGGGTAAATTCTCCATTGATTAATAATACTTTCTTATAGTAGTATCTGCTATAGCATTTCCTTAAAAGAGCAAGCACTTCCAGTACTATGTATGATCAATCATTTCTTCCTTCTGTGAGTGTCAAGTCCTTCAACGGGTAATGACATCAGTCTACAGAGAAATCTTGTAGGGTCATATCCATCTTCCATGAGACAATTGACCCAACCTGAATTAGTGATGTCAGAAAAACCTAACTTTTTACATGTAACTTTTTTTTTACATTCAGCAACACTTCATTGCCCAGAATAACAGAACAATAAACTTCATTAGATAATAAAAGGAACTTATTTATAATTAACAAATTAATTCTGTAAATGGTCCCTGAAGGAAGATTAAATGTAATCAGTCTTGCCCATAAGTACTGTCAATATAACCTCCAAATCATATTTAAACCTATAATAAAAGACTAGTCCAATCAGTACCAAACTTCCTCCCACCAGATTCCAGTGTATTCAAAATTCCTAATCGTCTTAGCACAAGCATTACTAAACACTATAATTTTATATTGTATTGCTTCACACTTAGAAAAATATCCCTTCCCTTGTCTTCTGAGAAGATACTTCTCCAGGGATCTTGTAGACTTCAGATTTGCTTTCTTTCTCCTGCCTCATTTAGCATCAGTGAGATCATTCTGTAAAATCCACTGGGACGGGAGGCCATTTGCAACGTATCGATCAGTCACATAGATAAAATTTGTCTTTAGATATTATGCAAATACTGCCCACAAACACAAAATGTTTTTCCCACCTTTTCAGTTGACTAAGAGAAATCGATCTAGATATAGATGTGTAACAGCAAAGGTACTATTGCCCTCTGCTACTTCATTTTGAGGCCCTCTTAAAACAAGAAGAAAAAGATAAAACCATATTAAAGAAAGCGGAGTTACAGGATTCCAGCAGTATTGTTCTTACTGGTTTTGCTTGTTTGAGATGGCTACTGAGTTCCACAAATTGCTAATGAGGCCCCCACCCTTGAAATCCCCATGCCACGCCGTATCCCCAAACAGAGCCACAGTATGTGAAGGGAAGTGAAACTTCCAGGGTCAGCACCAGGATGGTGTTGACAAAGAAACCCATGTGCATGGTGCAGTGCAGACTGTTTTTCAAATGACCTCAATCTTTAAAAGGCCCACAAACATACAACTGAGTTGGCTTCCTCCTACCACTTGAAACAATCCCAGTTCACCTCACCCCCCCACCCCACCACCTCCCTGCTCACGTGCTAAGCAAATACATGCCATTTCAACATTTGGCTGAGGTACACATTAGCAAGGCAAATTTTTCTTACATTACTACCCACGGCCAAGTGTATAACTCTGAAGTGGTCTGCTCTGCGTGCTGTTTTTCCATGTGAGTGCAACATTATCTATAGGCGTACGATCCCCACCAGTGCAGAAGTAACTGCTAACCATTTGTATCTTAGTAAGAGGGAATCCATGAAGCAACAGATGTTTAAGAGTTGGGGTGCCGGGGCGCCTGGGTGGCACAGTTGTTAAGCGTCTGCCTTCAGCTCAGGGTGTGATCCCGGCGTTCTGGGATCGAGCCCCACGTCAGGCTCCTCTGCTGGGAGCCTGCTTCTTCCTCTCCCACTCCCCCTGCTTGTGTTTCCTGTCTCACTGGCTATCTCTCTCTCTGTCAAATAAATAAATAAAATCTTTAAAAAAAAAAAGTTGGGGTGCCATCTCCCAGATTTGTATGAATTTCCTTTGTAATATCAATGATAAATTGTCAACTAAACTCAGCTGGTTAAGATAAGTCCACTGAACTTGGTCTTAGACAGCCTGAGCTGGAATTTCTCTTCTACCAATAATTAGCCATGTGACCTTGGGAAAGCTACTTAACTTGGTGAGCAGCCTCTGTTAGTTGCCTATCCAGCAGTCATTTCCCCTTCCCTCCTCCTTCCAAACAGAGGTCTGATGTTTGTTAGCCTTTCAACCTTCCCTTCGTGTGACAAAGGATACATGATCCATCCCTGGTTCCAACGATGAGTCTCATTATTTTTAGTCAGTTGTGGTTATGCCCTTATATTTGCCAGGGCTGTTTTCGGGAGGGAAATGGACATCAGATTAAGTTCAGTTACATAACAATCACAAAAAGAGCAAGAAACAAAAATAACAGTGGCTTTAAATAAGATGCAAATATAATTCCCTGGTGGAGAAAGAAGCTGGGTGTCAGTGACCCTGGAGCACCACAATGCCATCAGGGAGGAGGCTCCCACCAGCTTACTTGTCTGTCAGTTTGCTGTGCTACCTCCGGCCCAACAAGGCTGCTTGAGCTCTGGAAAACATCTGTCCTCCAGCCAAAATGAACCCTTCCTTGGTCACATGGACACAGTTGACTGCATAGGAGGCAGCGCAAAGGAGGCTGGGAGAAGGGCGGCAACCAACAGTCATTGCCACAGCATGCAACCCAATTCCAGCCAATGAGACATGAAGAAGACTCGTGGAAAGTCCCCTGCTAAGGAGGAGAAAGAAAGATGTGGCTTGTACTTGTCTCTCTGGTCCCTGTCAGATAGCAATGTGATGTTTGGAATTGCTGCAGCCATCTTGTTACCAACCAGCCATCTTGAAAGCCAAAAAGACCTGCCACCCAATATTTTGTACATAGATCCTATACCACTCTGGATTTCTTATGATGTTAGACTGCAATTTCATTGCTCTTTAATTCTGTTGGAGGCGGAGCATTCTATTACTTGTAGCTGAAAGCTTCCTAATCCATTCCACCCATCCAATAGGTCTTCCAAAGTCGAAGACAGTTATTTCTCCTCTTGGTCTGTATTTTCACAAGCTAAGAATTCTAGAGACATAAAAGACCAGCTAGTTATTGTTTTAATCACTATTAACAAAATATACCTTGGTAACTATTGGTTTTACTTAAAAAGGAATGCGAAAAAAAACATGTTGCACATTCATTTACTCAGGTATTCAAATATTTCCTGAAAAGTATAACAGTTTTAAAATCCTGGCTCCACCATTTCTGGCACTGTGATCTAGTGCAAGTAATTTAATCTGTGAGAGCCATAGTTTCCTTGTATGAAAAGAAAGGGAAAATACCATCACTTTTTAGGAGTGTGTGAAGTTCAGAAATATATGTAAATGACATAATGTCAGATATATAATAGGTGCTCAGTAACTGGAAACTATCATGTCATGGGCAGCCACTGAAGATACAAAGATGAAATTAGATCTGGTTCAAAGTGGTATTCCTTCCTTTCTTTCTTTCCTTCATTCATTTATACATATATGCATCCATAAATACATATTCCACCTACTTCCAGAAGGTACTGAAAGCAGCCAGAAGGCAAACGGAAACATCATAGCAATGTTTTAAGTTCTAGAATAAAGAGTATATACCAAGGAATTATGAGTAGTCAGAGAAAAAGCAGAAACCAGCAGGCAAAAGATGACACAAATAAGCAGAAACCATGAGGGAAAGAGAAGGAAAGTCAAGAAAGTATTGGAGATTAGAAAGAAGGAATGGGTAAAGAAGAGAAGCAGGATTGAGGGAACAAGGTATGATGTGGGTCGGGGGTGGGGAGGAGAGAGACTGAGACAGAGAGCTGAGTCTACAGCCTGGCAAATGTCTAGCATTGCTGAAGACTCGTATTTTGCACAGTGATGAGTTCCTTCTGAGTCTTGCCTGGAGTAGGGCGCCAGTTGCCCCAAGGACTAAGATGCTTTTCTCCTCTTCATATTCCTTCCCTTGTAACTTTATAATGAATAATCAAGCATGTCTCTGTTCCTTGCAACACAAAAGATCCTAAAACCAAGTAAATGGTAGCTGAGGCCATGGAACTGGAAACAGGGTGAAAGGAATGTGTATACAGTGATAAGGGAAGAGGGTTGAGATGGAAATGTGTTTAAAGAGCAGAAGAAGGAAAAGATGCCTGCAGAGGAGATCAAGGGGTATTACCTGGAGAAATCCAGAGAAATAAAGGATTTGTGGGAAATGGAGGAAAAGAGGCTGCCAGGAAGAAACAGAGTTGGATTCAAAGGCCACCAAATTTAAATGCAATAGGATTCATCTTCCTGAATTTGGTGATGAGGTCTTCTATAACCTTGAATAAAGGAGATTCAAGAGTGATGGTGTGAAAGTCAGCTGGCAGAGGGCTGAGTGAATAGAGATGAGTATGTAAGGTAGCTTTGAGTGCAAATTATCCTTATGTGAGGTTTAGCTGGAAAAGATAGAAGTGATGGCTTTCAGGAGGGGTTTGCTCAAGGAGGAGCTTTGACATAAAGAGATAATTGAGGGTGTAGAGAAGCTGAAGCTGGAGGAGAGTGAGATGATACTATTTGGAGTGGACCCTGAGGAAGCACAATTGCATGGGATTTGGATAGGAGGGCAAATGTCTTTACCTCACAGATGGGAAGAAAAGGGGTTTGTGTTGCTTATTTGACTTTCGTATGTGACAGATCTTTTACCGCAGGACAAATTGACCCAGTAATTTCATATGGAACTAGCTATAAGAAAGTTTTTTTTAAGGATTTCATGTTTATTTTTATTTTTTAAAAAGATTTTATTTATTTGAGAGAGAGAGAGAGCACATGTGTGCATGAGAGAGAGTATAAGCAGGGGGGAGGGGCAAAAGGAGAGGGAGAAGCAGACTCCCCGCTGAGCAGGGAGCCTGATATGGGACCCTGGGATCATGACCTGAGCTGAAGGCAGACACTTAACCAACTGAGCCACCCAGGCACCCAGAATATTTCAAGTTTTAAATTTGTCTGCTTTAAGCTCACAAAGTAGTATGTGTAAACAATATGGCTGTCTATAATTTGCCAATTATTGTTACTTGCTCTGGATATAAGCCCATCTCACAAGAGCACCGATGGGGTTGGGTTTCTGGAAGTGACAAATCTTGTAGCTGTGGCTGGCCAATGAATCACCCAGGAAGTTTGAGAGACCAGGATGTTGTTACCTCCAGCTTGGGGCTTCCAGTCTTCCGCCCTATCGGGCAGGCACATCTGCTTCTCCAAACGAAGGAAACAAAACCAGAATAGAAGAGACAGTTGGCAAAGCCACAAGGTCAATCCTTGCCCTCTCCTTCCTGGTTTCCTGCACCGAGCTAAGACTATCTACGTGAGCTGCCTTGGAGCAATACTGCACTCTGAGAAAAGAACTGACATAGAAACCACTAATACTGCTTTCCTTTTTCAGCATCTCTGAAATGCCACTGGATTCATTTACTTGTCCCACAGATTTTAAATGACTTCCCACCATGTGCTAGAATCTGTTGTAGGCACTGGAGAGGAGTGGTGGTCATAAAATAATTTTCCTATGTAGTACACATGGCCATGGGTCTTGCATAAGGTCTAATTATTAATAAGGATTCTTACTGTTGATCTAAACGGATGCATCTGTAAATCTCACTAAGCATATTGCATTACTGTTTACAAGAGATGAGGTTGCTGTTTAGTTTTCAGCATGGAAGATGCACATGCTGTACTTTGCATTTATGAGGTGTGGCTCAGGGTGCACAAACCCTTAAGATAAATACTCCATTCTACAACCCACAAAAGAGGATGAACTCCACAGCTTATATGTGTTCCAAGTTTCATCATGGCCCATTTGGCCCAGGGTTCCATATGTGTCAGAAGGTCCATGTGCCATATTAGAGAGGGCAAGTTCATTTTGTTATCATCTCAAATGGCATTCTTATCCCTGCTCCAATACTAACTTCCTAACTTGCCTTGATGATCACTTTTGGATTCGTCTTCCATGAATTTATCTAAAATTATTTTAGAATTTCTGCATTTAAAAATGTTAGACTATATCACTTTCTTAAAATACAGGTTTAAAAATAGAACAAACATGTTTTCAATTTATGACTCCCACAAGCTTAACTCTTATTCTATAATCCTGTTTCTTAATGTCGCTTAAAGGGTTTTAACTAGTCCTATATGTCCACCTCTGTATCCCCATAGCCTATGAAATACCTGACAAAGAAGGAAAGGGCTTAATAAGTATTTGGGATGAAAAAAAAATAATTTAATAAACAGGTACTTGTCACCCCTTTTAATTTGTAGGCTTTAAACTTCCCATGTCTCCACCCTCATTTTTTACAGACTAGAGAATCCTAATAGGCAGTTTTAGTTTATGCCTAATGTCCCAGTGTCATTATTACTAGTGACCCGTTCCCTTTCAAAAGTATCCTGGTCTGAATGAACCTGTGTCCACTATTCCCTTGGGCTCCCTTGAGCCCCTCTATAATACTCCACATGTGGACTTCAGGGGCCTCCAGTGAACACTTTCTTGTACATTGCAGTAGTTTCTGATTGTTTTGTTCCCCAGTCCCCTTCCTGATGATAAAGTGTCTCTGTGGGCCTTTAGACTATTGGGTATTGGGTAGGAGATGTCCAAGAAAAATCTAGGCCAGCGCTTTTCAAATTTTAACACGCATATGTATCACCTAGGGCTGCTGTGAAAATTCCAATTGTGTTCAGCAGGTCTGGAATGGGAACACAGATTTTGCATTTTTAACTGGCTCCCGGGTATTGCTGGTACTGTTGGGCTAAGGGCCACACTTTGAGTTAAGAGTCTGCAAGTGTTCCTAACTAGCCACAAACTTAAAGACCAGCCATTAGGAGACAGTACCACTTAGTACTTAACGAGTTTGCGCTTTGGACGCCATAGCACTGAGGTCAAATCCTGCCTCAATCACTTACTAACTGTTTCAAGATCAAATAGAGTATTTGATCTCTCTAAGGCTCAATTTTCTTACATATGAGACAGTAAGAATAATATCTATCTCAGGGGAGTAATGTGAGTATGAAATGAGATAATAACTATAAAACAATACCGTCCCTCACCCATTGTGAATGTTCAAAAATGGTGGTAGTTGAAACTGTCTTCATCATAGTCATTAAACTGCAGTTCACATTCTTCTCCCTTCCACTCTGTACAGCACTTCCCTGCAACTTTTCCCATTTTATTCAAAGCTTAACATCAGAGGGTACTTGTTTAGGGAAACATCAGAGGGTAATGAGCCATATTTTGAACAGTGCCTTAAAAAAGGACACTTGGGCATGCCAGATTATCCAGTGGTCAGTACATGCAAGACTTGCAATCAGTGTTTGGACAGAGCCACAGAAAAGGCAGGAACAAACATTTGGTTGAAAGTTGGTGATTAACTCCAGTTCATAGACATTCAATTGTCACTTGGGCAAATTGAGTTTTCAGGGCTGTGGCTGCCTCCCCGAGTTTGAATGTGTCTGTAATGGCAGGAGCAGGTACTGTTCAACTGAATGTACTCTTCAAAAACCCAGTATTACCAGCAGAAGAAACAGAGTGACTATTAGAAAAATAGGCAGGTTGAACAAACAAACTCTTCAAACCAGTTCTCATTTTAAGCTTTGTCTCCTCTTTTTCCTAACTGTGGATATCAGGAGGCAAAATTCCAAGTATTTCAGTTTCACTTTCTTTCCTTTAGGCTTTCAAAAGCCATATAACCAGAACCTTTGTTTTAACTATCATAAACTGATAGGATTGAAATAGCATTTTGTAAACAAAACTTGCTATTTAAATCTGTGGGGTCACAATCATTGTTGTGGTCATCAAAATTATTATCCTCTTCCTCACCTTTAAGGTCCTCTCCAGCTATAAACATTTCTCTTTCCTCTGATGTCAGTCCTAATGCAGGACCAGTGTTCTCTCTCTGGGCAGAATAAACAATGGAAGGGGGAAAATTAGATCAGAAACTTGGATAACTTTCTCACTAGAAAATTAATCTCTAATTTAGTCACTGTAAAAGAAGACGTTGAGTTTGGAGTCACAACGTGCTGTATTTTCACATCCTAAAATTCAAAGCTCACTCTAGATTATAATTTTCCATCAATTCATTTATGAACTTACCAATTTCACATCTGACTTGACCACAGTACCTATAGCTTGAAGAACATAAGAAGATGGCTCTCGCACTGAGAGCTCACAGAACTATCAGGACATGTTTCCTGAGGCCCATCACTACAAGCCAACCCTTCTCCATCCTGCAACAACTATCCTGGAACCCAGATGGCAGGTCATTTTCAAAGTACATCTAAGCACATTCAAAGTACAGTAGAAAATATGTTCATAACAGAAGATTAGCCCAAATATCAGGCTGCAAAGAGGGCCTGCTTATTGAGAAAATAAGCACAAATAATTCATATTTTTTCTACTTGGCACTGACAGATCTCATTTGGTGAATAAATCTCAAAAATTCCTTAAGATGATCTCCATGAAGACAGGGAGAGAAATCTCCAGCACATTTCCATTATCTGATTGGAGAGATGGTGCCAATGGGCAGCCAGGACATAGACAGCATCAACATGAACACGACCACTCAAGTGTTTCTCTCACCAAAGTGGTTCTACAGGCACACAGCTGTTTCTCCTCTAAGCCAGAAGTTGGCAAACTATGACCCACAGACCAAATCCAGCCCATTGCCTGTTAGTGTAAATAAAGTTTTATTGGAACCAACTGTGCATATTCATTTATGTATCGTTTATGTCTATTTTTGTGCTAAGATAGCAGAGTTGTAACACAGACCATATGGCCAGCAAAACCTAAAATATTTACTATCTGGCCCTAACTAAAATACTACATCTCTCTCTTTCTCTCTTTCTCTCTCTCTCTCTCTCTCTCTCTCTCTCTCTCTCACACACACACACACACACACAAACACCCCCCCCAAAAGCAAGCTCTCCCTGACAAATAATTGATTTAGTTTGAAGAATTCATGTACCTCTTTGATAACTTAAAATAATTATAAGCCTTCATAAAGTTATTAAAAACCTAGCATGAAGAAGTTTTCACTAAAAATTTCTATACTGATATCCCTTTGGTATATAGTTAGTCACTAACAAATGAACCAGATATTACTGGCAAGAAAAATAATGCCTTTCTCTTTAGTAATAATTATTATCATAATATCTTTATTAAAGATAATAAAGTTTTACATATTAGAATTCAAGTGGGAAAAGGCAGGGAATAACATAGAAAGATATATTACATATATATGAATAACATTCAATATCTTTGATTTCTATAAATATATGATAAATAAAAAACTAGTATTTGAGGTTATGCTCATATCCTAAGTATCTGCATAATAATTGGGAATAGACAAGTTCATTCAAAAGACTCCTCTGTGAGTTACACTGGAAATGTCCCTATAAAAGTATAGTATCATCTTAATTTAGATTTAATGTACCTCAGTGCAATTGTGTAATTATTTGAGGACCTAGAGCCAATAAGGGGAAATTATATTTAAATGAAGAAGAGGGTTATCCTTGCATCCTGCTTTAGTTAATTATAAGGCATGAATACTTACATTCCATAAAAACAAAAGGAGAGACAAAACCATCTGCCATGAATAATTTGCAACTTAGGTCCAGGCTACGTTTTGTTTGGTTGGGTTTTGTTTGTTTGTTTGTTTGTTTGTTTCTAGAAATAACCAATATATTTTTTTCATTAATTTTCATGTTTTTACCTAAGTTCTAGTTAGTTAACATACAGTGTAATATTAGTTTCAGGTGTAGAATTTAGTGATTCATCACTTACAACACCCAGTGCTCATCACAACAAATATGCTCCTTAATCCCCATCACCCATTTAATCTATCCCCCCACCCACCTCCCCTCCGGTAACCATAAGTTTGTTCTCTATAGTTAAGAGTCTGTTTTATGGTTTGCCTCTCTCTTTTTCCCCCCCATGTTCATTTGTTCTATTTCTTGAATTCCACATATGAGTGAAATCATATGGTGTTTGTCTTTCTCTGACTTACTTCACTCAGCATAATAAATGTAAATGGCAAGATTTTGTTCTTCTTTATGGCTGAGTAATATTCCATTGTATATATATTCCACATCTTCTTTATCCACTCATCTGTCAATGGACATATGGGCTACTTTTGAAATATAGTCCTTTATCTCTCCTTTCAAAGACCCTCGAGCATCTGCTATGGTTTTATTTTCACAGTATCTAGATGTGTCATTATAATCAGATAGAAAATTCAACAAAATTATTTTCCTCAGTAAATAAAGTATATAATTAATATCTATATTTACTATTGGTTTTTAATTACTTGATGTCATTATGTGAAATTAGACATTTTTATATTGCAAATACTTTCTCATCAGTGATTCGGTGATTAACTAAGTGGGTAGCGATAAAGAATGATTTTATTTTTTAAAAACTCCATGTTTACTTTAGAGCAATGATCTTCTATTCCTCATTTCATGTGCATCATAAATAATAATTAAGAAATTATTGATAACTGGAACAATGGTTTACAATTCTGATTATGCTGAAAGGCTAAGGAAAGACTTTGGAAATTCAAAAGCCAAGACAATTGATGTTGCTTTATTCCTTCCTTCCCTATCAGGTACAAAGAAATTACTCAAGAAATGCTTACTATATGGAGATACTAAAATAAGAATTATTTTAAAAAATTATTCATACAAATTCCTAAACATGAAACTAATATATTCTAATAATGCCAAATGTTTACATGAATGCTTTCTAATTTTTTCACTTCTATATATTTTTTATTTAAATTCAATTAATTAACATATAGTATATTATTAACTTCATCAACACATCTATATATTTCTTATAATTAGAATACTAAATCTCTGGGGTGCCTGGATGGCTCCGTCGGTTAAGTGTCTGCCTTCAGCTCAGGTCACGATCTCAGGGTCCTAGGATCAAGCCCTGAGTCAGGCTTCCCGCTCAGCAGAGAGCCTGCTTCTCCCGCTCCCTCTGCCCCTACCCCTGCTCGTGCTCTCTCTCATTCTCTCTGTCTCTCTCTCATATATATATAAATAAAATCTTTTTAAAAAAGAAAAGAATACCAAATCTCTGCCCATCAGTATCAGCCTTTTAAAGAACTTGTGGTAGCCAACCCTTAATCCCAGGACACACAGACGTTAGATGTTAGTAGGTAAGAAACCAACCCAACAAATTTCTGCTTGGTAAGCAAAATAAAAAGTAAAATGTAAAACAAGAGATTTTGTTTTCTCTACTTTGGGAGAAAAAAATCACTAGTCTTCTCAAGTTTATAATAAACACATACCCACACACACAAAGAAAGCAAGAAAGCAAGCAAGAAACGAAGAGAACAAAAGAAAAGAAAATGATAACAATGTTTACCCAGATCTCTAAAGCACAAGGCCTACAATTTGACCCCAAACTTCCTAACTTTTAAAAGTTAAATTATTGCTTCTGTGGATTTGGAAAATAGAAAGTGTGCATTTCGAGCATACAAATAACAAAGGAATTGTGTCTTCACTTTGAAAAGTTATTTAAATACAAAAAAAAGTGACATACTGAAGGGCACACTTGGAGGATGAAATTTAAGCAAAGCGCCCAGATTCAACTTACCTAGCTTTTCTCAACTGGCCCACACTGACTGGGACGACCAGACAGTGGCGAGCACCTCAGGACCACAGGCCCCAGTGGCGCCAGTGAGGCGAGCTGTATTTGCGATTGCTTTCTTTTGGAGTGGGGCTCTGAAGGATGACAAATAAAACCTAGTCTTTGTATCCAAACTTTTCGTCCCTCTAGGAAACACAGATAGGACCAAGTTGATTGGATTCTACAGAAAGAGCAACACCCATCCTTCTGATTCGTATTTCAATGTTGAAGCCCTTTCTTATTATTGATTGAGACTGAGCCATCACCTGCCTTTCAGAAGAGAGAAAATAAAGAACATAAACTAACAGAATCAAGACCCATAACCCATGGAAACGATCCAAGGACAAACACAAGCCTGAGGAGCTTCTCTACAGCTTGGCCTGCTGAGGCAAAGAAGTGGGGTTGTACAAGGGGCCCTTCCTCCTTCACAGAATCACCACGGTCTAGGTGTCTGTGGTACCAGGCAGAGAGTGATCAGAGATGGAGCAGTTTTAAAATTCAAAACCGGCTCCAGGAGGACTGTAGCTTAGCTGGCCAGGCACCTGGGAGCCACTATTTAGACCTTAATGAGGCCAGTCTCTAGGGAGAGATTCAGTCTTTCTGGCCCTTGGGGCATTCCAAAGCGGTCTGGTGGCTGGAAAAGAACCCCTATAAAATACTTCCCACATTACACAAATTTCTATCGGACAATGGTCTATACCTAGATACTATATAAATGGAAAGTGTCAGCTTTGTGAACTTTCCTTTTCAAAACTGATTTGCAATGATCTCTTCTCTCAATTCCCCAGAAGTGGGCAACCTAATCCCAGCTTTGGAGCTAGGGTTTCAGTGGAGAATCATATGTTTGCTTAGTCAAATTGCAAAACCAAACAAATTTGAAAAAGCACGTCTTCCCTGGAATGTGTTCATTTCTACTTACTCATGGCTATATGTAGGAATTTAAACTAAAACCTGTTTTTCACATTAACAGACAAAGGGGGCTTTGTCTGACTATCTCAATTGCCTTCCCACACAGGAACCAAAGTGATAGCAAGCTGTTACAATGGTTGACTCATCCTCTAAATATCAGCTCCCCCATTATGTCATATCTCTGATTAAAGATCACCTTGTGAGAAAGCTTCCCTTACCCTCCAAGCAGCTCCAGCCTGCTGTCCTCTTGTCTTACTTATTACGACCTGGCATGCTAGAAACTACTGATCTGTTGTCACTCCCCATTCCACAACGTCATCTCTAGAGAAAGAAGTCTTCTCACTATTTTACTTCCTCATGTAACCATCATGCCTAGAACAGTACTTCTGTTTTGTTCACTTTGTATATGCTCAGTATATACTTCTAGAATGAATTTATGAATGGAACCTTCTGAAAATGGATACAAAAGTTTGTGCATGTGCCTTTCTCTGGAGAGGAAAGGCCTAATTTAGACCTTATTCCGTATGGAGTCGGTCTGGAGCCTAATAAAACTACGAACTTCAGTTGTACATGTATGTGTCAAGCCATTCCATTATCAGTAACATTGTTATTGGCAATGTCCATAAATGAAAGTTCTGCAACTGATAAAATGCTCATTGTACTAAAATCATATCAAATAAACAAGCACAAACTGAGAAAACATTGACAAGGGGAATGTTTATATTTTAAAGGCTTGTTGTTGTAAATGTAGTAAGATTTACAACCAAAAAGAATTTAACCCACACTTAAATCAGTTAGGTTACTCCAAATTCTATTCTGACCCTTCTTATTGAATATATGTATATATTTGTGTAAATATGTGTAATCAGTGACCACGTACATGTTGTCTGTCGAGGTTTTCCTAAGAGATTTGAGGAGTTACAGAAGGTCAAGTTTGGATACAGCACTTGGGGCATTCCAAGGCAGACCTGTACAAGCCTAGGCCGTGATTAAGGGCATGGATGGCTTCTCCCTGCTCTGTCTGCTTCCCCTCCTTCCCTGTTTGCTAAGATATGAACTGCACAGCCAGGGCTGAAGGAGCCACAAAAGTGAAACCATGTGTACGCATGGAGATAAGAATTCTGGATGAGAGCAAGGGTTAGGAGGGGAAGTTGAAGAAGGACAGAGAGAGAGATTGGGCCATTGCTGTGTAAAACTGGAGACCAAGTGGGCTCAACGGAAAGCAAGTGATAAGAAAATTAAATTAGAAAAGAACAGGAAGATAAAACAAGTTCAAAACAGCCATAAATAGTTAAATGAGTAAGAAACACAAGCAAAATGGTAAGGAAGGCAGAACAAGAATTGTAATAATGAAGGGAAAAAAACATGTAGCAAAGGTGAAAGAGAATGTAAGAATGGGATAAACAGGGATATATCATGAAAAGAGAAAACCAAACAAGGATATAAGTAGAGAAGGGAGAAAATAAAGAGACGATCGTGTGCACACTCCCAAACACGGTGGAGTGGAGCCAGGGGACAGCCATACCCAAAACTCATCGATTGACTGCCATGGTGTGGGGAACGCACACTAACCCCTGGAGCCTGCGACCAAGTTACCCTACACAGTGAAGGGGACTTTATGGATGTGATGAAGCATATGGACCTGGAGATGGCGAGAGAGTATCTGGGATTACCCAGGTGGGCCCAATCTCAATCCTTGGATCTTTAGAGTGAGAACTTTCCCCAGCCTGGGTCTGTCAGAGACAGAGAGATGTAGCATTGTTACTTTGCTGACTTTAAACCCCAAATTCCTGTTATCTTCTCCCACTTCTTGCCTTGCCTTCAATCTTGATCCCTGCCTCACATGAAGAAGCTCCAACCTCTGGCACTAAAATCATGTTAAGGCCATCTTCATGTAAGAGTGAAAAGAAGGAAACAAATATTACAAATACCTGAAGTCTTAGAAAACAAAACAAAAACAAAACAAAACCAGTTGATCAGAGAATTGAAAGTATGTTGAAATAGGCCTTTTGTTGTTAAGGGTCCTGAAAGTGGGCATAAAAAGAAATCAAAGGCCTCCCTTCTTATCTTGGCCTTGTCACTTACTAGATGGTGTGATCGTGGCAAATCCTTCGATCTCTTTCTTCTATAAACCGCTGCTAATAATGCTTTCTTGCCCTCCCCACCTCACAGGGCAGGAATAGTTAACATGACTGTTACATAACAGAGTCTATAAACACTACAGCCCTGAACAAATGTAAAATCTTGCTACTAATCATTGGGTCTAGACCATTCACTGTCCTATTGTCTTAAATTATAATATTCAGAGCCACTGTACCTTTACTGGAGATCACTAAAAGCATTGCTAATATGTCTGCCTTCCAAACTCGACACAAATGAGTTGTTGATCTCCAGTAAATTACTTAAGGATTGAGGGGAACATGTGTCCTCAATAAAAAAAAAGTCAGTGATTCCTTTTAGTCAAACAAGAAAACACCATCTATATTTCTAATACATTTGGGATTCCATGAATTATCTTTCTTGAAACATGTCGCATCTGAATACAAGTGACCTAAAGTAATGTCTCCTGTCCTGGTGCTCATGATAAATTTCATTTTACATGTTGGAGAGCCTTTGAACATAAAAGAGACTAAAAACTTTGTGGAGAAGTCCTGTTTCATTAACACGATACCTCCCACCCAATGTGCTGTTTTGACACTGAAGCCATAGCCTAAGCAGACAGAAGTTCTTAACAATATTCCATGTTTTTCTTTTCTCTATCACTTGGGCTCCCTGGCATTGTCTCTTAGTAGCCGTTGCGTTTGGCATAGGAAAAGATAAAGTATCCCAGAATCCAGAGGCTACTGGAACCCTTCAAAGATGACAAGGAGGAATCTGCAAACAAGTTACCTTCTTGAAGAGCATACAATTCTCTGAATTCTCACCAGAAATCAAAATGCATGCCATGAGATGTACCAAATCAAATCCTTTAGCAACAAATGGCAATATTTATTCCTTCAGGTCCTTGAAAACAATATGACAGAAATGTCTCCACTTACCTGTCTGTCATCTAGGGACTTGAACTATCCAAACTATAATCTTAAATCTGGAAGTAAACCTGAGGCTTTCCAATGAACTTTCCTCTCAAGATAGGGAAGTTCTGAGACCCCCGCCCCCACCGGCCAGAGTTGACGAGTTTCATATTGTGTTTACAGCTAAGGTTACTTAATGAGCATGGTTATCTGGTTTCCTGTGACAGCCTTAAATTCCGCCCTCAGAGCCAAGAGGTTGGAGGACAGTGATGGATAAAGGGAAAGAAGAAAACCAGTTAGAGTAGCTGGAGTGTCCAGAGCCACTGGAACTAGGCAAACATTCCGACACGTCTCGAGGCTCCCTGAAGGCCTCCCCGAAGGCCTCCCCATTTCAGCAGAGTTCCTTTGCAAGTAACACCCGCAGTGGGGAATCAGATGCACGGAGACAAGAGACGCGACCTCCAGAGGCCACCTGTTGTGCCTCCTTGTTCTCGATGCTCACCTGGAGCATGCTCTATCCCACAGTCTGCTGCTCAGTGACGAGCGGCTCCCGGCCCACTCTCATCCTCAGGATGTGGACCTCTCGAGGGCTCCAAGTGTGTGTCCTTAATCATGGCTCTACCCAGCTTTGGGTACAGGTGAATGTGCAATTAATACTTCTTAAGTGGATATTCCTTGGTTTTAGGTTTTTACGCTAACAATTTCGAGGAAAATGAAAGTTAAAACTTAAAGGGTAAAACTTCAACTATCTGGAAAACTCCTGCAAGATATTTCCCAGCCTTTCTTGGCAGTGCCTGATCAATGGAGGATCATTCTAGATTCAGTTCATCAGTGATGCTGCTATCTCTAAATCCTCAGCCTGCAACAAGGTTGGGCCTCCCCACCCCCCACCCCCACTTAACAAAGTCATAGCAACCTTACGCAGAGGTGACACAAATGTTTTCGTGAATTATTTGTTTAAATTCTTAACAAATTTCTACATCTATGTTAGCCTGTGCAATCACTGATTTATATTTCTGACTACTTAACAACAGGATAAAATATTTACAGTAAACATTCTGCCACCAAAATCATGAAACCATTAACTAAGATGCATCAGTATGACTCCCTCACATTAGGAAATTACTGATGCTGGAAACTCACGCTAGGGTGCTAATTGCTAAACTTGGCTGTTTTAAAAAATACTGTTTCTGAGCATCCCAGCTACTGAATCTGGATCTCAAGAGAAGAGGATCAGGGAATTTGTCTATCACCCCAGATGATTTTAATGCGGTCATCCTTGTGTAGAATACTTTAGAAAGATACTCATTTTTTTCCTGGCCATAATACAAATGGTAAAAACAACAACAACAACAACAACAACAACAACAACAACAACAACCAGACAAGTTAGAAAACTTTCTTTCGGTTTTACGAAAAGTTTAACCTTCCAAAGTCAAAGGAGTCAATCAATAAAATGGCTCTAAATTAAGGGATGCTGTTTTTTTCAGATTTTAAAAATATTTTATTTTTCAGGTTCCAGCAGCATTAAGGAGTGAGGCAGAGAATGGTATGGCATTACAGCACAAACTACCTAAACACATGTGTTCTGTCTGACAGTTTTATGCTTTATAATTCATCCTCGCCTATAATGTATTCCCCACAACAATCACATAAAATACCAAGTGATAGCAATTTTTAAAGATAGGCCTAGATCAAAATGATTATCCCACTGGTTCTCCAAAAGACAATTCATGATTCAAAAAAATGCTCATAGAGATAGCAAGATTTATTTGAGGACTGTCAGTAAAGCAGAAACTCAATGTAATTTGCAGTTCAGAACTCTGTGGCTCTTACCCTCTTTAAAAGTGGTTTTATTAAATTCAAACAAGTTTAATTTTAGATAATCAAACCTCAAACCAAACCAGCATATATGTTGACTTTCTTTTTTTTTTTTTTTTTTAACCTGGGCTGAGTCTCCAAGACTTCTCTCCTTAGGCAGAGAAAAAAAGAAAGAAAAGAAAAAAAAAAGAGCCCCCTTAGATTTTCAGCCGGGCACGGTTCCTGAATTTGCAATTGCGCTGATTTCCCCATGAGTCACACTCGTTCCTGTATATGCCAGACTTTCCCCTTTTGGATGCCTCAAGAGAAACTTCTATTTGACAATGGAACGCTGGAAAGTGATGAGGAAACCATACAATTGTGTCCAGCTCAATAAGACACAGAGTGGCCTGGTGTTTTAAAGCATAGCTTCTCCCAGTTGAGTGTGCAAGAAGGACCTAGGGGGCTTGTTAAAACACATGTTCCCGGAGCCCCACCCCCAGAGCTTCCAGTTCACTAGGTCTGGGATGAGGCCTGTGAGTCTGCATGTCTAACAAGCTTCCAAGTGATGCGGATGCCGCTGGTCCACGGATCCTCTTTCAAGTAGCACTGGTTTAGAGCAAGTTCTCTCTGCCTCACCACCACTGACATTGAAGACCAGATAATCGTTTGTTGTAGCAGCTGTCATATGCATTGCAGGGTGTTAAGCAGCATCCCCAGTCTACGCTCACTTGGTTCCAGTAGCACTGCCCCAGGTGTGAGAAGCAAAAATGTCTGCAGACGTTGCTAACCGTCCTCAGGGTGCCAAAATGCCCCCTTGAGAACCACTAGCATGGAAGCTATGTTCTGAATAGAAAAGATCTGAGTTGGAGTCTGGATGAACCATTTCACTACCCATGTGATTCAGGGTAGCAGTGTCCAAATCGTTAAATCAAGAGAATGATTTTGCCTCTCCCGTAGAACTGTTGTAAGCACCAACTAAATGAGGATGTATTTGATCATGTAGCCTGGGGCTGGCCCAGAAGCAGGCCTCCAGAAGGGGTGGTGAGTGGCTTTATTTGTATGTTTGTGTGTTCCACCACCCTCCAAACGCTGTTGAACACAGAAGGGTACGTTTCTGTCTACCGAGTTTGAGAAATAAGAGTGTTTGGAGGCAGTAACAAGAAAAGAAGCCCAAGATCTATTTCTGTGGTCACGAGGCTCAAAACCTGGTTCTGTGACTAATATGCTGAACATATTGTTGTGATTCTGAAATAATCTTGATTGAAGACATAGCTATGTTTCTCAAGTTGTCTCTAGAGCAAAAACTCTCTGTCAGCTTGTCAAGTCCCTCACATCCCAATGACCTTAGAAGAGAAACATCAGTTGTTGTCCAAAGAACAAAAGCAAAGTTGAGATAAGAATTTCACAAGAGACTGGCTAACAGGGTAAAGCAACATTTACATATCTCACATCCTATCAACGCTCTTCCAGAAGGAGCACTGTCCTTAGTTTTTCTCTTTCGCCACCAGGAGGAGTACCACACTTTCTCACCACTCACCAGAGTTTGTCAGTTGTCCGGGAGAGGCTGGCAGGCCGGAGTTGAATAAATTCAGTTACTTCCTAACAGGATAAAAATACCTCCTGGCACAAATTCAGCAGAGAAGGCTGTACGAACCACTTCTGTATATAAGGTTCTTTGAAGCTTTTCTATTCCAAACACCACAGCAATAGCTATTTTTGTTCCCAGGAGGCAAGAGATGACAAAGTTAACTGTCTCTTGGTGCTCTTTCTTCTCAACGTTTAAGATAAAGCATTAGGAATAAGACACGTAAAAATTAATGCTATTTAAGAGAAAGTTCTGCAACTCAGAGATGAAAAGTGCATGACCAGTGACCGGTAAGTTATTATGGGGAAGAGGGTAGAAAGAAGTGAGTTGAAAGAATGTAGAGAGAAATGGCCATCCTTCAGCATCCCTGACCAAGTATTAAAAGGCAATGCCATTCACATCCCTACCCACTTGTTTGCATTTTCATCTAGTCCATCAGCAAGCAGTGAACACGCTATCACTGTCTTGATAATTCTGTGTGTGCAATTCTTAAGACCTTTCTTTTTACAGTATGTTTGAATGTAACTGGTATGGCTTTTCAATTAATAATGAAGTCCTCCAAGACATAACAACAAACTTCCAAGTCGAGTAACCAAAATGGTTTCCAGATCGTTCCTACGTCCATAGCATAATCTGAAATGGCTTGGGATGTCTCTGCCTGCTAAAGATAAAATAGTAAGGTTGGTGATGCTGCCTATGGTGGTGATGATGATGGTGGTGATGGTGGTGGTGTTGCTTGCAGTAGTGTTGGTGGTAATGACGAAGAAGATGATAACGGTGATGAAGGTGATGGAGATTTTAGCTAAATTTCATGAAAGCCTGCCCCCATAGGACAAATACTGGGCTAAGCAATTTACATTAATAACTAATTAAAGCCTCTCCCAACCCTAGGAGGAAAGTATGGAGCTTTCTTCATTTACTTGTTTTATTTTTTTAATATTTTATTTATTTCTTATTTGAGAGAGAGCAAGAGAGAGACAGCATGAGCTGGGGGAGAGGCAGAGGGAGAAGCAGACTCCCTGCTGAGCAGGGAGCACACAGGGCTCAAATCCAGGACCCTAAGATCATGAACTGAGTCAAAGGCAGACGCTTAACTGACTAAGCCACCCAGGTCCCCCTTCATTTACTTGTTTTAAAGTCAGGGCATCCACATCATTCTGGAAAATCTTTCAATGCCCCCAATCACAAAGATTAATAAGCAAATAAGTAAAAAGGCTAAATTAAACTACATGCTAAATTAATGATAATTATATAGAGAATGCTTTTGTGTTCAGATATAACTCCATAGAGCTGTATTTGTAAAGGCTAGCTCTTCATCTGATGAGTTTTGAGCCCATTTATGTCCATATAAAAGCAAAAATACACATACTATACAGAGCCTGCCATATACACAGAATTTTTTCTTACTGCAATCCACTCTTTATAGTTTTCCCTAGAGTTGTGACATCTCTACAATGAGAATGTGTTATATGTACAACGAAAATCAATACAGCTACGCCATTTTAGAACAAACAAAAGATGTGGTTTCCAAGGATATTCTCAGAATAATCACTTGCACTTATGAGTCTGAAACATGGGTGTGCATATTTATTAAACTGTTTCCTAAGTCACTAAAAAGTCACCAAGTTTTTGCCCAAAACAAGTCAAAGTACAGATGAAACCAACAACAAAATATAACTGAAAATGTACCTGTAACAAAATTAAAAAAACAATAAGTCCAAAGAAGCTTATACTACGTTAAATTTCACTGGGATTCATCTATTAAAAACATACCTAAATGGGGAGATGGGTGTGGCACCTGTAGTCTTGTTATTAGCAACAATAACTGTTATTTTGTGTCTGAATACATAAACTTTACATTATTTGTTAGCTACTCTATTTCCTCTTGGCTATAATCATCATGCGTCTTGTACCAAAGCCACTCCTACGTAAAGGACATCAGTCAGGTTGGCATTTACCAGAACATTACAAAACTAATGAGGCATGTATTTTTAAGAGCCCCTTTTTTTTTTCTTTGCTGGCTATCTTTAGGTCAGCAGAGAAAGGAGTTCTAAAGAACCAGAACCGGGAGTTCCACAAATGAACAGCCTGCTTCACGGTTCCTTGTGGAGAAAAATCTGGAAACTCTCAACGGGATTTAATTGCTGATCTAAAGTTACTTGATGAAAGTCAGGATCCCAAGTGAGGGAAATCCTTTGGATAGTGAGGGTTTGCCTATTGTCTTCTCAGAGTGAATTCTAAAATTAAGACTTATTCTAAGATCAAGTCAAGAAGATTGCTTACGGGTCTTGCTGGAAATGTTACCTTGCTCTTCTTCCACCTTCCCTATAAAACAACCCAGACGGCGTATAAAGTCACTAAAAATAACATTTATGTGAGTTTTATTATTAATCGTTGGCCTGTGGTCCCTGCCATTTGTGGCTGTGCTGTTCTGATACCAAATTTCTGACCCATATCCTGAATCTACAACCTCAGATACAAATTATCAGCCAGTGTGCTGACGGAGAGAGTAGTTCTGCTCAACATCTCCATTTCTTAAAATAGTATCAAAATAGCTACTTCCTCTCGTTGCAGAGGAAAATCCACTTTCCAGTTTGTGCATAAAACTCAGTTGGTTACGGCTTATGAACGAATCGGCTAAGGAGTGACGAAACTTCAGGAAATATGAGGACTGGAGAAGGGAGAAATTATCAAACTATAAAAGGAAATAGAATTTGGGCCTGGAAAAGAGAACAGTGTGTTTCCCCTGGCCTCTGAGCATAAACTAGAAAATACACAAGGACCGCTCACATATTTTTCCTGATTCAAACACAATTGAAATTTTAAAAAGAGAGTAAATTAAGAAATGAGGGCATTTTAATGCTCAAAAAAGTACAAAGAACACTGTAGTATCAGTTTGGAAAAAGAAGGAAAGAAGGAAAGAAGGAAAGAAGGAAAGAAAGAAAGAAAGAAAGAGAAAGAAAGAAAGAAAAAATAGAGATTAACAAATTATAGGATGGTCAACAAGATGCTCAAAAACCGCATGAGAAAATTGCTGTTATTAGCACTAATGTTCAAGTCAGTATTAACTTTAATATTAAAACTAATGTTATTGCTAATTGATACCAGTACTAATACTAACATAGACATGAGTACTAATCCTAATAAAATACACAGCACTAATAAATAAAATCTTTAAAGAAAAAACCCGGAAATTTAGACCTCTCAGGAATATTTAGATGCACAGTGAAGTTTTAAGGGTTAGATCTGGGGGAAAAAAATCTAATTGGCTGGTATTTAAAGGCTCAACAGAAACGTGCGTGTGTGTGTGTGTGTGTGTCTGTGTATTTAACGTTAATGTAAACGTGTTAAGATTTACAAATAAAACGGGGTTTGTAAGTTGAGTTTGAAAGTTTATTAAAGGTGCTTTTAAAAGTGTAACTTGATATGGATATACTGAGAACTATACAAATCAGGGTCGACCTTAATAGTCTTGTCCCTGTGTACACACAAACAGAAGCTCAGGCTCTAAAAACCACAAGTGGAGTGATGTTTCCGGAACAGGTATGTTACTGTGGTCTCAAAGGAGATAAGAGAACAAAGACAATTCCAGGAAAATTAGAAAAAGGGAAAAAGATAGAGCAGGCACAGCGAATCCATTCTTACGCTTGAACGAAAAGGCCAAAAGGGGCCCGCACATTCATTGTACCTTGGGAGCCTCCACTGCAAAATCACTGAGATGAACCCAAGAGGCTTTTTGCGGTGATTCCAGTACCAGAGTTGAGAGCATGTGACATAAGGTTTAGCAACGAGGCAATATCTGATTTATTTTGGAAGAACTAGCTGAAGAAATATGATGAAAGCTGCTTTGGGGCTTAGCAGAAATACTTTTGAGCAAGCCAAGGATAAAGACTGTTTAGATATCATTTAGAAGTGCAAAGGCCGCGACAGACAACAGGGGTTAGGGAGATGCTGGCTACATGCTTAGAAAGGCAGGTGAGCCGGTCCTGCGGGAAGGGGAGAGGTGCATCTAGACGTGACGAGATGCCTGAGGCCTGGGATGGTTGGCCTGGCCCGGAGCCATCAGCCATAATAGGAACCTGGGAGCCCTGCAGACATGAGGTGTCACACTTAAGTGCTCAGGTGGGGCAAACGGGGACATAAGAACATACATTTTAAATAACAAATGCACAAACAAAACACACTGGTCTTGAGTTAAAAATAACAGGCAGGTGAAGATCAAAACAGCCAAGGGAGGATACTCTCCCAGCATCGTGAAACATACTGAAGAATTTGCGAAATGTGGGCACATCATCTAAGCATGAAAAAAAGGAGTATGAGGGAACACAAAGGAAAGAAAGAAAAGTAAGCTACAGAGAGCAGAAAGGAGAAAAATATCGATGCAGGTGATGATGGAAAAGATACCATGGGAATTGGGGATCATGAACTGCTGGCAGAAGCAGGAATACCCGTTTAAAACCAATAAAGGTTTTTCAGGTGCAATGAGGTACGCAGTTGAAATGAAGGCAGCAGTCAAAGGAAGGGCATGGATTTAAGTGGCCTAGGTGAAGCCAGCAGTTTCCTTGCAAGTCTGAGCAAACGAAAAACACTTGCGACAGGACCATTTGGTCAAAAAAGGGTAACAATCCACCGGCAAAAGAGTTGGGCCGGCACTTTGCAGAGAGGAAGAAAGCCAGGCCCAGGCGAACGTAGGAAAGCGCTGGATGAAGGAGAAAGGCAGTGAAGCTGTGTCTCCTTCCCCAGTGGCTGTCAACCCCGGCTGCACTCTAGAATCACCTGGGCAGCTTGAAGACGTATCTATGCCCCACCCTCGACAACGGAGTTGGAACCTCTCTCTGGGGATTGGGGCCTGACATTTCTACAGTTCCCACGTGATTCCAGCGAGCAGCCAGGCTTGAGACCCACTGTTCTGCACATACCGAGTGAAAGCGTGACGTCCCATGTCTCTAGATGATCGGACCAAAATAGCCACTTGCACCTGAAGCGCTCCACTAACTGCAGCCCAAGTCATTTCCTTATTTGACCTTGGCAGATTAATGACTTGATTTTCCACTTGGCTTAAGGAGTTTTAAAATTCAGAGGGAGGAAAGTAAGAAAGTTTTCTCAATTAATTATTTTGAATATTTGTAATAATCTCTAACTAGAAAGCCAACGTACCACTGCTCTTCACACTGATAACAATTCACCCAGACACACACCTAGAAACTAGCAACACTGAGAAATAGTCTTATTGAAATCAGAAAATGTCTACAAATTCTCAGCTGGAGGCAATTTGGTCTTCTTAGGGGGACATTTGGCAACATCTCAGACATTTTTGTCCTAACCGGGACCATGCTACTGGCATCCATTGAGCAGGGTTCAGGAAGGCTGATAAACAGCCTCCAGGGCACAGGACAGCCCCCAGGGCAACAGAGACTGACCTGGCCCCAAATCAGGCCCAATGGTGCCAGGCTGGAGAAACCCTGCTCTAAATGACACAGTTCGCGTTTCCACAAATAATGGCTAATATTCACTGCCTTCCAACCTCAATGCAAATAAAATAAATTTCAACATGTACAAATTATATGAAAAATTAAAGAAAAACAAAAAGGCCTCCCACAGAAAATGAAACCACAAATAAAATTATTTTGCGGGCTTATCACAATGAGAGATTAAGAACTGGAGGACAGAACCTTGGCCAACCAATATACTGAAGTGAAAACTGAATTTCAAATTGAATCTGACTGTTGGAGTTGAGTTGACATTCAGACAAACTGAGAGTTTTTTCAGTGAAGACTTCTAAAGAGCATGCTTTATCATCAGTATTTAATAAGTGATGCCTAAAACTAAATATTCATGTTGAATATTACATTTTAAACTCCCCAAATTATGGATTTGTGGAAAAATACAGGCTTTTTAGGCGATGCGCTTATATTCATTTCCTCCGAACCATTTAGCAAATTTATTCATTTTATGGAGATCACAATAAAAGTGACATACTGAAATGTTTTTCAGGATTGCAAAGCATGTAGACAGTGAGAAATGATATGACCCTCGAATAAGAGAACACAGGTGTGGTTAAAGCTGAAGAAAGAGTCTTATTTGGCTGAAAGACAAAGAAAACTAATCCCTCATCTCCAGCCTCCGATCTATGATAACAGTGATGTTAAATGGGAACTAGAAGACTACTTTAGGGGAAGATTTACAAATCATTAAGATTTTTTATTATAGGTCCAAACACATGAAAACATGACTGGGAGTTCTAAAACAGGCAATTTAAATAAGTGATGAAACCCACTTCCAAGCGCTTGCTAGATATTGAGCCAGTTATACGGCCTGTGAGCGAGAAGGACCACGCCAGGAGTTGTCTAACTTGGCTGTACATTTTATTCTGATCAATTGGGGATTGGGGGCTTTTATTTAATGATGCCCAGGCTCCTCCCCAGACCAAATAAATTAGAATCTCCAGGGGAGGGGCCTGGCCTCTGATAATGATATCGTATAGCACATCTTAGACTTGAATGTGTATCCAGATTCTCTGGGATCTTTCCAAAATGCAGATGCTGATCAAGTGGGTCTGGGTGTGCCTGGGATTTTGCATGTCTTGATACCCACGGTGCTGGCCTAAGAGTCACACTTTGAATAGTGAGTGTCAAAAGCTTCCTGGATGATTTCACATGTAGCTGGCATCGAGAACCACCAATGGTTGAGCCCCTAGCTTTGAGTTGGGTACTAGGCAGGCATAGAAATAAAATAGGAAGTGTGAAAAAGCATTCCTCAAATAGGGAATTACTTGATCCTAAATCGGAGCTTTCACGTGCAATCCACGTATCTTTGTCTTAACTTTCAAAAGCAAAAGAAAAGGTCAGATTTTTCGAAAGGGAACAAATTCCAATGTGGACCCAAACAATCCCAGTTACTCCTCTGGAAGAGTGCCACATGCCAGACAGAATCATCACGCCCATCACCCTTGAAGTTAACATGTAGCGAACACTGACTGTGCCAAGCAGTATGTTTGAGGTGTGACATGGCTTCTTGATTTCTCACAACAATTCTTGGAGGTAGGGTCTAATGTTATTTCATGACCTAGTTTAGGAAATCGAATCTTGGAGAGATTCAGTAGCTTATTTTTAAGGTAGCAGCTTTGAGTGGTAGAGCTAGGATTTCAACTGAGGGCTGCCTGAGTCCAGAGCCTGAATTGTATTCCGTGGTATTTTTATTTTATTTGGTTTTATGCTGCGAAAAATATGTTTCTAATATTGATGAACATCAACTCAAAAAAGCTTCTGTGCAACTGTCAGAATATCGTTGTAATTGAGGGATAATTCCAGAAGTATACTTGATAATAATTAAATTCAAACATCAAGCTTGTGTAGACCTTCAGAAACAGCATATAGGGGCGCCTGGGTGGCACAGCGGTTAAGCATCTGCCTTTGGCTCAGGGCGTGATCCCGGCGTTATGGGATCGAGCCCCACATCAGGCTCCTCTGCTGGGAGCCTGCTTCTTCCTCTCCTACTCCCCCTGCTTGTGTTCCCTCTCTCGCTGGCTGTCTCTATCTCTGTCAAATAAAATAAAATCTTAAAAAAAAAAAAGAAACAGCATATAAGTTTTCTCAGGATGTGGGGTAATGGTTGATCTGGAAGGTGCCAAAATGGCATATGGGTAGATGCTGAAAGTGGGTATCCTCTAGAACGCATTGGGGTTACCTTTTCAATCTAAATAGAAGTTTGAGGTAAAATGAGTGTACACTCACAGATCAAGGGATAAGGATTATTTATCCTGCACAAATTTCACATCCTATGTGCATCTTTGCTTGAAGGTGTGCATTTACATATCACACCACGGGTGAACCTCAACAACATACTGCTGAGTGCCCGAAGCGCGTCGCGAAAGGGCACGGATTGTGTAGTTCCATTTATACAAAATGTCCATAAAAGGCAAAAGGTTTGAGAAACAAAGGAGATGAGCGGTTGCCAGGGGCTAGGGATGGGAACAGAGAGTAACTGCAAATGGGCATAAGCAGTTATGTTGGGTGATTGAAATGTTCTAAAATGGATTGTGGGGATGTCTGCACCACTGTGTAAATTCATGAAAAAGCATTGAATTGTGTATTTCAGCCGGATGAATCTTATGATGTGTAACGAATACATCAATAACATTATTTCCAAAGTATGCATTAACAAAAGAAGCAAAAAGTAGTTATGTGCAAATGAAGGACTGAAACCAATCTTATACACTCAGGCCGCCTTCTTAGAAAAATCAAAATATAATAAAGGAGAACAAACACCATTTTTTAAACTACTTACTCAGGATTCAAGAGGGATCTGACCAAGAATCCATCTGTAGTTAATATAGAAACATCCCACTGATCTAGACACCAGACTTCTAAGAAATTTGACTTTCTAAAATCAGAAGCAGAGAAGACATCTGAACAACTCTCAGGATCGCCTACATAATTTATGAGGCCCTGAGAAAAATGAAAATGCAGGACCTCTTGTTCGAAAAGTATTCAGAATTTCAAGATGTGTGACAGCAAAGCAGGAAACCATGCATGAAGCCCTTCTGAGCCCGGGGCCACGAGTGACTGCCCATGGCTAACGCCCATAAAGTCAATCCTGGCACTCAAACTGGCTGTCACAAAAGCTCTGGGCCAAAGTTATTCACTTTATTCGAGAACTTTCTTCTGTCATAGGACTCCTCAAACTCTCATTTGTTTTTCTTCTATATGCATACCTAGACGCCTCGGCTCTCTAAATCCTGGGCCGTGGGCAATCAGAGTGAACAAATGAGAAGTGAGTGAAGGTTTTCAGAAGACACCTCCTTCTGACTGAAACGTGGAGAAAGGGACACTAAAAAGCAGACCCAGGTATATGAATTATTACAATGAGGCAAAGAAAGAGTGACCTTTTCCATTACACCTGCTGTTTGCAAAGAAGGTGGCCTATCATATATTTTAGAGGATCTGTATCAAGAGGAATAAAGACTGAATGAGGCAGTCGTGTGCTGGAGAACTGCTTAATAGTTGACCCTCTGGAGGAAAGCCCCAGTTTGCAGCCTTCGCCAATTTCCATGGTGTAAATGCTCCCATTGTGGCTGATTTCAAGGTACCAAGGTGGAGAATGGAACATGGGGTTGGAAAGAGAGGTACCCAATTGGTTCTCTATCCAGGGCTAGCCAGCTTCAGCCCACGGCCGAGATGGGGAAAACATTCGGGGCCACAGGCAGTGAAAACACAGGACAGGCCCAAGGCTCGGGAGGAGAAATAAAATTCAGTCCTGTTTCCGAATAAAACATTCTGTTCCAAGAGTGAGCAAAGACAGAAGGTAACTGTTGCTATTTGCTAAAATGGGATTTTAATTCCAGTGGCAAAACCATCACGGATAATCAAAAATTGACTACATAACTATTTCCCTCGTCATTTTCCTTCCAAAAATAATTATCTCCAAATGATTTCATAGTTAAAGATTGTATGCTTAAAGAGCAACCAATTGTGAAAGGAACTGAAAACTATGCCAGTGATACGGTTTTTTAAAAAAATAGTAATATTTGTTTTTAAAAAGGAGGCCTTAGCCAAGTAAAAATATTTCCTCTTTTCTGTTCTAATGATTTAACCTATGAATCACCCTGTAGGAGTACTATCGTACCAGAGGCATGCAACTCTGTACTCTTTAGAGCGAAAGCATGAAGACTTCACTACTGGTTTTAGTTGTTTCCAAAAGAAATGAGGGTAGATGGCAGGTTGAAATGTAAGCACTTCAAATCTCCACAGGCTAAGTCGAGAATCGCTAACCCACCCCAGAGCTCCCACCTCAGAAGAACTTTAAAACCTCTTAAAAGTCAAGGAGTCAACCAAATTCTGGCTAGGGGCATGATGCCACAGGAGACACTTCCCAGATGGTGTGTAAGGTAGGAACCATCTTGCTACCCAGCAGGCCCGCATTTCCCCACCTCCTCCTCCATGGCCCACATTTCCCCACCTCCTCCTCCATGGTCCTTCTTGCGCCCAGAGGTGACTTTTACCCAGAGAGGGCTGGAGTTATCGCCCCTCTTCGAGTAGCTGCTCCCTCCTCCCAAGTGGTCAGGGGTTAATGTTACTTTCTTCTGTTACCTGCTACAACTGTAGCTGATCCACTTATTTTTTTCAAAAGTATTTATCGAATGCTTATTATGTATAGGCACTGTTCTGGGACTCATAATTTCATTATTCTTGTTAGGTACCGGTCCAAATTCTGACACAGTACTTAGAAGGCAAGGCAATATGCTGTGCGCACAGCAGCCCATTTAAAAATAAGTTCTGGAACGAATGCCAAGATGAGAAACACTGACTTATGTTAAAGAGGCCTATACAACTATGACTTTCCTTATCATATCTGTTTAATGTAAGCTCTATTTTAAAAATAAAATATTAGAGCCTATATGGAGATTATTGGTTTTAAACCAGTGTCTTCCCTGCCTTTATAACTAACTTGCTGTTACGAGCACCTGCAATATCCTACTTAATTTGAGATCTTCTTGGCCTGGAATAACAGGTTTGTTTACACTCATTATTTTGGTCTATTAAAACATGTACACACACACCACATGCACAGACACACACACACACAGACACACACACACACACCCTAAATGATTAGACATGGGGGGGAGCTACTGCCAGTAGGAGCTGCTGGTAAATGGGGCCCATCTTTGAGAAGCCACAGCCCCGTAGAGGAGCACAGGTTTGTCATTCTTGGGAGTAGCTGATACTACAAGCAACTGCCACAAGATGTTCCTGCATGAAGGAACAATGACGAGAAACTCATTTTTGTGAAAGCTGTCCCAGATCAGAAAAGTTAGTGCCAGGCCACCAAACTATAGACACGCCCGGAGTCTTTGGACCTCTCTTCCGCCATCTAACCTTGGTCTCCAAAGACAGATGGACACCGTTGATCTTTCACTATACTCCTCACCAAAAAGAAAGATAATAATTAATTCCAAGAATGCCAGCAGTCTGCAGTTCTTGAAAGTCTGAGAAGGGAGGAGCAAGGGTGGAGAACCCACATGATTATCTAGGCCATGGAAGGACATGGGGAAGGGTAGCCTGCAAGGGGCAAAGCATCTACGTGTGTGCACAATATATGTGTATATATACATATACGTGTACAACATACAACATTAATAAATGTAATAGGGAAATGTAGTATAATCCATATAATCTGTAATGTATAACACATGGCATGGATAACGCATCATATAGACCACAGAAAATACAGGTTACAATTATAATATATTTTATCTCCCACACTTATTTCATTGCTCTCCTGGGCTGTATGAAAAAATCTGCAGCTAACTGCCCTCTGAAACCTGGAATGCTGTCAAGCCTACAGAATCCCCACATTGGTATCAACTCAGTGATTGCATTCTTTGAGAGACAGGCCAGAGCAGGCACTCTGGTGCCAAATTGCATGGGATTACACTAATTACTTGGGTGGCCTTACGCAGGTCACTAAAATGCTCAGTTTCCTTATCTGCAAAACGGGGATAATAATTGTACAGGTTCTTTAGAATTATTATGAAGATTGAAGAAGTCAGTATATGTAAAAATCCTAACCCAGTGCTTGGTAAATAGTTAGTGCTGTGTAAGTGCTTATTAAATATTAATATTATTATTAAATCTTATTGTTCTTCTATGTGTAAGGAGTCAATAAGGATTTTAATCATCTATATTTAATATGAACACACAATTTGATCTTAATTTCTTAGTTCTTCTTTACCATAAACAAACTTCTTTTCAGAGTTCAAAGAAATCACAGAAGAATTTGTTAGTCACTGTTTAAATCGATGTGATTTACAAACTGGAATAAAAGTGGATTCTCTTTCCTTGAATGCACCGGGTGATCAATAACTTTTTCCTAAATACAAGCAATGCCTTTATGCCCCTGCTCTGGCACTGCAAACATTGACATTTTTACATTAGGTAGTTAAGAAATCAGATGAAAACCATTTGACGCTATTGTTAAATCACTACAAGGCACAATATAAAATGCACTTTAATGATCGTATCTCTATATTTGGATAATCATACCTTTCTATGGCCTAACATGTCTTTCATTTCAACAGTTTGTAGTTTGATGCTCTTCACTCAACACCACTTACGGATTCCAAATATCTTAATTTCTCTTGACCACTGACTGGTAGTTGAAGAGAGACAAACACAAAACCAGACTGACTGCAGGTGAAAGCAACATATGGACAATCTATTTTTGAGTCCAAGGGAATTAAAATTTTAGAAAGTTCCTTTTCTTTCCTTAGCCGAGAGTCTCAAACAGCTTTTATACTTACAAGTCAACAGATTAACATTCTTGATGATTCACTGTTTCAAAATAACTCACATTGTACTTCCAAAGTGACTGCTAGAAATATTGCTGGCGTTTATTTCCTTAAGCATATTTGCTAAGTGGCACTGAAATGCAAATGCCCAAGAGAAAGATCAGCGCTTCTACATTTGGACGAAAAGGAGGACACACACAGAGATCTGTTCCTTCTCTTAAATAGAATGTATTAAATGGTAGGCTTAAGTGGTGTTTGTAAGTATGACATTGTGGGAGGGAGACAATCAACGTGAATCCTGGGAAGCAAAGGCTGTTCCTTGAATAGGTGCTCATTACCGCACCTGTCACCCAGAAATGGGCTGACATGATTGTATAGACCTCCCCTACTAAAGAGAACTTTTTCATCTTCATAGCCTTACTACTTAGTTCCTGGCACACAGAAGGCAAACAAGAAACACTTGCTGAACCATAAAGCCTGGGTCGATGGACCACCACCTTAAGCGGCTTGCCGTTGAACTGGGGAAATGAGACTAACACGTGTGAGATCATTCATCCTGAAGACAAATAATATCAACAGACCTGGGCCATCAAAATATCAAAGAGGATGGGGAAAAATGAGACCCCTAATGCGCTGCTGGTGGGAATGCAAACTAGTGCAGTCTGGCAGCTCCTCGGATGGATAAACATAGAGTTACTAGAGAACCCAGCAACTCCACTCCTAGGTATGTTTCATTTCAAGAGAAATGAAAACATGTGTCTACACAAAACCTTGCACATGAACTTTCATGGCAGCCTTATTCACGACAGCCAAAAGCGGAAACAACCCAAATGTCCATCGACTGATAAATGGATAAACAAAATGTGGTCTATCTGTGCAATGGAATGTTATTCGACCCTAAAAAGCAGTGAAGTTCTGACGCATGATAACATGGATGACCCCTGAAAACACACGAAGTGGAAAAAGGCAGAAAAGGCAAACCTACAGAGCATAAGGCAGAAAGTGGATTAGTGGTTGTCGGGCAAGGGGGTGTCGAAGGCAAATGGCAGAGGGGCCACCGCTGTGGATGCAGCATTTTCTTTTGAGGTTCTGAAAACTGTTCTAAACCTTGTGATGGAGGCACAACTCTGTGAATGTACTAAAACCCACTGAATTGTACACTTTTTAAAATGGCGAATTGTAAGTTCTGTGAGTTCTATCTCGATGTTTACAAAAAGATGCCCAAGAGGCATGGGTGCAGGAATTCAGCAGAGAAGGAAATACTTTACTGATGTTGGAAGACCTTCCAAGTCTTCAAAAAGGGCATGCGGACTGAGCGAGGTCTTCAGGAACGCACTGGATCTGGGTGTGAGGGGAGAAGGCACTTCAGGTGAGAGGAAGAAGAGGACAGAGTGAGGCTGCTCGCTGTTCCAGGCACGAAAAGAAAGGCTAACGCCCACTGCAATGGTACTGTCCATAAACGTGTACCCTCCCCTCCAAAAAGCACGTCTGCCTCCGCTTCCTCGGAAGTCACCAGAAGAACAGGCAGCCAAAACGCAAACCATCTAAGCTTCTACTTTCGCTCCTGTGGCTCACCATTTTCCCTTTAAAACACTAACTTCTAGGGGTGCCTGGGTGGCGCAGTCGTTAAGCGTCTGCCTTCGGCTCAGGGCATGATCCTGGCGTTACGGGATCGAGCCCCACATCAGGCTCCTCCACTATGAGCCTGCTTCTTCCTCTCCCACTCCCGCTGCTTGTGTTCCCTCTCTCGCTGGCTGTCTCTATCTCTGTCAAATAAATAAAGAAAATCTTTAAAAAAATAAAAATAACCACTAACTTCTAGATTTCTACCCCAGCAGATCCTATCAAAAGGAGTCCCAGACATCCTATCATTTCATCCAGAAATATTTCAGTATCAAACTTTTAATGTTTAACCTTAACCTAGCTTGACCTTCCACTGTATCATGACACACGTCCTAGGACTACGCAGTTTTCTATTTCTTTCCCAATATCGGAGGGCCTGAATTTCAAGAAGAGAGATGTCTATGTGTCTACGGGGACGGACGGCAGTGGCAGCAGCTGGTCACGTGAATAGATCTGGAAACCCCTAGAGCTGTTTGTCTTCATAGGTTTTCGATCGTTTACTATTAGACATTAGAGGTCATGCCTCTACTTGGAATCAGCTCCATTCAAGAGACTGTATCATGGTGTTGCATAGCAGAATGCTATTTAAAAATAACATTCTCAGCACATTCATCAACATTCCAAAAATACTCTGCTTGGCTCTAATGGCGGGATCTGAGAACAGGCTGGTCATGATGACCACAAACTTTGGGAAGGATTCTCACTGAAACACAGCTCTGTGGGGCAAAAGAAGGGAGCATAGGATTCTTGGCATCAGAAAGACATCTAAGGGTAGCCCCCTACCTAATAAACAAATTCCCTCTGACAATCCTTATGGGTAGCTATCACCTTGACCTTAACCCTCGCAGCTTTAAGTCCAGCCAGTCTATTTACTTCGATGGACCGAATAGCCTGGTCAAAACTTTAAATGAAAAGAGACAATATAAACTCTAGAAAAACACGTAACATCTACAGCAGGTTCTCAATCTCACACTACTGACATTGAGGGCTGGGTAAGTCTTTGGGGTGGGAAATGTCCCATACGCCGTAGGTATTTAGGACCATCACTGGTCTCTACCCATTAGATGCCAGTAGCATGCCACCCCCTCCCCATTTGTGAAACCCAAAACTGTCTCCAGATCTCACCAAATGTCCCTTGGAGGAAAAACTGCCTGGGTGAGAACTAATGGTCTAGAGCATAAATGACTTCAGGGGAGCAGATTTACCAGTACATAACTATTAGGCATGCATTACTAATACTCAACTGATGATTCTCACACTTCACATTTTTTTAGTGGTTTTTCAGGGCATTTCTTTACTAGCTGGCATACTACGCAATGCTCTCTCAGACCACAACTGGAAACTGTTTCTATAAACAAACAAACAAAAAACAAAAAATCAAAAAAACCTGCCCCATCTGCAAAAAAGGCAAAGCAACGAACATTTAAACCTACACACGGTGAAATTATCATCATGTCTTTTGCACACGTGAATACTGACATGATGGGTAGTCCTCTGCACACGTGAATACTGACATGATGGGTAGTCACTATGCACACGTGAATACTGACATGATGGGTAGTCACTATGAATAAGATGACAATAAACAGGCAACCTCCACAGATATATGGACTATGTTTTAAAAGTAAATTTTTCTTTTTCTAAATTAATTTGTCAGCCAGTTCTTAAGAAACTCAATAAACATTTTCTCTTAAAAACCATAAGATAAAAGGTTACCACTGTGCTAGGCTTAGCCTAGAAAAAATCTACTTAACCCACATTTCCACTGAAATTTATACACAGATAGTGGAGACCCATAGAAAGCAATAATGCTACTTGATTACGTAAAACGGTAGAACAACATCGATTAAGACAATTGTGCTTACCCTGAAATGTGAAGCCTCAGGACAATTGTGCTTACCCTGAAACGTGAAGCCTCAGGACAAAGGGATTTAACAAGAGAAAGACCAGAAAAGGGATATAAAATGGGGGTGATACAGTTCCCAAAGGCACTTTTGGACAATTTCAAGGGCTTAAAAGTTGATGGATATTGGTCTTAGTACAGTATTTCACTAGCAGCATACCTTTCATGATAAACAAAGTCATTTTTTTTCTAAATATAAAACAGAAAGAGCAGGAGTCAAACAACATACATTTTTAAAATAAGTCGCCAACATTGGGAAGAAGGGGAAGGCAGGAGGGGACAGGAGAGGCAGTGGGGCATTAGATGTGGGAGACAATTGCCCTCACTGGTCATCAAGTGGTGCTGCCCACTGGGCATCTGGGGTGTGTGATTGTGTACAACAGGAACGGAGGTAGAGCGGGGTAGGCCGAACCCAGGCCTTCTTAACCTTGGCAGTACTGACATTTAGAGCTGGATGATTCTTTGTGGTGGGGGCTCTCCTGCACATTGTAGGATGTTGGACAACACCCTGGCCTCTACCCACTAGAAGCCATTTGCCCCTTCCCCCCAGTCGTGCCAACCAAAAATGTCTCCAGACATTACCAAATGTCCCTGGGTGGGGAGGGCAAAAGTGCCCCCCGGTTGAGGACCACGGGGCAACAGGCATTACATTCTAAGAGCTATAGGAAGGAAGTTGTGATCTAACAGTCATTCATATGTACAGGATGTTAGAAACTTGACAATAATGTACACCTCATCACCCAACAGTAAATTCTTTGACATAACCCAAACTCAGCAAATGTTTGTTGACTTTCGACTAATTTGTTTGACTAATAAAAATATACGACTGGATGTATTTCCTGTTTTAGAATAAAAATAATTAGGTTTAAAAGCTAGTACATTATATATTCTCATTTCATACACACACATACACACACACACACACACAACTGAAAGACAGCTGATAACATGTTAACTTTTAAAACTGAGTAGTCACCGTTTATTTGGAGATTACTTTGTCCTTATCACTGTCTAAGCACTTTATGTACATCACCCTACTTAGTTCTGACTCCAGCCCTGTGAGACAGTTTTGCTGCCCTGACTGTAAAATAATACTGAGGCTCACAAAGAACTTGCTCAAAGTCACCCAGTTGGTAAGCTCCAGACCCAGGATTTGAAGCCATGCCTGACTCCAAATACAAACTCAAAGGATGACATTGCCCAGAAATTTAGGATCTGATTCCCAAGCTCTTGGCCACATGATTACCCCGTACCTAAATGGCTTAAGATTGTCTCATTTTGAAGAAAAATTACAAATACTAACATACGAAAACAGCTCAAATGAGCATATAAATTTTCCATCCATTTTGGTTCCATCTTCTTTGAACACTTTCCAAACATTAAAGACTGTCAGTAAATCATGCTTTGAGCCCATCCCTAATTTCAGCAAAGCTTTATACAGCAGATTAATTAATAAATAGAAGAGTGTGCTCTCCATTTTGCATGAGGAAATGCATCGTAACAACTCGGGCTTTATCTCCTCTTCTAGGATGGCTTTGCCCATAATCATACTTGTATCAAGAGGTCCAGTAAATCGCTGGCTTTCTGTACAACTCCAAGAGTATCAGCTCCAACAGCCAGCATGCTTACAATGTAACAAACCCTGAGATGGGAAGCAAAAGGAGCCTTGCACCTAAAATGCCACATCTGAACATTTTACACATGAGCGATGTTTGAAATATCTATTCCACTTTTGCCTGCCACTTCCCTTCTTTCCAGGACCCTATTACATAAAGGCTTAGGTGTTCTGAGGAATAATTGGGCATCAATTGTGGCAGGGTGTGGGAGGATGCCTAGGTTACCTCCAGGATTACACACTCTATTTAGGAGGTGGGCAATTCCTATTTATATAACCCCGATGAAGATACACCCCAGCAATTTGGGAGGGAGGACTGCCAAAACCAGTAGGTAATTTCACTTGAACACCTTGTACTAAGTGCAAATCTGATTACTGCCTTCGTCTTCTTCGAAAGGAACAGGTATCATGGCAAACAATAGTTTGCGTTGGCTGCTCAGTGTGGGAAAGCCAAGGGGCTGAAATTCAAAGCCGAGTAGCACCCCAGCAGAGAACAGCAGCTGGCTCTTGGCATGCAATAAGAAAACATGGCTCCATACCCACATCACCTACGGAGATGCCAAATTCTGACTATTTCAGTGGGAAATGTGGTCCTGGGGTACCTAGGGCTGGGGTACAGACATGGGAGAGAGAAACTTCCTCAGCAGGGAACTGAATCAGATCTGTTGTCTTTGTCTCTTAATACAGTCCTCTAAAGCCCTGGGTCAAATATGGTAGCCACTAGCCATTGTGGCTAATCAGTGCTTGAAATGTGGCCAGTCAAAATTAAGATGTGTAAGAGTTGTAGAAGTACAAAATACATGCCACATTTCAAAGACCTGGAATGAAAACCGATACATGATATTATGTCTCCTTACTAATGTTTCTGATTGCATATCAAAATGATACTATTTCAGATATATCGGGTAAAAGAGAGCACTGTTTCTACTTCTTGAACTTCTTTAAACGTGGCTATTAGAACATTTAAAAGTATCTGTGTGCTTTGGATTACATTTCTATTGGACAGTGCCGGTCTGAACACTGAAATGTTACTTTAAGTCATGATTTATATCGAGCTCAAAGATGCTTTCGTCAGAAAGTGTTGCTTGACTGAGCTTGGCTCTCTATCACAAAACGTTAACTTCAAACATACTTGAAAACTGAAATTTCATTCACTGCCTTCTTGGCAAAATCTGTTGGATAAACAAATCTGCTGTTTTGAGACATGAAAAGGGATGGTTAACAATGTAAGTAAATGTTCTTCCTTTGCAGACATACTTCAACCATGTTAAGGCAGAGATGAAACAGGCTCCAACATCGGAACAGGCTCATAATTAGGTGCTGATGTTGAATATCCTGCAATGCTTCAAAAAGACACAGAGATGGAGAGAGGCCAGGACTGCACAAGGCAAGAGAAAAAGAAAAGGTTGAATAACGTATTTGCGTTCGGGACATACAGAGACCCGAGCTCCACTACTCTATGCTTTGCTGGTACTACTGGCTTTTCTGTGTTTCCTCTCCGTCGCTTACCACCACCACCTGACTGAGTCATGCCTTGGTCAGAGGCAAAAGCCATCTTCCTGACCTCTCTGATGAGCCTCTCTAGATACCCTTTGTATCTTCCATTGCTGATCTGTCTTGTACTCACTCCACCACTGTAAACCATCCTAACCGTTGGCTCCAGAACCTACCATAATAGCAAGGAGACTTCGGGTTCCAAATAACGTCAGCCATGCATCAAAGCCTTAAAATCCACATAACCCACCCAAGCAAGATTCCAAAGATGAGTGTTAGGCTAGTTAACTGTCAAGTCTTCCAAACTATTCAAGTCAATCTTCAGTCTCCTTACTTCAACATATAAATTAAAATACAAAAATAATCCTCTTGCTTTGCATTTAATTCACCTAGAAACTATTCCACGTAATGAGAACTCAATGGAAGTAACAGCACCTGCCAACGGGAACCAACTTTTCATTTCAGTTCATAAGTGTTATGCCCCTGAAAGCCTCATCTTAAGAAATTTTGTATTTGCAGGTGGTTATGGGTTTTTTTTTTTTCTCTAATCTAGAGCTCAAAGAAAATGTGGTCAAAGGATACTGCTGTGGGTAACCTCAGGAAGGAAAAATGTCTCCAAAAATATTTTTAAAAAAAAAGAGCAGGTTACAGTTCTTAAGGGCCAAGTACAGTAAATCCTCAGCGATCATGGATCATCTAGGAAGGAGTCATTCTAGATAAGCACACATCCTGGAGAGCCCAAAGTTTATGCACTAACCATCTTATTGTAAGAGTTTCTGTTTTTCTAATGGAAACATTTCCTTGTCTTTTTGAACCATTGAACCACTTGGTCTTATAGGCATAATGATAGGTGAAAATAAAGATCAAATTCAGAGCTGAATGAGTCCATCACAGTATGACCACACAAAGTGAATGTATCTCTAGCCACCACCAGTGACAATCTGTTATGACTGATAATGTCTCTTCAGTGTGGCACTCGGCTCAGCATCCTTCTGGGCCACATGTGAGGGACTGCTGGCTGCCTCTCCTCTGAATGTCAGAGCAGTTCTTGGTTCTACCTCCTCACTGCCCTCTTTCTTGCCCACTGGCAACAGTATGGGCAAATTGGTATCCCACTGTTGCTTTTTGCCTCTGCGGGCAAGTGGCCATGGGTGCCCACCCAAGTCCCAGGTGACTAGCTGGCTGCTCCCTGGCCAGCTCTATCCTTCTATTTCCATTTACTTTTCCCTTCATTGTCTACAATGGCTTCTCCACGCTTTCTGGTTCTGAAGATGAGCTTCTCATGTACCTATCACCAATGTGCTGCCACGTCTCTTTCCTTCTGTAAGACAAATCCATGAAGGATGACATCACTGGGTAAAAGCAGGTGTTCTCTGGATCCCAGCTCTCCTTCTCAGGAGAGTTTGTTTGTTTCTTTTTTTTTTTCTTTAATCATTAGTTATTTCTGCAGGCTTCTATCCTAAAAACCAAGGGTTTGTTCTATGATTTTATATTTTCACAGGAAAAAAAAAACAACTAATTTTAGAATTTGAGTGGCTAAGGTCTGGCATGGAAGTTGGAAATCCTTTGCTCCTGGTCTAAATACTGAATTGCTATATAATACATTTCTGCTCAAATAATTAATTTCTGCCTCGGTTTTATTAATGATTATAATTAAGTCAACAGCAAAAGGATAAAGGGTGTCATTTCTCCTTGGGGAGGTGGAAAACAGCTTACCATGAAGGAGTAGGAAGATGGTCTTTCACATCAGCTAACGAGTTCAAAACCCAACCCCACCATTTAACATCTTTGTGACCTTGAGAAAGTTACTTAGCCTCTGCAAGCCCCAGTTTTCTCATCCAAAAAAAGGGATAAATAAACTCCATTGAAGAGTTGTTCCAACGGTTAGAAAGTACACATAAAAGGCATCAAGTAAAATGACAGGGAGTGGATATTGGAGGGAAACTTCTTTTTCCCATTCCTGACCCTCTGTTCAATAGAAGACTAACCTGGGCCTCAGCTGGGAAAAGCAATTCTTGAACAATAGAGAGCATGCAATAATACATTTTCAAAGATACTGATCTTTCTTCCTTTTAGAAGCTCATAGTACTGTTTGGCCTAGGGCATTCTGGCTGAGCTTGCTGTAAACACACACGCACACACAATGTAAACACACACACACCACCACCACCACAACCACCGCACCAGTTAAATAGATTATGCTACATTTGCCTACAAACGTCCACATAAAATGCATCCTAGTTTCCTGTGGTTGGCAGTCATGGCTGCTCCCAGCATGTTGGCCCTGATTAATGTGTGGGGTATGTGGGTGGTTTGGGGCATTAAAATACATCCCAGTCTCCAGCAAAAGGCCAGACTGTGCTCACATAAACAGTCCTCTGCTCATTCTGTTTCTGTTTCCCATGACATAAAATAAACTGGCTGTCACATATATATTGTAAGTAAACTGAGAAGTTTCTTAAGTACATATATGGCAAAGTAACACATAAATAGAGAAATGAGGAGTCTTGTTTCATAAGTAAATAGGCCTAGACTATTACCGTACAGTGGAATACACCATTCATGTCGAGCATTGGTTGGCTTTCTTTGCTTATTTTTTTATAACCACTTTATTGAGATAAAATTCACATACTATACAATTTATGCACTTAAGGTGCTCAATTCAAAGGCTTCTGGTATATTCACAGAGTTTTGTAACCATCACCACAACCAATTTTAGAACATTTTAATCACCTCAAAGAGACACCCATACCTAGTAGCAGTCACTCCCCCTCCCCCCGCCCCAGCACTAGGCAACCACCAATCTACCCTCTCTCCCTATGGATGTGCCTCTTCTGGACATTTCACCTACATAAAATCACCCAATATGTGACCTTTTGTGGCTGGCTTCTTTCTCTTAGCACAATGTTTTCAAGGTTCATCCATGCTGTAGCATGTATCAACGCTTCATCCTTTTAAATGCCAAATAATATTCCACTGTATGGGTCTATCGCATTTCATTTACCCATTCATTAGTTAATGGATTATTTCTACCTTTAGGCTATTATGAATTATGCTGCTATGAAGGTTCACGTACACGTTTGCACGTGGGCACATATTTCACTTCTCCTAGGTGTACACCTAGAAGTGCAATTGTTGAGTCATAAGCTGTCTGTTCAACTCTCTGAGGAACCGCCAGACTGTGTGCCAAAGCGTCTGCATCATTTTACGTTCCCACCAACAGTGTATGAGGGTTCCAGCTTTCCCGTCTTCTTGCTAACACGTGTTATTATCTGACGTGTTGATTACCACCACCCTAGAGGGTATAAAGTGGTATTTCCTTGTAGTTTTGATTGGCATTTCTCTGGTGGCTGCTGATTTGAGCATTTCTCATCTCCTTATTGGTCTACTGTATGTGTGTTACATATGCTTGCTGGCCATTTGGAGGTGAATGGGGTGGAGGTAGGAGGTAGGACTTCCAACAGAGTCGTGGAGGAATCAGATACAGGAATGTTATCCTACAGTACTTCTTTTTTTTTTTTTTTTTTTTACTTTCTGCTAGCACAATGAGTGTCCTAAGGAATTTGTGAGTAACTTTAATCTTGAGACTGGAATTTGTGAGCCAGCCATAAATCACTTAACCAAAACACGATGAAATGCTATTCAACAAAACGTTGGAAGAAGCAGTAAGATTAATAACTAAAAAAAAAAAAAACAAATGACTTCAATGCCATAACTTAAAAAAAAAAGCTATGAAAATAGAACTATAAGTCATCCATCCATTGGTCAAAGGTGTTATCATTGGCTCCTGTATCAAAGATTAAGACCCCAGCCTGGTAACCTGTCACACAGTCTACTGAAGTGATGTGTGTATGTGGGTGGGGGTGGGTGGAATGGGTTGGTCAGTAATAAAAAGGGCAACCAACTTCTCAATGTACACTATGTGACAAGCGTCGTCATAAACAGTGTGGCAAGTACTGTATAAGTTTCACCTACAATATCTGTTATGCTTGCCCCAACCCTGCAAGATTATTTTTTATTGTTGCTCTTGGCAGTGGTTTGCTTGTGTTACAGAGAAGGGCAATGAAGTCCTTTCCTGCCCACAATTACCTCCTGCTGAGGTGAGCAGCCAGTGGGGGCTCCTTAAGCACAGAACTCCATCCAGGTCCTATAGACCAAGCCTGAGCCATGGCTAATTGGCCCAGGGTGGTGACTGATCCAGCAGTCACCCAACTGGCAGAAACCTGTGAGGAGGCATAGTGAGAGAGCCTTCCCAGCATGCATGCCACTGCCCCAACTGAACCAATGGGTCTTTCTCTGTTGCTAGTTAGCTGAGAGATGCGGTCATTTGTGTTCAGTGGGTGTCAGAGCAGAAAAAGCCAGGAACAGAGTGAAGCAGATTTCAATATAGGAGGATCCCACAGCAGTCATCCATGAATTCTTCCTACCAGGGTTGACCAAAACCCAGGACTGGCAATCCCATGGGTATCCTGGTGATAAAGGACCTCCTATCCTCAGTGTTCAAAAGGCTATAACACAATTTCAACATGTACTCTTCACGGATGAGTATGAAATTGATCATAACGCGCGCGCACACACACACACATACACACACACACAAACCCGACCCTCACAATGCTTAAAATGTTTCAATGGCTTTCTCTTGCTCCTAGGTTACAATCCAATATCCTTACTCTGTGGCCTACAAGACCCTGCAATTCTTCCTGCCCACCCCCACTCATTTCTCCAAATGCCTCTTATGCCATTCTCCCTCTCACTCACTTTGGATTTCCTTCATTCACTTCCTTGAACCTGCTCTGCCTCCTTGTTCCTTGCACAAACTATTCCTTCTTTCTGGAGTGTTCTCTCCTTCTCTTTGCCACCTAATGCCTCTTCAGCCTGGATGTCTTGACCTAAACATCACTTCTCCAGGCGTGACAGATACTACAAGTGCCACAGTCAGGTTGATCTGGTTCCACAGCCCTCAGAGAAGGGGGCGGGACGTCTCTGGATTGCATCCCATGGTTCACTGGGTATCTATGTCAAGTGTTCACTCAGGAGCACAGGCAGGGACCTGTGAACACACGCCCTCTGGCCTTCTCAGAGTCTTGTTGCTGAGCGCCAGGCCTGGAGAGCTGTTGAGCTGGAGGACCCCCGCCATGTCCTCCCAGTAGCATCACAAAGGTTGCACATGGTCTCCACACTCAAGGAGACACATAAGCCGAGGCCAGGAGACAAGGCGGGAGCCCTCTGTGTGCACTTTGCTTTTTGTAATGGATACTGCTGGAGTGTACAGACTACAGTGAGCTATTTCTTTTAAAGGACACTGTTTTAAATATATAGGCAGTTTTAGAGCACGATAGAAAAGAGTGCTATAAAGCAAATAATCACCCTCTATCATGCCTTTGCTTAAAACTAAAAATTATAACAAAGTTGAGACAGCACTCCACACCGACTAGGAGAGCTACGATCAAACAGACTGGCGATAACAAGTGTTGATGAGGATATGGAGAAAACGGAACCTTCCTATGTTGCTGGTGGGACTGGAAAATGGCACAGTCACTTTGAAAGCAGCCTGGATGTTCCTCCAATGGTTAAACTTAGAGTTACCGTAGTGACCCATAAATTCCACTCCCAGGCATATACCCAAGAGAAATGAAAATACACAGCCATACAAAACTTCTTTTTTTTAATGATTTTTTATTATATTATGTTAGTCACCATACAGTACATCCCCGGGTTCCGATGTAAGGCTCGATGATTCATTAGTTGTGTATAACACCCAGTGCACCATGCAATGCGTGCCCTCCTTACTACCCATCACCGGTCTATCCCATTCCCCCACCCCCCTCCCCTCTGAGGCCCTCAGTTTGTTTCTCATAGTCCATAGTCTCTCATGTTTCAGTCCCCCTTCTGATTACCCCCCCATTTCTTTATCCCTTTCTTCCCCTACTGATCATCCTAGTTCTTATGTTCCATAGATGAGAGAAATCATATGATAGTTGTCTTTCTCTGCTTGACTTAGTTCACTTAGCATTATCTCCTCCAGTGCCGTCCATGTTGTAGCAAATGTTGAGAACTCGTTCTTTCTGATAGCTGAGTAATATTCCATTGTATATATGGACCACAACTTCTTAATCCAGTCATCTGTTGGAAGGGCATCTCGGCTGCTTCCACGATTTAGCTATTGTGGACATTGCTGCTATGAACATTGGGGTGCATATGGCCCTTCTCTTTACTACGTCTGTATCTTTGGGGTAAACACCCAGTAGTGCAATGGCTGGATCATAGGGTAGCTTAATTTTTAACTTTTTAAGGGACCTCCACACTGTTTTCCAGAGTGGCTGTACCAACTTGCATTCCCACCAACAATGTAGGAGGGATCCCCTTTCTCCACATCCTCTCCAACAATTGTTATTTCTTGCCTTGTCTATTTTTGCCATCCTAACTGGCGTAAGGTGGTATCTCAGTGTGGTTTTGATTTGAATTTCCTTGATGGCTAATGATTTTGAACATTTTTTCATGTGTCTGTTAGCCATTTGTATGTCTTCATTGGAAAAGTGTCTGTTCATATCTTCTGCCCATTTTTTGATTTGTTTATTTGTTTCTCGTGTATTGAGTTTGAGAAGTTCTTTGTAGATCTTGGATACCAGTCCTTTATCTGTAGTGTCATTTGCAAATATATTCTCCCATTCCGTGGGCTGCCTCTTAGTTTTTCTGTTTCCTTGGCTGTGCAGAAACTTTTAATCTTGATGAAGTCCCATAAATTCATTTTATCTTTTGTTTCTCTTGCCTTTGGGGATGTGTCATGAAAAAGGTTGCTTTGGCCGATGTTGTAGAGGTTGCTGCCTATGTTCTCCTCTAGAATTTTGATGGATTCCTGTCTCACATCGAGGTCTTTCATCCATTTGGAGTTTATTTTTGTGTATGGTGTGAGAAAGTGGTCAAGTTTCATCCTTTTGCATGTAGCTGTCCAATTTCCCCAGCACCATTTATGGAAGAGACTGTCTTTTTCCCACCGGATGTTTTTTCCTGCTTTATCAAATATTAGTTGCCCAAAGAGCCGAGGGTCCATTTCTGGGCTCTCTATTCTGTTCCATTGGTCTATGTGTCTGTTTTTGTGCCAGTACCATGCTGTCTTTGTGATCACAGCTTTGAAGTACAGCTCGAAATCCGGCATCGTGATGCCCCCAGCTTTGTTTTTCCTTTTCAACAGTTCCTTGGAGATTCGGGGCCTTTTCTGTTTCCATACAAATTTAAGGACTATTTGTTCCAGTTCTTTGAAAAATGTCCTCGGTATTTTGATCGGGATAGCATTGAAAGTGTAGATTGCTCTGGGTAGCATGGACATTTTAACTATGTTAATTCTTCCGATCCATGAGCATGGAATATCTTTCCATCTTTTTATGTCTTCCTCAATGTCTTTCAAGAGTGATTTATAGTTTCTAGAATATAGGTCCTTTACGTCTCTGGTTAAGTTAATTCCAAGGTAACGTATGGTTTTTGGTGCTACTGTAAATGGGATGGATTCCGTAATTTCTCTTTCTTCGGTCTCGTTATTCGTGTATAGAAATGCAACTGATTTCTGAGCATTGATTTTGTATCCCACCACGTTACTGAATTGCTCTATAACTTCTAATAGTTTGAGAGTGTCTTCTTTTGGGTTTTCCATATAGAGTATCATGTCATCTGCGAAGAGAGACATTTTGACTTCTTCTTGGCCGATTTGAATACCTTTGATCCCTTTTTGTCGTCTGATTGCTGTTGCAAGGACTTCTAGTACTATGTTGAATAATAGTGGCGAGAGTGGGCATCCTTGTCGAGTTCCTGATCTTAAGGGAAAGGCTTCCAGCTTTTCCCCATTGAGAATAATATTTGCAGTAGGCTTTTCATAGATGGCTTTTATGAGATTGAGAAATGTACCTTCTATTCCTACACTCTGAAGGGTTTTAATCAGGAAAGGATGCTGTATTTTGTCAAATGCTTTTTCGGCATCGATTGAGAGGATCATATGGTTCCTGAGTCTTTTCTTGTTGATATGATGTATCACGCTGATTGATTTGCGAATATTGAATCACGCTTGCATCCCAGGTATGAATCCCACTTGATCGTGATGGATAATCCTTTTAATGTACTGTTGGATTCTATTAGCAAGTATCTTGTTGAGGATTTTGGTGTCCATATTCATTAGGGAGATAGGTCTGTAATTCTCCTTTTTGAGGGGGTCTTTGCCTGGTTTGGGGATCAAGGTAATATTGGCCTCATAGAATGAGTTTGGTAGCTTTCCTTCTGTTTCTATTTTTTGAAATAGCTTTAGGAGAATAGGTATTATTTCTTCTTTGAATGTTTGGTAGAATTCCCCAGGAAAACCGTCCGGGCCTGGAGTTTTGTTATTTGGAAGGTTGTTTATCACTGACTCAATTTCTTCATAATTAATTGGCCTGTTTAAGAAATCAATTTCTTCCTGTTTCAATCTTGGTAGTTTATAGGTTTCCAGGAAGGATTCCATCTCTTCCAGATTACTTAGTTTATTGGCATATAGCTGTTGATAAAAATTTCTAATAATCCTTCCAATTTCAATGGTGTTCGTCGTGACCTCTCCTTTTTCATTCATAATTTTAATAATCTGGGTCCTTTCTCTTTTCTTTTGGATAAGTGTTGCCAGTGGTCTGTCAATTTTATTGATTCTCTCAAAGAACCAGCTTCTAGTCCTGTTGATCTGCTCTACTGTACTTCTGGTTTCTGCTTGATTGATTTCAGCTCTAATTTTGGTCAACTGCTTCCTCGTGCGTGGATTAGGCCTGTCCCTCTGTTGCTGTTCCAGCTTCTTGAGGTGAGAATATAAAAACTGCATTTTAGATTTTTCTATTCTTTTGAGTGAGGCTTGGATGGCTATGTATTTCCCCCTTAGGACTGCCTTTGCAGTATCCCACAGGTTTTGGACTGTTGTATTTTCATTCTCATTGGTCTCCATAAATTGTTTAATTTGATTTTTGATTTCCTGGTTTATCGAGTCATTCCTGAGCAGGATGGTTCTTAGTCTCCAAGTGTTTGAGTTTCTTCCAAATTTTTCCTTGTGGTTGAGTTCCAATTTCAGAGCGTTGTGGCCTGAGAATATGCAGGGGATAATTTCAATCTTTTGGTATCGGTTGAGACCTGTTTTGTGTCCCAGAACATGGTCTATTCTTGAGAATGTTCCATGGGCATTAGTATAGAATGAGTATTCTTTGGTTCTGGGGTGTAGTGTTCTATATATATCTATAAGGTCCAACTCGTCGAGTATGGCATTCAAAGCCTTTGATTCTTTGCTTAGTTTTTGCCAGGGTGTTCTGTCTATTTCTGATAGTGGAGTGTTGAGGTCCCCTACTATTAATGTATTTTTATTTATATGTCTCTTTATTCTGGTTAAGAGTTGGCTTGTGTATCTTGCTGCTCCCCTGTTGGGGGCATATATATTTATAATTGTCATATCCACTTGTTGAATACTTCCTTTAAGAATAATATAGTGCCCCTCTGCATCTCTAACTATAGTCTGTAGTTTAAAACCCAATGTATCTGATATGAGAATTGCTTCCCCAGCTTTCTTTTGAGGTCCATTTGCGTGAAAGATGGTACTCCATCCCCTTACTCTCAGTCTGAATGCATCTTTGGGTTTGAAATGAGTCTCTTGTAGACAGCAAATGGATGGGTCATTTCTTTTTATCCAATCTGCAACCCTGTGGCCTTTTATGGGAGAATTTAAGCCATTAACATTAAGACTGAGTACTGAGATATATGATTTTAATGATGCCATGTTGCCAGTAAAGTCTTTGTTTGTATTGGCTGTGACTTTCTGTTCTGTATCACTCTTGGGGCTTTTTTACTTTTATAGAACCCCCCGTAATATCTCCTGTAGGGCTGGTTTCGTGGTTACAAAATTGGTTAGTGACTGACGATTCTGAAATGTCTTTATTTCTCCATCAATTCTGAATGACAGCCTTGCTGGATAAAGGATCCTTGGCTGCATGTTTTTCTCTGACAGAGCTTTAAATATGCTCCCCCAACCCTTTCTCTCATTCCAGGTCTGTGTAGACAGGTCTGACGTAATTCTGATGCCTTTGCCTTGGTACGTGAGAGATTTCTTTGCCCTGGCCGCTTTCAATACTGTATCCTTGGATCTAATATTTGCGACTATGACGTGACGTGGCGTAGGTTTGTCGTGGTTGAGCTTGGGAGGGGTCCTCTCTGCCTCTTGGACACGAATGTTTGTTTCCCTCGCTAGATTAGGGAAGTTTTCAGCTACAATTTGTTCAAATATCTCTTCTAGACCTCTGTTTTTCTCCACCCCCTCGGGGATGCCGATGATTCTAACATTGGATCATTTCATTGAGTCAGTAATCTCCCATAACCTACATTCGTGGGCTTGGATTTTTTTAAGAGCAGCTTCTATTTTGGTTTTTTCCTCTATTAACCCATCCTCCAATTCACTAACCCGTTCCTCTGCTTCTGTGACCCTGGCCATCAGAGCCTCTAGTTTTGCCTGCATTTGGCTCATAGAATTTTTAATTTCTGTCAGATTCGCTCTCATTTCTGTCCTTAGGGATTCTATATTCTCAGTAACCTTTTCGTTAATAGTTTTTTCAATTCTACTCATCATTTTGACCATCGTTACTCTGAATTCCATTTCTGATACTTTGGTTACATCCATATCCATTATTTCTGTGGCAGAGGCCACAGACTCACTGTCTTTTCTTTGCTGGGGGGGGGGGCTTCTCCTTCTTGTCATTCTGATGAGGAGAGGTTGCGGGGTTTCCAGAGCCCAAATTATTGACTGGGTCCCAGGCCGTGCCCCTTGTTTTATAGGTATCTTAGGGATGTGGGCTTCTTCTTTAAAGATTTTATTTATTTATTTATGTGGCAGCCAACCAGCGAGAGAGGGAACAGAAGCAGGGGTGTGGGAGAGGAAGAAGCAGGCTCCCAGCGGAAGAGCCCGATGAGGGACTCCTTTCCGGAACGCCGGGATCACGCCCTAAGCCGAAGACAGGCGCTCAATGGCTGCGCCACCCAGGCGCCCGGGTTGTGGGCTTCTTGATTTTTCAGCCTGCCTTCTGGGGGAGGGGCCTGCCGCGCCGATACTCAGGCAGCCCTGTTTGGGTAGAGTCTCCGTGTCCCCTGCGAGGGGGGATGGGGATGGGCACTCCCTGAGCCGGTATTTCCAGGCTTTTGTTCTCTGGCGGCTTTCCCTGGCGGTTTGCTGTGCCTCTTCTGAGAGTCAGAGCAGCAGCGGCCGAATTTCAGCCTCTGTCACAGAACAGAGGGATTGCGGCCCGTTCTCTACTAATGTTCTGGCCACTTTAACTCTGTTTCTGTTGGTGCTGCTCAACCCTGCAGCGTCCCGGGATGTGCGCCCCACACCCGGCGTCCCAGCCCTCACTTCCAGGGCCGGCGTCTCTGTCCTTTGTGTTTCTAATACCGCCAGCCGCCAGCCGCCCCGCGCACGCTCCCGGATCTCCCGGTCTCAGTCTGGATCCCGTGAGTGCACCGGGATTCCGGGGTTCCGCGAGATGCCTGGTGGCGCGCGCACCCGGCTCACAGTCTCAGTCTGCTCTCTCGCAGGTGCCGGTCCGTGAGTCCGCCTGCTCCCCCGTGCAAGTGGCTACCGCTTCCCGGAGCCCGAACGCGGCGGCTCCCTCCCCCTTCCGTTTATCTTCCGATATCTGTGCATGGTTTCATGGCTCCCCGCTTCGTACCTCAATACTCAGCACTGGAGATGTTCATTTGTAGAGATCCAGATGCATCTTCCTGCGTCTCAGGCTGGTTCCGTGGTTGTTTAGGCTGGTCTGGTACCTATTCAGCTCGACTCGGGGGACCGGCTGAAAAAGGGGTCCCCTACTCCTCCGCCATCTTAACTCCTCCTCCCGCCATACGAAACTTCTACATGAATGTCCATAGCAGCATTATTCATAACAGCAAAAAAGTGGAAACAATCCAAATGTCCATCAACTCACGAATGGATAAACAAAATGTGTTTCCATATGATGAAACATATGGGAATAAAAAGTAATGAAGTGTTGATACATCCTACAACATGAGTGAACCTTGAACACATTAAGTGCAAGAAGGTGGTCGTGAAGGACCACACAGCATATGATTCCATTTATATGAAATGTCCAGGATAAGCAAATCCATGGAGACAGAAAGCAGACAGGTGGCAGTCAGGGGCTGGAGCATGGCGGAAGTGAATGGAATCTGACTGTCAGTGCCTATGGACTTTCCTTGAGGGGAGACAAAATATTCTAAAAGTAGCTATGGGTGATGGTTGTGCGCCTGTAGATATACTAAAACCCACCAAATTGTACACTTTCAGTATATGACCTCTATTTAAATGTGTGAATTACATAGAGGTGTGAAACAAACAAAGCTACCCCTCGGGTTTAGAGAGGAAGGTGTCCCTACCCACCCTCATGTGCCCGTGCTAGACCATTCAGCATGCGTGTCTCCAGCTATCACACGACAGTCTTACCAACTGCTATGAAAATGAATGTCCATACGAATGGAATCACAGGGTCTGAATACTCTGACCACAAGAGGAACGGAATGATAAAGAGAAATTAGGGGGAAAAAAGAGGAGAAAAAGAAGCTAATGTTGGAATGGTATATTTCCACTGCACAAGAAAATAAAGGGAAAAAATAAGTGAAAAGTTGTTAAGGGAATAATTTCAACAGCCCCAAGCAAACTTCAGGGTCACACAGTCACGGCCAAAATGCTGCAAATAAGATGAGGAAGACAAGACTATGGCCCTGAGGCACTGACTTCATTACACGGAATGCAGGCATTGGGCCTGTGTCACCAGAAGGTATTCTATGCATATATCGACATTTCTGAGGTTAACTTTATCAAAGTATAATTTCTACATCATCAAAGTCACCCATTTTAAATGTACAAATCCATGATATTTAGCCAATGACCAAATTGTGCAACCATAACTAAAATCCAGTCTTAAAACATTTTCATCAAATTATGTAGACATTTCTGATGGTTGCTCAGATCCTTTTTGGTGTTTGATTTGAGAAAGTCCAATTTCTTAGAAGCCTGGTGATTAGTTCAGTGTGATGTTCCTGTATTACCCACAAATGTATGTTTGGTCAGATTACTGTGAATCTTGAATAAATAGTTAAAAAATGGTGCTTTTTCTCATTTACATGTGGTTTTTCTAAGGGGGTGGCCTAGAAGTGAAAAAGAAAAGTTGTAATGCTACTAATGTATTTCAAGTTTGGTTGTATAACATTGCTTTCAATTCATTTGCAAATAAACAAAACACTTTTTGATTCTCTTATCAGCGCATCCTCTTTAAAAACAACTTTACTGAGATGTAATTTACATACCATAAAATCTACCTGTAAATTTACCGAACTGTGCAACATCATCATGATCTGATATCAGAACATTTCCATTGCCCTAATAAGTCCCTGGTGCCCATTAGTGGTCGCTCTCCTCTCCTACCCCCAGCCCCAGACGACCACTCACCTACCCTATGTCACTACAGATTTGTGGAAATCATTATATTTTTATATACATACACAAAATATAGATTAGAAAATCTCTCTCCTTTAACAAAATCCTACTTCTAGACAAAGAATTTGGTGTCTGTAATACTTACGATTTTTTTTAAAGATTTTATTTATTTATTTGACAGAGACAGCCAGCGAGAGAGGGAACACACCAGGGGGAGTGGGAGAGGAAGAAGCAGGCTCCCAGCGGAGGAGCCCGATGCGGGACTCGATCCTCGAACGCCGGGATCACGCCCTGAGCCAAAGGCAGACGCTTAACGACTGCGCTACCCAGGCGCCCCAATACTTACAATTTTTAAGTAACAAATAAATTAAAGGTTGCAAAGAAACCTCTGAAAACCAGTCCTACAAACATGTTTTCTCCACTGGAAAATAAAAACTTGTGACAACCAACCAACAGACAGCACTTTCCCATCGTGCAAGATTTCCTCATTAAAGTCAAAAGGGTCCATTTTACCCCCTTCCAGCACCCCTCTCCCATAAAAAAGCACCAAGTCAAACACATTAAACCTTTTGTGGCACATATTCTTTATTTTATTTGCAGAAGAAACCCTGAAGAGGTTTCATCTCCTCCAAATTTGGATCACAGGCTGAATCAAGCAAACAAAACTTTCCCAAATGACACCCAGTTCCACAGCTTTCTCAGGGCTTTGGTAAAGTTTCGAGACATTAAACTCTCTTTAAAGATATTCTGGAAAGTTTTGACTAGTCAAAGAGCCACCAGCTTTTTTAGCAACCTGGTAATGTTGTGAGCAGTTCGCAGTCGATCATAGATCTGTCGTTTTAAGGAATGCTTATTGAGATCTTTGAATTTAATTAACAAAATAACAAAATTCTTATCATGGGGAATTAGAAGTTGCCCCCCCATGTAATACATATGCTACAGTCCTCAAGAAAATATTGTTCCCAAATTGCCTTTCTCTATTAATGAATTGACCATTGGTCAACATGACAAATATATGAAATTGAGTCATTTCCGCATAACTCTCCAACCCAGCACAACTGTGCAAGTAGATAACTCATGTTTCGTTTTGGGTTTGTACCACCCAATTACTGCCATGAATCACAACACCCTTATTCAGGCCAATCCATGGGCTTCTGACAGCAGCCTCCCCAGGCCACAGGTGGCCAGTTTCAGAGTCTAGTACACTGGCTCTCACAAGTGTGCTGACCTGCTTTCTATTTTCAACTGGAATTTCCTCCCCTGGGGTCATTTGATCCCCACCTTGTGGGGCATTTTCCTGGTTCCCTGTTCGGTGCCCCACCTAGCCCCTCACTTTGGAACTGAAGAGAATTCCAGGCTCAGCCTCCTGCGGAGTCCAGTGAGAAGACAACTCACAGACATTATGCCTCATATCTGGTGGGAACCAGGTTTTGTGAGCCTCCCAAGCTCCTCTTAGGAGACACCAAGGTGACATTTACTCAGGAAGCTGCTGAGATCTAAGACAAGACCTGCAGGAAATGATAGTGGGAGGCCATGTTGTAGGGGCCAACCCTGTAAAGACATCTCCATTCAAAAGGTCACAAGAATGTGGAAGAGTCAGCCAAAAGAAACATCACAAAGCATAAGAGGGGGCCACATCCCTTGGCAAAACACAGGCTACACTGGCAGGACTGAGAGCTCTCTCCCCACACACCTCTTGTGGCTAAGCACTCAGCGAGCGCCGCAGAGTTTAATGAACAGGGCAGTGGTGTTTTAAGGGTCAGCCCTCAGAGGCCCTTTACATTCTTTCCTCTGAGGGAGTTCTGGATACACTAATGTAAAAATCTCCAGTGCAAAACAAGAGGGGCCAGCACTTTAAACCAATGAGTAAATGACATTTTTCAGAGTTCAATCTTCAACTTTGAACTGGTAAGAACAGTAATGTTCATGAAAATGATTCTGCCTTGAATATTTACAAGACAAGCTATGAAAAAAAAATATTACGTTCAACTTAAAAATTCCAAAAGGTTTCTGGTGACTTAGAGAAATCAGACAAGGCAGATAGGTTTCAGACACTATGACCTGTATGTGGATGCACCGTGCTTTTTATTCAAGAGGAAGCCTGAGAGTAGAAACTAGATATTATCCTTTTTTGAAATTTTCCTTGAGCATTAGACACATACCCAGTTCTCCACACATACTGGCAGATAAATGAATGTTCAATCTTATTTTGCCCTTATCTGAATGTTTCCAGAATTCCCTTCCATGCAAAGGATGTGTGGCCCCTTTCTTTTGCCTTTGTTCTTACATTAACAGTAGACCTGTCTATGGTGTCTGTGGTGACATGAGGCATAGTTTTTGACGGGAGACCCACAAACTTTGTCAGTAAATGGCCAGATAACACACAGCGGAGGCTTTCCCACCATCCACTCTATTGCAACCACTCAACTCTAGTGTTAGCGTGAAAGCAGCCATAGCCAATCCGTAAATGATGGGTGTGGCAGTTTCCAATAAAACTGGATTTATGCACGCTAAAATTTGTATTTTAGCATACAATCTGCATACAATTTTCACATGTCATAAAGTCATCTTCTTTTGATTTTTTCCCCACTGTTTAAAAACATAATGCTTATTCTGAGCTTTGTGGGCTGTAAAAAAGCGGGCAGCGGTCTGGATTTGGTCCATGGGCCATGCTTTGCTGACCCCTGATTTAGACAACTGAGTGACTGAAATAGAGCAGGTGCTCTGCTAGGTAAGATCAACTACAGAGCAAACCAGGGGAGAAAAAAAAACCACCAGGATTTGGCAACTGTTCAATCAATTGATATAATGGAAGAAGACAGGGCAAAGGTTTTAAACTTCAGAGAGGAGATTTTGTGTGTGTGCATTATTTTTAATTTAGCTTATCCATTTACATGTCAAAATTGATCAAATTAACCATCTAATTTCCAAAGGTTGGCTCTGATTTGTTTGAACTAAAGGATTAAATGTATTTTTCTTCCACTTATAAATGACCTCATCTACAATTCTTCTAGGTTTTAAAACAGGAGCTAAATTTATAAAGCTTTTTAAAGTGACACCAGTAAATCAAAGCAGATTAAAAAATCTCCTGGGAGGTGATTCTGAATGTTTTCCTTCTGACAGATTGAGGAACCAGAGCTTCTATGCACAAGGGAACAGGGGAAGACTATAATAATTCTGTTTAAAGGTTAATATTATTCATCCTATTTCTAAATATTCCCTTGCTATCTGTTCAGTCTATATCCAATCAATGTGGATTTGTGGGGACTGGTGCAAGTGGGATGGCCCCATCATCTTGCCTTTGTTGTCTAATTAGGTCATAAGGAAAGATATAGTCATATCCTTGGCAGAAAGAGCTCATTGACCAAATGGGAAAAAATTAGATCGATAGATTTGTGCCTTCTTCAAAACATCAGCATGTTCAGAAGAATCTGATTACGTATTGTGGGAAGGTAAATGCTTTGCCCCCACTTCTCACCCCTCGCTGCACTCACAAACTTACCATGGCTCCATCATGGAGGCAGTGTTACTTCCCTATCTTCTGACATTAGGCTTGGACATGTGACTCGCCTGGGCCAATGGTGGGTAGGTAGAGATGAGCGTGTGCCAGAGTCCTACCTATGTGTTAAGAATCCTTAGTCCATTCTGCTGGTCATACTGTGCCACTGCACTTCCCCAGGTGGTTGCTGCCCCACCAACCCGTACCCCAGAATAAACAAACATGGAGCAGAACTAATTGAGGAACCAAGCCCTGCAGGACTAGCAGACTGACCTCAGGTCAAACAGCTGAGCTCTGCCCAAGTAAGCCAACCCCAGAAGACCCATATATCCAGGAGAACAAGCGATGGCTGTTTTAAGGCATTGAATGTCAAAGTAGCTTGTTATATAGCAATAGCATGGCAATAGCTAACCAGTAGGGAGAGACAATTCTACATTTTAGTCAACAGAACTACACAGTCAAGCACCATTTTGGGCATCTGTAGGCATCTGCATGCCAGGAGTTCAAGATTTCACTTCTTTTTAAAGATATACAAAATAAAAAAAGTGCCCCCCGTTGCAGAAATCCCATGGAAGGCCCTACACTTCTTCACATCCAGGTTCTCCTTAGATTCCCTACAATGGTGATATGAGATACCACCACGGTAATGATGGCATTGCATGCCTACCTAATTAAAAGCCATAGGTTGGTCTAAGAATGTCTAGATTTTAAAAAATAGTTCCCTTTTCTAGTAAAGACCAAGGCAAATCACACAGTAAAACTCTGCAGTAATTGAAGTAGCCAATAAGAGTGCGCCTGTGTTTGCAGAATCACAGAGCATCAGCACTTTTTACACCTTTTTTTAAATAGTGGGAACCAAATAAATGCAGGAAGTCTTTATAACTGTGTCCCGATGATAAGGTTTCACTCTGCAGCCATCCTGAATAAAAACAGCTATTAAGGGGTTTTTTTGAAACGGCTAATCTTGATAAGGTTCAAACTTTTCCCCAAGAGAGGTCTATGAACCACCACTCCCTCTGAGATGAATGAGTAAAAATGCATGTGTATCATGAATGCCAGGGTTGACATAACCCTTGTGCTGCCCAGAGCACAAGTAAGTCATGGCTATGGCAAGTCCACGCGGGACGTGTGTTTCTCCTTGCTCATAAAGACTTGTGGAGGGCAGAATGCCAGCTCTCATGTACCTTTTCCAGGCTGCTGCAAATTCAACCATGTGGCTGTCATTCCTGAAACGGATGTTCCATCAGAACAGCCATGCAGAGAGGGAGCACAGGGCATCCGTGCAGGAGCTAAAAAAGCCTGTGGTGTTTCGATCAAAAGCCCTTTGCGAGAGAAAACACAGGAGTTGGAATGACAAAATCACCATCACACTCAGCTAAAAATACCAAACAGGATGTTCTTTATCTGTGGTTGTATATGTTACTAACAACAAGAATATAAAAAATCCTCTCTGATCTCATTATCAATTCATTCTACTTTCTCCTGTTACGTTTCTGGATGGTTTGGGCATAAATGAGTGAAGACAGGCATGCTGCCATTGTGGGGCGCCTGGGTGGCTCAGTCAGTTGAGTGTCTGACTCTTGGTTTCGGCTCAGGTCATGATCTCAGGGTCGTGAGATCGAGCCCCGCTTTGGGCTTCTCGCTAGGCATAGAGCCTGTGTGGGATTCTCTCTCTCCCTCTTCCTCACCTCCTCCCCTCCCCCCAATCTCTCTCTCTCTAAAAAGAAGAAGGAGGAGGAGGAGGAGAAGAAAAGGAAAGTTGCGATTGTGTTGGAAGGACAGATGGGGTCATTTAAAAGGTGTCATTTTATGGAGAACCGGTGAGCAGCTGCCTGGTTTAGAGATGGGGGTAAGACACAATATGGGTGTCACTACAAAGGGGTAGCATCAAGGAGTTCTTTTGTGGTGGTGGAACAGTTCCGTATCTTGAATGGCAGATATGCCCATCTATACATGGGAAACAATTGCATGGTATTATTCTCTCTCTTGCTCTTGCTTTCGCTCTTGCTCTCACTCACATGTACACAAAGGAATGCACATAAAAAACTGGTGAGATGTGAACAAGGTCTGTAGACAAGTTAATAGTAATGCGCCGGTGTCAATGTCCTGGGTTTGATATTGTACTCTAATTATGTAGGAAGCTAGCATTGACGGAAGCTGGGTAAAGGGGACCCAGGATATCCTGGTAGCATTTTTGCAACTTCCTTTGAGTCTACAATTATTACAAAATGAGAGTTTTAAAAGAATCACCTCAAAGATACGGTCTCAAGCCCATCGCGTTTTATTTTATTTTTTTAAAGCTTTTTATCTTTTTTTTTTTAAGATTTTATTTATTTATTTGACAGAGAAAAAGACAGCCAGCGAGAGAGGGAGCACAAGCAGGGGGAGTGGGAGAGGAAGAAAAAGCAGACTCCCAGCAGAGCAGGGAGCCTGATACAGGGCTCAATCCCAGGACCCTGGGATCATGCCCTGAGCTGAAGGCAGACACTTAACGACTGAGCCACCCAGGCGCCCCAAGCCCACCACATTTTAACTATCAGCCACTGTGCGGTGGTTCAAGCACTGAGACTCAGCACTCAAAGTGACAAGGATTTGAGTCCTAGTCCCACTACTTAACTTACTAGCCATGTGACCTTGAAACGTCTAAACTCGGGCCCTCGGTTTCCTCATCTTTTAAACAGAGATGATATTAGGACCTACCTCACAGGGTTCTTTCAAGCATTAAATAATGTAGAATGTCAAGGGCTCATGAGAAGCATTCAATAAATATGGGCTGGTTTTATTACTGTAAGTCTGCCTAATTATTTCTTTTTTATTTCTTTTTTTTATTAACATTTCTGCCTGATTATTTCTAAGAGCCCTAAGTCATTAATTAATTTTGCTGGCATTCAAGCACATACCAAGTGTCAGGTCCATGCTACCTGTGGCCAAGGATGTGGAGTCCAGATACGCCTCTGGTCCTCGTCTCTGCCCCTTTGGATTTTTCAGTTCTGTAGTGAATATGGTGTTTAAAGAATCAATTGCAAGCAAGATGGGTATTATGAAAGTGGATACACAGGGGCCTCAAGAGGGAACTAACTTAGGAATGAGAGGCACTTTCTGCAGTCAGGGTTGAAATGGTAGTTTTCTCTCTGCTGAGTTAACTGGAGTTAACACGGTGGTTAAACCGCAGTCCTCACTTGCAGCCCCTCCTTACCCACCAAGAGAAGTGAGAATAACTTTTCATGAAGGCACGGGTCAACCCATTTTGTGTCAATGTATAATGTTAAGGATTCAAACTCTGTACCCATCGACCAGAAAAAGAGCACACCAATTCTTTCTTTTTCATTGGTTGGAAAATAAATTACATTAGACTATTGCAATGGGCACATAGGGGGAAAATCAATGATAGTTTAAATTTATATTAAGAAATTTAGACCAAAGTACTTTTGAATTAAGTACGGAGCTTCTCAATACGAAATTCATTACAATACATATGAAAATACATCATGGTATAATAAGTGAAGAGTAAGTTCTTTAGTAGGCTTGCAATATGAATATTTTTAAAGATATGCACATCACATACGGATGGAGTTGGCATAGCACATTACTAGTTTAAATGTGGTCATTGAAACAACCCACAGGGGAGAGAAAAGAGACATTCTAAGCAATCTGAAAATCTTCTATATACTCAGGAATTTAGGGTCTTTCATGATGTAAGTAAACCCCAAAGAAAACTGAACATGCATTGGATGGGTCTTATGTTTGCAAACTTTCCCCCTCCGCTTCTGCCAAAACAAAACAAAAACTTCCGCCCATCTCCACACGGGCCTGCATCCTGTGAGACTGATCCCCATGGACTGCCTCGCAGTGCATGGACTGGGCTTGGTACTAGAAAAGGGAGATGAGAACAGGAAGACCAAGAGGTCAGGGTGTTCCCTGTCCCACTCCATCCCTGCTTCTCCATAGTCTGCCCTTGCTGCAATCATCTCTGGGTACCTTTCCAGGGTCCCTTCAGCTGAGGTTGGAAGTCACTGGATTCTGGCAACCCCAGCCCCTCCCCGTGCCCACACGGTAACAGCTTCCCCATGTTGCTAACGCTTCGTGCCGCACCACCACTTTTGGGTGCCCTTAAACTTATTGACACATCAGGGATAGTTCGTTCGTGAAGCGAAGCCTTTTTGGGTGTGCCATCTTCCTCCTGTTGTGAGTCAGCAGGTAAGGTGGGGGAATGCTTCATCTTTTGAGATCAATGTTTTACATTTTGCTTAGACCATCAAAGTGACATCATAATGGGACTGTTGAAGGTCATGAGCATAAATACTTACAAAAATAATACTACACATTACAATTTTCAAAGCCTTCCAGCAAACTCAAGATTCCATTCTCTTGCTAAACTATTAATATCCTGTGGATCTAATGAAAACGGCACCGGTGCTGCTAAGTAAGGAATCCAGAGCAACGTTGGGGAGCTCTGCCCGTGCGGAGCAGCACCCACCTGGCACAGGGGAGCTCCGCGGATGCACAGCCGAGGGGCTCCATAGGCTGGCGGGAGGCTTTTAGCCTCTTTATTTTACTTGGACTGACTTATATGTTTCTTTACCAGATATTTCAGTCAGCAGCAGAAAGGGGTCATTCAAAAATATTTTTAAAGTTTATTCATCTGAACGTCTTCCGCTGTTTCCATGGCAACTCTTCCCCAAAGCCACAACTCCAAATTCTTTTGAAAACTTCATTTCAGAAATCGAATTTTAGCTGACACTCCAAACACTGAAATTGTACTATGAAAAATTTTTAAGTTAGAAGAATTCGAAGAATGTGTCAAATAACCAGAGAGAAGGGGAGAAAATCCTGACCAGTTTTCTTTTCAAATGGTCATGACATCTCTCAAGGAAAGAGCCTTTAGTAACAATGATCATATTTGAATGAACAAATTAGTCTTATACTTTATGTAGAACTCATCCAAATTGAGATGTATCCCATATTTGCATCCAAGTCATCACTATAAAGTCGGAGAGAGCTGTACCCTAGAATGATTGGTGGGAGTCCTTGTTGTTTTGTTTGATCTATCTTTCAAGTTTTTAAGTATTCAGAATGTAGTTAAGAATAAAAGAAATCAGAAAGGCGGATCTTTTGAAAATAATGTTAGAATCAGAAAATCTGAGAAGCTACGTTACAGAATATGAAGTTAATTGCATTCATTTGTAAACCCTGGTGGATCTTAGTCCCAAATTTTACAAGCACCTAAGATCTTGAAATCCATTTACTCCCATCATTTCAGAGCTTACAATCTAAAACAGGCTGTGCTAATTAACACTCAGTCATGTGGCCAGGTCTTAAGAAAGGGCCTTGTAGTCCTTGTCAATGGCAAGCTACACAGACCACCAAGATACCTGCCAGGCTGGGCTGCCAGGGAAGACCTCAAACCTGGACGGGACTGAGAGCGAAGAGCCAGGGAGAGCTGTCTCCTTTCTCCTTCCTTTTGCTTTTCATTCAGGGCCTTTGCATTTTCCCTGAAGCAGGCCTGTCCATATCACATCCTCGATGAGCAGTTGCAGGAACGGAAGCAAACCTTAGCTGCCCACTCATATATAGTCACGGATCCCATGTCCACGCGCAGAGGCTTTCTGAGAATTGCTCCCATCCTAGTTCAGAGATTGTGATTCCTAATTTCAGACCCGGGACTAATAAACTGGTATTCCAGCTCCATCAGAATAGAGGTAGCAAATTTAGACAAGTCTGTTGGACACTAATAAATCAAGAAGTCAGCTAAAGTCTGACACAGGAGAGCAGACAGGAAATGTTTAAAAACTAAGGCCCAAGATTACAAAGGGCCTCTACTCCTAGCTCTTTACTGGGTGCCTACCCCGGTGGGAGCCCTCGAGGTGGTGGGGCTACCATGGGAAAAGAATGACTGGGTCGCTGCCCTGAACGCGCTTTCACATCAGTAGGGAGAGACAGACAAACGACGAACGTATGACAGAAGACCAAGGAGTGAGGCAAACACAAAGACAGAGGCCAGCGTGATCTAATCACGGGTGACTAAGTGAGGTCAGAAGCACTTTGCAAAGAGCACTGAGGGAAGGTGACATTTTCTCCTGCAGTTTGGAGGGCACGATTAAAGCCTGCTGCACAAAGAACATCTCAGGCAGAAGGGACAGCAAGTACAAAGGCCTCGGGCGGGAAAGAGCTGGTCACACTGGAGAAACAGAAAGGACACTCAGGTGGCTGGGCAGGGGTAAGGTGAGGGAGGGTGTTAGGAAGTAGGGTGGGGTCATGTGGGAAGGCTTGGAAGGCCACAGTCATGGACGAAGAGATCAGTCTAAGCGTAATGGAAGCCAACTGGAGAGCTTTAAGAGCTGAAATGTCACAACCGCATTATCTTTTTTGAAGATCTCGCTGCTCCCACGATTGGAATATGGGATTACCATGTTGTCTTACCATGGACAGCTGGGTGCTTGGATTTAGGTGACAGCAGCGGAGATGAAAAGAAGAGGACGGGTTTGGACAGCACTGTGAAACAGACGTAGCAGGGCTGCCCCCAAGGTGCTCTGGCCTGCGCAGCTCCCCAAGCAGCCGGCCACCTACTGAGACGGGAAAGGCTGAGGGTGACACGGGCAAGAGGCAGGTGAGAAATCAGAAAGCCAGTAAGGGCTGCGTGGGATGAGACAATAACATGGCAGCCAAGTTGAGACTCAAGCGCACTTGGTACAGGGTTATCACAGGGTGAGGAATGGGAGAAGTAAATCATACAAGTTCACTACCAGAAAAGACGGGGCAAAGAGTAGTATTTGTTTTCCTACAATTGGCAGATATGCAGTGCAACATGCAACAGGAGTCGGATTATTTATGCATTCACAGTGACACTTAAGGAGTGTCTTCAAGGGTGGGGGATGTGGCTTCCTAAGACAATGGGAGTGCCACAGCAAAGGGACCACATAAAGCAAAAGCTCTCAGAGCAACCGAAAAGAGAGCACGTTGTGGGGTGGGGGTAGAAAAGGCACCCACAGTTAGTAGAGCTGTGAACTAAGGGGATTCAATAATCTCCCATTTACTTGTAATGAGCAAAACGTTAGCTTTTTGAGGAGACAGATGACAAGCAGAGAGCTACAAAGGTGAATTCTGGGCCGTGCAGCAGGTCAGTACCAGTCCTGCTCAATTTCCTAAGATATCTGCACCAGCAATGCTGATGTATGATGACTGATTCATATCAGCTCAGCCCTGCAACAGTGCCCGGTTCAGGGTGTCTTCAGAATTACCAAAGGATGTCCTATAATGAGTACCACTGAATTATTAAATGAACTTAATGGCTTCAAAGTCTTTGGAAATCAAATGCTCATAGAGAGCAAACTTGGCAACTTGCTGATCAAGACCTTAACCATCTGTAGTAAAGAGAGGCTCCCTCTCGGGGTAGGCAGCTTAGCCCTGCCGGTGGCTTCCTTAAGGAGGGGTCACACAGAGCCAGGGAGTAGTCATCATTTAACATTGAGGCTGTGGTAAGAGCACAGACGGTGGGGCAATCGCACCAAAGAGGAAGTGAGGTCAGCAACAGAGGAGCTCAGAAGTAGACCAGTCCAAGGGACGGGAATGGCTACACCTTCACAGCTGGACTCCCCAGGGATCAGTGTCAAGTCAGAATCTAATCCCCCTGCTTTTTGTCACACCTCAGTGCACAGAACACACATCACTGCACACATAGATTTATCTTAGCCAGAGCATCGTGAAACTTCCTTCTTGTTTCCCTTTCAGAGAAGGGGGATGAAAATAAGTGTGTGCCTCCAGGGAGTTGCTTCGGATGATAGCATTCGTGAGCTGCTCGAAAGTGCCTGATAATCTGTTCTGAAACTAAGGCTCAGCACAGTAATCCCACTGAAGGAGTCACCATACTTAATTGTATGAATTGTCATGAAATTAGACCTATGTTACATGATCTTGGCAGACAATCAAGGTTTATAATATTTTGTTTGTGGTTAATGAAAGAAAGCACACAGGGACTGTTGGGGATGGTAGCTTAATGTAATCTTTAACCCGGGCCAAGCAACCTAACTTTTTGGGATCACCAAGAGCAGGAGGACACTGTTAAAGCCATGATCACTGAAACCCGGTGACCCATTATGCTGCCCCCAGGGTTTGAGTCTCTGTCTGAGCCTCTGTGTCGGCCTGTCTCTGAAGTTCTGCATGTTCCCTGAATAATATACATAATACTCATAACATTTACTGTGGTTCCTCTTTTCAGAGTTTATTACACAGTAATTGTCACCTCTTCTTAAAAGCATGCATGAAAATCACACACACCAGTGGGTCTCAAGTGGGAATGATCTTGCCCCCCGGGGGACATCTGGCAATGTCTGGAGATATTTTTGGCTGTCACAGCTGGGGGGGGAGGGGTGCTATGGGCATCTAATGAGTAGAGCCCAGGGGTGCCGCTCAACATCCTACAGTGCGCAGGACAGCTCCCACCACAAAATTTATCCTGCCCCAAATGCTCATTTTGCCAAGGCTAAGAAACCCTGAGGAAGACATAAAGACAGGACATTGAACTTGACAGACATTTTTAAATTTGGGTTTTGTCCATACCTGTCCAACTAAAGAATTATTTGGCCGTGTGATTCGACAATATGGATGGTCACATTAAGTCAATGAAGGTACAATATTTGATTGTTGGCTTATCACGGTGACAGAACGGGGAGGGGGAAGGACAACTCGGCTCATCTATCTCAATTGTCTAAATGAGTCAGACAAGCTGCGTGAAATCAGGGCACTTGGAAAGAGTACTCCATTCTGTCACCAGCTACACCTGTGCCACCTTGAACTCCACCGCTCTAGGCTTGGGTTTCCTCGGCCACAAAATAGAAAACCTGTCTAACCCACTAGCTGGATTTGACGCAGGCTGTGTCCAAACGCTTTGCAACCTGTATAAGACAGTAATAAGGAGGGACTTCTTATGACCTACCATTTCTCTAAAAGTGTTGCCAGGCAATCTTCGATTCACACACATCATCCTTGACTGTCACACTCTAGCATCTCTCTAGCCCATCTAAACGAAGACCGGCTGGTTTGCTGTCCTAAGTATCTCTCAAATACGCTAAATGCTCTCCAGCTCCGGTGCAGCTGCCATCCTACGTAGGTCATTCTTCTCTCATCTCTCCCTGGCCCCACTACCAGGATGCACTCTGGCTCCTGCTCACCCTCAACTCCATTCAGGACTCCAAGCAGATGTTTCAAAATGCAAATCTGACCAAGTCACCAAAAGGCGTCAAGGACGACACCCAGCTGGAACGATGGAGTCACCATAAACTGAATGTGGGAAAACCGTGGGAGGAAAGGTTGGGAGGAGAACATTAGCTGCTACAGAACATTTTTGTTCTGATGATAAAAACAAGAAGACAGTGGTACTATACTTTGGGAAAGTGTCACATTATACAAATGGAGGATGTTCTTGTCTATTTAAGTGTTTGTGGTTCTCTCCTGGTGACCATTATAACCATTTATAAAGATGTGCGAAGTGTTTGTGGCAACTCTTAACATTTTCACTGTTGAATCGTCCCTTTAGAAAACTGACCAAATAGCTGGCACACAATAGGCACTCAACAAATGTTTGATGAATGAATAAAATGTGAGCCTCTGATTTCTTATGGGCAGTCTCGCCTTGGACAAATGAAAAAGCACCGAAGGAAGAACATTAAATACTTGCCCCCTGGATTATATCTCAGAGTAAGCAAGAGGTACCAAGAACACATGGATGGTAATTCTTTTCCAGGAAAACACAGACCAAAAAAGCCCCTAAGACCCCAGGATGATACACAGTGGGTCAGAACCATGTGGCACAAAGGAAGTGGGATATTCGTGCTAAAAGGCAACACAAGCTTTCGGAACTACCTAAACCAGTACGGGGGAAGCAGACAAGACAGCAGTGTTAGAAGAGAGGTTAAGCCATAGAGGGTTATGTTACTCTGAAAAGCAATGGGTCACACTTAATAAAGAACATTCTTTTGACTTGTGACTGATACAGAGCTTCTGAATGCGCTGCTTTATCACCCTAAAGTATGCATGAGCAACTTCAGAGGACCCCGGGTGACTTCTTCCAACCTGAAAGCCAACAAATTCCCTCTGGAATCTTCTTTTTTATAGTCCTAACTCAGAAAATATGCATGTGGTGATCTGTGCTAGAATAAAAGGCTAGTTCATCAGCGAATCTTCAGAGCCCAAGAGGAGATGTTAGCATTAGCTTGACTCTAAATCTCTGCTTTTAGCAGAATGAGACAGCTGAATGAAAATAGTTTTTAAATTGTTTGGGGATGCATTTGCATAACGGAGGCAATAATCATTCATAGAATGAATAGATTTTTTTAAAATTAAGGAAGCAGTTCTCACCTTTCTTCCTCTACCTTGGAAATGGCATAGAGACTTCAGATTGCAAATCAAAAGGCATCAGCACACAGTTCAAAATCTGGAAAAGGTGGTGGGGTAAGATGTCGCCTGGGCATAATGAGCACAGACTCCAGATCCTTCAGTGCAAAGAAACCTCTGCCAAAAATGGGTTACCCTCAATACCACTTTAAAAGGAAAATCACTGAGCCACTAGTGTCTCCAAAAACGAGCATTAGTAACTTACTAGCATCTCACTTGTCATTTCAAGGCAAGTAACTGGCAAAACTAGAGAAAGCTGTCATAAGGTTCCTAGAATGTTCACCCGGTAGGGACCCTGATGATTTTCTAATTCAGGCCCTCTTCCCCCCCACCCCGCCCAGCCCATCAACGCAAAAGGGCAGAGCTTCCAGGTTAGCCCAATGGCCCCCCAGCTGATCCAGGACCCACCCTGGCAACAAGAACCAGGACCTCTGTACCTACCACTCCTGTCCACCTCCACTCCTTTCTTTAAAAAAAAAAATATATATATATATATATATATATATATTAATGTGGAGAGAGCATTTTGGAGGACAGGAATTCCAAACTGACAACTGTCAGCCTAATTATAAATACTGATGATTCTTAAGTTTTTGCCTGCTTCTCTCTGATTTTAAAGTAGCACGTATAATCTCAGCAATGAACATCATGTCAGGGAAAACTCAGTAAAGTAGCAGATGGCAGGGCAACTGCAATGGCCCATCTCAAAACACCACATCTTACAACTGGAAAATAAATGTCCGAAGACTGCAGTGAGCTAACGCTGCTGCCTGCTGGCTTCCTGCAGGCGGCATTCACAACCTTCAGGAGTAGTTAGTACTCATTCCTCAGAAACATCTTTCTTTTCTCTCTCAAAAATAAACGCAATCTAGAATCTGGATTTGGTCAGTCAGTCATCCACCTTGAGCTCTTGACTCCTTCTTTAAAAGAGGAAAAGCCCATGAGCTTTTAGTCTGTCGTGTCCTGCAGACCCCCTCACCAAAGCACAGTGCCTGGCACATAGTAGGTCCCCAGTAAATACTTGTGGAGTATTTGAGTCAATAGGGAGGGAGGAAGCTGCTGGCAGAAGACCCCTGGCATCCTCTCCTGTTAATCAGATAATGTGCAACGTTCTGTCCTGCTAAAAACTCTGAGGGAAACGCACACCCTCTTTTCCAGAAGCAAACCAGCTGCACCCCAAAGTGCCCTGCAGCCTTTTCTCCAGAGAGTCCACTAGCCACACATTCAGATCACAGAGCAGCCCTGCCTCCCGTCCAGTTCTATTCTGGTTCTTGCAGCATATCTGACCAGAGGTTGAATGGGCAAACCTGGACCCCAGGAGCCCCATTTCTCCACCCTGGCCAGCGAGGCGGCCGCAGGGCCCAGCCTCTGGCCCCGAACGCAGTGTCCACCACACAGGGTAGAGGAACCTGGGCTTCAGGGGTGGGGGCTCCCATTCTAAGGTGCAGCCGAGTTTCTAAGCAGTTGACACTCGGGGGTGACGCACGCGACTCCCTCCACCCCACTAACCCCCGACCGAGGACCTCTGGGGAGACAGGGATCCCATCAACCCGGCGCTGTCCCCTCCCGGCCGGCCAAGTGGCGCCCCCTGTCGCCTCTGCGCGCGCTGGGACACTCACCGCGTAGTGCAGCTGCGGTTTCTCGCGGGATACCGGGTCCCCCATGTCGCCACCGAGGAGTGACAGGCCCCCGAGCGCAGCCTGGGGTCGCGGTGCCTCTCCGAAGTCCCCCTATTTCACCGCCATCCCGGGCCAGCCCCCAGACGCGAGCCCTGTTCCCCGCGCCCCGAGCGCGCTGCAAAGCCCGCAGGCACCAGCGTCCCGCGGAGAAGCTGACAGGGACCGGGAGGAGGTGGCAGCAGCGGCGTAGAGGAAGGAGGAGGAGGTGGAGGAGGAGGAGGAGGAGGAGGAGGAGGAGGAGAGGAGGGGGAGGAGGAGGAGAGGGGAGAGGCCGAGTCAGATGGGATGGGCGGGCGCTTAATTCCTTCCGCTCCTGGCGGGCTCCAGTCGCGGCCGCCGCCGCCAGCTGTTGGGGGCTGCAGCGACCAAGCTTCCACGACAGGTGTCAGGGCGGACGGCGCTCCTACCTCCTGCCACTCCACCCCTGCCAGGTCCGTGGGACCCGGGCTGCCAGGGCTGGGGCTGCTAAAGCCCTCAACACCAGCGAGAGGGCGAGCTTGGGTTTCCAAGAAAGAGCGACTTTCGCTAACTTTGAAAGGGGTGTGGGCCTGACGCTGGAAGGCGATTCGGAACCCGCTCCGGCGAGGGCGGAGTCTCGGTGTTTGGAAAACCCTCCTTTGGGAGCGTCTCAACGGCGGGAACCCTAGCAGAGGGCAGGGGCCAAGTAATGCAGCCTGGGGGAACTGCGGACGGGAGGAAGGCCGGGCTGGAGGCCGGCCTGACTGCGCCACTTTGGGTAAACTGAGTCCCAGAGGGCTTGCAGTATCTGGGCATGTCTTGGGAACCCCGCTGGAAGCGGGAGTCCTGAAGAATCTGCCGGGACCCAAGGACTGGTGTCGGTGCCAGGCTGGATCAGAGTTGGGGGTTGGGGGCACTGCTCGAAGCACCGCTTTCTGTGCCTTACTTAGTTCTTAGGTGCACATCGGAAAAGGACACACCAAGAATTTGGAAACGGGAGAAACGTACACTATTTGCAAATGCTGCCAGATGAACCAAATAATTTTTAGCACACGCTGGAGGTTCACAACACCCCTAAAAACTGGCCTCTGCTCTGAAATCCCTCGTGGAAGCCTGCACTTTTAAACACCCTGGAGGTCCCTCCCCGGGCCTGGCATTCTGTGATTTATGTGCAGTTTCCCACAAGCTAAGTCCAGACAAAGGCAGGGTCTGGGGCCAGAGTGGAGACTCTAGACCCAGTGAAATCCATCAATCCAAGCCCAAGAAGGGTAGCTATCCAGTGGAAGGTGGGTTTGTGGATGGCTTGTCTCCTTTCTTCAGGGTCCCACAGTGCTGAACTTGGTGAGTGGCCCTTCCCCCGCTCTGTGTAGGTGTATAGGGTGGGGAGAAGGGAAATAAGATGTGTCCCCCATGTTCGAGCCCTTACAATTTAGTTGGATGAACCACGCAACTAATGTAATATTTTGAAAACAATGGCATCATAATCGTAAATATGGAAATTATAAAAAACTGAGGATGTGAAGCCAGGGGCGCAGGTATCCTGAGGAATCTACTACTAGATAATCTCATGACCATTCATCTTCCTGAAAAACTCTTAAGATTATATCTGCTAAAGCCTGCCCTCTGATCCAGGAATTTCACTCCTAGATATATAGAGAAATGGGCGCCAATGGTCTCCTCATGTATAAGAATATTTATAATCTTTAGGTAGAATCACCAAAATGGAAACAATCCAGATGTCCTTCAACGGCTCCATGATGAACCAACAGTGGTCTGTCCATACAATGGGATACCACTCAGCAATGACAGGAATATAAGACTGATGCACACAATGGCATGAATTATTCTCACAAATGTTGAGAAAAAGAAATCTTACACAAAATAGGACACAATGTATGATTCTACTTATTTATTCTGGAATTAAAATTCAAATGTTGAACTGAAATAGGCAACTGTGACCGACCTATGGCGATAGAAGCCAGAACAGGGATAAATAAACAAGTAAATAAATACAAGCAAACAAATATCTATTACCAAGACAGGGAGTTGGTATTGACTAGGAAGGGGGTACAAGGGAACCTTTTGGGGTGCTGGAAATATTCTGTATCTTGATCACTTCAACAGCTACCCAAGTATACCCATATGTAAAATTTCATTGAGCACTACAGTTTGGATTTATGTAATTTAGACCCTTCACGATGTGTATTTTATACTGCGATAATATAAAAGTAAATTTAAAATCAGTCCCCCGCCCCCAACAGGAACTTATGACCAGCATGCTGCCTGTCTTGAGAGAAAGGCAACGTCACCATTTGGCCCGGTCCCCCTGCAGCCTGCCTTGCACAGGTCTCCTTCCCCTCTGCAGCCTGGGAGACCAGAGCATGCCTGCTCACCTTGGAGGCCCTCCCTGCTCCCTCACAGGTTCAGGCAGAGCTGGAAAAAGGACATGCTCAAGTCCCCTCTTTACTTTCACTTTGCTCTGCTGCTGAAAGCAGGCTTTAGAGCTATGTCAGCAAAGACCTGTAGGATAAGGCAGAGAACTGGCATAAGCTTCACCATACGGCATTTTTTCAGAGAATGCAGCCAGGACCAACTTTGGGACCTTAGCTTCACCGTGGTCTGTTTAGAAAGCTGAACTCTCCAGCTTTAGGATTTCTGTCATACCTGGCATTAAACCTCCGAAGCTAAAAATCCCTTTCCCTACAGAAACTGATTCATTATTAATATACATAAACAATACAAGGCGGGTCCCTGGATTTAAAAACCTTAACCGTGGGGCACCTGGGTGGCTCAGTCGGTTAAGTGTCTGCCTTTGGCTCAGGTCATGATCCTGGGGTTCTAGAATCAAGTCCCGCCCCGAGTCCAACTCCCGGCTCAGGGAGGAGTCTGCTTCTCCCTATCCCTCTGCTCCTCTGCCCTCCCACTCGTGCTCTCTCTCTCTTTCTCTCTCTCTCAAATAACTAAATTTTTAAAAAACACCCTAACCACATGCTTTGATCATTACCCCTGAGTAAGCCGCCTCCATGTGAAATTGGCTCACCTCACATTTTGTTTGTGGGCTACCTTTGAAAAATGTGTTGTCACGAAACAGCATTATCCTAAGCCAGAAAAAATCCATCAATCCTGAACTGTGTGCTTACATTCTAGGAATGACTTCTGCCTGCTAGCATATTTCTTGCTAAATTGTCATTGCTAAGTCAGAGTTAAATTCTTAAGTGCGATAGGGCTGTTTTTCTGTGAACGGTCTGGGGAGATAAGGCAAAGCATTTGAGAAAAGAAATGATCAATTCATGCTGCAAGATTCTTTTTTTTTTTTTTAAAGATTTTATTTATTTATTCGACAGAGATAGAGACAGCCAGCGAGAGAGGGAACACAAGCAGGGGGAGTGGGAGAGGAAGAAGCAGGCTCCCAGTGGAGGAGCCCGATGTGGGGCTCGATCCCATAACGCCGGGATCACGCCCTGAGCCGAAGGCAGACGCTCAACCGCTGTGCCACCCAGGCGCCCCCATGCTGCAAGATTCTTAAATTCACCTCAGAGTGAATCCTGTACCTTTTCAATTCTCAGCCTGCTCATTCAAGACTCAAGTAGGGACCTAGAAGATTGTGCAGAACTCTAAAAGTCCTATTAAATCTTAAACAATTTGAATTCCACACATTATTTCTATTTGAATATATTTCAAGGCGTATTTTAGACACCACTCTAATCAAAAAGTCTTATTTGCACATCTCTGCTCCTAACTATACTTCCCATGTTGTTTATTTATTCATTCGGTCACTCATTCAGTAAATATTTTTAAGCGCATACAATTTGCAGGTATTGTCCTAGGTCATTTAAACTACATGTGAACATGGCAGGTGGTTTTGAAATTCCGCTTTTGTCTGTTCGGTGATAGCGGGAGATGACTGACCCCGTGAACCATACCCCAGAGAAGGCTGAGGTTCATCCCATTCGCTCGTTACGTTAAGAGCCTGAGTGGCTAATGTTCTCTTTTGGTTAGTCACTTTTTCAAATAATAATAAATTTCTCTGATGTTTATCATTTCCCCCAGAGAGGACTCAAAAATAATCTCTAGGAGTTCCTCTACCAGCATCACTTTTAAGAAGAAATGTGTCACCCTCACAGTGGAATTTCGTCATCTTCCTGCCCCCTGAAAGTTATAGCATTTTCAGGACTAAAGGCTGTCCTTGCCACCAGAGCATTGAAATGAAAATCCTTGTTTGCATTTACTCTGCCTGCCTATAAGCCGAGCTGACATTTTCCACACTTAGTGCCAGCCCAAGGGTGATTAGTTTTGAAAAACTAATTAGTTTTGGGAAAACTTTACCCAAACCTATGGAAGCAAATTCAACTTTAGAGTTTAGGAGGAGCTAAGGGCCCATCTGAGCACTAAAACCTATTTAGGATAGGAGGATAAGGCCCTGCTTGGAGGCCCAGCCCATCTACAGAGTAACTCTGAGACCCTTTTGGGTGGGGACCCCTTCCCTAAAACCCAATGCCTACACTCTTCCATCCTACTGTCTTGTCAATCCACCTGCTAGAATATTTTTCAAATTTTGAAACAAAAAAATTGATAACATATAATGTGCAGCTTAATGAATTGCAAAACATACGCCCATCATCACCATCACTGAGGTCAACAAATAGAATACTGCTGGTGTCTCAGAGAGCCCCATGTCCCTCGGCTGCACTGTAACACCCTCCCCCAATCCCAGCAGCAGACACTGTCCTATATTTTACGGACTTCACTTCTTTGTTTCCCTTCTTTAGCAGGGTTTCTCAACCCCAGCACTGTTAACATTTGGGAACCAATAATTCTTCACCCCCCCACCAGCTTTACTGGAGGTATAATTAACATATAACATAATTAAGTTTAAAGTGTATGATGCGATAATCTGATACATGTATGTATATACTGTGAAATAACTACCGCAATAAGGTGAGTTCATACTTCTATCACCTCACATAGTTACCATATCTTATGTGTGTGGTGAGAACATTTCAGATCTATTCTCTTGGAAACTTTCAAGTATACAACATAGTACTGTTAATTACAGTCACTGTACCTACCTCCCCAGAGCTTACTCATCTTATAACTGGAAGTTTGTACCCTTTGACCATCATCTCCTCATTTCCCCCACCCCAGGCAACCAGCATTCTACTCTCCGTTTCTATGAATTTGTCTTTTTTTAGATTCCACATATAAATGAGATCATCAGTATTTGTCTTTCTCTGACGTATTTCACTTAGCATAATGCCCTCGAGGTCCATCCATGTTGTTGCCAATAGTAGGACTTCCTTTTGTTGTGGCCAAAATATGTGTATGTACACACACACACACACACACACACACACACACACACATACGAGAGGAAGAGACAGAGAGAGAGAGAGAGACGGTGTGAGGGGAGAAGTGTCACATTTTCTTTATCTATTTATCTGTAGATAGATAGGTTGTTTTCTTATCTTGGCTGTTGCAAATAATACTACAATGAACATGGGAGGGCAGATGAGATCCTAACTCCAATCCTTTTGGATATACACCTAGAAGTGGGATTGCTGGATCACAAGTAGTTCTATTTTTAATTTTTAATTTGTTAAGGAACCTCTATACCTTTTTCCACAGGGGTTGCACCAATTTAGACTCCCACCAACAGTGCACTAGGGTTCTCTTTTCTCCACGTCCTCGTCAACACTTGCTATCGCTTATCTTTTTAATAAAAGCCACCCTGACAGGTGAGGTGGTATCTTCTTGTGGCTTTGATTTGTGTTTCCCTGATAATGAGTAATGTTGACCAGTTTTTCATCTATCTGTCGGCCATCTGTATGTCTTCGGTGGAAAAAAATGTCTATTCCGGTCCTTTGCCTGTTTTTAAATTGGATTATTTGGGTCTGTTTTGTTTTTGTTTTTGTTTTGCTATTGAGTTATTTCGCTATTAACCCTTCATCAGATACACGGTTTGCAGATATTTTCTCCCATTCCTTCTGCCTTTTCATTTTGTTGAGTGCTTCTTTTGCTCTGCTGAAGCTTTTTAGTTTGATGTCGTCCCACTTGTTTATTTTTGCTTTTGTTTCTTGTAGTTTTGGTATTATACTAACAATTCTTTACTGTGGAGGCTGTCCTATGGATTGTAGGCTGTTCAGCGGCATCCCTGGCCTCTACCCACTAGATGCCAGCATTATCTCCCTCCACCAACTGTGACAACCAAAAATGTCTCCAGATACTGACAAATACCCCTCTGGGGTGGGGGGCAAGATCACCCTTGTTTTGAGAAACACTGCTTTTTAGGAAGTTGAACGTCCATAAATATTAGACTTCAGGGTTGCCTGTTTTCTTACTTTATATAAATGATTCCTAAGTATGTTTTATTACATGTCACTTCTTTTATTTAACATTATGGTTTTAAGGTTCTTCCACGTTGTATGTAGCCATAGTTTGTTCATTCCCATTGCCGTCCAGTATTTCATTGAATGTGTTTACCACTGTTTATCTTTTCAACTGTGATGGACATTTGTGTCCTTTGCAGTTTGGGACTACTGAAAACCATACTGCTTGAACATCCTTACACATACCTCCTTGGGCACAAGTACATGCATTTTTATAGGGTGCAGACCTAGAAACAGACTTGCCAGGTCATAGGTATGCATGTCTTTAACTTTACTGGACAATGCCCAACAATTTTCTGAACTGATTGTACCAATTCGAATCTTTATTTACACTTCAGTATAAATAGACTGAACATAGTTTATATAAAGACTGAACATAGTTTAGAGTTGTCTCTCTTCTAGGTTTTCTCATGGAGCTACAAAGATAAAATTCAGGAAATCAAACTCCAGGATCAGGAAGGAGAGATGGGGAAGAAGCTTAAGACCCTCTTTGTCCCAAATCACATGTGTCCTATAAGTGAAGACCTTACCGGCCCTGCTAGGGTCATGCCATTACTGACTCTGTCCACACATACAGGTTGAAGCAATTGATACATCAGTTATGCCTTTGAGGGAAGACATTTTATTTTGTAGAAATTCAGCATACTCGGGGGGACAGTATCTCAGCAACCCAACTATAAATGTAAGTGCTACTTATGGAATTACCATTTTATTTTGTAGCCCCAATTTCTCCCCTTCTTCTTAACTCTAACAGGGATGTGGAGATGGGAGGGATCCAAGGAAGAATAAAGGGTCCCATTCCTTTCTCCAGGTAAGCTAGAGAGAGACAACCTCCAGCCTGAAGACACACCCAGTCTGAAGACCAGTGAATGAGGAATTCCTGGGGGTGCTGGGGATGATGCCTAGAGCTGTGGTGACATAGGACAGAGAAGACAGAGAAGAATGCCCTGGCATCCCCTAGTACTATTGCCTTCAGCCTTGATTCCTATTACAAAGAATATCAAGAAGTTATACATGGTGATGAGCACTGGGTGCTATACACAACTGATGAATCATTGAACATTACACCAGAAACTAATGATGTACTATGTATTGGCCAACTGAATTTAAATTAAAAAGTTAAAAAAAAGAAAAGGAAGTTATACATCAGCCAGAACTGACAACGTGATGATTTGTGAATGCAAGGGAAAAAGACAAGGGCCAGGGAAGGTGAGAACAAACTGACCATTAAAATAGGTTCAGCTTGGTATCACTGGTTTGTCCTTTTCCTGCCATTTTGATATTTTCACTGAAGAACTGCTGCTACTCAATGTCAGGGAGCCAGGGAAAGTGCCCTTCAAAAGTATCCACAGAGAGACGTTTCTAAAATAAATTTTCTATTCAAGGGTCAGTAGGCAAAAAGAGGAGGCTGCAATCCCTCTGGTTATGGCTTCCCAAAAAAACTGTGAGAATCAGGAAACTGCTTTTCATTATATCCGTCATCTAATGTTAGTCTATTGCCTTCGCATGACCAATTATAACCTCCTCTCCTCCGCCTGGTGCTGCAAGCATGGAAAGCCTGCAGAATGTTCATGGCCACCCCAATGCTGCAGGTGCTGGGATTATTATTTGAAGCAATAACAATTCCACTAATTATTGAACATGTACGTCACTGGTCCTTTGTTCAACTAGATGCTTTGCAAATAGGAAATCTGGATCCCTGGAATAATAGCGTGAGGAAAGTATGATTATCCCCATTTTATTCATGAGGGTGATTAACTTGCTGTGCACATCTGGTAAATGGTGGAGTTGAGATGTAAAGGAAAGTTGGGTCCATATCTCTTTGCGGGCCATTCCGGTACATTTCAAAGTAGAGACTCTCTTTGATAAGTCAGACTCATCTATTAGATTACTATGGGGCCTTCTTGTAAAACGGGGTTGGACACCACCACTGCCCCAGCCATATCTCCAAGGCCAATAGTTCTTCCCCCCCCCCAAAGGACGCTTGGTAATGTCTGGAGACATTTTTGGTTGTCACAAAATGTGTGTGTGGGAGGCCACTTGTGGCCAGTGAGTAGAAGCCAGGGATGCTGCCAAACATCCTACAATGTGCAGGATGGCCACGCTCTCCCAAACAAAGAACCATCCTGCCAAAAATGTCAAGAGTGCCAAGGTTGAGAAACACTCCATAGGCATAAGAAATCCATCCTTTAATAATTTCCACTTAGTAGTGCATCTCACATCAACAACAAATCTTCTTTCAGCGGAGTGGGTAATGCTTCACCCAAGAAAACAAGGAGAAATATCCTCAGAGCAGAAGAATAGGGCTGAGCAATGGGACTTACATACAAGTGGGTCTCCAGGCAACACAGTATGTTGAAAGGCTAATAGGTAGGGTAAAAATTGGCCATTGATGTGACCCAAACACACAGCTATAAAGTCCTTTGGAGCACTTGACTAGTCACCCAACAAACCCACTGTTAAAACCTCAAAAACCCCTGATTTCGGAGGCTCAGCAATATTATGAATGATGGCACCTGGCATTATTCTGGTGCCTAGAGCTTTCAAAGCAATTTCACATGGAAGCGTCCATCCCCCTCCTTAATCTATTTTGTGACTATGATTTTCATTTTTCATAGGCAGTGGGACATATAAGGCAAATATTAAGAACCTGTTGCCAGAAGTGTAATAAAATGAGGAGAATGAAACAGAGTGCCGTCCACTTGCCAAGTCACCCAAAGCTGTCTGTATCCCACTAATCCATCAAATAGGGAGGATGAGCCAGAGAGTTCCTGATCGCCAAGAAATGCTTGGTACAGAAAGGTCTGATTTGTTTTCTTTGGGACCATGCTTTATAAAAGTGGTACTCAACTAGGGGCAAGGCAATTTTGTCCCTCAGGGCGTATTTCGCAACGTCTGGAGGTTTGTTTGTGTGGGGTTTTTTTGGGGTTTGTTTTTTTTCTTTCTTTCTTTTTTTTTTTGGTTACAAGTGGGGGTGGGGGCATGAAATACTACTAGTACTTAATGGATAGATGCCAGTGATGCTGCTAAACATCCCACAATGAACAAGATACACCCTCCAGCCCCCTTCCATTCCCGCCCCACCAACACACACATACACAGCAAAGAACGTTTTGGCCCTAAATGCCAGTAGGATCAAGGTTAAGAAACCCTACTTTATAGACAAAATTGTTCCGGCCAAAATAAATCCTAACACAGCAGAATCTAAGCATCAGACTAGGACTTTTTCATTATTTTGATTTTAATTGCTATCCTTCTTCACGTTCATAAACACAGCATATATGGACAGATATGACCTGGAGAAATTATAGGATTTCTTCCCCCTTTCGGCAGAAGACAGGACAAGAAGAAAAGAGATCAGGAATAAATGGCTAATCAGTGTTTCTGAAAGTATGGTCTTTAGGACCACATACATTAAAATCACTTGGCAGGGGATATTTCTTTAAAAGAATAGATTGTGAAGACCTCCCCAAAACACAATGAATCAGAATCTCTTGAGGCACCACCTCAGGACTGACATTTTTAGCAAGAGCCTCTGATTGTTATCACGTACAACAACACAGTTGGAAAACCACTGATGTCATGCTAGTAAGATGCAGAAACTAATGTCTAGAGAGGCCAAATGACTTGTTCAAGGTCATGCAGCTAGCATGAGACAACGTCAGAACCCATCCTGCCCTCTGGATTGAGTGTTAAAGGAAGGTAGAAAACACTCCTAACTCCACGACTAACAAGCCAGAATCAGACCCATTAAAGAGTAAATGAACATAACATTTGGCCCAGTTCAGCAGAACCTAGAGCCTGCTAAGTGACTTGCTACATTTTTCCTGTGGTTTTGTCAAGTTTTCTCCCCAATGTCTTTGTGACTAATGGTAAAAAGAATGCTATACATGACTTCTTTCAAAGCTCTTAGGATAACTGATCTCCATTAAACTTTATTTTTCAAAACCATGGAATTCCTTTTTCTCACATGAACATGTCAAAAAATGACAAATGTGTGTAAATCACACAAATTATTAGTCCTTTTAGATTTTCCAAGGGGAAAATCCCTTCAGAGTCTATTGAAAAACCTTCCCACCTAGAAATAATTCCGTTTCCCATCTTAGCAAAATAAAGTTGCCAGCCACTATCTCCCTACGGTTGATGGGAAAGTCTGAGATTTGGAACAAAGGAAAGCTGGTTTGTACATCATAACAGACAATGTGACAACTTCAAGGCTATCAGTTTGCATTTCTGTAACTCCCATTTTTACAGTGGAATGAACGAAAGAACAAAGAAAATTCAGTCTGTGAGAGCTGAAGGCGGCCATGGAGACAATGATGAATGATTTGAAGGGACATCATGTGTAAGAAAGAAAAGCTTGTCAGTTTTCTCCAGGAGGCTGGACAAGGATCAAGAGTGGAAATTATGAAGACTTGGATTCTGGCTCAACAGAAGAAAAAACTTTCTACATTTAACCTGGCAATTCCACTCCTAGGTATATAACAAAAAGGAATTAAAATATATGTCCACACCAAAACTTGTACACTCATGTTCATAGCACCATTATTTATAATAGCCTAAAATGGAAACCACTCAAATGTCCATCAACTGACTATAATGGATAAAAAAAAATGTGGTCTATCCATACAATGGAAGATTAATTGGCCATAAAAAGGAATGAAATACTGTTATATGATAGATAAAACATGGATGAACCTTAAAAACATTATGCTAAGTGAAAGAAGCCAGTCACAAAAGACCACATATATTATATGATTCCATTTACTAGAAATGTCCAGAATAGACAAATCCACAAAGATCGAAAATAGATCTGTGGTTGTCTAGGGCTGGGGAGATGAGAGGATGGGGAGTTGAGGAGGTGATAGCTAAAAAGTACAGAGTTTCTTTTCGGGGTGATGAAAATGTTCTAAAATTGATTGTGGGGATGGCTGCACAACTCTGAATATACTAAAATCCATTTAATTGTTCATGGTAAATGGCTGAATTGTATGAAATGTGAATCTGATCTCCATAAAGCTATTAGAAAGAAAGAAAGAAAGAAAGAAAGAAAGAAAGAAAGAAAGAAAAGAAAAGAAAAGAAAAGAAAAGAAAAGAAAAGAAAAGAGAAAAGAGGCACCTGGGTGGCTCAGTCGGTTAAGTGTCTGACTCTTGATTTTGGCTCAGATCATGATCTCAGAGTCATGAGAATGAGTCCCGCATCAGGCTCCATGCTCAGCGGGCAGTCTGCTGTGCTCTCCCTCTTCCTCTGCCCCTCCCCCAGCTTGCGTGCACATGCACACTCTCTCTCTCTCAAATAAATAAATAAATCTTAAAAAAGAAAAAAGAAGGAAAGGAGGGGGGGAGGGAAGGAGGGGGAAGGGAGGTCTTCATAATAAATGGAGTGGTGCCAGAGCAGGCCGGCAGCTATCCTGGAGCATGGTGATTTCTTCTTCCTGGCAATATTTAATAACCTGAGCCTGGGTGACCATCCACTGAAGTGGCTGCGCCTATGTGGGAAGTTTTGCTATTGGACCTGCAACTCTAAAATGTCAGAGTCAATGTTTTAAACCCTTTTCTGTTTCCCTGACTACAACATGAGTGGCTCAAGGCTAAAGACTGGCTTCTATTAATTTATTCAGTCCATTCTTTCATCCACTCTTTCAATGTTAACTGAAGGCAAGGCCTTGTGCTACTTGTCTCAATAACATAGTTGCTTCTTGCCTTAGGCAGAGTTCCCCAGAAACAGACACTAAGATAAGGATTCATGTGCAAGTGATTTATTAAGGACATGTTCCCAGGAGAAATTGGTAAGGGGTAAGCGTAACAGTGTAAGAAGGGAGGAAGCCAAGTAACGGTGTGATTTCTGGCAAAGTCCCAGTCTCAGCCTGATCCTGGAGGGAGTCTGGAGTGTCAATTCCATCTCAGAGTTGTCCCATCTCAAACCAAAGGAGCTGAGCTTTAACGTTCTCACACCTGCCAGCCATGGGCTATGGGATGCCCCAGAGTGATGTAAAGTCTCAGGAACTTCCTGCTCTTTGTGGGTATAGGGAAACTGCTCGAGAATCCCAAGGGAAGTCCTCTGAAGAAGTTCACAGATGTTGGTCATTAGAAGCAAACCACAGAGAAGCTGGGGGATGGGTCAGGCATACAAAACTCATAACAGATCTGAGATACTCTGGGCAAAGCACCAATAGATAGTGTCCACTACACTTTTGGGTTGAAAACCTGTTAAGCCCTTATGGCTGTTTATGACTCTGTTCCTATGTCTAGAGGTCCTGAGCAGGGTGGAAGCTTGTAGCCCCCAAAGTATTTCCAGCAAGGTGAAGTACGAGCTGATCTTCCAACGTCTGGCACTCCAGCTTATCCTCCTCCTCGCTCATAAAGCACAAGACCCCGCAGGGAATTTCTCAGCAGCCTCGGCACCCACAATTGTCATTTAGCCACTTACTAAGTTTGGGTAGATTCCCAAAGCTGCTAACCCACGGAGCCATCCATGACTGCATTACTTTACTTACCAGATTTATTTTCTTTCCCCGAATTACAGATCATCATAAGTGTATCTAACATGTTGATTCCTAACAACACAGTTAAATGTTCCCTGTTTCATCAATCATTTTATGACAACATTTGTTGATTACCATCTTTTTGGGGAGTGGGGATTATACTAGTGAGTGTGCTCGCACACACGCAGTGGTGTGTGTGTGTGTGTGTGTATAGAGAGAGAGAGAAAGAGAGAAGTTAGAACAGTGCCAGGCATATATATAAGCTCTATATCAATGTTCACTATTATCACACAGGTACAGAACTTTCTCAGGTTACATGGTGAGGTCTTTGTCCTCAAAATTGTCCTGCTGGAGCGCCTGGGTGGCTCTGTTGGTGAAGCGTCTGCCTTCGGCTCAGGTCATAATCCCAGGGTCCTGGGATCCAGCCCTGAGTTGGGCTCCCTGATCAGCGAGGAGCCTGCTTTTCCCTCTCCCTCTGCCTCTCCCCCTGCTTGTGCTTGCTCTCTCTCTGCCAAATAAATAAATAAAATCTTCTAAAAAATTGTTCTTCACCAAAGAACATGCAACAATTTTGCTTACCTATTTCAATTTTGAAAAATTGTTTCTATTTCACCTTCCCCTCTGCTACTTCTTACTGGCACTTTCTTCTCCCACTTCCTCTGTGGTTACAAGATGGGGTTAATGGTAGAACTCCTCAGTACCAAATAGAAAGAAAATAAATAATAGGTAAACTGAAAAACAAAGTGAGGGGGGGTAGGGCAGAAACAAAACCAGCTCCCAGAAACTCTTAATGCATATTTTTGGCAGCAAGGAGACAGCCAGAGGGCTTTACTCCAGAATTTGGTTTTGTTTGTATCTATGAAAGTGCACAAGGTGAAATTCCATAAATAGAGGAGCTTCTGGACCACTTTCTATTGCTAATATTTTCTTTTCCTCTGACGTCTGTCCCTAGCATCTCTGGTCATGGTGAGCACTTAATAAATGCACAATGACTGATGTTAGGAAGTGTTACAGGGGCCCAAAGCATGCTAGCAGGAGCATAAAGCATTCCAGAAAAGTCCCAGAAAATACCAAAGGTGAAAAATCATCACTCAATGAATTTACAAAAGCCTGAAGAGAAAGTACGTTGCACTTCAACATTATTTGTTTGGTTTGGTTTGGTTTGGTTTGATTTTGTTTGGTTTGTTCTAAAAGAACAAATGAGGGGAGATGTTTGTCTCCAATCTGGAATAGGGGTCAGTAAAAATGGTTTTTACATTTCTAAATGGTTGAAAGGAAAATCAAAAGAAGTATAAGGTTTCATGACGCGTGCAAATTACAAAAATCTCCAATTTCAGCATTCATCAATAAGATCTCATCGGAGCATAGTCATGCCTGCTCACATACACATTTGTCTATGGCCACTTTCGATGGCCTAATGTACCTGGTCTTTTACAGAAAATGTTCACTGACCTCTGACTTAGAAAACTAAAATAGAACTTTGTTTTGTTTGATTTTTTTGTCCACTTTTGGCTTTCATCTTCTCCCTACTGGAGTTTTACAAGTCCAAAGAATATATCTTCTACCTATTCCTTTCTATTAACATCTCAATTATTTAATTTCATTTATAGTCTTGAAGCAGACAGACAACTTGCCAAAGATAAACCGGCCCGTTTAGGTCAGGCAGGCTTCCAAATTGGATTTTGCTGCTCCACGTATCTGAGCTTTTAGAGACACATCTATGTTATCTCTAGAAGTCTCAGGTAAATGCATGTGGGATTCACTTGGTCTGTAGAAGGCATCCCTCCCCCATTTCTTCTAGAACAATATAAACCATAACTAAAAATAAACATTCCCTTGTTGCATTTGTATCTGCTATTCTCAAATCATTTGTCAACGTATTTCCCTCCCACTGACTGGGATTTGCTAAATTTCATCAAAAAGAAAGTTTTCCCTGGCCCTCATCTGGTAAGTTTAATCCTGATCTTGGACATATGCTGTTTCTTGGTATCCCTCCCTCCAAACTTGAACTGGGTTCGGACCCATCTGCACTGGATTCAATTACATACCACGTCATGCCACACCACGCCACGCATTCTGAGACCAAAAAAACAGAAGATTCTAAAACACCCATGTCTATATTTGGCCCTCGGAGTCGGACCGTTTTGCCCTGTCTTAAAAACCCTAGGCTGCTCAGAGGAAGTAAACTCAACTTGTTATTTATTTTTATGGCATAAACTTTGTATCAGGCTGTGACCTTTAGGTCACGCCATATTGTAAAGACAAATATGTGTGTATATATGATTTTCAGACTAGTCAAGATTCTGGAAGGTCACCAGAATCCAACCCATTTTCTACAACCAGCACAATGCACGTAGCACCCTCTTCACATTCTGAACATTCCAAAATGTGACCATCCACCTTCTTGGCTTCCTGCCAGGGGAGGTGCCCTTTGAAATTCTAGGTCACACGTTAGACATGAATCCTTTGTTTTCAAGGGGTGAACCCTTTCTCCTGTAACACCCTTCTGCCCACATCACATCCACCGCCCCCCCCCCCCACCCTTCCATTTCCCCTTTGCCTGTATACCTCCCACTAGCTTCTCTGGCTCTCCTGGACCTTACGGACCCATCCTGCCACCCCCTAATAGGAGGCTCTGCAGGCCTTTTGGCTGGACCTCTGCTAGGATACTCATCTTGTCTCCTTCCTCCTAAAACACTGTTCTCCTTGAAGACAGGGGCTGCCCTAGTCATCTTTTTACCTCCAGAGCCTGAGCCTGTGCCTACTATACAGCAACCACTGGAGAACTATTTGTTGAATGCTGTTATTAAATATGATTCCAGGAGATGAGAACAATCAGCATTTGGTGATTATAGCACCAGCAAGTCTACAAAGAACATGAACTGGAATCAACTATGATGGCAGTGACCACTCTCTGGAGTAACCTGGTGATTTATCCAACAGAATCGTTTTCCTTGGGCCCAGTCTGGACTCCCCTGCCCTGAGGGTCCATACTACAGACAGCTCTCAATTATCATTAGGACACTGTGACGTGGGACTGAAGAGGAAAACCTTTTAAAATCATAATTCTGGTTTTTAGGAAGGAATCCACCACTTTTCCAGAAAAGTCAAGTCCACAGGAACATACGGCAACATTGCCCAATCACAAGGCCACCATTTTAGGTTATAGAATAAATACATTCAAGGCCTCCCACAAGGGAATTCGGCACGACCAAGAGGTAAATGCGGCTCACAGAACAGGGGAGCTTCCTAAGGACACATCAGTCCATGTAGGGTTTAATAGGCAGGGTTCTCTGCTTCGGTTTCTCATGAAACAAGGGGAATCCGCTCAAAATTCTGCAAAAAGGCTGAGTTTTGATAACAGCCCATCCTATCTTTGCACATTTATCTCTGTTCATCTTTGGCATCAGACACTGAGACCTAACCCCCTGACGGACTGACACTGAGGGGCCACCATGGGGCAGGATAATTTGCTTCTCCTAAGATGAGGCTCTCCAAATGCTTTGGCTCACAAAGCAAGAAGCCCACTTAGCTTCTGACCACAAGAGCTTGGCAACGGCATCCTTGTTCCAAAGCCTCCAGAGCCCAACGGCGCTCTCCTCCAGGACTGCTAAGGAAAAAAACGGAAGGAAGAGGGAACTTATTTCCCTGATCAGCAGCAGTAACCTAAACGCTGGGGCCGAGGCGACTGGACGGCTGTCACTTTGCTTTCTACAGCCAGATCTTCACTTCCACAAAAACGCAAGTCAGGCAACTTTCGGTGGTTTCTCTTAAACTGATATTTGGATATTTTTTTCTCAAAAAATTGTCCTTTGAGGTGCTGTACCAGACCTGGGAGGCTGCATCAACATAAACTAAATCTTCTGAGATTCGTATGAACAGTTGGCTCTGGTTCCTTCTCATTACTTGCCAGTTGTTTTTTTTCTTTCTTTTAGAGGATGGTAATTTAAAAAAATCTTATGAATGTCTACACATATGTACTCAAATATATACACACACACGTGCTAATATATATTTTTATACACATATACATATATAGTCACAAGTCTTACAAAATACATAAACATGATATTTTTAAAGATTTTGGATAATTATGAAATATGAGAAGTACATCTTATGTATGTACCAGAACTTCTCGATTGAATAGCTATACTTATTGACTTTTACTCAATTGTTTAAATTTAGTTTATAGCAGTGCCTTTTTTTAAAGTATGGCCATCAATTAATGCTTGGGTTATTATTTCCTTTTGATTCATTCTTGGCATTTAATGTTTTTCTTTCTTTTAGAATTCCTCACTTGCATCCATGGGAGAAACAAATTTAACACAATATATCAGCCAGAAACTTGGGTGATTCTTTAAAAAGACTGGCTCTTTCTTCTGACCTTCTCCTTTATTTTTTTAAAGATTTTATTTATTTATTTATTTACAAGACAGAGAGAGAGAGAGAGAGAGAGAGAGAGAGAGAGAGAGAGAAACAGACTCTGCACTAAGCACAGAGCCCAATACGGGGCTCGATCCCACAACCCCAACCAACTGAGCCACCCAGGCGCCCCTCTTCTGGCCTTCTCCTTTAAAACCTGCCTCAGTTCCATGGCTTTAGAGAACTAATACTTTAATCCTTTTTAAAATCGAAAATTGATGTTTTGGAGACATGCACATATCTCAAGCAGCCTCCCACACCAGACTGGGCAGCCAGCCCAAACACAAGAGCGCAATTGAGGCAGACAACACTTAGCATACAAACAGTTCCCTCCGTCTCCAGCGCCTCTTTACAACCTCACAGAGTTAAGACTAAACATAAATGAAAAAAATCTCTCCTTCCAAACTGCCTTCTTAGGATCCATAAATTCCACATTCAGCTGGCCTTGCAGCCTTTACTTTCTCCTTCGGCCAGAAAGCCCAGGGACACAGGGTCTGCTCAGTGGGCTAAGCCACCACAGCTAGAGACAGCCTTCTCATCGTTGCTGCACAGTGGGGCCCCCTGAGCTCAGAGCACCCTGAGGGCCACACTGTCAGGGTGGCTGCCATCTGATGCAGAAAAGCTGCAAGGAGGAAATATGTTCCATTTGTTCCTGAGACTAGAATGCAGACATCATCTCAGACAAAGGGCCAGGCCTGCTGGGGAGCCTAGTGTGGTCGTCTCATGAGGAACACATCACCATAGGAAACATTTTTCCAAAAAAGATTTTTTTAATTTCTTTTTCCAGCCTTATTGACATGTAACTGACATACAACATTGTGTAAGTTCAAGGTGTCCAAAGTGTTGATTCCATACACATTTCATCTTTTTCATTGACGTGTAGTTCACATATGGTATTACATTAGTTTTGGGGATACAACATAGTGATTCAACATTTGTGCACACGATGAAGTGATCCCCCAATAAATCTAGCCACCATCTGTCAGCATTCAAAGTTGTTATGTATTATGAACTATGTTCTCTGTGCTGTACCTTGTATCCCCTTGTCTTACTTATTTTATAACTGGAAGTTTGTCCCTTTTAATCCCCTGCCCCTATTTTGCCCCCCACCCTCCACAACCACCAGATAAGTCTCTGTATCTATGAGTCTGTTTCTGTTTTGGTTTGTTGTTGTTGTTGTTCATTTGTTTTGCTTTTGTAGATTCCACATATAAGTGAAATCATACGGTATCTGTCTTTGTCTGACTTATTTCACTTAGCATAACAGGCAACGTTTTTAATAGAAACCTGGCTGAGAGTAGCACTGCTAGGGTTCCAGCATTAAAGAGATACATGTTCTTTTCCTTTTTGGGGGGGAGGCTCCTTATTGAAATACAAAACACGAGCCAAACAGTACTGAATTCATAAATGCACAACTCAGTGCATTTTGCCACAGTGAACACCCCTGTATAATGACTACCCGGAACAAGAAAAGCACCCTCCCAAGCTTTACCCCCCAAAGTAACCCCTAGCCTGACCACTGACCCCAGAGGTTTTGTTTCATTTGCCTGTTTCTGAACATCCCGTCATACAATCCCACGATGGACAGTCTGGTGTTTGGTCTGGCCTCTTCCATCACTGTTGCATGTTATAGCCTATTAGTGGCCCTTCGTCTTTTTTGCTGAGAAGTATTCCACAGCAGGAATAAAAGATGAGCAGTTCCCACTTCTACTCCTGAGAGACATTTTACCAGAATAGTGCTGATAGGAACCTTCTAGTACATGTCTTTTGGTGAGCGTAGGTAGGAATTTTGTCAGGTATACACCTGGGAGTAGCAGTGCTTCATTATCGGGGGGGGGGGCATACACCGTGCTTTAGTACATGCCCCTCCACAATCTTCTGAAGTCTGTGTCCAATTTCCTCTGCCACAGGCCATGCATGAGAAGTCCAGCTGTCCCGTATTAGTGCAACCCATGCTGTGGTCCGTGTTCTCTCTCTCACTCCGTGATAGCCATTCCGATGGGCAAGGAGTGGTGTGCACTGTGGGTTTAATAACATTTCCCTTGGGACTGAGGAGTTGGAGCACTTTTCATATGTGTATTGGTCTTTGGCTTTCCCTTTTGCAAAGTGTCTGTTTCTAGTCTTTTGCCCATTTTTCCACTGAGTTTTCCATCCAGAATGGGGTTGGCAACCTTTTCACGTAAAGGGCCACATGGAAAGTATTTTTCGCTTTGCAGGCCAGACAGTCTCTGTCACAACTTTACTCGACTCTGCTGTGATGGCCCAAAAGCAGCCACAGATCGTACGTCAATGAATGGGTCCCAATGAAGTTTTATTTACGAAAACAGTCAGTGGGCTGAATTTAGCCCACAGGCCATGGTTTGGTCCCCTCTACTTTATAAGATCTATGTGGTTTTGATTTTTAACTATTAGCAAAAGTTGAGCCGCATACCAGGGCTTCCTTATAGTCTATCCAATATCCATCATTCTTATTGGGATCAGAACACTAGAGGGAGTGTCATAATACCCAGCTGAAAAAATTGGAGACCTCAGAGACCAAGTATATGGAGGGTTTCTAGGAAACTGTTAAAGGGAAGCTGTCTCAGGAAGGATGACCCTTAGAGCTCCCCTCGTCCTTATTTTTTCTGTCTGAGACATGGGCATGATGGCTGGGTGTCTAGCGGTTATCTTGTGACCATGAGACAACCTGGAATATGAAAGCTGGCACTGAGAATGGCAAAACAAAAAGAACGAGAGACACTCGTGACATTGTTGAACTGCTATACTAGCCCCATCCCTTCACGTGTTCTATGTGCAAGGACAATGCCTGCCCACTTGTTTAAGACACTCTTATTTCAGTTGTGTCACTGGCAGCCCAGGGTAATTTGTAATGGCTGAAAGAAAACTCCCATCGTGTTGGATTATATTTTTATCCCCCTAACTCCTTTCTGAAATTTTAGCTTTCAGTTTTACTGTTTAGCTATATCATCCATCATCATGAAACACTCAGCACATGCTTTTTTATCTTTGGGGGCTTTCTCCCTGTGTGTGTTTCTGTCCTATTTGCTCCCCTTGGTCACACACTTTTTGATGGAGAAGAAACATCTCATACTCTGTGTCCACAGTAAGTACTTCCATCACATGTGGTCAGCTTAAAAAAAAATTCCTTGTGATGATGATGTTTACGTTCAAATGGTGAAGAACATATGTCTTTAGGCAAAAGGACAGCTCATTTTTGGTCCAAAAGACAGAGAAAGAAAAGCAGCTTTGGGGTCTATAGACAAAGGGCTGGGTAGCCTCTTAATAGGCATGCAGTTCTGTAATACTAACACTCTAAATTTAGGAAAATCAAAATTACACTCTTTGGGGCACTGTTTAGCCTCCAGGCGTACTAGCATGAGATCAATGTTTTACATTTTCAGTGCATTTAAGCTGAGGTTCAGGTGATCATATAATGCCTCCTTACAAGGCAGAGTAGAGACTGCTGTTCCTTGCAGCTGCGGAGAGACAAACTCACACCCTCCTAACAAACTATATCCTACGACAGCATTCTATATAATTTGAAAAGTATGAAACATACTTTCCAAAGCATAATCCAATTCAACAATTTTCAAATGGTCACTTCTATCATATTTTCTATAGTTGGTTTCCCTCAGTTTACAAGGGGCTACTATTTTGGGCTAACCACCGGTCTGGGAGTTGACTGTCTCAATGGAAGGCTACCGGACTGAGAACCGCAGGGAATTCAGCACATCTGCCCACTCCTATTTCATAGCCAACATGCAAGAGCAACAAGACCCAGGAAATACCTGAAAAATCTCCCAAAATACATCGAAGATAAAGACACGACCTTTGTTAAAGCGTTAGAGATGGTATCTATTACACATTTTATGCCAGGTATACCCAGAGAGAAAACATCACAACATGAAGATAAAGAGATTGGGATATGGAGTCGTGGGTGGGGGAAGCCAGCCGGCCTCACTGTTCTCTGTCAGAGATCTGCAGCTTTGGCCCTCCAGACCTACTGGGTTTTATCTGAGTTAAACAAAACATAAAGGTATCAGGAGGCTGACAAAGAAGGAAAGTATGGGGAAGAAGGGAGATCGTCTGTGTCTAATATCTCACGGATGCCATGAATTTGCATCACTTTAAAAATCACATCTCAACTGGTACTGAGTTGCAGATAACCAAATTAATGCTGACCATTTCAATGGAGTGGTCACACATAATTATCTCGCCTTCATTATGGGCTTGAAAATCTTGTCTTCATATTTCCAGGCAGCAGGAGGCTGATTCTGATTACAGGTTAGAGTGCACATTACCACCTGCAGATTGTGTGTGTGTGTGTGTGTGTGTGTGTGTGTGTGTGTGTGTGTTCTAGCAAAGGTACATGCCAGAAACCACACAACCCAAACGTCCACTCAAGGCTTTAACAAGCATTCTGTTCTACATATGACAGGGTTTACTGAGGGAGAAAAAAATCTTTTTTCCTTATTCTTAAGACCAAAGGAATGATTGCTTCTCAAACCACCTCTGATTTTATTTCAACTCTCTTCTATTGTAGCCCAGTCTGTTCTAAAGTTGTTCTCTTCTGTCTGAAGTATTGCAGAGCACTTTTCCAAGCAGGAAGCCTGACCCCAGTAAGAGTGTAATTGTAAAAGCCAATATAAAAGCCATTATAAACTCAGTAGCAACTCCTTCTTACTTAGAACCTTATACTCTGTTTCTATTGAGAGAAGAACAATTTTATAAAAGCACTGTTCTTTTCCCTATTGTCTGAGCTCCCTTTGCCTAGTTGGTCAAAAACTGAAGTTGTTAGGAGTTAAGGCTCAAGATTTGAGTATGCAATCCATATGGGCATGAAATGGTTAAACTTTCAGGCTCCTAAAACAGGACAGGAAGGAATCTGAGACCTCTGCAGAGGAGAAAAGCCTTATGAGATTGTAGGAGCCCTTAAGACTCTTTTCCATTCTCCAGAGTCAAAATGCCCTGATTGCAAGGGGGCTGGATAATTTTCACCCCTACTCGGACACTCTTTACGGTGGTGCTACTTAATAATAACACCAGGCAACAGACAAAAACCCCATTGTCCTAGACAAATCTAGATGTGTGGGCACCCTACACATGTAGCCCCTTCCCTTCACCACTTAATGAAAGCTGGGATCAAATGTACAGAGAGAAACCCAGAGTGGGGTTGATATATAGCCAATGCTTTTTTCTTTAATTTAAAGATTTTATTTATTTACTTGAGAGACAGAGTGAGCGAGTGAGGGGGGAGGACAGAGCACAAGCCGGGAAAGAGGCAGAGGGAGCGAGAAGCAGAGTTCCCACTGAGCAGGGAGCCCGACATGGGACTCAATCCCAGGACCCTGGGATCATGACCTGAGCCGAAGGCAGACGCTCAACCGACTGAGCCACCCAGGCGCCCCAGCGAGTGCTTTTTGGAGCATCACTTTGATACCAAACCCGGGGCTGTGCAGTATCAAATTAGTGCAGTGGGATTCAACCAGGGCAATTCTGCCTCCCAGGGGACACTGGGCAATGTCTGGAGAAGTTTCGGTTGTCCTAATGGAAAGCGAGTAGGACGTGAGAGGTGGAGGAGCGCTACTGGCATTTAATGGGTAGAGGCCAGGGATGCTCCTAACATCCTACATTGCCTATGACAGCCCCCACGACAAAGAATCATCCGGCCCCAAACAACAACACTGCTAAGGTTAAGAAACCCTGAGTTAGAGCAAAGGCAAGCTAGAACAATACCTAGGATGG